>NC_090938.1:391632960-392278585 GCF_040938575.1 Ambystoma mexicanum
GCTGTGAATCGCAGTTCCTAACATTTTCCGGGACAACTCACCCGGCTGTGATCCACTTTCAAACCCATGACAAAGTGTGAAACATCCCAGCTCCCCCATCTGCTACAAAGAACAGATAGATTCCAAAAGGAGGATTTCACACTCCATCTTGCTGCATGTCGAAGGTCCAAGGGGCCATGATTAGTCCCTCTGGGAAAGATGCACAATATAATCCAACCTTGTGTTACCATGTTACCAATAGGATGATGATTTAGGAATCGGGCCTCTCAAACATG
Source organism: Ambystoma mexicanum (assembly GCF_040938575.1). NCBI lineage: Eukaryota > Metazoa > Chordata > Amphibia > Caudata > Ambystomatidae > Ambystoma > Ambystoma mexicanum. The sequence continues at coordinate 391,633,236 of NC_090938.1, forward strand.
AGTGCCAGTCTTCTTTTTGCTGTTCCCTGCAATTCTTTTTTTTTGTTGTATGCTAAACTGTCAGTATCCAACCTTAGATTTTGTGCCCTGTTGTCACAACATTAGGTTGGGTGCTTTCCAAAGACGCATTTGCAGACTCCTCTTCCATTTGCAACAGGTCATTCCTGTTTCCCTGGTCGTAATACTTTGCTGCTTGCCTTCTAGGGTAAATACTAGCCCAAAAGGAAAGGTCCATCTATACCTAATACCCTGGGTTTGGAGTACTCTCACAACTTCCTGTAGGTCTCAGCGTTTTTGAAGGGTTATCCTTGAGAGATCTTGATACAGATGAATATCTGTGCCGTTATATGAGATTGTCGCTGAGGCCCTCAAATCCTTGAGTCTGAGTTCCTTTTGAGAGTTTGATGTGCAAGCTGGCAAGACATCTTGGGGGTGAGAGCCCGGTTCTATTCTTTTCGGTCCCACCCTATGTACCCTGTCCAGTAGTATATCAATGGGATTTTCTCCAGGTAAGAGATGAGAAAATATTTGAACCGTGGAGTCTTTTAGTTCTGAATCCAAGATTGTTTCCGGTAGGTTTCTTGTCCTGATGTTAGATCGACGTGATCAGATTTCAACATCTTCATATTGTAGTTCTAAATTATGAGTTATTCTGGACAAGTCTTCTAGTGCTACATCAGTTTGCTTACTGTCTGCGTCTAGAGTTTCAATAGATAGCTCGTTCATTTTGATCTACGCGTTCTGCTAATCATGTAATTTCTTTGCTAACCTCGGCCAGTGAGTTCCTAATGTCTGCCGTGAAGGCAGTAAATTGTGACTGGAAGTTCAGGGTGAACCGATCTTGAAATTCCTGAAAGCTTTTAGTGATGTCTTCCCTTGAAGCCGCCATGTCTGGGGGAATTCTTTGCTGCATTGGTGAAGAGGGTGCTTTGGCGTGACTGTTGACCCAGAGAGGGTTTTACTGCTTGCCTGCAGTTTTTGTGGTTTTTGCTGCGGCTGGGTGAACCCAGCCTGATAGCGTTTATCTCCACTCCCCGACATGCATCAGCCGGCTACAAAATATAACATATATTTGCCGTTATGCCCGAGGTGCAGGTGCGTGGTTTGGACGGGCCCAGGGACTTTAGTCTTGAGCCTTAATATTTAGGAGAGTTATGCAAATAGGCCCGAGATCTGCTTCAAAGCACCTTGGAGATTTGGACTGCTTCAATGGCGCGTCCCATCTTAAGTGTGTGCCAACTTCAATGTTCTCAGTTTCAGATAGTGCTGGGATATAAGAAAGCAACTCAAGGTTTTGTTATTGCTGGGCCACAGACAGAGGAGGGCCAAATGGTGAAAGGATAGACTGGACTCTCTACTGTCAGAGTTCTCTGATTGTTTATATTAGTGACGCGTGGTGTCGATTGCATCTATTTACTGCAGGTAGGTTTTCTTTGAAGTGGTTAAAGCTATGTGGTCCGCATCACACGCTTCAAGTTGTTCCGGGCTGCTGATATAAAATCAGAAGCGTAAATAGGAAGGCATCACAGCTGTTCCCTGAATTCGTTTGTTATTCAAGTAGCAGGTACCAGGTCCACTGTCATTACAGGCAGCGAACCGTGATTTAAAGCCTCTCTCCATGTGCTAAATACTGCATGCCCATTGCGTCGTTTGTTCCCTGCAATTCGCGTTGTGTTTATGAAAGTAATTAGTACGTGGAGTGAAAACTCCTCTGCTCCTGTAGGACTTGCATTGCGCTCGGGAGGTCCCTGCTGCAGTCCATGTCTGCAAAACGGCCTATATTAACGCAACCTAATGCCTGCCCTATGTCTTGTATAAAAAGTGTGAAAAGGAGAATATGCATGCAAAGGAAAGTCAGTGTTCAAATATAAAGAATAGATGTGGCTGAGTCAGCTCTCCTCCCCATGTTGGACAGCACGGAGTAAGGCGGTCCCTGTAGGCACAATGACACACTCTGGCTCAGATTCTTAACACAAAGGCAGTTGAAAACATGGATGGAGGCCGTCTGGCCTTCCACGTTAAAGTCTCACTTTCCAATATCCAAAACACAGTTCACCATAAAGTTCACATCGATCCTCCTCTGTTGAGCTCAGACCTTTCACAGCAAAATAAAACACTTGCAGGGGTTCCCTTCCCCAAGCTTAATTCACCTACTTTAGGTGTTCCCTTCTCCTAACTTATTACATTTCTGGTCTCCTTCAGTCGGGCTCGTACCATTTCCTGATGTCGAAGACTTTTGAATCTGCATGGCTTTTTCTGCAACCTCCACAAGACCACTTTGACTTTCCAGCTTTCAACTGACACTCTTATGTTATTTGCCCCTGTGCTTCCTGGTCTAGGTAGTTCACTGTCTTATGCATCAAAGTTCAACGTTCACCTTTTTACTTGCGGGGTTAATTCTGATCACCTCGTTTTTACAGTTCATTCACTTTATCGCTACAAACTTTTCACCTTTCACAGAGACTTTTGAGTGGGCTACTTCCTTTCACCGGACCACCCGGTCACTTAGAGTCACTGACTTTACAGCTATCGTTACTTCAGGTTTCATTCGCAGGTCTGCATTTCTTCGCGTCTCACCCACACGTGTGCAGCCTTCCATTGTGTGATATAATGTTGCTACTTCAATCTTTCTTTAGCACACACCAGTCTCTCATGTTGCTTGCCAACCCACCAGCTGTGTTTGTTTCTTTCTTGTCTTGACTGTTTTCCAGTTTAAAAGTCACAGTTAGTACCACAGGCTTGGTCTCGCCTCCCCAACTCTGCTGTCCACCCGGGTGGGTCGCTGGTATCCTTGAAACACAATGCAGCCTTCTTATTTGGGATTTGGCCTTCTCCACGTGTTTTTCGCAGCCTTTTGGAGGCAACTACCTCCTGCAGGGAACTCCTAGGGTTCTCCACCCATGGCTCTCGTCCCTCGGCTCATTGCTCTGTTCCAGTAGGTTTGCCTTAGCCCAGGATGTTCTGCTCTTACTCGTGTTCCATCTTGATCAGAGTGTGTCCCTATGTTCCACCTTTTATCCGTTTGAGGAGAGCTAATTGGTATCAGATGTATTCACTCAGTCTCAAGTGCCTTTCCCAATCAGTGGGACGTGTCCAATGAGATGTGTAAGAGTTAGCATTGTTAGTCACAGTCGCCCTCTTCCTCAGCCCAGTGTTTGTGTAGAAAAGGGGAGGTTGGGACATCAGGGAATCCTATGAAAAAGGACGGAACATGGTACGGGAAAGGAAACCACATCCCACCATCGGCTGTCCCACCTCCACCCCTCGAAGACCCCTCACCCAAGTGATCCTCCCGCACGGGTCTGGATCCAAAGGCGATGGCCGTGCCCTGACCCCCTGAGAGAGAGATCCCCAGGGTCTAGCAGGTGAGACACCCTTTGGTTTCTCACAATACCAACTGGGAAAGCTCCATGGGTTCAAAACTTTGCAGGAAGGGTCCTCCTCGCACTCTCCCCCAGGGAACACATCTCCCTCACGCAGAGGACATTCCACTGGCTGCCAATCAGTTGACAGGCCTCATTCAAGGCCATGTGGATTATCCACCGCGCAATCCACAAGAAAGGACTGGAATTTCTCCAAAACAAGCTCTCCTGCTCCCACCCCACCAGAAACCTCAGATCAGGCTCTACACACCTGCTGTTGGTGGCACCTCCTTCCAAGTTCTCCAGACTAGGAGGTGCCTGCTTCTCTGTCCTCGTACCCACATTCTGGAACTCCCTTCCTCTCGCGCTCCACCTCATAGATGATCACCTGGCTATCAGGAAAGCCATCAAAACCTGGCTATTTACCCCCAACCTCATGATCCCCCTCACCTGTACACACTCTGCCTATTGCACACCCGGTTCAGCCAGCCACCCTCCCCCTTTTCACCCCTCCACCAGTCTGCTCCCCACCCCCACCTGCCCATCTCAGCCACTAGTTCTTTCTTCCTCAAACAGCCTGGTTCCTGCCATTCAACCTTTCTGTGGGGAATGCTAAACACTCATGGAGGACTCAGATGGTCACTGCAGAAACCTGCACCTGGAACAAACCATGACAGTGGCTCAAGTAATGCACCCACATGGACTGGTAGGGTGCCAACGCATTGCACTTAAAATGCACCTTGAGAATATCAAGCTGATTGTGCCGAAGGATACAACCAGGCACCTTAAACCCGTTGCTCAGGGTTGGCACGGCAGGTAACTCTAAAGCACAAGATGGTAAGCCAGTCCGCCACACGCAATCATGTAACAGGGTCCTTGTCCGTGCAATAAAAGGAACTAGGGATGGCAATCTTTCTCTTGAAGAACCGGTTGGAGGGTGAATATTATGCACTCAAATCTCCTGTGAGGCAAAGTAATGCTCCTTGTACATAGATGGAACCCAGGAATTACTCGTTGTTTGTACAATTAAAATATTTCTCCTCTCGCACACCGCACCTTCTGGCATGCCCCGGCCCATGTGTGGTGGCAACAGCGTCTGGGCACCCCTTATGTCACCTGGAAAGTGCCCTGGCGTCTTGGCCAACGCCGCAGGTTCGGCGGTCCTGTTTGGACAACAATTCCCAGCATTCCGCACTAGTAACGTTCTTGAGCACTATTGTCACGTGAGGAGCACGAAACGTGTTTCCACGTCCGCATGCTAGGAGACTATCAGTAGTCAATCTAACCACGGCTCGGGTGCTCCTTAACTGTGCATGTGGTGCCAGATTCAAAGTGTTTTGAACTCTGTTACTTACGTCCTGACTCCTGTTTCCGATCCTTGCCTGTTATCACGGACTATTCTTTTGGATTGCCCTTTGGTTTTTGGTGCCTGGCTCCTTCGGATTGATTCCCCAGTTACCCAACGCTGTATTGCTTACCTGAATTGTCTTGCTGCATCGTGTCTTGTTACGTTAATACTTGGATTCCAGTTACCCGGTGTTTAAATCTGCTAGTGCATGTCAAGCAGTTTCCGACTCCCGTCTCAGCTACGACCTTTACTTTTCACTTACCTCTGTTCCACTTCCTTCAGCCTTTTCTACTTCCACAAACCACCTAGCTTTGCTTTCCCTCTCGTCTCCTGCAAAATCCCATATCTTATTTTCTTTTATTTTATTTTTTGTCATACCTTTGGGATGCTTTGCTGAACTTTCAAGGACCTTTTTCCTGGACATCTTGGTGACCACTCTGTACGCTCTCCTGATTTCTCCTCTAGTCACCCATCCTTCACTTACCTTTGGGACGCTATGCAGAGTATCGACGGACTGCCTTGGAAACCTTTTTAGATTGCGCCCTCGTGCCGTCCGGGTCACGTGCATCAACACTGACTATTTGGGATTCTGAACTTAATCTTTGGATTTCTTCACACCTTTTTCTCACCTTGCTGATTATGTGGCGCCAAGTAGGTTTCGGATCTTTTCCTTCAAGGAGCAGGTAAGAGTGGGAAGCAAAGGGTGGTGGTTGCCAAGGTTGGTATCCTTGACTACTGTACTGAACTGTTGTTATTGTTCTTTCCTCTAGCTCTGTTGCTGCTGCTCCTGCCTTTTCACTCAAGCCCCTGGTCTGTCAGGTGCACTATATTCCTGCAGACTGCGCTCTTGTGGGGAAAGTCTGTTTGCAATTAGCTCCAGACTATTGAGTGAATTGTGTGCTATACATAACTGTCTAAGGTTTTGACACCTTCACAGCTTATCTGAAGGCACGGCTTCACTCCATACACCATGAACACACGTATAACACAAACACTCTTACACATCACCTCTGCCATAATAATGAAACTACTTTTAACTATAAAAATTGTAACTGCAGCTTCCCACATAGCTCTCTATCGCCTCAAAAACAATCCCCCCTTAGTCCATAGTATTCCTCTGCTGCACCCATACACACTCCCTTTAGACATGGATGACTACCAGTATCTTGGCTACCCTTGCATGACTATAGTGGCTGAAATGCACACATGCATAATCGCACCTCCCAAACCTTTCCTAAATTTCTGGACCCAGCCCGTCTGAGGGTGTTCAACCAAAAGGGTGTTGGGACCATAATTATGGTGAAAGGCACTATAACAAATGACAAAATGAATGAATGTCTCTCTCGTGACTGGGACGAGTATGGCCATTCCAATAACGATTCTCATTCACTCTTCTTTGTAACAATGGTATATATTTCTCTTGAGTGGGGCGAGTGCAAGCATTCCAATAATGATTTACCTTCCCCGGCTCTGTTTCACTCCATCTCCTCACTACAAGTTGCAGCATGTCACTGTCTGCTTCTCGCACGTACAGCTGCAGGATGCTGCACGTTCCCAGGCTCCTCCCCTTTAAGGATTTGAATAGCCGTAGGGCTTTTTCAGTACAACTCCTTGTTCCTTCTTCTCTGTCTCCAGTGGCTTCTGTTATCGTCCGTAGGTTGTCTTCTTTGTTCCAGTTGAATGGGAATTTATTTTTATAGGAACATTTCTCATTTTCTGTTGACAATAACACATATAGAATTTCACTGAGAAGGTCTCAAGAGGTTATTTTAGAATATCCTCTATGGGGAGTTATTCACAGGAACGAGAGTCCTTGTCCCCAGGGGGAGTCTCTCCCGGTGAGGTCCCACTTGTCTCCATCCCTAAGGGAGGGTATTGTGGAGCAGGCTCACCTCGTTTAGCCTCACATATGATTTTACTTTTGGAGGTGTGTATGGAACCTGATCTACATTGATTACTTTTACTGATATCAGTCATGCGCTTATGGAGCTCTGTGGAAGTGCTATGTTTCATGGCCCAGGCTTGACTCTTATCAGTCACTTGCAGCCGTGGGTATTCACGTTCTGTCATGGAGAGAGTACTGCAAGGCCACACTTAGGGGTGTAATGGTGTACTTTTGCAACATCTGTCTGGGTTACAGGCTCCACATTGAAAAATAAAATGTTGTCTGTGTGATGTGTGGTTATGCTGAATCTTTTCCTATTGCATGGCCAGTAGGGAATGGTGATTTGGTGCCTGGGTCCTTCAACTGTTGGTTGCAGTGTATGGTCTCTTGATATATGCATGTTTCTTAGGTGTGAGCATGCAGGTTGTTCTTGTTTTCATGGTAAGTTGGATGATGCGATGATGGCACTACATGTGGTCTCTATGTTGTGAATGGATAGTGATGGAGTGTGGGTGTCCTGTGTTTTGGGGTATGTTTGTGGGCATGGCATTTAGAGGCAGAGGAGCTTGCTGTGTGTTTTCAGTCATTGTGCACACCCACTGTCCCTCCTGGATGACATTTCTCAGGGTGTTGTGTTGGACAGGCAGGTACTGGACTCTTTCATCACTGAAACCTGTCATGGCTGGAGGTTTGGAGTGTGTTCACAACACAGGGTGTGTTTCTTGCAAATAATGTATGGACCACATGGTTGTGGGTGTCCTCTGCCTGTGCCCTTTGTCCTGTTAGAAGTATGGGTGGAGCATGTGGATTTGGCTGCAAACTCTCCTATATCTCCAAGGGCAGTCCATGTTGCGTCCTCACGTCTTTTCCCTCAGTATCCTTTTCTCAGATGGCCAGGGAAAGGCCATTGCTTTTTGATCCTGACCCTGGGGGTGGGTATGCGAAGGAGGATCACTTGAGCAGAGGAGACTTAGGGAGTGGGGAGAGGACATCCTTAGGTGAGACGTGGTATCCCCCATTTCCCTTTCACAATGAACCCTCCATCCCCAGCCCTTTCCCTGTACTTCCCCTAAAACCTTCCCCAAAATTCACCAATATGCTACTGAGGCGAAGAAGAAGACAGCTAGAACGACACATCCTCATTTTATTAAGGCACCCACCTATCGACCCCAACCAAGTACTGGGACGAGGAGGTGGACAACACGAGTCAAGCAGCACTACTGCTTTAATGGTGTGCGGTCTAGTCCTTTTTGGAATACGTATGGAGGCAGGAACCTTAAAAGCTGGACTCCTGAAGGAAATGGAGTCAGCTGTGGGAGAACGCCCATGAACTGCTGGGTGCTGGCAGACCACTCTGATCTAGCGGTGTGGCAGCAGGAGCGCTCAAGACGCGTGGCAAAGTGCAGAGCTTATGCAACGGGAAGTGAAGGTACAGGACATTGGCGGCCGGGTGCAAGTCATAAGAAGGAGGCCGGCGGGACAGAAGTAACCAGTCATGTGAGTCCTGTGTTGTAGAGGAAGCACTGCTGTGTGTGCGCAAGCCACAGAGCTGCTAGGAGAACTCTACGAGGGACCGCACAGGAAGAAAAAAGCCTGTGGCGGCAGAGGACCTCGCAAGGAGCCATAAGTCCGACAGGTGAGTGAAACAAGGAGGGACACTGGGTTGGCAGGCCGTCATAGAAAGAAGGTATTGGACATTAATGTAAAGGGAAAACACACATTGCTATGTAAACTGTTAAGTTTAAAGCAGATATACAGCATTTATTTTGAATACCGAAGGAAATTAAAGAAAGTTTGTGAACACTCTTGCATCTTGAGAGGAGTGGAACGGCAGATTGTGAATCTTACTGAAAGGAGGTTTATGAACTGTAATGAAACAATGAACTGAATTAACTGAAAACAAGTGCTAGCAAAGCCAAGAGAGCACAAAGTGCTGTATGCGGGGTATGAGAAATCCAGCATTGGCCATAGCCAATAAAGATCAAGGAACTGTATGTTATAAGGAAACACGCATTGGCAAGGGCCAAGGGAACACAGGAAAGTGTAACATGTACATGGTGGCCAACCAAGCTACCATACAGTGTCAGGAGAATGTGGCACATGTGAATGAAGCAAGCCTCACTGCTAAGGAGACGCAGTGGACTGGTGTTAATGGAAAAGCAGTCAAGGAGGGGTACCGGTTCCGTGACCTGTAATAGGTGGACCCTGTGGTCCGACAACTGCGCCTAGACCGGATGCCCCCTGACTTGAAAAGCCACTGAAAACACCTATAAAGAAGCTTTCATTGTTCAATTACCTTTTTGTGATTTTGACGTCAAGTGTCATTTTGTAAGCTGGAAGATTTGAACTCTTGGGGAAGGAACCCCCCCTTTAGTGATTTGTTGAAAAGCTGGAAGATTTGAACTCTCAGGGAAGGGAATCCCTTTGCTTTATGAACTACTTTGAACTCGGGGAAGGGGAGCTGATTGCAAGCCCAAAGCTGGAAGAAGCTTTGAAGTTTATTTTTGAACACTATTTATGCTGACATCCCTACACATTGTATTCAGTTAGTTGTGAGGGCAAGTACAGGTTTTGGACACAGACAGATGTTTTACGTTGGACTTCTTTAGGTAGGGAAATCGCAGCTTAGAATAGGGCATGTTAGCATTACTCCACCCTGCCCCTTTGAGTTAATTAAACTTTGTTGAAAGAACATAACCTGTTGTCTGTGTCTGACTTATGATGCCTTCATATCTTGCATACCACTGGTGGTGTGCATAGCAAGACACCAGAGTGAGCTAGGCAGCAGTCTGTGATTTGAGCACACCAAAGGTGCAGTGAACTTTGACTCTATGCAGGATTGTACCTGTTCTCACCAGGTGCTGAAGGACTCCTAAAGGGTGTCAGTGGGAATAAAGAAAGTGGGGAGGCCCCGTCCCCTGCAATATGAATTTATGGAATAAGTTACTTAACTGTAACTCCTATTCTCCAGCATTGGTATCTTTCATAGATCCACGTGCTGTAAATATTCCCTGTTGTCAGGCTGGGAATCCTCGGTAACATAGAGCAGTTTATAATTAGACTGAAAACTTCATTCACTTTAGTGCTCTAGTATAGTCATTTTGGGTCATACTTCCCACAGCCAATAGAAAAGGCTCCCTTAGCTCCACCCCTGGAGGCCATCACCAGATGTTGTCATAGCGCACGCAAGTGGCAGTATGAGCCAAGAAGAGCCAAGGGCGTAGGTGGAAGGGTTGCATGTCAATGTATGAAAGATACCAATGCTGGAAAACAGGAATTACAGGTAAGAAACATTTTCCTTCTCCAGTATTGGATCTTTCACAGATTCACAAACTGTGAATAGATTACAAAGCAGTACCATATAACCAAGCTCCTTGCAGCAAACACTTACCACAGGAGACACTGACCTTACGCAAACAGGTTACAAAGAACCGCCTGCCCAAATCTGGACTCTGCCGCAAAATCCCTGTTGACTCAGTAGAATCTAGTAAACGTATGCACCGACCTCCGGGTCGCTGCCCTGCAGATGTCCAGCAGGGAAACTCCAGAAAGGAATGCTGTAGTGGCGGCCACCGCTGTGGTCGAATGAGACCTGGGTCATCCCAGGCGAGGCCTGCCAGCTTGCTGATGACAGAAAGAAAGAAAAGACACATACAAGGGCTCCCCAGTGAATTTAATACAGGGTAAGGGACCAAATGGGGATCAACCAAAATTCAACAGGCAAAATGACGGTCCCATGCATCCATTCAAATATATAATGCTACGCTACAAGCAATTAATAGAAAAGGGTTTCTTTAATGCAAAAACTGTGGATTAAATAGTACATTTTCTAAAAACATGCCAATGCACTAAACCAGTACATGTTGTTCAAATCAAGAACCTCTCCCTGTGCACATCACCCATACTTTAATCATACGTAAACAATCATGCTCATATATAAACAAACAACAATCATGAATAAACAGAAAAATTAACAAGAAAAAAAAAGACTGTAACCGTCTCTGTCTGATCCTGGTTCAAGGTCAAACATAGGAAACAATTAAATGTGTAAACCCGTGGTGACTAAATCTACCCCTCCGGTATTTTGGTTAACAGTGATAAGGTTTATTTTGCTAAAATTATAAATCCTTTACACACACGCCAACTCGAAATGTTTCTATTTTATCCAGAGTTTTTGCATTAAAGATACCATTAATTGCTTGTAGACCAGCATTATTTAATGGATGCAGCATGGGACCGTCAGTTTGGTTGTTGACAGAAAGAAATGCAGGAAGAAATCCACCTGTTTCAATTGAAAACTTGGAGAGTGCTTTGCCAATACCAGAGGGACCAAATGTCACAAAGCGCTGAGAAGTCTTTCCCAATTATTTGGTGTGAGCGACTTAGTACTTTAAAACACTTTAAAAGTGTAGGGAATGCAAAGAACATTCTGCAGGAGAAACTGGGGATACGAAGAAAACGGGTAACACCACCGGCTCATTGAGATGGAATGGTGACAACACCTTGGGCACAAAAGATGGTTTAGTGTGCAGAACCATCTTGGACTTGTAGAATGTCAGGGAGGGTGCCTTGCAGGAGAACGCCTGGATCCCGCCTACCCTGCGGACTGATGTGATGATGACAAGGAAGGCAGTCCTCCAAGAGAGAAATTTGAGTGAGGCCTTGTGCATTGGCTCAAACTGAGGTCTCGTGAGTCTGGACAGGATCACATTAAGCTCCTAAACTGGTGCTGGGGGACTGGTCGATGGTAAAAAAAATTAAGAGGCCCTTCAGGAACTCCTTGACTAGCCCGTCAGACCAAAGAGAAGGTGTGGAAGAGGTGCACTTTAATGGAGGAATGTGCCAAGCTGGCTTGCACTAAAGACAACAGGTATGGTAGAATGTCCCTCGGCTGAATGACAAAGGAGTCCAGGCTCCGAGTCTTACACTACATAGAAAGCGCGTCCATTTGCTCTCGTAGCAGGTGAGAGTAGATGAGGTCTGGCTTGCACCAGAATGTCTCTGCAATCCTCAGGCAGCGGAATAGAGCTGTATTCTAGGAGCACAGGAGCCAGGCTGTCAGGTTGAGAGAGGCTGGGTCGTGATGGAGGACTGCCCCTTCGTACCTGGAAAGCAGATCATGCCAAGAATTAAGTCTCATCAGGGCTGCGGCAGAAATGGTAGGAGTTCGGAGTACCAGAACTATCTCGGCCATGCTGAAGCCAATAAGATCAGTCTGCACTGATGTTGTCTGAAGCATACCCGCGGCACCAGTGGTAGTGGGAGAATGGCGCAAAGGAATTTCCCCCCAAGTGGAACGTGAAAGCATCCCCCAAGCTCTCCGGATGTGGAAACCTGCTGGCAAAGGCCATGTACCTCTTGTTCTCATGGGTGGAAAAAGAATCGATCTCTGGAGTTCCCCAACAGGTGAAAATCTGGTAGAGCTGAGCATCCTGTATCTCCAACTCGTGACAGGAGTAGAGTTCCCTGCTGAGGGAATCGACCATGGTGTTCTGAACACCTGGAAGGTGAAGGGGAATGAGAACCATTTGGTGTTTCAAGGCCCAGTGCCACAGTGTCTGTGCTTCTGCCGACAGAGAGAGAGATCTGGTGCCTCCCTGCTTGTATACATAAAACATTGTGGTGGTGTTGCCCGTAAAGAGCCGCACCACTCGACCGCTCACTCGCGGGAGGAATGACTTCAGTGTCCAAAAGACAGCATGCAGCTCTAGAACATTGATATGTAGAGCTTTCTCCTGCTCCGTCCAGAGACCCATGGCATGTAGGTCCCCTGAAAGTGCACCCCAACCCTCCAGGGAAGCATCTGTTGTGACAGTGACTTGGTAAGGGGGCAGCCGAAAGAGGGCGCTCTGTATGAGGTGAGCATGTACTGACCACCAGCAGAGCACTCTCCTGAATTGATGTGTTAGCATGATCTTGTCCTCCCAAGAACCCAAGACCTGCTTCCGAGTATCGAGGAACTCCTGAAGGGGGCAGTGTTGCAGCAGGGGAATGCAAGAGGACATAATTCCCAACAAGTACTTGTAGCGGCAGAACAAGGTTGTCAGCAGTCTGGAGAGCCTATGAACCTTGGCAACAATGGTTTGAATCTTCTTCTCCAATGGGGTCGCCTTGCATGAGAGTGTGTCAAGGTGTGCCCCAAGTAGAGAGCTTGCTGGGATGGAATCAGATAGGATTTGGGATAATTCACAGAGAACCCTAGCGATTACAGACATTGAATGGTTTGTGTGGTGTGATACATGTAAGATGTTGCCCGCACCAGCCAGTCGTCTAGGTACGGGTAAACGTGAGCACCCGCTCTGTGCAGACGCTCCACCACTGTGGCTAGACACTTGGTGATGACCCTCAGTGCGGACCAGAGCCCGAAGGGTAGAGCTTTGAAGTGGTAGTAGCAGCCTGCCACGACAAAACGAAGGTAGCTGCAGTGCTTCTGGATAGGGATGTGGAAGTAGGCGTCCTCAAAGTATAGGGATGCAAGCAAATCTCCTTCCTGTAAGTGGGACAGGATCTGTTGCGGCATCACCATCCTGAAAGTTTGGACTTTCAAAAATGTATTTAGGACCCAAAGGTCTAATATGGGCCTACAAACAGCCCAAACTTCTTTCTTACTAGGAAGTATCTGGAGTAGACGCTGTCTTCTCATTGTGTAGCCGGTACTTTCTCTATGGCTCCTTTTGACATGAGGGATTGGACCTCCTGCAGTAGCAGATGACTGTGCTTCTCTACTTTCTGCAACGTAGGAATGGTTGGTGGTTGCTTGATGAACTCCAGTGCATGGCCCTGCTAAATGAGGGATAGAACCCATTCATCTGTGGTGATCTTCTACCACTTGTGGATGAAATTAGACATTCTTCCTCCCACTGGGGTGCGAAAGTGGGAGGGATGGGCCCGAGGCAGGTTAGGTTTGCTTAGCCTGTTGGCCTCTGCTTGTGAGGAGTCATGTCGGTGTTGGGTGCCCCGTAAGACTGGGACTTTGTTTTGTACGAGTGATATGTTGAGTATGGAGCCTTGTATGAAGGCGACTGGTATGAAGGACGCTAGTCACGGTTAGCTCTGGAAAAGCAAGATTTCCCTGAAGGAAAGGACTGGCGCCTCTGTTGTAATGTGCTGAGCGAACGGCCGTGTCTATGTCGGTCTTGATAGTCAGCAATGTTTTGTCGACCTTCTTACAGAACAGATTTATGTCACTGGACAGCATGTCAACCACCTTTGCCTGAACCTAAGGCCGAAGTTGGTCGCATTGAGCCAGCCTTGCCTTCGAAGTACTGTGCCATTTCCCAGCTGCTGAAAACTAGTGTTCGCTATGTCCACAGAGACAGATATTGGGTGGTCTGAAGCTGCCTCTCCTTCATGAAGGAAGGCGAAAGCCTCCTCTTTCTTATCATCTGGGAGAAATTCCTGGATGGGGCCCACCTTGAACCAGAGTTCTTGGTCATATCTGGACAGGATAGCCATGGCCTTTGCTGCCTTGATGTGGTAGCTGTAGTGATGAGCCCTTTCCCAAAAGCAGCTAGATGCTTTCCCTCCTTGTCTGGGGAGACTGAGCAGGAAGTAGGATTGGATGATGTGCCACTGCTGACACCATGGAGTCAGGAGTAGGCTATGTCCATAAACATGTGGGTGCCGTGACTGACTATATTTTTTGTGGAACCTCTCCTTTTTAGGAGGCACAGAGGAAGGGTTGTTCATAGTCATCAACCCGTCTTCCCAGATGTCATCAAGTAGGAGTATGGCTATGATGGACTGTTTTCGCCGCTGGTAGAGCAGGCTTTGCTTCTTCTGCTCTTCAGGGACCAGCCCGAACATCTTTGTTGCCCTGAGGATCCAATATCGGTAGTGTGATGAATTAGTAATGATGCCCCCAGAAAATCTGGCCTGGGACAGTTCTCATGTGGCCAGGGAAAGACAGAAGTTTTCCTATCCCGACCCTGGGGGTGGTGTTTTGCGGGAGGATCACATGAGGGGGGAAGCAGGACAGGCCGAATGGGAAAATCCCTTGTTCAACTTCCCCTGAGACCCCAACCTTCTAATGGCGTATTGTGAAACAGAAGAAGTTAGAAAAACAATGTTTTTCGTTAGGGACTTCAAGTCCCATAATCCCTGTAGTACTGGGATAAAGAAGAGGGCCAAAGAGGAACAAAACTGTAAAGTGCAGCTTGTTGATGGGAATGACCCACACCTGATGGAGACTGGGAGGCTTAAAAGGCCCCTCCGGTGCGGGCCATTAGTGAGCAGGAAGAGCAGTGTGAGCACCAGAAGCAAAGACGCAGGAGGAGGAAGACGCCAGGACCACTGTTGAGCAGAGAGCAGTAGCCGGTCCTGAGAGGATATTTGCCTCCAGAAGCCTTAATTGTAGAGGTTGCGCAGCAGGAAGTGTGAGAGAGGGACGCTTGCCCTCTGAAGACCTGTTTTCCAGTGGCTGTGCAAAGGGAAGCTAAAGTGTGGAAAGCTTTCTTCCTCACAAGGCTGTATGCGCCTGCCAGTACCGGAGAGCCGCCAGAGCAAAGGGAGATCTGTTTGTAAATAGCTTGGGCAGCAACAGACTGAAACCAGCAGATTGCTGGATCGAGAGGAGCTGCTGAAGCGAAGTACCTGTGAGCAGCGACAGAATCAAAGACGCACGTTTTACCCAGTGAATTCACCAGCTGATAGTGACACCGGAGCGCTCCGAGACAGCTCGCATGATCGATGTTGGCGTTTTCAGATCAGAAAATGCTCATGTGTGTTTGAAAGTAATACAGAAGGCAATACTGAATACCGAACTATCAGCAACCAGAGAAAAACTATTATGCAAAACCAAATGAATGTGTCTTTAAGCATGTGAGTTTATTGAGACCCCAACAACAAGATGGGGCAATACTCTTAGAACTTAATGCACACAACCATTACCTAAGTCAAAAGAAAGTAAAAGCAATCTTAAACCAACATATATTGCCAAAGTCAGGAGGGGACTAATGAAAGTTCCAGCGGTTGTAAAGCGTATTGCCCACATTTGAAGAAGCACATAACAAAAGCTGATACAAACCCACATTACCAAAGCCAAGGAAGAAGCAGAATAAAACCATATCCTTGTCAGTGTTTGGTTAAGAACACAGTGGGCAAACTAGAGTGGCAAGATGGCTGCCATTCTAGAAAAGGTTTTTCAGAAGGAGAGGAGCATAACATGCAGATGTTTTGGAAAGTACTTAAGAGTACTAAAGGGCATCAACGTGAATCTTGCCTTCCCTGATTAATTGCTTTAAGCCTGATGTTGTAAAGTAATAAACACTGCAAAGCTGTTGTAAGCTGATTTCAACCACAGAGGCACTTATTTGTAAATTACTTTTCAGGAAGGAGAGTGTACCCGAACAGCGAACTTTGAAGTAGGAGGCATGGCATGGGAGTAAACCAGGTGTGATTGAAGAAATAGGCCTGACATGGAAGTAAACCAGGTAGAATTTGATGAAGTGCTGTTAACAAATTATCCTGACAAATGTGTAAGAACTGTATAAAAGCTGCTGCAGACGTGTAATATATATTCAGAAATAATAGGTTGTTGCAAAAGCAACCTGACAAAGACAATTTACATGAATATTTATTTATTTATTGAACATTTGTATGGCGTCTATACAGCAAAAAGTGTTTTGCAGGTGCCACAAGACAACCAAAAAAAGGGGCGGAGGAGAACAGAGGAGAAAAATCAATAACGGCCCTTCTAGGCCTTGTAACATTCGGATTGTGCAAGTGCAGTAACAAGAAGTGCAGGGGAAGGGGCAGATCAGGGTGTAGGGATGGGAAAGGGAGTGAGGGAGAAGTGCAGAAAGAGGGAGCCCCAGGGCTGGGTAAGTGCTAAGGGGATCCCAGGAGGGCAGGTACCCAGGGAACCAGGGGTAGGGGTCAATTAGTGTGAGGATGGGGGTAGAGCAGACTCAGTAAGCTAGTCAGGGAAGGGTGCTCGAGGGCTAGTAAGGGGTGAAGAGGAAGACTGGCTGGAGGAGGGCATAGCTGCAATAAGACTCATAAGGGACCTAGGCGACCAGTCACAGCGGGAGGGAAGATTAGCAAGGCAGGGGGAGAGTGAAGGAGGAGAAAAGGAAGGTCTTGAGAAGCTTCCGGTACTTAAGGAGATCCAGCTCAAGTCGAAGAGGGGCAAGGAGGCCGTCCCAGAGGGAGACTCCTGCCAAAGAAAGAGATCTACCCCCCACTCTCTTCTTGGAGAAACATCTGATCTGCAGAGAGTTGGAGCTAGAGGACTGAAGGCCTCTAGCTGGGAGATATTTAGGGAGAGAAAGTTGAATGTAGCGAGGTCCCAGGCCCCAGAAACCCTTGTGGATGATGCAGAGGGTCTTGAATGTGATCCTTGCAACCACTGGGATCCAGTGGAGAGCTTTTAGGGCTGAGAGATGCAGTCCCTGGGCTTGAGGTCAAGGATACGTCTCGCAGTCCTATTCTGTATTCGTTGAGGGCGGAGGAAGGAAAGAGGCAGATTAAGGAAGAGGCTGTTGCAGTAATCCAGCCTGGAGAGAGCCAGGATCTGGAGGCATTGAGTTTCTGGGGGAAGGTGAGGAAAGGGAGAATGCCTCTGAGGTAAAGCTGAAAGTGGGCCTTTATGGCAAGGTCAGCGATATGAGGAGAGGAGAGAGAGGAGTTGAAGATGACATACAGGTTTTTAGCCTCACATAAGGGTGAGGGGAGGGGACCCAAGGAAGGCGTCCAGAAAGTAGGAGGGAAGGATGTGGCAGGAGTCCCAATGAGACGGATCTCAGTCTTACTGGCTTTAAGACAGAGATCCTTAGCAGCACACCATGCCTGAATAGCAGTCAGACAATTGGGAATGAGAGAGGATGGAGAGGAGGTAGAGGAGGGAAGCTTAAAGGAGAGCTGTCATCAGCGTAACTCTGGAAATAAGGAGAGAAAGTGGAGATCAAGTGGGCAAGAGGGGAAAGGTAAATGTTGAAAAGCCACAGCAAGAGGTTAGATCCCTGGGGGGTGTTGCAAGTAGAGAGTGACATAGAGGAGAGAAAATAGCTCAGTTGCACCTGGGAGGGCCGATTCGAAAGGAAAGAGGTCAACCAATCCAGTGCCCAGTCCGTGAAGCCCAGGGTATCACAGAGCCGATTTATGAGGGTAGAGTTATTGGCAGTGTCAAAGGCAGAGGACAGATTGAGGAGGTTAAGAACGGAAGGAGCGTTAGAGTCAAGGTTAGACTGCTGAACTAAGGAAATATTCTCTGTTTATGTGAAGAAGATTGCTTTGAGTCTCACTATTACAAGAGGTAGAGAAAGAGCCTTTTGCTGAATCATTGGAGAGTTGGAACTTTTTGTTGTGAAGTTGGAGTCACAAAGAACTGTGTTAGAATTTTGAAAATCAGGATTACCTTATTTCTTTTTGGAACTAGAGACTGTTGTCAAATTGTGAACTTAACTGTTATATTGTGTTGCATTCGAACTTGAGTTATTATATGTATAAATGTGAGGGACAGAGATCCTTTGTTAGAGTGTTCCTTTTGTTTATTTTAGGCAGGGAAATCTCCATCACGGTAGGGACAGTGAGGCATTATGCAACCCTTTGAGTTAATAAAATGGCATCTTTTGAAAATCCTTCACAAATTTGTCCGCCTCACATTTCTGACCCCTTGGATGGTGGAGAATCCCTTATAGGAATGTCGTCTAGTTCGCCATCTGCTGGGATGATGTTATCAAACTGGTCTGTGCCTGTGGTGTGGGTGGAGGCTTGATCACTTGGTGCATCATCATCATCCGGCTCTGTGTCAGGCAGCTGAACTGGCGCTGCAGGGCGATCTTACCTCATAGGGCGAGGAGGAGCAGCTGTACCACTTGTGCTTGGCTGAGGGACTGCGGGGTCGGGTAACCTGTGCTGAAGCTCAGTTATTAAAGCTTGCAGAGTGGCTAGAGTGTCTAACAAGACATCCCTAGGAACTGATAGAGGCACCAATTCCGTTGGGGGCATTGCCTTATGTGGAGGAATGTGTGCCGGGGTTGCTCTGGGAGGAGGCATGTTCAATTTGGGGCTGGAGGATTTCTCTTCCCAAACCACATCTTCACCATCGGAAAAAAGAGCTAATGGGTCTGCCAGCCTGGCATCAGGTTGGGAGACATCTTCCTGTGGATCTGTCGATGAATGAGCTCTCTCTGTGAGGATCCTAAGAGCCAGTGGAAGAGGACGGACAAGCCAGGGTAGGGCAGCCAGTGCAGATGGTTGTACCAGCGAAGGAGTGACAGTGGAGCAGCCAGTGGAGTTGCCGGCACAGCTTTGATCTGAGCTGACTGAGATTATAGAGGAGTCATTGAAGGTGTGGTCGACGATCTTGTTTACGGAGTTGGAGGCTTGCTAATACTCCCTCAACAGAATAGTCTTCATGGTCATCGATGGGGTCGTTCACTTGGTTATCGACAAGGGCGTGGTCAAGGCTCTGGTATCTGTG
This sequence comes from Ambystoma mexicanum, assembly GCF_040938575.1. Lineage (NCBI taxonomy): Eukaryota > Metazoa > Chordata > Amphibia > Caudata > Ambystomatidae > Ambystoma > Ambystoma mexicanum. Next base: position 391,652,255 of record NC_090938.1, read on the forward strand.
TCAACGGGGATATCAACAGTGTCTTACCTTTCAAACACAGGGAAGATTTGCATTGGGTTTAAGACGTGAGCGGCCTCAGTGATTTTTCCGTCGACACGGAAATTCATTCAGACTGGGAAATGGTCAAAGGTGCCGTTTTCTGCAAAGAAGAAGTACCAGTTGAGGGTGTTGTAGCGTGAGCCTTCTTTCTGCTTCTTAAAGCCTCCACATGTGACCTAGACCTCCTGCGGGAGGTGGTGCACTGAGGTGGTCTGCCTTCCCTGTGTGAGGCATGACTACGGACCGAAGCTGAGTCAGAGCCCCCCCCTGGCATCATCAAGCCATGCCACTAACTTCCGGTGGCAGTCTCGCAGCATTTTATTGGAAAACGTCTGGCAGATGTCACAGTCCTGGATGACAAGAGTCCGATGGAAGCAGTAGAGGCAGTTGTTGTGGAGATCCTCAATGAACATGTTCTTCAGACCGAACCGAGAACAGGCCTTAAAAAAACTCTTTTTCTTGGATTCAGCTATGATGTAGGCTTCAGTGTCACAGAGGAAAAGGTGACAAGGTTCCGCTCACTGAGAAGCCGATGACGGAACCGGGACGACCCACAGGGACTTCGAACCATCGTCAAAGTAGAAGATTTATGGTGAAAAATTAAGAAACCGTCAAATTCTTTTAGAGAGATTTTACTGAGGACTCCCAACATGAAACGTGTGGGAAAGAATCTGAAGGTGGCTTCCACGGGTGGAACTAAGGGGGCTTTTCTACTGGCTGTGGGCAGTGGGACCCAAAATGACTATAATAAAGCACTAACGGGACTGAAGTTTTCAGTTTAGCTATAAACTGCTCTACGCCACCGAGGAGTCCCAGCCTGACGAAGGGGAATATTCACAGCATGTGAATCTATGAAAGATCCAATGCAGGAGAAATACAAAATTGTTTAGCTTCCTTGTGTGCATGCTTTGCGTGTGGTTGTCATTTGTTTAGTTGGATGTGTATGATCAGTCATTTTCGCCATGCAGCAACATATTGCCAAAGGTTTCAGATGATAGGGCCTAATGCAGAGGTGAGTGGCGGAGGATGTAACTGTCATGGGAGCATTCCATGTAATTAACGAGAGAACCTGGTTGGGTGGGCACCGCTTTTCTTAGAAATTGTTTCACTATGCACATACATTTTCATTTCGGTTATGTGGTCCCGTTGCCAAAATAACCTCACTTACACTATGAGGTATAATAATGATATAAAGAATGGTTCCTGGGTTGGCATGACTCATGAGTTTGAAAGGACCTCTTGTGAGTGACTTGCGTGTTTTTGTGCATACAGTTCTCAATTCTTTAAATATTTACAGAACATTTTACAATCATTTCTATGCACAGTACTCCATTCCTTCATGTGACCTTCGAAGAACCTTCAACAAGGAATCAGTGGAATATATATGTATTACAAAGGCACAGGCTGCTTTAAAAAAGCCCAATGCATTTTGGTCCTAATAACCAATTTCTACAGAAAAAATAAATAAATAAATAAATAAACCAACTAAACCTCATTGTCATATATTTTTCAATCTTTCAATTGTATTGTTGACTTTAAGTTGTTCAAATGTACCTGCCTGGTGTGCATCTTCAAAACACAGCCTTTCTTGTGTGTTCCAAGTTCTGCCTAGGCTTAATTTCATGGGCTATTTCTTCCCACCTATATCTATTTTTCAGACCTATAGCACAAAAACATTTCTATATGTGTTGTGCATATACCTTTCTTTACACACACTCTAGTTTTTCTTGAAGCATGAAAAAGTAGTGTTGAACTTTCTATGTATTTTAAAGTTCACACCTGAGTATAGGGCACAATTTCCTTCAGCAGTAGATTTTCCTCTCGCTACCACGTGTTCTAAAGAGGACATCAAAAATACTCAATACATTTCCTGGTACACACGTGGACTGCTGTGGAGACAGCTTCCTGTGGCCGGCTCAGCTTTTATTTAGGATCAAAATGGAGCCAGCAGGACGCTCCCTTGATGATGTCATTGTCTTGGTGATGTCATTGCGTGCCGGCCGACATTTTAGATGTTATTCAAAAAACGCCAGGGCGGGACTACAATCACTGTTTCTTCTATTTCCATATATGATGATGGTAATATGACCACATATTGGTGTGTGCAGTATCTGTTTGTATCTATTTTCAGACCTAAGAGTGTACAATGTTTAACACATTTCAATTTCCAAAAGTGCCACATAAATGACAATTTTTAGTTCATTTTTCACGGACCAAGTGTTGATGTATACATTTTGATAAAGATAGCGCACATCAATAATATATATCTATTTTCTGATATATATTACAATATATTGTTTACATAGTACATTTATTGTCAATTTAGATTTTAGTGATGACTAGATGTGAGATGTATATGTGTTTACAGCCTCTTAACACATTTCATCCTGTGCTTACAACTGTGTGCTAAAATGGGAACATGTACTTAAAAATGCTTTTCAAGCATGGAAACACTATTGATATAGCACTCACTAGTAGTACCTTGAAATATGTTGCAATGTTATTCCTGCTTACAATATGCATTTCACAATGTCTTGTTCATATAATGTATTCCACATTCTCCTATACATTTTGGTCATGTCTCTTTACACATTTCATCCTGTGCTTGTCAGTATGTGCAAAAATGGGAACATATATTTAAAAATGCTTTTCAGGCGTGGAAACACTATTGCTATAACACTCATTAGTAGTACGTTGAAATATGTTGCAGTGTTATTTCTTCTTATTATATGCCTTTCACATAATGTATCCCTCGTTCTCATATACATTTGTCGTCAAGGAAATCTGCGTTACAGCTACTTGGAATAGTTCCTAGATATTTCTAAAAAGTAACTGGTAAATGTAAACATTGGTGATATTGACTATCCTGTAAATGTTAACATTGGTGATTTGGTTATTTACTGTAAGATTACCTCAAGTATTAAACTCTTTTTCTTTTAGATAGGATATACTTAGATAAAACATGCATAGTGGCATTCTTCATTCATCCCGCCTGGATGTAAAGAGTTCAGTCGGTCTACCCAGTAGGGTTCACTTTGGTCTAATAGTTTGTTGATGTTGCAGCCCCCCTTCTCTTCTCTCTACCACCTCCAAAAACTGGAATTTCATTTGTGAGATCTGGTGATTAGCTTCCTGGAAAGGCCTAGTTATGGGAGATCTGATTTTTCCTGTGCAAACATTTGAGTGGTTCATTAAACTGAGTTTTGTGTGAATTGTTCTACATTGTAACGCTTACCTGGACTCCTCAGGAGCGTAATACCTTCCCAGCCTGTGGACCTGATACCTTGGAGCCTTTAGGGTTTCTGTTTGAACAAACAAATGACAACAATAGAAATGCTATAACATCTATTAACTGAGATAATACTATATGATGTGTGTATACCCCTAAAATCACTCCCTTCTAACCCTAGAGCTGAATTCCCTTCTGACCTGTGTTTTATTATTGTGGAGCTCTCCATCCTGCTTCTCTATAGGGGCACGTTCAGATGGAGAAACAATGGTAACTTGGGATGCTGACAAACTCTGTAGCTTCTTGCCTTGAAATGTCTATTCTTTTAAGAATGTGTCTTTGGGTAAGTCGGCATGGTGAAGATACTGTAATCTTTAAGGGTTCCAATTGATTCCTACATTGGAGAGAACTCTCTTTCTAATTACTTTTGTCTTTTTCGCAGGTTAAAGGATTTTGAGAAAACAATTATGGCTGCGGATGGCTGTAGAGTTACTCAGGATGAGAAAACGTTTTAAACATAAGTTCGCTAATACAGAGTAACTGCAGCCTGCAAGGTGGAGCGCGGTTACAACTGTGAGGTGAAAACTTGAGGAACCTTCAGGTACGTAAACGCTTATAAAATATCTTCTCTCTTAAACTGTTAAGTTCTTTTTTTAATTAAATACCTCTTGTGTTGTCTGCAGGTTTTCGGAAAGCTGAGGAAAGAACCTTCCGAATATGCAGTGGCTGTGGATGAAACTTCTGATTGAAGATGCTGTGACTGCGAGTGAAACTTCTGACCGAAGATGCTGCGGCTGTGAATAAAACTTCTGACTGAAACGCTGCGACTGCGAGCAAATAAATGTTCTTAACTGAATATAACAGCGCCGGAGATAACTTCTGTCGAGTAAGTCTCTTCTGTGAACTATGGTACTCTGAAACACTTCATAAAACTAATGTTTCTATTATCTTCTTTTTCTCGGGTTCTGTGAGGAGAAACGCTGATTGCGTTACCCGCTGTCAGCGGAGCAGAGGCGAAGCGTGCATTCCAGCGGAGGCGGGGCTTAAGTGGCTCCGTCTGCAAATATGAATAGAACCGTGCTGCTACTTGTAAATCGGTTTTGCGGGTGGCCATCTTAAGTGTATGAAATTACTATTGAACATCACTGGAGTCTATGGAAGTAGATGCCGTGAATGGTGTAAATGCCATATGTACCAGGCTAACACCCACCTTTCATCTGCTGATTGATATAATGTGCTCTGCTTAGCCTGAATGCCTGAATGAGGATTGTGCTTACTGACTGGGATCATGACATACATAGTATTTGCTGCAGGGACACTTTATACTGTAAATGATGTTATTGCTATCGCAGGTTCCGAAACATTTCAAATAAATCTTTTTGCGGAAATTAGGATGGAATACAACATTCCACTTCTGTATAAAGCTGCAGTTTGTGCATTGTAAGCATGGAAAAGTCCCACATCGTTGTGTCCTTTTGGGAGGTCTGTTGCTGTCGCTCCTAAACAACATGTCTTAAATTTTCCTGTTCCTTGTGTAGGCAAATACTGGTGGATTCTCAAACAATCTCCCTAGTGTTCTAGCTTGGGATAGAAAGTGCCAATGTTTGGTGATAATTTGTTTGATCTTCTGATTTTGTGTTGAATATTTTGAAACATAGATCAGTGTTGGTTGGGATTTCACAATCTCTTTGGTTAATATTTCTTCTCTGGTGATATTGCCTATTTTGCACATGGAATCGGAGACCTTTGATTCTTGGTAACCCCTGGCTTTAAATCTCTCTGCCATGTCCTTCAGATGTTTAGCACAATTTGTTTCATCCTCTGCAATCTTTTTCTCCCTCACAACTGGACTGTACTGTAGGCTGTTGATGGTACCAGGTGGGTGAAAACTCAATCTATGTAGCAGTTTTTGTGGTCGGTGCATTACTGGTACAGTGTGGTTTGCCGTCTGTGCTCAATGTGTGTCGCCGTGACATCTAGGAAGTCTACAGTTTCTGTATTTAGTATGGTCGTGAATGGTATTCTTTCATCTATACTATTCATATATGTGCTGAATAGTGTGAATTCTTCAGCTGTACCTTTCCATACTCCGAATATGTCATCAATATACCTAGCCCATGTGTTGGCATAGCTTGGGGCCATGGTGGCCCCCATGGATGACCTAGATAATTGAAAATAGTGCATTTTTTTCAATATGAAATATGAATTTTGCAATATGAAATCTGACAGTATCATAAGAAACTCTTTCAATGCCTTAAAGTCATTGCCCCCAGAAGAAACTGTTCTACAGCTTCTTGTCCTTGGTCGTGTGGTATGAAAGTGTATATGCTGCATACGTCTGTGGTAAAGACAGAACACACAGTTACCTCACAGCACCACATCCCAGGACATCCATTTTGTACACATTATCCAAAATACACAAAGAGCCATTCAATCCACCAGGATGGCCCATTGTATTTGCAACTAACAGCATTCTGAAACCATAAGGAACATATCTCGACTAGTTCATACAAGCACTCATTCAGAAATCCGACACATACATCGAGGACACCACCCATTTTTTGAACATTTTGAATTCACTCGAATTGGATTGCAACAATGTACTCTTTACCAGAGACGTACGCAGCCTATGCAAATCCATGCCACAGGACCAAGGACAAGAAGCTGTAGAACAGTTACATTATGTGAAAAGAATATTGTGAAATGCATATTGTAAGAAGGAATAACATTGCAACATATTTCAATCTACTACTAACGAGTGCTTTATCAATAGTGTTTCCACGCTTGAAAAGCATTTTTAAATACATGTTCCCATTTGTGCACACAGTGATAAGTACAGGATGAAATGTGTAAAGAGGCTGTAAACACATATGGATCTCACATCTAGTCATCACTGAGATCTATATTGACAGTAAATGTACTATGTAAAAATTATATTGTAATATATATATATATTGGAAAATAGATATATATTACTGATGTGAGCTCTCTTTATCAAAATGTATAAATCAACACTTGGTCCGATTGTTTTAAATGTGCAACTAGAAATTGGCATTTGTATAGCACTATTGGAAATTGAAATGTGTTAAAACATTGTACACTCCTAGGTCCGAAATTAGATACAAACAGATACTGCACACACCAACATGTGGTCATATTAGCATTATCATATATGGAAATAGAAGTAACATAATGATTGTAGCCCTGCATGGGTGTTTTTTTAATAACATCTAAAATGGCAGCTAGCACACGATGACGTCACAAGGAAGGTGATGTCATCGAGCAAGCGTCCTGTCAGGGGCCATTTTGATCCTAAATAAAGGCTGAGCCGGCCACAGGGAGCTGTCTCCACTGCAGTTCATGTGTGCCAGACAGCCAGAGAGAGAAAAAACAAGGTAAGCCTTGAAACCCAGTTTCAAGTATATGACAAAAGGGGCAACGGTGGTGCTCAAAGCACACCAGGAAATTAACTGGGTACTTTTGATTTCCTCTGTAGGACACGTGATAGAAAGAGAAAAACCTACTCCTGAAGGAATTTGTGCTCTATACTGAGGTATGAACCTTAAAATACATAGAAAGTTCAACACAACTTTCTCATGCTACAAAAAACTAGAGTTTGTGTAAAGAAAGGTATATGCACAACACTGATATGATATGATATGATATGATATGATATGATATGGCATTTGTAACGCGCCTATACACAAGTGTTTCAAGGCGCGACGAGGCAGGAAGGGGGGAACAAGGGGACGACAGACAACGATCCTACTAGGCCAGGTGTCATTCAGACCGCGCAAGTGCACTGATAGAAATATGTCCATAGTATATGTCTGAAAGACAGATATAGGTGGGAAGAAATAGCCAAACGACTAGTCAGAACTTGGAACACACAAGAAAGGCTGTGTTTTAAAGATGTCACACCAGGCAGGTACATTTAAACAACTTAAAGTCAATACAATTGAAAGATTGAAAACGATACGACAGTGAGGTTTAGTTGATTTATTAGTTTATTTATTTCTGTAGAACTTAATCTCTGACGATGATCATTAGGAACGAAATGCAATGGACTTTTTAAAGCAGCCATTGTCATTGTAATAAATACTTATTCCACAGATTCCTCGTTGAAGTTTCTTTGAAGGTCAGATGAAGGAATAGAGTATTGTGCATAGAAATGATTGTAAAATGTTCTGTAAATATTTATAGTTTTGAGAACTGTATGCACAAACATATGTGAGTCACTCACAAGAGATCCTTGCAAACTCATGGGTCATCCCAATCCAGGAACCATTATCTGCATCCCAGATAATTGGCATTCACATGCATGATGTGACAATTTGCATTGCAGGTGACTTGTACATTGATGGAATGCCAATGTTAGTGGTTTCCGTAGATGTGTTCTGTGTGTTAGAGGGGTTGTAGTGTCACATGTGTGCAGTCAATGCCTCCAAGACACTGGGGAAATGTGCAGTGGCATAGAAGACCAGGGCAACTGTTTGTCCTGCCTGCACAGTACGGGGCATGTTGATGTGGTTGTGTGGGTTGTGACTGCCCTGTATGTTAATGTTAAAGGTATTTGTACCGCACACCGTCACCAAAGGAATTGTTCCCCAGGCGCCAAACAAGAAAGCACGGTGGGTTAGTCGGGTGAAGAGGGAGTAGGAAAGCGAGAGAAGTGGTGTGCTGTTGGCAGCTTCCGTTCAGTTTTCACTGTGTGCTGAGCTTTGGTGTGAATATTGGATCGATGCGAGACCTTGTGTGCTATTAGTGCGGTTTTTGTGTTGGTTGTTTGTTGTTGCGGTGTGCTGAAGTGTGTGCAGTTTGCTGAATGAGAAGATGGTTGTGTGGATTTTCGTGTGAGTTAGGTATGCAGAGATTTGAGCATAGGGTTAGTGGGTTATATTTCTTAATCCTTATAAATCTTGTTCTATTTATCCGGTTGTCCTATAGGTAGGCATATTTTCCACTTTTCTTTCCTGTCCGTCTAATTGTTGCGAGTGATGGCGTGGCACATTCCCAGCTGTGTTGTTTTTTAACTTAGTCTAATAGGAAGGGGCGTGTTTTGTCCCCCACTCTGGTATTGGTGCAGTAAATTAGCAGTCACCCACTCCCTTGCTATCTATTTTCTGTCTATGGTCCATTGTTGCCTTTGTGTAGTTTGTAGGCCAAGGTGTTATTGATATATCGTCCCTGCCCTTCCATCCCAATATATCTGTGTTCATTCTGTGGTATCGTCCTATCATATCTATCTCTCATTTGGTAAGTTGATAAGCCGTAGATTGTTCTTCCTTAACTTCTGTTTATGGGCGATAGCTTAGGGGTATTGGGAGGATCGGTTTCTTCACTCAGCATTGTTTGAGTATGTCCCCTTAGGCGTTCTTCTAGTTATGGGGTGAAGAGCCTGGATTTGAGGAGTTTTCTGAATAGTAGGTAATTTCTTGTGTTACGTATAGTCTTTGGTAGCTCGTTCCAGGTTTTTGGGGCGAGTTAAGAGAAAGAAGATCCTCCGAATGTATGATTAACGTGTGCGCTGTAATGACTCTGTGGCAAAAAAAGGGAAAGGATACTAACACCTTCACATGTGGGGTACAGCCTGTGAGCTCATGGTGGGTGGTGTTAAATCAGACTCCCACTCCCTCAATTTGTACAGGATTACATGAGGGGGAAATCTATATGTGCAATACACCTCCTCATTTACCATTCCGAATACTGTGGTCCGATTCTGGAACATTGTGTGCTAGCACAATTGCAAAGAATGCCTGATCCGCCAATGAGGTTTGACTAAACCTCTATACCCGCATGGCCTATTTGTACTCTGCCCCTGATAGTCGCTAAGTTTGAGGCTTTTGAGGTTTGCACAACAGCGCTATTATTTTTGTGAATTGGGTTGGTTTTGCGTTTTGGTGGGTGTATTTGGAAGTTTGGCCGGTGCCTTCCCACCCACGCCCATGACATTCCCCTTTGTCACAAGATAATGAGGCTTCATGCATATTCTGCTCCATTCTCTGCCCCTGTGTTAGCCCTTCCTTTGCATGCGGTAGGGCGCTATGTGCTTGGCCAAGGGGTAAGGTTCAAATGCCTTTTGTGACTCACGCTCTGACTCCGCGGAACACATGACAAGGTAACGTTACGTGGACGAACAGATTCATGTTTTACATGTATATGACTCGATCAGCCTCAGGAATAATTGTGAATCTGAAGTTGTCTCAACCGCTTTCAGGAATAATTGTGAATCTGAAGTTTGCTTAGGGCTTGAATCAAATATGCTTTATATTGACCTTTCGTCCTATTGTGATGTTTAGGATTGTTACCATAAGCGTACTAATGAATACTTACTAGGTTCATACAAGATTCACACTACACAGACGAGGGACGTTTGAATATGTGCATACAGCCAATTGAATTTCCCCATTAACTGAACAGGGATGGGGCACCCGACCTAAATTTCGGTTACGTGCCCCTCCCCCTGTCACTCCAAACTGTCCTGATCGCTTGTCGATTGAGCCATTCATATACTGTTGACTAACAGCTATTATAGTTGTAACGGATTATCATACTAAACACACGAACGACCGAGGTAGCTGTAATCTACGTTATCCAGTCATTGCATCGAATACAAAGCATTGAATGCCAAAAGCATTAAAAAAAAATGCATCGCAAACGAAGCATTGAAAAAAAGCATTGAATGCATTTTTTCAAAGGTAAAAGGTTTTATTTTAAGTATAATGAGTTTTAAGGGGTAAAAAACGAGGGCTAAGGGGAACCCCAGTAATAAAAAAAATTTGGAAAAAAATGCATTCGATGCATTTTTTTCGTTGCTTTTTTTAGATACTAAGACATTCGATGCTTTGGCATTCGATGCAATCACTATAAACCGTAATCTACACAGGACTGTCTGTCCCTCCCCACATATACTGTACGCAATGAAGCCTCTGGCGTTGGGCGTCGCTATGGCAACGTTTGCACACCAAGATGGCCACACAAGGCACATTTGCGCATGTGTGCACGTAACTAGGCAACTGTATTAAACACAGAATCCTGCGGTCAGGCGCCCCTGTAGTGATCGACAGTCGTCAGGAAACGCTGCATCGCAGGTAAGCTCTAACTCGCTGCTCTATTGAGTTTGTCCATATATAGCTACAACACGCTCGCTATGTCGAACATTGAGATTTTACATCAGCGTGGCATGGGAATATGGGTCACCAGGCATGAACTCATACGAGTACACCGAGTTCTACTGGATGCGTCTTCTAAAAAAGCAAACAAGATATGTCCTTACTTACACGCAACGCCATTTGCCGCATAGCATGGCATATAATTCCCTAGACACACGTGACAGTGCCACGCTTTTACATACTAGCACTCTGCGTTCACAGCAACTTTTTGCTTTATGTATTCCACAGATCGCCTTTATCGCTATATCCCAGACACAGTAGACAGCGGTTGCCTGCTGTGATTAACACGCGCGACATATGGACACAAGGAATTAAGTGATCAAGAAATAATAGGCACCCAAGCCCTGAAGACGGATTATTGGAAAATTCTAAACGCGTCGACAATCATTTTTATCTCCTAAGGAGCCTATTAGATGTGAATGAGGATATACATCTGACATAACAATTTTGTTGATGTGCGTTAGGAAGACGGTGGTGTGTGATGTGTTGACACAACCAGTGATCTCACTATATTCATTGTATATGAACAATTTTTAAACACATATATGAAGTTCTATATATGTATTTGGAACTATACACCGTTTTTTGTTGATTGAATTTGATTATCCTTTTATGAACTTACCTTCCACAATTATCTTTTGAAAAGAACATTACTGTGGTTCCAGTTCATTCTTTGATGTACTCATACCTTTGAAGTTGTGTATGAACTAACATTTGATGTGTCATAATTGAACTTTGAAGTAACGAATGACATTAACAGTACTGGGGACCTAGTGTCTCGAATCTAATACCTGCAATAATTTCAACACGTGTTCGGGGCCGACTGCCTCTTTTGTGGCACTGAACACTGGTTGAGAAAATACCTTGGGATTGTTTTCATCCCCACAAGAGTGCATCATTGGATCACCTGCTAGCGATTAGCAGGTTTAGTTTGCCTTTTTAGCCATCAGTGCCATGTGCAGTTCAGCGATGGTTGGAGAATTGGGCAGCGATGGAGGGGAGACACCAGCGAAGGGAGACACCAGCGAGGAAGTGTGGAGGAATAATGGGAAAATACGGGGGTGTCTAGATGACTTTCTGGCTAAGTTAGTACAGAGGAAAGGTGAAGGCTTTCATATATGATTATCTTATATGTACATGAGTCTTGTTTACTCTATGTCTGTTTTCTTTTTGGTTTTCATCTGTGTCTTGCCAAATGAAATAAAAAAGAAAAAATAAACTGTGTAGTTGGATTGGTATGTTTTGACCGTGGCATAATTTTTCGTGGTGGATTTGACCGTAATCAATTTCGCTGCAAACCCAATTTCTCCCCCAATACATGGTGGCATCACAGGTGACATCACTACTGGCTTTGCTGATGACATCCTACATTTATCATCATCAAGTTTATTCGGATTTGTGTAAGAAACAATTGTTATAATGTAGAATCTTCCTTGTGTGTGTTCCTTTTCAGAGCATACTTCTTGTATGGTTCTGGAACCTACGTTCAGAACCATACAAGAAGATGCCTGGAAGTTGATGGTCGCCTGTTGGGGACTTCCTATCATTGCGCAAGTACATTCCAGTTTTGGGAAAGAGGAATGGATTGAGGCCACGCATCGTGATACCGAACAAGAACTGTTGAGGAGAGCAGTCGATGGAGATGTCAAATCTTGAGAGAAAATGAAGGATGAATTATCATGTGATAATAGATGTATTTATCGGGGAGATCGCATAATTCCCCCAGTGGCATTGAGAGAGAGAATCATGGATATTGCCCATGAAGGTCATGTGGGGAGAAGCTTAACCAACAGAAGGGTGAGAGATTGGTGGCCCAACATGTGGAGCGGATTGGAAGAGCTGGTCAAAGAGTGTTCTGCATGCGCTGTAGCTGATAAAGGAAAATTGACCAGAACCACACCATTACAGCCCGTTGAAGTACCCAAATCAGTGTGGACAAAGTTGGCCATTGATATAGCTGGGCCATATGAGATATTGGAACCACAAAAAATATACTTCATTGTTTTAGTTGACTCTACGTCTAAGTGGGTGGAGTGTGGTATTGTAGAGGAATCTGTATCTGCGTTGAAGGTTACAAAATTTTTAGAGGACATATTCAGTAGAGAGGGTGCAGCTCAAGCTGACAATGGAGCCCAATTCATGTCACAAGAAGTGACAAAGTTTTTGAAGGAAAGAGCCATTAAACACAGCACAACAGCTTTATATCATCCTATGGGTAACGGCTTAGTTGAGAGGATGAATCGTTTTATTAAGGGAGCTATTCAATTAGCATAGCTAATAATCTGTCATGGAAAGAGACACTCAAGGAAGCACCCAGTACGTATAAAGTAACTACACACTGTCTTTGAGGAAAACTAAAAATATTGATATGGAAGAAATTGTGAAGAGAGTAAAAAAGAGACAAGATGAATACAAAAAATACTATGATGAACAAAAGCATGTAAAGGAGAGCAATATTGAGAGTGGAGATTGGATTAGAGTGAAAGAACCCAAGAGAGTCGTGAAAGGAGAGTCAAAATTTCGACCTCCACAAAGAGTGGTTGAGTGTTCAAAGAAATCTGTAATTTTAGATGACGGTAACAAGTGGTCTTGTAATGACATATTGTCAAGAAAGAAAAACAGTAAGAATGGACATGCCGTTCAGTGCCACACAGCAGAAACATCGAAGGATAAAATTGGTCATTCAGGATATACTAAGGAGCACTCTACCCTGACAAGTGATGATGGCACTGTGGAGCAATTTAACAATCAAAAGTCACCAGGTGAAATGTCTGAGATTGACACAATGCCCAATGTGTCCTCAAGATCTAGGAGGATTGTGCACAAATTCAAGAAAGACGTCATCTATTACTAAATCAATTTATCTGTCAAGAAATTTCCTGTGGATGTGCAACATTGGAACTTTTCGATGGTGCCGGCATATCCATGTATCCTTTGTTAAGAATTTTACTAGTGAAAGTTACGTAGTTGTTCCAGTGAATATAGTTGAAAAATATTTTGGTTAAAAAAAAACTTCTTTCATAACATTGTGGGGAAGGAGATGTTATAATGTAGAATCTTACTTGTGTGTGTTCCTTTACAGAGCATACGTCTTGTATGGTTCTGGAACCTACGTTCAGAACTATACAAGAAGATGCCTGGAAGTTGATGTTCGCCTGTTGGGGACTTCCTCCAATTAAACTACTTAAATAATCACTCATTGAGTCCTGGTGATTATTACAACAACAATTCATAAAACCATCGCAAGATATAAAAAAATAACAGTTTTATCACAGCAAAAACACATAGCATCATAAAACCACAACAAATGGGGAGAGTTACAGAACCAATTCATTAAAATATAAAAACTCACAATTATATCACGATAAAAACACATACCATTATAGAGCCACAGCAAAGACAACGAGCGGGAAAGATTACAAATTCAATTAATTGTTCAGTATATAAAAGTTCATTGTCAGGGCAATATATCAAGCAGTCGTTTCCTATGATAAAGTGCTATTTTTAGGTATGAGAGTAACGACCAGCCCACTTGTGGTGAGATTACCCATAACAGGTAACTTGGAGTGGGTCTATATTGCACAATGCCTGTTTCCCTTAGCGCTTTCTCACCTGTGCATACACAGGGGAAAAGAGGATCAGGTATGCCAGGTCCTCGTATGGAGCGTCACATATTGGGCAAGATCGATCTGCACCCGCCCTGGCCCATGCTGCCACGACAGCCTTTAGGCAGATGCAGTTAAACCTCAACCTGGATACGAGAACGCGATCTTTGGCCATTTCTGCCCATGATAGTACTGAACACCAGGGGATATTATAGTCATTAGCCTCCGATTCTTTGGCTTCATAAGTTCCCTGATTTTTCTGGCGAAATACACAGACTCACAAAAACAGGCAGACTATTGTTTACTTTCTCACCTGGAGAGCATACTGCTATGTAGATACAGACGCATGCAGTTTATCCCCCTTAACTGTTTCCTGTTGTGGGACAGCCACGGGATCTTCTCTCCCGGATCTTTACCTATCAGAAAAATTATTAATTTGTTGGTAAGTGATGCCCTGCCATTGGTCCATAACCTAAACCAGTACAATACTGGCTGCAGTTAAAACGTGTCACTAATTGGTGTGCAGCCCAGTTCCCTATGTATGCCGGAATTGGGAGTCCAAAAAAGTTTTTTTCAAAAATTGGTTCTCCAAAGTCTGGACTGCCTTGACATTGGCATGGCCCCACAGCTCCATCCCAAATTTAGCAACCAAAGCCGCCTTTCCCTTGTATAACTGCAGCAAAGGGACATTCTACATTCCTAGTGACCGGAAACTATCATACTTTAAAATGACTGGTGTTGAGGCATGTCTCTCTACCAGTGGCACTGCTCTTTTCCTCAAAAGTCTGACATATGAAACAGCTCCAGCGTTAGCGCACATCTTGCAAAGATATGTGTTTTAAAAGCACGTCATAGATTCCAATCTGGGTAAGATTGCTGAATAGATTAATGCACCTACTACAAACATCTGTTCCTAAATTGCAGGTCATAGGATAGTGTACCACAAGGCAAACTAAGGGTTTTCTTCTTGCTACTCTGTTAAAATAAGACACATCAAATTGGATGAAACGACCATACATTAAAGTGCCTAGAAAAATGCACGTTGTGGCGCGTGCTGTATAGGTCCTTATATGCACTCTTCTTGTTAACAAGGGTCCTTGTTTTCCTTTGTGTGTGGTTGCAAAGCCTGCGCTCCGATCCTTTATCTATAGGGCCTTTGTAACTTAATTTCTTTTAAGACGTCCTAGTTCATTATGCCTTCCTAATTCCGGGGCTCCCCTTAATTTCCCTGGTGATTTTCGAAGACGTTCGTTAGTATTCATCTTGCTTTCTCCGTGTTCGCTTTATTCATGCTTCTCGGCTTCTTTCGAATTCTGTGCCCTTCTTTGTGATGTCTTTTTTTGCGTGCCTTGTGGTGCGTACTCTTGTATTTTGTGTTGGCTTCCTGCATTTGGCAACCGTGGGCTGCATATGTTCAACAGCTCTTTTTCGCTACTTGTTTTGCCAAACCTCGGGTGTTTTTATATTATGCAGAGTCGTCTGTGGCCCCGTTAAGTGGGGGTGTTAAACCACTTCAAGTTCACTACACGCCAGTACGCCGTTTCCGGCTTTTCAGTGACAAACAAAAGCGCTGCTTTTCTGAGCACCTGCTGAGGTCATCGGTGCCAAGAGACCCGTCTCACATAGTGAGCGCTATACAAAGGGGATAAGCCAGTCAAGGCAACACACTGAGACAGAAACCGGATAGACGCCCGCCACCGCGCACGCAGGGCGAAGCCGGCCTGGGTACAACCCTGCGCCGCGGCCAAACGTGGCACGTCGTGGGTTTACAAAACAAGTCAAGATGTCCATGCCAAGCAAACGCAGGACTCACTTTACCTCTGTTTTATTGAAGATTCGCGGCGGTTTCTTCTGGCGATTGTTTTCCGTCCGCTTCTCTTGTGAGTTTGAATGTCACGTGTCCGCCGCCTTACTTCTGTGGAGGCCGTTACTTCTGTGGAGGCCGTTACTTCTGTGGAGGCGGCTGTCAGTAACTCGTCGAGCCTGCCATCCTTGCTGACCTCAATGACGGTGCGGTCAAAGATGCTTTCGAGGAGGCGGTTACCCTGGTTACGAGTGATGCGGCCGGCCGGTGATGAGCACGCGGGGTGGATGCCATCACTCACGGTCAGAAGTGATGCGGTGCAGACTGTGTCCTCATAACTCACCATGAAGTCCGGAGCGGGTCACTGACTTTTTAAGTTCGCAATGCGCGCTGTCGGCCAAGCATTGGCAAAGTCATCGGCGATGAGGGGGTCTGACCGGCGATGCGACGACATCCTCAGCAGGTCCCAGAGGCTGCCGTCTGCCTTGACACATGTGACGTTATTATGCTTGATGTTCGTGCCGGAGCATTTCTAGGACTTTAGCCTGTACCGTTCAAATTCGACTATTTTTGGAGGGGTTAGGTCAATAATTTTAATTCCAGCCACAATATTTCCACAATATTTCTATCACTTCACCTGCGACCTTTTGCAGTAGCCAGGGCTCAAGTGGAGGGTGCCGGCGGGTGGACGGAGACCCACCACTTTTTTTCTGGGGGGCACCTTAATATGCTCATTTCTGGTGAGGCCACATTCAATTGGTATGTTAATGAGCCATCACCCCCAACCCCTACACTTTTTTCAGGACTTTGAAGGGGTCAATCCTAAAAAAATAACATACAAATTAAATGTGGCATCACCAGAAATTAGCATAGGAAGACAGTAGCAAAGCTAATATTAACCTCCCCCCTTTACAAAAAGTTTTTTTTAAAACGTGAAAACGAGCGCATCTGCCAATAAAACTGTTTACCTCAGGAATGTAGAATCTGCGTCGTCCCTGTGAGCTGAGGTGCATCACCAGGAAGGAACCGAACAGCTTTGGTCCCTGACGGAGTATTTCACAGAGCGTGACCTATAGGGGTAGGCAGGGTAGGACCCCCAGCACTTCCCTGAGCTCTGAGCCTCGACTCCCCCTCGCGCGTGGCGACGCGGAGGGGGAGCGCCGGTCGGGCGTCCGTTGGAGAGACTCCATCCCCCAGCATGCCGCGCGTGCGCGCGCGCCGCCAGCACCTGCTCAGTACGCCAGAGGCCGGCCCTGTGCGTGTGCCAGCGCGCGCGAGAGAGAGAGAGCGCGTGCGAGCGAGCGCTCAAGAGCGCCTATTGATTTATTCTATTGTGCCGGGGAGAGAGCGCCGGGCTGTGAATGAGTCCTCGCCGGAGAGGGGGGGGAAGCAGGGATCTCCACTCGTGTCAATCGATGGAGAAAGCCTCTCGTCGCCGCCGGAACGCCGCCGCGCCGGCCTCGGCGCATTGATTATTCCAATACCAGTGCCCCCCCCCCCTCCAATCTCTCCTCCATCATCCCTCTCGAGAAAGAGAGAGGCGAAGAAGTGAGCGAGAGCGAGCGAGCGCGCGGGGGCGCAGCTGAGAGACCGCCTCCTCGTCTGGCAGTCTCCACCACGGTCACCCTACTCCAGCGCGGCCGTAAGTACCATTGATTTTTCTGTCCTCGCTCCGGATTTTTCTCCTGTGCGGTCGCGCGCGCGCCCTCCGCATCTGGCTGCGAAGGCAGAGAGACAGCTGGATGGAGGGGGCAGAGAGAGGGGCGTGGGGGGGGCGTTAGAGGCGCTTGAAAGGTGGAGGTTAGAGGCAGCTGGACTCAGACGTTAGACGCAGAAGAGACAAGATGTGGCTAGAGGAAGAAGCAGCAATAGAGAGTTGGCTGCAGAAGACACAAGGAATGGGGGGGGGCGGGGTTGTTACAGGCGGTCGGATGCAGAGGCAGGAGATGCTGGGACACAGTGTGCTTCAGGGGGCTGAATGGCGGGGACTAGACCATCGTCCAGCGGAGAGGGTTGCCCTTTAGAGGGGGAAGAGCTGGGGGTTTGAGATGGTCGCGCTGAAATGGTGAAGTCCAATGCAGATGGCACCGATGGTTGGACTAAGGGCGCTAGAGCCGGACGGAGGGAAGGCTCCGGAGGCGGTCGGATGCAGGGCTTTGGGGTTAGGGACGATCGGACGTGTTATAGCAATATAACGCATGTCCTGCATTATGCATGCATCTGCACCGTGCGCCGTCACTCCGTCTGTCTACCCCGGGGAATATCCCGTACAGAACAATGTATGGAAATATATACATATTTATGAGCCGAACCATATGCGTGCTGCTGAGGGATATTGTCTATTCGTGTACATATCTGCATTATGCAGCTGCTCGTGAGCCAACACAAAGCTAAGGTCAGGACGCACTCCATGAAACCCTCTTCCCAATATAAGAATAATAGACACGTCCATCCATAGAAATATGAATACATCTTTAGATATGGTTTTATTTATATAGGTATGTTGGTGTAAATATATGTATGTATAATATACAGAGGTTCTCTTCTGACAAAGGTATATGCTTGCGTGTGTATGTGTATACGCAATTATACGTGTGTGTTTGTGTGTGTGGAAGTGGACCAGTCCCCAGCTCAGATCTGTTTATGTTGTATTTATGCCTCTGCGCCTCCATATTTGCAGTCTGTGTGTGTGCACGGGGCAGCAATTCTGCGGCCCTGCACGAGGTGGGGGCAGAAAGGGGCGGTGTAAGGTTGAAATTGAAGGTTAACCATTTCCACTGTGGACGCAGCATCTCTGCAAGGATATAGTGTTTTTCAATCTAATATCTCAAGGCGATGCAGAGGGAGATCCAAAAGCGCCAATGGATTTGATGAAGGACAGACTGCAAACATGCAGGTTTCTTGGTAGCTTCTAGGTGATAATTACTTATTTTGATCCCCCCATTTTCCCTAATATCTGTCATGCCCTCCTTTCGAATCAGCCAGTCATGAACAGTGCCGCGGTCATTGCAATACGCTGTTGTAGTAATGGTGGCATGCGGCTTATGGCAGGAGGGTACAGACAGATGGCTTCAGTCGTTTTGATTAGAGGCGATGGTGGGGTTTGAAAGCAGTACCCCAAATAGAATTGTTCACCTAAAAATTGTGGCCAAATGTGGAACCACCCTCTCCTCTTGCCGCAATATTGTCCAAGACAATGGAATCCTCATTGAGGTAACTTTCTCAAGAGCGTAGGCCGGGAGTGTGAAAAATGAGCCCCTTTGTTATTGCCATGGATAATATGGTTATCCTTGCAGGCTCCATCACCATCATCAGATATTCCCATCTGTTAAACATAGGGCCTTCGCGCAAACCGGCGAGCCTACCTAGAGCCGCTCATAGGACTGCAGGCGTCCATATTTCAATGGCGTTCTCCTCGCGAGGCCGGGCGTACCAGCGTCCTCCATTTTTCATCTACTTGTATAGTTTTCTTTCTCTTTGACTTGTCTGTACATTTTCTTCAGGATATTTGTCCTCTCTCATGCTTGTACCTTTTTATATTTTATCAACATGGCTCTACCTCTCCTAGGCTCCTTCTCTGTTTTGCTATCTAACTTTCTTTCTACCCTCTGGATCTTTCTGCGCTTTCTTCCTGTCGTCTCTTTACTTCGCTCCCTTTCGGTATATCTGTATCTTGCTCTCAGTCTATATATCTTTTGCCTTTCGTTCACTCCTCTACCTGTCGTTCCCTGCTCATCTGTTGCTCTCCACACTCCATTTCTATTGCTTTCTACCTGTCTCCTCCTCACCCTGAATGTCCGTCTGTCTCCTCCATTTCTGGTCCTTCTTCTATCTTTGGCAGAATGGATCCTAGGTACGATAACCAAGGAAGTTGGCAGGACCCCTGCGTGTAGTTCAACACACGAAATTGCTTGTAATTATACAACTATTCTACATAGGTTCATGGTGATAGTTTCTCGGCTTTTCTTATATGAATTTTTCTTGACAATTGTAAAATTCAAAAGAACCTGTTTATTTTCAAAGACACAGGCAGTTCATGGCTTGTCCAATGCATTTCAGTCTTCAGGCTATCTTTGGGGACCCAATTCTGAAAAGTAAATAAAATAATCTCTCTAATCAAATACCTTGTCTGTGTGCGGTCTGGTCTGTCGGCTACAGACCACATACTTCATCTAAAATGTATTCAAAGAATTCTTATAGTTACTAACTGGTGCAATCTCTTTCCTTCTTTTATCTCTATCATTACTCTTCTGATGTCTTTCCAAATCTGTGTATCTACAGAATGGCCTTTTTTCTCCCTTTCCATATGTCTTTCTCTTGCTCCAGTGATTCACAGTTCTTCATTTTAGCTACACATCCCTTGCTGTCCTTGCATTCTTTCTGTCGCTCAGTTCCCTCATGTGTCTACTTAAATGTCTTTATCACCTTTTATTGCTCCTTCTCTTCTGCCTCTAGCTCTCTCCTTGGTCTTTCTCTCGTTCATTGTGGTTTTCTCAACCAACCATTTGTTCACTTTCGACCGTACATCTTTCTCACTCCTTCTTGAGTGGCACTTCGCGCTCTTTTCCTGTGTCTCCCTCTCTTCTGCCTTTCTCTGTCCTTCTAGATATTATTTTCTCAAGTCTTCGCTCTATATTGCTTTCTTTCTTTTATTTGATCGGCCTCCCCTCTCGCCATTCTTTCTGCCATTCTTCGGTTCTTTTTGAACTCCCGCCCTCCACTCTTTATGCTGATGTTGTATTTATTTGCTCAGTTACAGAAAGACCCAAGGTCAATTGTGCTCTATTTTCTACTAAGCTCACAATGCATTAGAAAATGTAAAACAACTGGAATTTCAAAGGTTTGAATTTCATATATACCCCTGTCCCCAAATAGCACAATGACAGATGTCCCTAACCATCAACTTCCTATTATTTCACTTAAACGCTCTGTGCCCCCCCCTCCCAACCCCAATCACGAACAGCTACTGTAGTCTGGATGTAATGTTGAAAGAGCTGCGCAAGGATTCCTAATGGAGCCTTTTTCCACATTGCAACTTTGAGCACTTTGGCACACAGAGTCGTGCCATTGAGGGTTATCACTTCTCTTTCTGGGGTGACTTTATGGTTTGGCTCCTGTTATGTGGCTCCACTGATCTCTGGTAACCCCAGCTATGGCCCTTCTGTACACTTATCCTGGGAGGCCAACTGGACACCATCGTATTGACCTCCATATAAGACACTCTTTCAAGATGCCTCACACCCCATTGAACGCAATTTATAACACAACATAGTATCACATGCAAGCCTGTTATAATACAATCACCCTGTTCAGCAATATCTTCAAAACCTTGGGCCTGCTACTTGCTCAGGACATGCTAACTGTCCCATGATCGAGAAAGTATGTTACACACCCTAGGGAGTGTGTTGCGTGCCTCTGATCTAAATGGTCCCTATTTCTAATGTCGAAAGTAGTCCTCCCACACCACTGCAGTCCAGGTGCCTCATAATCTGCACCTAATGATATATGATAGTTTAAGTAGCGCCTATACACAATGTTTCAAAGCGCTTCAAGGGAAGGGAGGAAACAAGGGAACATACAATGACATTCTTACAGGCCATGAACAGTAAGGATGTGAAATTAACTATCGTACTCGGCCTGACGACAGTGGTCCAGGGGTATGTGTTTGTTTCAAACCGGGCCCAGGGGTTTGAGGCATTCTCACACGGGATGGATGAATTTGATATACAGATGGCCATTCACTTTAAAATGTGGTACTGACTTTTCTTTTTTACTTGAATGTATTTTTTTTTGTAACCTGGTAGCTTTCAAAATGCAGTAATACAAGTTCAGATACAAAGCTGTGATCTACATGTGTCCTGTTGTATTAGAAATAGTGTTAAAGGGGAGAGCAACATCTTCCAAGAGTGTGTTTGTTGCTCACGCCGGGGCAGCACGCCCCTCTAAGCCTCCATGCTACCGGCAAGTCTCTCCCCATCACCCAGTCTCCCATCACTTTAGTTCACCTGATCGCCTCTCTTTGACCCAGTTTTGATGTATAGGCCTCTGCTGTCTTGCATGATGTCCAAAGTGAAGTGTGCTCTTCGGCCTCTCTGTGGAACGGGGCCTCTCCCACTCTTCCTCCAGTGCCCTTTTAAATCGGGATAAAACACTGCCAGCTGCCCAGGGCGCCGCCGCTATGCTCGGAGCGTTCCTCACGCACAGCACACTTCACATCCGGCAAGTATCAAACACCGGCAAGTATCAAACAACGTGACTTGTACTTTGTCTGTTCATTATCTTGGCCTAGAGGCATCACTCGGCACTAACCCACATTAAACCCGAATGGGAACAAAGAGACAGAGAATCATTAGAGAGGCGCAGGAGGAGAAGGGGAAACTACAAAGGGAGGAAAGAGGGGAGGAAACTACAGAGAACAAGGTGGAGAAACGAAAGGAGAGGTTTTCGGTAACTACAGGAAGCAGAAAGAGAAAAGTAGAGAGAACGATCAAAGCGGCAGAGAAGAAATAGTGAAGGAAGTGGATGGGAACTACAAGCAGGAAAGTGGTGGAGAAATGAAAAGAATGAGGAAACTACAGGAAGCAGAAAGAGAGGGAGCAACAATATAGTCAGAGAAGAGATGGAGAAAGTACATAGACCATGAAAGGGGCAAAGCAGCAATAGTGAGAGAAAGTGACGGGGGACCACAGAGAGCAGAAAGAGATGAGGAAAGTACAGATATATAAGCGAAGCAAGGGATGGGGAAACTACTGGGAGTAGAAAGAGGTGGAGCAACGATACAGACAGAGAAGAGATGAAGCAAGTGGAGAGAACGATAAAAGGGGCAGCTAAGCAATAGTGAGAAGAAGATAATAGGTAACTACAAAGAGGAAAGAGATGGAGAAATTAAACGATACGGATGCAGAAACTACAGGAAGAGATGGAGCAAAGATACAGACAGAACAGAGATGAAGCAAGTGGAGAGAACGATCAAAGGGGCAGAGAAGCAATAGCGAGGAGAAGGTGATGGGGGACTACAAAGAGGGCAGAGATGGAGAAAGTACAGAGAAAGTCGTGGAGAAACAAAATGAATGGGGAAACTACGGGGAGCAAAAGAGATTGCACAACGATACGGACAAAATAGATGGAGAAAGTACAGAAAACAATGGAAGGGGCAAAAAAGCAATAGGGAGGAGTATGAGATGGGGCAACTACAAAAAGAGGAACAAGATGGTGGAACTCCAGGGAAAGATGTAAGAGGCAGAGAAACAACGGGGAAGGGGAAACTACAACTAGATGAAAAAGATGGAGCAACAATACAGACGGAGAAAAGATGGAGAATATACAGAAAACGATAAAAGGGAAAGAGAAGCAATAGAATGGAGAAGGTAATGGGGAACTAACTACAAAGAGGGGAAAGAGATGGAGCAATGATAGGGACAGATTGTGCCATTACAGAGAACAATGAAAGGGACAGAGAAGTAACAGCAAAGGAAAATGGTGGAGAAAACACAGCACAATGAGAAAGATAGAGAATTTAGAGAAAGAGGCAGAAAAATGACAGAAAGGAACTGGATGGGGAAACAGCAAGAAGAAAGAGACAGTGGAGAGGTAAGGACAAAGAAGAAAGGGAGTAGCAATTTGGTTGGGAAAGAGCAGGACCAAGTGAGGAAAGGCATGGAGAACCATGAAAGAGAAAAAGAGGGAGCAGCTGTTCAAACAGAAAAGATAATAAGAAACAGAGAAAGAGAGAGTAACACTTAAAGAAACAGGCAGGTGAAAAGATAGAGTAACAGGCCATATGAATATGTCACAGAGACACAGCAGAGAGTGGAAAGACATGGAGAATTGACAGGGTGAAAAAAGATGGAGCACAACTCAAAGAGCAGAGAAACTATAGAGAGTGGTAGAAAATGGAGAACCGAGAGAGTGGCAGAAAATGGAGAACCGATAGAGAGGAAAAATATGGAGCACATCTTAAAGTAGAGAGCAGAGAAACTACAGAGTAGGGTAGTACCCATGGAGCACCACCAGAGAGGAAAAAGATGTAGCAAAATTCAAAGTAAAGAGCCAGAGAAAGTAAAGCGAGGGGTAGAAAATGGAGAACCACCAGAGAGAAAAAAGATGGAACACAATTCAAAGTAAAGAGCCAGAGAAACCACAGAGAGAAAACTGGAAAAAGATGTAGCAAAACTCATAGTAAGTAGAAACTACAGAGAGGGGTAGAAGATGGAGGACCAACTCAGACAGAATCTAGATGGAGTAAAAACAGAGAAAGCCTGCTGCAACAGCGAAGAGTGTACTCTCATTATCCGTTTGTCACACTAGCACCCTGAAGCAATTCCTTCATATGGAGATGTGCAAACAAGTCCTAAATAAGATGTGTATGTATAGCTAGTGAGAGTGTAGAATGCAATGAAGACATGGAAGGTAGAAGAAAAGACAGAGGGAAGTATTAGAGGAAAGGCAGTGGAAAGAGAAATATTACAGAGGCGGTAACAACAGGGAAAACATAGGAAGGAGTTGGAGAAACAAAGGCGAGGAAAGAGATTGCTAATGAAGGAGGCAGAGAAATAGAAGGAAATACATGGAGATATGGCAGGGAGTTTTTGTTATTGTTTTACTGAATGCTTTTTGCGTGTGTGTATATATATATATATATATATATATATATATTCAAGGAAAAAACTTTAGTTGAAGTGCAGTTAAGGTGAGTAAACTTAAAGCAACAAAACCCTTAAAATTCAGCGCATTGGGAAACTCAGAAAAGGCTCAACTCGGCGTGTTCCTGTTGATCTCCCCCATAATGCCGTATCTACTATAATGCCATTTTGTATGGCATTGTGAATTCCTTCTCTTATAATATACATGTGCTCTTGGGCTTTGCAACGGGAACGCGCCCAGTAAAGCCTGTCCTGAGTTTCCCAATGCACTGAATTTCAAGGGTTTTGTTGCGTTAAGTTTACTCACTTTAACGGCACTTCAACTAACGTTTTTTCCCTTGAATTTCAATGGTTTTGTTATACAAAC
This sequence comes from Ambystoma mexicanum, assembly GCF_040938575.1. Classification (NCBI taxonomy): domain Eukaryota; kingdom Metazoa; phylum Chordata; class Amphibia; order Caudata; family Ambystomatidae; genus Ambystoma; species Ambystoma mexicanum. The sequence goes on from NC_090938.1 coordinate 391,677,113, forward strand.
ACGCTTTGTCATGCCCACTTTATAATTTTCAGCGACATTGTCCTTGGCCTTCGGCCATGCCCACTGTTTATTTTTCAGCAGCATTGGCCGTGGCCTTTGCTGTGCCTACTGTATATTTTTCAGCGCCACGGCCTTCAGTTGTGCCCAACTGTATATTTTTCGGCACCACTGGCCATGGCCAGTGGGCACGGCCACCAGATAATATAGAAGTAGGACTGTACATTTGAGCCAAGTCACCTATTACACAACACCATCTGATAGACATTGAGTTCATCTCCATTTCTAGGCCACATCAGCAAGGCATTGTGGGTATCCAAATTAGTCCAACTGCAAGCCTTTTCTCCAGGAAATTCTCATTGTCTTAGATGGCAGTGCTACTTTATACATAGCTTAATCAACCCAAGACAAACATTTTGCAAGGGTGTCACAAACCTTTTGGGGGACACCTATATCATACCAATAAAGTGTATCTATTCTTGGCTCAGCCAGTGGGGCTGATCCACCGGCTACAATTGCTGCAGAATTTGGCAGCCAGGGTGGCCACTAACAATCCTTACGGCGTCCATATTATTCCAGTCCTATGTTCCCTCCACTGGCTTCCTGTCGCCAGGCGTATAGAATTTAAGACCCAGGCGTATAGAATTTAAGACCCTTTGTTTATTTCATCGGGCCTTCTATCACCAAGGTGCAGATTATCTATGGGACAAATTCTCGCCATATTTTCCAACCCGAACTCTTCAATCAGCAAATGCCTGCTTGATTTCTATTCCTAGAGTTCGCCTATCAAGAGGGCCGCGCCTTTTCCGTGGTGGCTGCCAAACTATGTAATACACTTCCTTTTGTCTTGAGAGGTAACCCGAACCATCTGCAATTCAGGCATCTCTTGAAAATGCTCCTCTTCGGAAGTATAATGGACTGTGTAGTTGTGCTTGATGCTTTAGCGTCAAGATGCCTTTGGGCCTAAGAGCACTCTATAAAACCTTTTAACATAGCATAGCAAATTTACTAATAGTAAATGAGAAAAGAAAGATGGAGAAATAACGGAGAATAACGTTTTCGTACAGTGCATTTGTTCACCCGCTGGGGACATTTCGGTGCTTTAGTGACCCAGTCTTGCACTCCGGGGTTAGATTATTTTCCAGGATGGTTGACAACAGGTGTCTTATGAGTTGCTTCCTGAACCTATAGTGAGGAGAAATACTTTTGAGGTGCATACTGGCAGTAAGCTCCAATGTGTCTTCATTTTCGGTAGAGCTGCGGTTAATTAAAGGACAGGAGGGGGCTCTCAGGGACATAGCGTTAGGGTTTCTTTATGTGAAGAGCAAGGCTTGCTCATGTCCTGCACGTTGTACAATACACAACACCGTGACCTGAACCCTCTGAGCCACAGGAAGCCAGAGAAGCGAAGGTAGAGCCTGTGGCGACCAAGTGCGATTGGGTGAGAAGTACGGAAAAACAATGGCGAGTAGAAAAGACAGACCAACAACTGAGGCAAAAGAGACAGTGAAGCGACAGCTTCGAGAGGTGGAGAAATGAGAGAGCAAAGGGGATTAAGATACGCGAGCAGGTGGAGAAAAAGAGAGAAGAGGGAAAGCGGCAGAAAAAAGACAAGGAGAGAAAAAGAGACAAGGAAACAGGCGCAGAAACTACAGAGCAGAGACATGAAGGAGAGAGCTCTAGAAACAAGTTAGAGAAAAGAGATGGAGAAATTACAAGAGCGTAAAAGGATACAAGGACCGATAGGAAAGATAATTAAATGGCAGTGGAAATATAAACTGCAGAGAGGAAAAAGACAAAGGAAAGTGTGCACTAGGAAGAGATGGAGAAATAGAGACATGAAAGAGATGAACAAACTACAAAAAGAAGCGGTGAGGGGAAGAGAGGGCTGTGGGAAGAGTAGGGATAGGAAGAGATGTAGAAACAAAGACAGAAAAGAGATAAATAAACAACAGAGAAGGAAGAGGTGCAAGGAAGAGAGAGAGGCTAGGATGGAAAAATAGGATAGGATGTAACTATAGAGAAAGAGGTGAGGGGAAGAGGGGGGCTAGGATGGGAAGAGGGGGGCACATGGAGGGAAGAGATGAAATAGGAAGGGAATAGAGGGGATAGTGAGACATGTAGAAACAAAGACAGGAAATAGATAAATAAACAACAGAGAAGGAAGTGACACAGGGAAGAGAGGCTAGGATGGGAAGGGAGGTGCTAGAGAAAGATTGAGAAATAGAGATAGGAAAGAGATGAACAAACTACCGAGAGAGGAAAAAGGCAGAGGAAAGAGTGTGCTAGGAAGAGATGCAGAAAGAGAAACAGAAACGAGATGAATAAACTACAGAGAAAGAAGAGGCGCGGGGAAGGGGGGTCTAGAATGGGAAGAGAGGGCCTGGAGAGATGGGTAGGGACAGGAAACATGAATAAACTACAGAGAAAGAAGAGGCATGGGGAGGGGAGGTCTAGAATGGGAAGAGAGGGCCTGGAGAGATGGGTAGGGACAGGAAACATGAATAAACTACAGAGAAAGAAGAGGCGAGGGGAGGGGGGGTCTAGAATGGGAAGAGAGGGCTTGGGAGAGATGGGTAGGGACAGGAAAGATGAATAAACTACAGAGAAACAAGAGGCGAGAGGAAGAGGGGGTCTAGGATGGGAAGAGGGGCTTGGAGGGATGGACAGGGATAGGAAAGAGATGAATAAACTATAGAGAAAGAAGAGGCGATGGGAAGGGGGGTCTACGATGGGAAGAGAGGGGATGAGGTTTAGAAACTCGCCAGGCGTGGGGGGGGGCGAGTGGCGGGCACGGCGCAGAAGTTAGAGACTCCCTCGGTGCGCCAGAGAGGATGTGAGGTGAGAAGCTCAGGCGCGCTGCCTGCCGCAGTTGGACTCTATTCCGATGCCCATATTTCGTGGCCTGGACAGGTTGTCGACACTTCAGTCCTTTAACATTACTTTATAAACCCATTCTATCGATTTTTCCATCCTTCTTCCCGCACTCTCCAGCCCCTCCCACCTCGCTCCGTCCATCCTCTTGGGCCTCGAGCATCGCCTCCCCTCACTCCTGGGAATAGTGCTGAGTGCACGACAGCTCACTGCAGAGATGTGCAGGAAAGCACCACCGCTCACAGGGGACCAGTGGCGTATAATTCACCACTGCCCACAAGGGGCAAGTGGTATATAATTCACCACCGCTCAGGGGGTAAGTGGTGTATAATTCACCACTGCCCACAGGGGGCAAGCGGCGTATAATTCACCACCGCCCACAGGGGGCAAGTGCTGTATAATTCACCACCGCCCACAGGGGGCCAGTGGCGTATAATTCACCACCGCCCGCTCAGAGGGGGCAAGTGCTGTATAATTCACCACCGCTCACAGAGGGCAAGTGCTGTATAATTCACCACTGTCCACAAGGGGCAAGTGCTGTATAATTTACCACCGCTCACAGGGGGCAAGTGGCGTATAATTAACCACCGTTCACACGGGGCAAGTGGTGTATAATTCACCACAGCTCACAGGTGACAAGTGGCGTATAATTCACCACTATCCATACAGGGCAAGTGGTGTATATATAATTCACCACCTCTCACAGGTGGGGACGCCTTGAAATGTGTAAAACTAAAAGGAAACTGGTTTCCCCTATTTTTGCACTCAACACCTGTGAGTGACCTAATTATTTGATCAAGAAACACATAAAGTGACATATCTATAGGAAAAAATATACTCTTTTAATCCAAATGTATCATATACAAATTATAACCAGACTCATAAAATACAAATGGGGCAAATTATACACTCTACAAAATACTCATCAATATGACTGGGGGTTAGTAGTGGGCGACCTATACCCCAATACTCTGACATCACATAAATAATGTCAGTGCTCTGGTATCCAGGTTTGTTGGTATAGTACATGATCATCGGAAATTCGCCTGATACAAGTCAAGTGGTCACTCCAATTCTAACAGTTCTTGGTATTTAAAGATGAAAAAGAGAAACAAGACTTATAATGCAGTCTTGTCGTCGTCGACACGTGTTTCGGCCTTAGGCACAAAGTGCCTTTCCCCTCGTGCTTGCGTCACTTGTCAATAGGGCCTCATCAGGACGTGGACTCAAGAACCCTGAGGTCGAGTTCTAAGACACTAAAAAACACAAACCAAAACCAAAAAGAATGTAACTTTTGTCCATGCCTCACTGTCATGTAGGCATACAGACTGAAAGGTGAAAAAAGTGTGCTGACCTGAATTATTAGTCCAGGACGTGCTAGGATGTACTGATTCCAAGCATATGGATCATCATTGCTTTTAGAGGAGTGCTGGAACACTTTCACTCTCTAAAAAAAAAAAACACCAGGACAGTTAAGTATTACTATCTCTGACCCTTTTTAATGTATTTCTGCCATGATTATCAAATTAACGCAAACCAAACCAAAATGGATGTCCCACAGGGGGCAAGTGGCGTATAATTGACCACTGTTCACACAGGGCAAGTGGAGTATAATTCACCACTGCCCACATGGGGCAAGTGGCGTATGATTCACCACCACTTGCTCACATGACATGCAGCGGCTAACCCTGCGGGCGCTCAACATCCCCACGCCTTTGCTTCCCAAGGGATTTGCCCTAGTGAGTCTGGAGGCTGAAGACATGTAGAAGGGGGCGTATGCCTGCTGCTCCGGTGTTTGGGCTTCGGAAGCCCTCTAGGGACATGGAGTGGGCCCTCAACACCCCTTGCTTCTATCGATCGATTAGCGTATTTCTTCTTTATTCAGATTGTCTCAGTGATGATTATTCATAATCAGGTATTTCTTAGATTCAGAGAGAATCTTATTCTCAAAAGCCAGTATCGTAGGACTGACCATGGAAGCTATGGGTAAGAACGTTGACGGTGGTTTCAAGCCCCTCGTATTTTCCTTTCGTATAATGGGTGTATCAGAGGTGCAGAAAAAAAATGTAACTGAACAGACTGGGAAACGTCCCTAATTCCAGTTCTGTTTGGAAAGGGTCTGCGAATGAGGTAGGGACAAAACCTAAACTCCAACTTAACAGACTGGTTTCCTGAGATGTTAACATGTGGTCTGTCAGATTAAAAATGGGGATCACCAACCCTGTGGTGGACTTGGATTCCATTGTCGGGTTCGCATTCGAGGAGCACCCTATTGTCGGTCCCTTCCTCTTCGTCCTTGTCCCCGAACAAACTGCGGCCCTGGTGATTGAGGAGGAACTGCACGCGAAAGGGAAGTCGATGTGTTTGTGCTGTCAATATCGCTTCCACTTGAGCTGTTAGATGTATTAGAGAAAGTCACACATCTTTGTCTCGTATTGCCGGGTCTATTTCTAAAGCTGGTCTTGTTTTGTTCTTCACAAAAGTTTATGGGCCAAATATGGGAATGTTGTTTCCTCCTTATAATTATCAGTATCTTTTTTTAATTTCCAAATGTTCTTTTCTTATGTCAATTGTTTGAATTTACCAATTTCTTCATTAAATTGTGCTAATATCTCCTTAATGTCTGCTATTACACAATCGTACTGGATTTTACTTTCCAACGTATCTAGTTCTTCCCTCTGCTTTTTTGACTCCTCTTCAGCCATTTCAATAATTAGGATCACCCAGTCCCTAGAGCATGTATTACACACACCACTGACATTACATTAAAATTGCGGGTTGTCAATAAAGACTCTGGGAATATTACGGACTTGCAAACCTTGAAATGTGCCACTCCTCACTTCTGAAAAGGCTGTCGAATACCACTCCAATCCGTACGTTGGATGCACGTCGCTCACTCCTGGAAATATAGAACGCACCACTGCGCACTGTTCAAGATGGTGCGCAATTTGCTGCCACTAATTGATGGAGACAGTTTCCACAAGAAAGCAATGCTTGTCAAAGTTGTACATGGTGTAAAATGCACCGCTGCCAATGATGATGAAGAGTGCACCACTGCTGAATGACCCACTGGTGGAGGCAATGTTGAGTGCACCACAGCGCACTGTTGAGGATAGAGTGGAGATGATGTCGAATGTATAACTCCTGGAGATGACATATAAGGCACCACAGCTGGAGATGTAGAATACAAAGCTGGTTGGGATGGTGTTCAATACACTACTGCTGACTACTCAAGATGGTGCAGAGTCACGTGCCTCTCACTGATGGAAAAAGGGTTACTTGCACCACACATCACTGTTGAGGATGGAGTAAAACCCTCCATTGCTGGAGAGGATGTCGAATTTGCATCTCCTGGATCTGACATATAATGCACCTCTGCTGGAGATGTAGAATACACTGCTGCTGGGGATGGTGTCGAATGCACCACTGCTTGCTGCTTGAGAATCAGCTGCAACTCACAGGTGGTGGCGGTTTACATGAGAATGCATTTCTAGTCATACTTGCATGTGGGCTCAAATGCATCACTTTTGTAGAGGATGAAGAATGCACCACTGTCGACTGCGCGGGATGGTGCAGAATCACTGGCCACTCACCCTTGGAGATATCATAGTACAGAGTGCATTGCTTGTCGCGATTGAGCATGGTTCATGAAAAGATGAAGAAGGCACTCTAGTGGAGAAGGTTGTAGAAGGCGCTACTGTTAGGCGGGAGTGGGGAATTCACAGTTGCTTATTGCTAGAGACAGTGTGAATGCGCCACAGCTCACTGTTGAGGATGATGTAAACTGCCCCACTGCTGGAGATGATGTTGAATGTACACCTCCTGCCGATGGCATGGAAATCCGCAGCACCCATTCCTTGGTATGGTCTAGGATGCCCTGACACTCACTCGTGGAGGGAGTGTGAAATGCAGCACCACTCGCTGGTAATGCGCCATCATTCGCTCCTAAAGCTGGTGTAGGATGCACTGCTATGCTATGTATGCTGCAGATAGTGTAAAGCGCCTGCCACTCGCTGATGAGGTTGTGTACGATGCATAGCTCCTCCTTCCTGGAAACGGTGGAGAATCCACTGCTGCTCTGCCCTGTGGCGGATGTAGCATGCTCCATCGTTTGCTTTTTTTGTGCATTGTGTATTATGCAGCATCTCTCACTGCTGAAAAGCACCTATAACCAGCCCTACGGACAAAGGGGTTATGGGACACTTTTACTCCCTACTCCTAAACAATAAAATTGGGAGTAAAATTACTTCAAACACAAATTGAGTTAGGAGCCGGTCTGCCTGCTTTCATCCACACCTCTCCTTCACCAATTACTGCATTCTCTGGTGCAGAGAAATATTTATTACAAAATATTTCTGTTTTACAGTTCATAGGCCTACTCACTTATTAAATACTCTCATTCGGAATTGGACTTACTTTTTTTGAACTCCCTAAAAAATTATTGTATTCACAATTTTAAAATATAGAGAATAAAATAATCCTGCTTCAAAATCTTGTCTGGAGAACTGCCTGTAAAGCAAGAACATTCACTGCAGTAGATGACACTGGTGCTCACTAGTGAACATGGCATGCGCAGCTCACTATCGATGATGTCGATTACTTACCAGTATTGTTTATTACTCGTCTCCAAGTCCAGGTCTTCCTCGTCACAGGCCTTTGATATCACTCCCTCCCAAGCCCCATTGTGTTTTTATCTGCTTTGTAACGAAACTGGAAGTCTCAGTGAGCCAGAAGTGCTTTTATACCCAGATTAGAGGAGGAGTTTAAAAATAATGAGAAGAGCAAAACCTATTTTAGGGGGCTTGGGAAGCACCTACCTCCAGGATGAGGACTCGCCTCATAGAGTAGGGACTGTGACGAGGAAGATGGCCAAGGAGGTAATGCACGGTCCCTCTCTGCTGGAGATGGCACCGCCACTGGCTACTGAAGAGGTTTACCAAACACTTGCTTTCTCCTGATGCATCACCGCTCACCGTTTGGGATAGGCTATAGAGCCCTGCCGCTCCCCGGGGATGATGTCATTTGACCAGCGTGCCTTGTAGGGATAGGGTAGATTACACAGCTTCCCACTGCACCATGCGCCGCTGTTTATTGTTGCACATAAATCGCATCACCCCTCACTGTTAGGCACATCTTAGTATCAATGGCCCCTCGCTGCTGGGGAAGAAGGCACGACGCGCACCCCCGCTCACTCATATGGCTGGCATAGATTTCACTGCACTTCACCACTAGCAGGAGTATTTTACTCCCTGTTTTTTAAAGTTGGGAGTAATATGATTTTTTTAGGGAGTAAGAATGCATGTCCAATTCCCAAATGGGAGTATTTTATAAGGGAGTAAAAATGTGTTAACCAGAAAAAGGAAATGTTTTTGTAATAATTATTCCTTTGCACCTAGTTATCCATACACATTAAACAAGATACAAGTTGACTTCTTCCAATCAGGCCGTAATAATAGTCGTTTCTTCCTGTGGTTCTTTGTGCATTACTAGGCCAAACATTCCCATGGAGATGTGTGGCTGAAATCAGGAGCACAAGGTCCTAAGTGTCTGTTTGCCATTTTTTGTCGGGGGTATTTACTCCCCGTTTTTATTTTCTGTAAGTATTTGCCTATTTTTAAAGTGGCCGATACACCCCTTACCTGTAGGGTTGATAATAAATTGTGATTTCTACAGCACGTTCTCCAAATGCTGTACTTGGAAAATATACCTGCAAATATTATTCCCCTACCAAAGTTGGTCCTCACCACCTCTACTCCAGGATTTAAGCACTAAATTAACAACTATTACTTCTTGTGGACTTTGATCATGCAGCTTGAGCGCCACTCAGGGATCTTCAAGGCGCTGGAAGGCGATAGTGCGAGATGAGATGAGTAATCGGCCTACAGGGCGCTACCATTGCAAAGCACGCTTTTAGAATGCCCACCTGGAGACCTGCCCGCGAGAGCTAGAGAGATACAGGGATCTTCGGGGCGCTGGAATGGGAAGTAGGGGGGGGGGGTCTGTCTACGGGGGAAATTGCTCCCATAGCGTCTGTGTAGAAGAAACGCCTACAAAGCCATGAGTGCATGGGATCATTGGCTGGTGATGGACAGGGGGCCGGGGGCTGGGAGTGGAAATTAGATTAAAGGAGAGCAGGAAACTGAGGTCAGAGGTGATTCAAGAGAGTGGGTGGGAGAGCGATGGTGGCAGGGGAAGTAATTGAGGATGACACGGGGAAGAGGGAGCGATCCTTGGGAATCCTGGAATGGGAAGAAAGGGCAGCAGTGGAGTTATGAAGAGCAAATAGCCGGCAAGGTGCCTACCCCCATCATGGGGAGGGGGAGGGGGTGAGTTATACTGAGCAGGGGCTACATACTTGGTTTGCTGGAATTGGCCTCACCAGCACAGGGGGTTTTCATGGTGTGCTCAACATTTTTTCCTCGAATGGAACAATTCCAGTTCTTTGTCCTGCGTCGCCTTCGGGTTGAATAATTCCGACTTCCATTTAAAAAATAGCTCAGTAGGTTGAGGGAGCGCTGCGGCATTCTGCTTGTAACCTTCCAGGGAAAGCTAGGCTCGCCAGTAAATATTTTGGGGGATTAATGTGCCTGCCTCAGAGCTATGGGCATATCCTTCAGGGCACAGACAGACAGCTCAGATCTTCGAGCTCCCTCCATGTTTCGGGGTTGGATCCCAGTGACGGGCTGCCTTAGCCTTTCAACCTTCCAAAGTTGTTGAAATGAGTCCCGCAGAGTTGGGTAATTGGTCTATCTACTATTAAGAGCAAGAAGAGTTCGCACCTCGAAACGTTGCCCCCCAAACCTGCCCCCTCCCGTCCCTGGCTATCACATCCAACTCATGCACCAATAACATGTGAGATTTATCGTCATAATGCGATCTCCCGCTTTTCTTAATTATCTTTGCAGCTTTTATCTAATTACGAACCAATATCATCCACTGCCTCCCACCGAGCGCGCAACTAAACCCTGTTACACGGAGGCAGAAACGCTGAGCCGGGAGAATGTTCCCCTATTTTTGGGGAAGAGGCGGGGTTGTGGAAATATGTGCTGATTAATTCTGCCTGCAATCCTCGTGCTCCATGCAGTGCCTGCTCTCTGTCCAGCCCATCTCCTTCCTTCCTGCTTTCATCCTGGAGCATTCCTCCACCTTCCTTCACCCCACCACGTTCATCCCTCCTGCCACTGACTTCCTTCTCTTCACCTATTCTTCCTCTGTTTCATTCCCTTCTTCCCTTTCTCTACCTTCCATCTACTCCCCCAGCCCTCCTTCCCTCTCTCCCTTTTATTCTCTTATTCGTTCCTTCCCTCCTTTCTTATCGGGCTTCTTCCCTCATGTCCTCCCGCCATTCCATCTCTTCCTTCTACTCCTCCCTTATTCTCTTCCTTCCCTCCCTCCGTTGCTTCTCTACCAGCCTTCCTTCCTGCCTCCCCTTGCCTCTCCTCTTCTCCCGCCATTCCATCTATTCCTTCTTACTTCGCCCTTCTCTTGCTTCTCTACCAGCCCTGCTTTCTTCATCCCCACCTTCTTTCCTCTCATTCCTCCTTTCTACCCTCGTGTCCTTCAGCCATTTCATCACTTCCTTCTACCCCTCCCTTATTCTTTTACTTCCCTCCCTTGCTTCTCTACCTCCCTCCCCTGCCATCCCCTCTTCCCCTCCTTTCTTCCCTCATGTCTTTGAGCCATCCCATCTCTTCCTTCTACCCCTCCCTTATTCTCTTCCTTCCCTCCCTTCTCTACCTCCCTGCCCTTCCGTCCCCCTCTTCCCCTCCTTTCTTCCCTCGTGTCCTTGCGCCATCCCTTCTCTTCCTTCTACCCCTCCCTTATTCTCTTCCTTCCCTCCCTTGCTTCTCTGCCTCCCTACCCTTCCGTCCCCCTCTTCCCCTCCTTTCTTCCCTCGTGTCCTAGCGCCATCCCATCTCTTCCTTCTACCCCTCCCTTATTCTCTTCCTTCCCGCCCTTGCTTCTCTACCTCCCTCCCCTTCTTCTCCTCCTTTCTTCCCTCATGTCCTTGCGCCATCCCATCTCTTCCTTCTACCCCTCCCTTATTCTCTTCCTTCCGTCCCTTGCTTCTCTACCCCCCTGCCCTTCCGTCCCCCTCTTCCCCTCCTTTCTTCCCTCGTGTCCTTGCGCCATCCCTTCTCTTCCTTCTACCCCTCCCTTATTCTCTTCCTTCCCTCCCTTGCTTCTCTGCCTCCCTACCCTTCCGTCCCCCTCTTCCCCTCCTTTCTTCCCTCGTGTCCTTGCGCCATCCCATCTCTTCCTTCTACCCCTCCCTTATTCTCTTCCTTCCGTCCCTTGCTTCTCTACCTCCCCCCTTCCGTCCCCCTCTTCCCCTCCTTTCTTCCCTCATGTCCTTGCGCCATCCCATCTCTTCCTTCTACCCCTCCCTTATTCTCTTCCTTCCGTCCCTTGCTTCTCTGCCTCCCTCCCCTTCCGTCCCCCTCTTCCCCTCCTTTCTTCCCTCGTGTCCTTGCGCCATCCCATCTCTTCCTTCTACCCCTCCCTTATTCTCTTCCTTCTACCCCTCCCTTGCTTCTCTGCCTCCCTACCCTTCCGTCCCCCTCTTCCCCTCCTTTCTTCCCTCATGTCCTTGCGCCATCCCATCTCTTCCTTCTACCCCTCCCTTATTCTCTTCCTTCCGTCCCTTGCTTCTCTACCTCCCTCCCCTTCCGTCCCCCTCTTCCCCTCCTTTCTTCCCTCATGTCCTTGCGCCATCCCATCTCTTCCTTCTACCCCTCCCTTATTCTCTTCCTTCCCTCCCTTGCTTCTCTGCCTCCCTACCCTTCCGTCCCCCTCTTCCCCTCCTTTCTTCCCTCATGTCCTTGCGCCATCCCATCTCTTCCTTCTACCCCTCCCTTATTCTCTTCCTTCCGTCCCTTGCTTCTCTGCCTCCCTACCCTTCCGTCCCCCTCTTCCCCTCCTTTCTTCCCTCGTGTCCTTCCGCCATTCCATCTCCTCCTTCTACCCCTCCCTTATTCTCTTCCTTCCCTCCCTTGCTTTTCTACCAGCCCTCCTCCTCCTCGCCCCCCTTTCCTTTATTTGTTTGCCGCGCATCTCACACAGAATTGCTTGCAGAGGTTGCATCACACAGTGCATGGGACCCTGGCAGTGTAACCGAACCCGTAGGGCAGCACTTGGCACATTAGAGGTTTCCAGCAGGTCCACCAAGTCTGATGGATACATGCTCATAAGGAGGGCCAGCGAGTCAAGCGCTAACACTGAGAGATCTGCGTGCCACCTGCAGCCACAGCTTCATCCACCCACGCTCCACACATTGACTACCATTCATGTGGGTATTGACAGCACCAATGGTTACAGTGCTTCAAATCAGGAGCAACTTTGCTCAAAGCGCTTCATAAAAATCCGATGTTATCATTCACTGATATACTCTGTGCTTGTGACATCGGCCCTGGGAGGAGTGTTTTCCTATGGGATTGCGCCATTATAAACCGCTTCTGGGAATCAGGCCCTGTATGTCGGAGGCCTATGTCAGGGGACCTTTGTCAACTGGGCAACACCTGAATATTAAAGGGGGAGGGGGTTGGATTGTGGGGGTCCATATTGTGATCAAAGGGCCGGTTGTCGAATAAACAGTGTTTGGTATTTATTTGGTTGGTAAGGTTGGCACTCGTACAGAGAGCAAACAGGCAGCGGAGGCCATCCCATTTCAGTGTGTGTCCACAGTCACTGTACTATGTTGGTAGTGGTGTGCGTGGGTGTGGGGGGAAGAGGTGGGCAACAGCGGTGGCGGGCTCAGGTCTGCCAGTGGCCTATGCAAGATGTTTTGGTGCGCCCACCTGCCCTCCCTAACATTCTGACAGCATGGGTCAGGGGCGGCCAGAGCCGAGGGGCTTCCGGATGCGTTAGAAATATTTACTTTTGGCTTGATTAGTTAAGCATCAGGAACCCCTCTGCGAGGAGGCGCGGGTCTGTCGCTTATCGCGCCAACCATCCACAAATGCAGAACAGCAGGGGGCTCGGTTCTGTTGCTCGGCTGGTACTTCAAGAACAAGTATCAGCGGAACAACCGAACGGATCCCCCTGCTGTTCTCGCAAAGGGGGTCTGAGGGCCGCGCCCGGCGCGCGTGATTCTATAGTAGGCCCTGGGCCAGACTGGTACTTAAGCTTACATGACACTGAGCTGGAGGCAAGGCGCCCTTTATTTGCTGCATTTGTGAGCCTGAGCTGGGCATGAGTGTCGAGAAATAGGAGACCTATGGTAAGAGTGACATACATAATGCACATTTAGTCCTTGCGCATTCGTTTACATAAATAAATAGTTACAGTTATTTGGTGTAGGTTTAGGGCGGGCAGATAGTTCTAGGGTACGGCATGACCTGGGGGAGCAGAGTGGATAGCTGGTGGATCTTGAGCCTGGTCTTAAATACTTCCACTGACTGAACTGCTTTGATATGGGTTTGGGGGAGAGGGGGTGGGGAAGAAAAGGGGGCCAGAGAGTAAAGGAGAGACATCATCGCAGGGAGAAGGGGCTTGAGATGGAGAAGTAGAGGGAGATGGATTCAGGCCGTTTATGGTGCTGGGGCTTGGATAGATTTCAAGGCCACGAGTAGACATTTGAAGGGGGAGCAATTCTCCATTGGAGCCCTGGATGGCTTTAAACACTAAAATAAAGAACTTGTACAGGGGAGGCCTGTGGGTCACTGTGAGCAGGTCTGTATAATGCTGGAAAGAGCTGCCAGCAGTGTCGGGGAGGCTGCTTAGTGAAGGCTAGAGTTCCGCTGGTTGGTGGGCCGCAGAGCCTCATTTCACCCTCGAAATGGTGTGCCTTGAGATTGGCGACTGGTGTGGGAGGGGGTGAGAAGAAGAATGAAGGATTCTGAGAGCAATGGATGAGTGAAAGTAGTTCATCTTGGTTTTAGCAGAGGAGCACTAGGTAGTGGGTCGCTGTGAGATAGGGTTAAGAGGACAATATTTGGTCCGCCAGTAATAAGGCTGTGTCTCCTAAGCTTCACCCCACACACAGCCCCGCAACCCCCAAACTTTTTTTTTTGCCCCTGTCCCCATATATATGGTCGCCGTAAATAATATCGCCGGGAAAAGGTCGTGGCGATATTATTTGGGTGACCATATATATGGGGACAGGGGCAAACAAAAAAAAAGTTTGGAGGTTGCGGGGCTGTCCCTCGCATGTTCCATGCAATAATGTCACCACAAAAAACGGCCATTTTTCTGCGATATTTTTGCATGGCGAGATTTTTGTGGCAACATTATTACATGGAACCGCGTAAAGGTGATTTACTATTTTCATTTATATTGTGCTTTGTAAAAGTGGAAAATTGCATGCAGGGGACCTAACACCATGCAAGTGTTAACCTTGGCAGCCCCCTGCTTGCAGTTAACACTTAACAAAATGAGTTCCTCTATGTTAGTGTTATTAACCACACTTGCAGTTATTAACACTTTTTTCCTCCATTATATTCTCTCACTTTGCTCAGGGCTGGAAACTTGGAAACTGGCAACGTTAATTACCACATATATGGTCAATAACAGTAAACTATTACATTTCTATAGTACTTTTATGCGAAGCAGTGGATGTATCATGGAGGAGGGAAAACATAGTTTACATGTAAAAAGCAGAAAAAAACAGAATTTTGTAAGTAAGTAAAAGTTAATCATGGTTAATGAAAGATTTTGTTAGAAAAGGAAAGATGAGGAGGGTAGAAAGCTTTGGTGGGCCACACATCTTTGATGGATGTGGAGACCCCTATGATGACACACTGCAGAGATTCAAAAAACCTCTGGATGATCTGTACAGCATATAGCCTGCACCATAATGGTTTAGAGCAGGGCTGTCCAACTCCAGGCCTCAGGGCCAGATCCATGCCGGGTTTTCAGGCTACCCCTCATTAACATTCATCAGATACATTTACATACAATGATTCTAAATGTTAGCAAATATTAGTGACTGGTATCCTAAAAAAAACAAGTCAGGATTCTGGCGCTCGCGGCCTGGAGTTGGACAACCCTGGCATAGAGGGTTCCTGGAAGCCTGCCAGCAGTTCTAATTGATTCAGAACCTTCAGTCCATCGCTCTTCAGTTTTAAACAGAGGATTAATGGATTCTCGGCTTCTTTTTTTATCAGGCCATCCATTGGAGGACCCCCTGACTCTCTAAGCATTCCACTAATGTTCATGACAATATTCTGTAAGGAGACCTGGACTTACTGTGCCTTACAAAGTCATGGCTAAATGAAGCCAGTGGGCCACTGATTGAATTGGCCACTCCAGATGGCTACAGCATCTTCTGGCAGAACCGCCTTTCTGGCCGGGGGGCGCGAGGGGGTATCTATTATAGCAAAAAATCACCTTAATCTCTTTCAATCATCTTGCTCCTTCAAGGATTGTGAGGTTTTGCATCTCAAACTGACACGGTCAACGAATAGTTGCATTAACTTTGTCCTGATCTATAATCCTCCAGCTGAAACACCTAATATTGATGAAGACCTTTTCCAACTTCTCAATAAATTACCAGGACCTAACTGTTCCACCTTGCTAGTTAGGGACTTCAACTGTTGGCGTAATGACGTCACTGACCAGCAAGCAACCGTTTTAGGGAAGGCGTTGAATAACCTTGACTTCCATGTCCTTAATAGTGCGCCCACTCATATTAGGGGTCACACCCTTGACTGGGTTGTAGTAAATAATCTCAAAGTTAATGCGATTAACACTCTCTCTTGCATCTGGTCCGACCACTATCATGTCTCCTTTACAAATCTTACTCCTGGTCCATCTCCTAAACCACTAAACCCTCAGAAAATTGATATAAAATCGGAACTTTAAGAAGATTATGCAGCTGGACCTGAAAGACTTCCTTGACAGCATCATTTCGTCCACATCTGATCTGGACCCTCCTTCTATTCTTATTGACATCTTTAATTACCTTTTGCTCTCCATGCTGAATCGCGTGGCACCGGGTTTGGAGAAAACTGGTTAGAGATAATCCTTCTCACCAGAAATGGTTCTCACAGGATCTGTGCCAAATGAAAATTCTAAAACGTCAGGCAGAGACCAAATGGCTTAAATGCCCTTCAATAGACAAAGTCCAGTGGAATATCTTAGACAAAGACTACAGGATAGCTATTAACAAAGCTAAAGAACTAGTTACTCTTACCTTGTAACGTTCTTTCGATGGGATGTTCCTCCGACGTATTCCTTATCTTAGATATAAATCCTTCAGCTTTGCTGGCCTCGGAAAATTTTTTCGCCAGAGGGCGCTGCGCGTCGATGATCGCCGAGTCGATGACCCTCGACGGCCTCCGTGCCGACGTCGACGTCATCCTGCCTATAAAGGCCGCGCGCAGCGTCCGTTGCTCAGTTCCGTTTTGTAGTCCCTAGTAATGTTTTTGGATTAGACTAATCACCTTGAAGGAGCATAGGCTGCAAACCCACAGGAAGTCATACTGCGGGGATGGATGGGAGGGTCGATAAGGAATACGTCGGAGGAACATCCCATCGAAAGAACGTTACAAGGTAAGAGTAACTAGTTCTTCGAAGGGATTGTGTCCTCCGACGTATTCCTTATCTTAGATAGACTCCCATAGCAGTGGTATTGTGACTGGAGGCGGGAGTAATAAAAGTTATGTTACCCTTCCAGAATGGACAGAGTGTAACACAGCCTTGCCGAATCTAGTTTCTTGACTAGAGGAGGAATCCAGGCTATAGAATTTGGTAAATGTATGTGCGGACGACCATGTGGCAGCCGCACATATATCTCGAATTGGCACCCCTCTTTGAAGGGCTGAGGATGTTGCGATACCCCTGGTAGAATGAGCCCTTAGATTTTGAGGAGGCTCCTTTCCTGCCAATTTGTAGCACTCCAGAATGGCTAAAATAATCCATCTGGAGATGGTTTGTTTTGTTATTGGAAGGCCCAACTTATGTCCTGCATAACCTACAAAGAGTTGGTCTGCTTGTCTGATCTTAGCCAATCTGCTGATATAGAAGCTCAAGGCTCGCTTAGGGTCCAGCCTGTGCAGTCTCTCTTCCTCCTTCCCCGGATGAGGAGGAGGGTAGAAAGAAGGTAATATAATCTTCTGAGTGATGTGAAACTCCGAGACTACCTTCGGGAGGAAGTTAGGCTTCACCTGAAGAACAACTTTGTCCTTGTAAAAGATTGTATGTGGAGGTTTACACGATAAGGCTTGCAACTCGCTAACCCTTCTAGCAGATGTCAATGCTATTAGCAAAACAGTTTTGAGGGTGAGAAGCTTCAATGAACAAGAGTGTAGTGGTTCAAAAGGGGCACCCTTTAGGAAGTTTAAAATTAGGTTTAAATCCCATAAGGGAACTTGAAAAGGTTTCGGGGGATAAACATTAGTTAATCCTTTTAGGTATTGTATTACCAATGGAATTTTGAAGTATGAAGGCTCCTCTGCAGTGCGCTTAAAGATTGATAGCGCTGCGAGATAGCCCTTAATTGTGCCAACCTGTAGGCCTGAATTAGCCAGGTAAAGTAAGAATGACAACACCATAGGTGTACCACAAGAAAAGGGTTCAATATTCTTTTCTCTGCACCAGCTGCAAAATTTGTTCCAACGGCAGCGGTATAGAGTTTTAGTTGCCGGCCTTCTGGCCGAAAGCAACACCTCCATAACATCATCCGGAAGGTCCCAATCCTTGTACCTCAACCTTTCAGACACCAAGCGTGAAGGTTGAGGGTCTTGATGGCTGGATGGAGAACCTGACCTTCCTTCTGCGAGAGAAGATCCTCTCTGTATGGCAGTCGAATTGGAGGGCAGATGGACATGTCTAGAAGGTCCGGGTACCACGTTCTCCTGGCCCAATCCGGGGCAATTAGGATCATGGTCTTCCGAAACCTTCTCAACCTCCTGATCATTTGAGGAATGACAGGGACCGGAGGGAACGCGTACAGAAGTGGGAACTCCCAGTCCACTACGAACGCATCTCCTAGAGCTCCTCTCGGGGGAAATTCCCTTGAGCAAAATCTGTCGCACTTCCTGTTGATACTGGTGGCGAACAGATCCACTTGAGGGGTTCCCCAAAGGGCGAAGATCTCTTGAAGGACTTCCTGAGCTATCTCCCACTCGTGAGAGACTGTGCTCTGCCTGCTCAGAGCGTCCGCTGTCAAGTTCTTCTCTCCGGCTAGGTGAATTGCCGATAGAGAGATTCCTTCCTGAATTGCCCAAAACCAGAGCTGCATCGCCTCTCTGCACAGTGGTAGTGAGCCTACGCCTCCTCTTTTGTTGAGGTAGTGCATGGCCACTGTATTGTCCGTCATTATTAGGACGTTTCTTCCCCGTACAGACGGCAGAAAAGCCTTCAGCGCTAGTCTGATGGCTCTCAGCTCCAACAGGTTGATATGTAGTCTGGACTCCGATGGAGACCAACGACCGCTGATGGTCAAGTCGTTGGCGTGAGCTCCCCACCCCGTGAGTGAGGCATCCGTGACTACTGTTATCTCCGGCCATGGTTGCCAAAACATTTCTCCTTTCAGGATGTTCTCCCGACAGGCCCACCACTGAAGGTCTCGGGCTACTTTGACCGGGATCCGAAGGAGATCTGTCATCCTTCCTGAGAACTGTGACCACTGAGTTCTCAGTGCCCACTGGAGGGATCTCATTCTCAGGCGAGCCTCCGGCACGAGGAATATGCAGGATGCCATGAGGCCTAGCAACCTCAGAAAGTCGTAGGCTGGGAGATATTGGGCATTCTGAAATCTGATGACCATCTGCAGAATATCTCGAGCCCTCACCTCTGGTGGCAAGGCTTTTCCCAGGGAAGTGTCCAGGACTGCTCCAATGAATTGGAGTCTCTGTGATGGTATCATCTGTGACTTCTTTAAATTGAGGGAGAAGCCCAGCTTGTGAAGGAAGTGGCAAACATAATCTAGTTGTCTCTGAGCCTGTTCCGAAGATACAGCTCTGATCAACCAATCGTCTAGGTAAGGGTAGACATGAATCCCTTCCCTCCTTAGACTTGCAGCCACAACCGACATTAGCTTGGTAAAGACCCTCGGGGCGGAGGTTAGCCCAAATGGCAGAACTCGAAATTGATAATGAGAGCTGCCAATTGCAAACCTCAGGTATCTCCTGTGCCTGGGATGGATCGGCACATGGAAATAAGCGTCCTGGAGGTCTAGAGATACCAACCAGTCCTGAAGCTGGAGGGCCTGAAGGATCTGAGAGAGAGTCACCATCTTGAACTTGTCCTTTCGGAGGAATTTGTTCAATTCCCGTAAGTCTAAGATGGGTCTCAGTCCTCCGTCCTTCTTCGGTATTATGAAGTAGGGGGAGTACCAACCCTTGTTCCTTTCCGCTACAGGTACCAGTTCTATGGCACCTTTCTCTAGCAGGTCTAAAACCTCCTGCAAGAGGAGCGGATCTGGAAGCTTCAAAGGGTTGTTCCCCGGTGGATGACTCTGAGGGATATGTAGGAAGGGCAGGCAGTAACCTTGGGCCACTGTCTCCAGAGCCCAAGCATCTGACGTAATAGCCTGCCATTCCGTCAGATGGTGAGTTAACCTGCCCCCTACTGGTGTTCTGTGAGGGGAGACCTCAGAGTGGTTTTGAAGCGGCTGATGCAGTTGCCGAAGGTAAAGTGGCTCCTGCTCCTGCGGGTGCGGCTTTCTTTCCCCTACCCCGTCCACCACGGGTAAATCTTCCTTGGCCTCTTTGAGCCGGTCGTCCCCTGCCCCTTCCATATGAGGAATAGTAACGAAAGGACCGTCCTCTCCACGATGATCCCGAAGGACGAAAGGTATTCTGACGGATAGCAGCTCCCAATGACTTGGCTGCTGCCTTGGACGTTTGCAGTTTCTCCAAACTGTCATCCGCCTTCTTTCCAAAGAGGGTAGAACCGTCAAAGGGCATATTCAAAAGCCTGGTCTGCACGTCAGAGGCAAAACCAGACTTCCTCAACCACGCATGCCTGCGGATTGTGGTACTTGCCGCCATGGCCCTGCTGATACTGTCAGCAGAATCTAGGCCAGTTTGTAGGGTCTCGCACATCGCATCTTTACCATCCCTGATGATGTTTAAAAATGCGTCCCTTTCCTCTCCTTCTTGGAGGCAGTCAGCCGCTGATGAAGCGCACTCCCAAAGGGTGTGGCTGAACCTAGCGAGCGTACAGGTCGCGTTAATAGACTTTAACGCCATGCTACAGGCAGAAAAAACCTTCTTAGCCATGGCATCATACTTTTTGTCATCCCTATCCTGCGGAGCAGTGGGGTATGCAGATGTGCTGCCTGATGAGGTTGCAGCCTGTACAACCAAGCTCTCAGGAGTAGGGTGTTTTGACAAATATTCAGGGTCAGAACTAGCCACCCTGTATTTTGTTGACAGTTTTTTATTTACTGCCGGGATAATTTCTGGCGTTTCCCAGTTTGTCAAAATCCTTCTCTGTAGAGCAGAGTGAAATGGAACCACAGGATCCTCCTGTGGGCCCTTGTCCAGTATGTCAGTGAGGTCATCCTGCTGAAAGGCAGGAGAAGGTGCAGACCAACCCATAAATTCTATGATTCTAGACATCAGAGCTCTATATGGAGTCTCCGCATGTTCTCCTGGGTCTGGTTTGATAAATTCTGCTTCAGGAGAAGTGTCCAAGCCACTAGCTTCCTGAAGTGCATCCTGAAGATTTTTTAATCTTCCTTCCTCAGAGGCGAAAGTCTCTGGCTCTGGTGATGTGGTCCTCTGTAAATCAATATCTTGGTCTGAATCCTCCCTTTCCTCAAAAATCGAGGTTAAAGGGGGATACATTGGTTTTTGGAATGGTATAAACCCCATTTCCAATGCAGAAGGAGCCATCATCACAGGCCTTGAAAACGTCGATGTCGTCGACACCGACGTGAAAGTACTCGAAGGCGCCGTGAAAAG
Source organism: Ambystoma mexicanum (assembly GCF_040938575.1). Taxonomy (NCBI): domain Eukaryota; kingdom Metazoa; phylum Chordata; class Amphibia; order Caudata; family Ambystomatidae; genus Ambystoma; species Ambystoma mexicanum. The sequence continues at coordinate 391,697,836 of NC_090938.1, forward strand.
CGTCGAGAAATGTGTACTAGGCCTCGAAGAACTCGAAAGGATCGGAGTCCTGCTCGAGAACGACGTCGACGTTCTCGGCGTCGAGTCGGAGGTCTTTTGTCTAACCGTTGGCTGTGGAGTAGCCGTGGTTCTTTCCTTCACCGGCGTCGATATCGGCGTCGACGTCGGCGTCGACTCGATCGACTGATGCGCCGATGAATCCTTCGACAACGGCGTCGATGGCGCCGACCTCTGTTTCGAAGGAGTTTTCGACGATGGCGTCGATGATGCTTTATCTCCCGATGGCTCGAGGCGCTTTCGGGTTGACTTTTCCGCCGGGTACTGCGACTCGCGGCGTTTAGATTTTTTGGGTTTTTTACCCGGGGTATCACCCTCAGCTGTCTTCGAGGGGGACGAGGCCGCTTTCTCGAAGACGCTTAGCATCTTTTTCCTGAATTCCTCCCACTCAGCTTGCGAGCTGCGTTTTGTGGGGCAATGAACTCTCTCAGGAGAACTCGACGAAGATGACGAAGGGGATCTCCTACGTCTCTTCTTCGAGTGTCTCGATGTCGACGAGTGGTGGGAGCCACTTCGTGATCTAGATCGAGAGTGTTTTTTATGGTGAGGAGACGAACGTCTCGACTCTACCGAAGAAGCTTTCGAGGAAGTTAAAGTTGACCTACCTCTCTCGAGCTTCCCCCTACGCTCCTTCAAGGCTTTCGCCGTCATGGAAAGGCATTCCTCACACTCCGAACTCTGGTGCGTGATTCCCAGACACCACAAACAGACCCTGTGAGGGTCCGTCAACGACATTTTCTTCCCGCAGTCTCGGCACTTTTTGAAACCGGACCGAGGGGTCGTCGGGTCGGAGGAGGATGCCATCGATATCGAGGTAAATAGTAGTTATTATATACGTTATCTTGACGAGAACTGAGCAACGGTGTTCCGAGGCACAACGAAGCGCGGAAAAACGGAACTGAGCAACGGACGCTGCGCGCGGCCTTTATAGGCAGGATGACGTCGACGTCGGCACGGAGGCCGTCGAGGGTCATCGACTCGGCGATCATCGACGCGCAGCGCCCTCTGGCGAAAAAATTTTCCGAGGCCAGCAAAGCTGAAGGATTTATATCTAAGATAAGGAATACGTCGGAGGACACAATCCCTTCGAAAACAAATTCTATAACAAACAAATAGAGGAAGCAAACAGCAGTTCTAAAAACCATTTTTGAGATTGTGAAGACCTTAGAGAAATCCAGTACTCTTTACTTCACCATAGCTCCCACGGACCAAGTCCGTGCTGATATACAGACTGCCTTCGAAGCCAAGGTGAACAAGGATTGGAACAAAATTAGAGCGAAACATTTGGCTGATAAAGATCTACCTTTCTGTCCTTCTCCTGTTCCTCTGATCAATACATCAGAGCATATTTTTAGCTTCGCTCCTGTCTCTGTTGCCGACATGGTAGCCACCCTCTCGACTATGCGCCCCTCCCAGTGTCCAGAGAACATAATTTCCCCTAATTTTTACTGGGAGTACAAGGATATCTTTGCACCCTTTTTGATCAAATGTGTCAACTCCTCCTTTGCCAGTAATCAAATCCCTGATCCCATAAAGAAAGCCACCATCACGCTTCTGGTTCAAAAACCAGGACTGGACCCAAGTGACTCTGGTAACCTGCGCCCCATCTCCAAATGTCATTTCTCCTCAAGGTGCTTGATAAATGTGCTACTAACCAACTACAAGCCTTTGTGGAGAAGACCAACATCCTGCATCCCAGACAGTTTGACTTTAGACCCCCCCACGGTACCAAGACCGCTCTGTTAGATCTGCAGACGCACATGTTAAGAATCTCGGATGGAGGTCGCTCTGTCTTGCTGGTTCGGCTGGATTGGTCGCTGCACTCCTGACTCAATTCTATGGGTGAGATAATTTCTCCAGAATCGTACCTCTCGAGTATGTTGTGCTGAGGCCCCTTTTCACTCCTGCCCCATTTCCGGTGGGGTCCCTCAGGGAGCATGTATGTCCCCTCTACTTTTCAACCTTTATTTTCAACCTTTTTGTTACCTGTTGGTTGAGCTTGGAGTATACTTCTCAAACTATGCTGATGACACCCAGCTAGTTCTTGAGCTATCAGGGGATTATGCCAAGGACGCAGTCCTTCTTCAGACCATCTATCTTCACGTTGAGACCTGGATGAGCAACAACTGGATGTGTCTGAATGGGGATAAGACAGAGCTGTTTGTGTTTGGCACCCAGCAAGCTCGAACAAAATTAGACCCAGTTACCGATCATTCTCCATTCACGGTTGTCCAATTCCGGTCTCACAGAGTGTTAAAACTCTGGGCTTCTATCTTGATGCTCTGCTTAGTGCAGACGCTCATATCAATTAGACAGTAAAAAATGGTTCCTACTACCTTAGGCTGCTGAGAAACCTGCATCCCTTTCTGTCAGTTGATCCTCGGTAGCCCGTGCAGTTGTGATGTTCTGATTGGACTATGGCAATGCATTATTAATTGGGGCCAACAAGAAAAACAACCATGCCCTCCAGACTCTTCAAAATGATGCAGTTTGCATTATCACGAAGAAAGCTAGAAAAGATCATATTTCTGATAGCTGGCAAGATCTCCACTGGGACCCTGTGGCCTCCTGGCTGGAATTTAAGGCTGCCTCTCTAGCCCATAGATATTTATATGGTACTGCCCCCAGTGTATATTAAAGAACTGGTGTCCTTTTATGAGCCACCAAGGAAGCTGCGCTCCTCTGCCTTGGCGCCGGTCAACATCCCTAAGTTCCCTCTCCAGTTGTCTAGGCAGATCCTTCTCCTTCAAGGCCGCGAAAATCTGGAATGCCTTGCCTTTGGAGCTCAGGCTGGTAAAGGAATACAACTCCTTTTGCCGGAGATTGTAAACTGTCTTTTTCAACTAACGCGCTCTCTACAGCCATGCCTATATGATATAGAACCTGCCCCGCTTCTGACTCTCTTGCCCACGTTGGTCACCCGTCCCATCTTTTTTGTTGCTGTTTCCTGTGTTTGCACGCCCTGTGGCCTGCGGGCTTCGGCAGACAATAAATAAATAAATAAATAATAGTGACAACTCAGCTTCTTTTTTACCAGGGCACATCCATTGGAGGACTCTCCTAGGCTGTGTGCAAGATGGTGATAGCTCAGCTTCTTTTTTTATCAGGGCATGCATTGGAGGACTCTCCTAGGCTGTGTGCAAGATGGTGATAGCTCAGCTTCTTTTTTTATCAGGGCATGCATTGGACGACTCTCCTAGGCTGTGTGCAAGATGGTGATAGCTCAGCTTCTTTTTTTATTATCAGGCCATGCATTGAAGGACTCTCCTAGGCTGTATGCAAGATGGTGACAGCTCAGCTTCTTTTTTTATCAGGGCATGCATTGGACGACTCTCCTAGGCTGTGTGCAAGATGGTGACAGCTCAGCTTCTTTTTTTATCAGGGCATGCATTGAAGGACTCTCCTCGGCTGTGTGCAAGATGGTGATAGCTCAGCTTCTTTTTTTATCAGGGCATGCATTGGAGGACTCTCCTAGGCTGTGTGCAAGATGGTGATAGCTCAGCTTCTTTTTTTATTATCAGGCCATGCATTGAAGGACTCTCCTAGGCTGTATGCAAGATGGTGACAGCTCAGCTTCTTTTTTATCAGGGCATGCATTGAAGGACTCTCCTCGGCTGTGTGCAAGATGGTGATAGCTCAGCTTCTTTTTTTTATCAGGGCATGCGTTCGAGGACTCTCCTGGGCTGTATGCAAGATGGTGACAGCTCAGCTTTTTTACCAGGACATCCGTTGGAGGAATGTTCAAAAAAGATAACAGGCGCCCCTCTTTTAGGCTCTATGAAAGATGGTGACAGCTTGGCTTCTTTTTTACCAGGGCATCCGTTGGAGGACTCTCCTAGGCTGTGTGCAAGATGGTGATAGCTCAGCTTCTTTTTTTATCAGGGCATGCATTGGAGGACTCTCCTAGGCTGTGTGCAAGATGGTGATAGCTCAGCTTCTTTTTTTATTATCAGGCCATGCATTGAAGGACTCTCCTAGGCTGTATGCAAGATGGTGACAGCTCAGCTTCTTTTTTATCAGGGCATGCATTGAAGGACTCTCCTCGGCTGTGTGCAAGATGGTGATAGCTCAGCTTCTTTTTTTATCAGGGCATGCGTTCGAGGACTCTCCTGGGCTGTATGCAAGATGGTGACAGCTCAGCTTTTTTACCAGGACATCCGTTGGAGGAATGTTCAAAAAAGATAACAGGCGCCCCTCTTTTAGGCTCTATGAAAGATGGTGACAGCTTGGCTTCTTTTTTACCAGGGCATCCGTTGGAGGACTCTCCTAGGCTGTGTGCAAGATGGTGATAGCTCAGCTTCTTTTTTTTATCAGGGCATGCATTGGAGGACTCTCCTAGGCTGTGTGCAAGATGGTGATAGCTCAGCTTCTTTTTTTATCAGGGCATGCATTGGAGGACTCTCCTAGGCTGTGTGCAAGATGGTGATAGCTCAGCTTCTTTTTTTATCAGGGCATGCATTGGAGGACTCTCCTAGGCTGTGTGCAAGATGGTGATAGCTCAGCTTCTTTTTTTATCAGGGCATGCATTGGAGGACTCTCCTAGGCTGTGTGCAAGATGGTGATAGCTCAGCTTCTTTTTTTATCAGGGCATGCATTGGAGGACTCTCCTAGGCTGTGTGCAAGATGGTGATAGCTCAGCTTCTTTTTTTATCAGGGCATGCGTTCGAGGACTCTCCTGGGCTCTATGCAAGATGGTGACAGCTCAGCTTTTTTACCAGGACATCCGTTGGAGGAATGTTCAAAAAAGATAACAGGCGCCCCTCTTTTAGGCTCTATGAAAGATGGTGACAGCTTGGCTTCTTTTTTACCAGGGCATCCGTTGGAGGACTCTCCTAGGCTGTATGCAAGATGGTGGCAGCTGTTCATATGAGCTAATCTACAGGGGTGAAAGACGACTGCAATGCAGAAGTAAAGGGGACAACATAGTATGATCCAAGCCTGTTCTGAGAAGCTGGGCTCAGTCTAGTCGTTGCATAGGGACCTTGGTAACACCTCTTGCCATTAAGAGGGTCGGGTGTCCTGGAAAGTCTACAGGAAATTACCTGTGGAAAGCGTCTTTGTATGTGATCCACTTGTGGGCAGTGACTTTTATTCTTAAAGAAAACCAGAAATATCAAAGTTGTCTTCATTTTACAGAATTCTACAGCTTCTCCACCTGACGAAAGTGCCTCACCAATCCGACCTGGGTACTATCTACTAATGTTTTGGTGGTCTGACATTCCGATTCCTTTTCGACTGTTCCACTCATTTCTGCTCTCGATCCTTTGCAACGTTGCTAGAAAGTTCCTGTTTTCTTCATTATTCAGGGAGCACATTTTCATAGGGGCAGGTGCGACTTCATGGACTCCAGTCAGGTGACCAACCCCAGGTTTAGTATCAACATTTTGGTACACAAAAAATGCAGTACTTCTTTAATGGTTACAGCTTTAGAAATCTATTATTCACAAATGAAAACAATTATCGTTTAATTATATTCATTATTGTATATGCAGAACTATTAAAAGCCTACTCAAAATCACACCAACATTTTTTTAAATGCTCCACATGCAATGCCTTTTTTTATTTATGTCCTTGTGAACAATTAAAATTGTAAACCTTAAATGTAGTGTATTGCATAAATCACTGGTCAAATATCTGGTGGGGAAGAAGGTCATTTATTACAGTCCCTTCGCACTTTAACGCTCCCTTCATGGCCCTCTCCTGGGGTTCAAATGGGGTTTTCGGTATTGTGTGCTATTAATTAAAGTTTTTTAAATTGCTTTCAAATCCCACCAAAATTTAGAAAAAATATGAAATGATTAGAAAGTATTCTGAAGTTTACTAAGCATTTGTGATCGGCAGAGAAGGTGCGAAAACGGGGTTGAGTAGGGTCTCTCCGCGTTCAAAGAAGCAGATCAGTTTTTACTAATTTCAAATGTATCTTGGAGGTGTAAGGAGGATATCCGACCAGGAAAGAGAGCATGGGTGTTGAGGGGCTCTCTTCCCTTTTATAATCATTTTAAGTTTAGTGTAGGGTGGTTAGGGTGAGGGGGAACAGTAGATGTATTTCTTTCTTTTCAACAAAAGTAATACCGAATAAAGACAAGAATGAGTGACACTGAAATTACTCAACAGAAAATACTAGCAATTTAGTGTAAATAATACAATGCTGAGACTAATCAACTAAAATCATGGCTTAATTAAATATAAATTACCAAAATGATGGCATATAACACCCCTCCCCCTAGCCCTGGTCATCTTTTTTTCTTTAGCTACATTACATTATTTTGTATGAAATTTAACAGTCTAAATGATATTTTATTTATTTATGTGATTGTGAATTAGTTTATCATAGGAAACCTTCCACATAGAAAATAAATATAAAAGACAAAGTTTGATAATGAAAAAATCATAATAATGGCAAAAATACAAAAAGAAAATACATTCAATACAGAAGCATAATTGATCATGAGCAGCATAAAATCAGATATCCACAATCCATCATGTAAACATAATGACCTATCTTTATTATGTTCTTATACCGCTTGCTTATTTGTGCCTGTGATTGGGCAAAGACATAGGAGGGGAGAGGCCAGCAAGCCGTGATTGTGGCTGGGGCAAATGGGGGACAGGATAGAAAGCTTTGCTGGGGCATAGAGCTGTGGTTGGGACCGATGCATATGGGGAACAGGATAGGAAGCTGTGCTGGGGCATAGAGCTGTGAATGGGGCCGAGACATACGAGAGACAGGACAGAAAGCGGTGCTTGGGCATAGAGCTGTGTTTGGGGCTGATGCATATGGGGGACAGGATAGAAAGCTGTGCTGGGGCATAGAGCTGTGATTGGGACCGATGCATATGGGGAACAGGCTAGAAAGCTTTGCTCGGACACAGAGCTGTGATTGTGAATGGGGCAAATGATAGACAGGATAGAAAGCTGTGCTGGGGCATAGAGCTGTGATTGTGGCTCGGGCATATGGTAGACAGGATAGAAAGCTGTGCTGGGGCATAGTGCTGTGATTTTGGCTGGGGCATATGGTAGACGGGACAGAAAGCTGTGCTGTGGCATACAGCTGTGCTTGGGAAAGGAATATGGGAGACAGGATAGAAAGCTGTGCTGGGGCATAGAGCTGTGCTTGGGAGAGGCATATGGGAGACAGGATAGAAAGCTGTGCTGGGCCATACAGCTGTGCTTGGGAGAGGCATATTGGAGACAGGATAGAAAGCTGTGCTGGGGCATACAGCTGTGATTGGGACCGACGCACATGGGGGACAGGATAGAAAGCTGTGCTGGGGCATAGAGCTGTGATTGGGACCGACGCATATGGGGGACAGGATAGAAAGCTGTGCTGGGGCATAGAGCTGTGATTGGGGCTGAGGTGTATAGTAGACAGGGCTGATAGCTGTGCTGGAGAGCTTAATTGAGTCCCATACCACCAGACCATTTTACGCCCATAACCCTCCCCAACAGTGCACCCTTAGGAAACACACCCTACCTACCTACCGACAGAAAAGACAGACTGAGCCAGGGAACACCCTAGCGTATCCAGAGAAGGAAAAACCAAGATTACTGCACCTGCACGAGACAGCACAGAGGACCAACTACCCTACTACATCTGCACCTTGAACTGAAAAATGGCCCGACCCAGACAAGGACGCCGAGAAAGAGAGCAAGATTGTGCAACAAGGAACGCGAACACACAACACCAACAGAACCCAGAAGAAGCAGCCTCATCGGCAGGAAACACGCCTAACGCAGTCATAACCGGAACAAACTATCTAAGAGAAAAATCCTTATACCTCACACCCTACCTCGCGGCAACCACGGAACACTGACACCTCAACACGGAAACCTCGAGACATGCAAAGAATTTCCCGAAAACACCCGGAAAAAAGACGGGAGCACTCAACAAGAGAGTGGGGTGACTCCAACCCCATCACCCCTTACATCACAAGAACAGAGGGGCACCATCGATTTCCACAACATTCCACACAATACGACGAAGCCCCGACAACCAACAATGCTACCTCCAACCTAACAATCGGACTCAATGAAGAAGAAGCCACCGCTGATCTTCAACCGAGCATCATCACAGCAGAAGCACCACGATTGATCAGCCCTGTTATCAACCTATTGGACCGCTTCAATGAAGAAGCAGCTGTCGCCGTTCTTCTTCCTACCAACATCAACACGGAAACACCACGACCAGATACTACAAATCTGAACAAAGAATAACGTTAAAAGAAAATCACACCCAGAGAATCCACTGTAACTTAATAAACGCAAGGTCAATGTCCAAACATTCAACCGAAATATACTACCTCCTATCAGAAGGAGGCATAGACATCCTATTTGTAACTGAAATATGGCTAGACAACCACTACAAGATCACCCTCAACAACTGCCTGCCTGAATACTTCAAATGCATCCAAGCAAACAGGAAATCCAAAAGGGGGGGGGGGGACTAGCGATCATCCACAAGGAGCAATTGGCCATCAAAATGAAAGATCCACTAAACATCGATAAATGTGAATCCTTATTACTACGGCTATCAGTAAACCCCCAAATAAACCTGAAATTCATACCGATATACAGACCACCAACCTACGATGCGACTTTCATAGACCTTCACGGAAGCAATCACCATCCTAGCCATCAAGTAAAATCATCTGATCATCCTCAGAGATTTCAACATCTGGTTCGACGAAGAAACCACAACCACACAAAAATCCTTAACCGCCCAACTAGCAGCCATGAACCTACAACAACTAGTCAAAGGAGCAACACACTCAGCAGGACACACACTTGATGCAATCTTCGCCAACAAGGATCTCATCACCACGGCACCCCCAATTCAAATACTCTGGAGCGACCACCTCATCATTCCATTCATAATCACAACGGCTGCTCCAACAAAGAAGCAACAAGAAAAACCACCGATCATGATGAAAAGAAATTGGAGAACCATAAAAAACTCCAACCTAACCGAGCTCCTAGAACTCAGCAAACCACAAGCAACAACCATGGAAGAAGCTGACCTAGACAAAAAAGTGACCCTACTCCATACCTGGATCGCAACAACTCTAGATGACATCGCCAAAGAAAAGCCCTTCACCCCATCACGGAAGAAAACAACAGCAAAATGGTTCACCCGACTTCTCAACGCCATGAAAAGAAAAAAACGAAAAGTAGAATCTGAATGGAGGACCAACAACACCACTGCAAACAAATTGAAATTCCTGCAACAGATCTGCTCATATAAAAAGTAAATACAAAAAGCGAAGAGGAAACACTACGACAACCGAATTTTCAGAGCACCAAACGCCCAAAAATAACTCTTCAAAATCATAAACAAATTAAAAAACCCACCGGGTTGCAACAACACGCCAATTCCATCAATGAAACTTTGCGATGACATAGGAGACCACTTCAAAAACAAAATAACTTCCATCGAACACACCATACAAAACAGACCAAGCGATCACACCTCAAACCCCATCGACAACTACGAGGAATACCCAAACAAGCTACAAAGCTTCCCAGAAATATCAGTAGAGATTTTCGTGAAACTGGTGAACCAAAGCAACAAATCAGGCTCTCCTGAAGACCCCTGCCCCCCCCGGACATATACAAAACAATTCTCAAACAAGGAACCCCCATGGAATACCACAGAAATCTCCTCAAACTCTCAAACTCAACAGGTAAAGTACCACAGGCCTTCAAATCGGCTTACATCAAGCCGCTACTCAAAGACACAACAGGAAACGTAGAGGACTTATCCAACTACAGACCCATTTCCAACATACCCTACATAGCCGAACTGCTAGAAACGTACGTCTACAAAATAACCCAAGAATTCATAGAAGAGCACTGCCTACTAGACCAGTCACAAGTTGGTTTCAGACCAATGAGAGGGTCAGCTCTCCTCTCAATATGGGACGACCTAAAAACGAACGCAGACTCGGACAACAGTACCACCCTGATTCTCCTTGATCTATCCGCAGCTTTCGACACTGTCAACCACAACATCCTCATAAAGAGATTCGAAGGACTAGGAATAACAGACACCGCCCTACTATGGATCAAATCCTTCCTAACAAACAGAACCAAAACCGTATGGATGAAACCTTTTAAGTCCAAACCTAGAGACTCCACGTGCGGAGTACCACAAGGATCATCTTTCTCCCCGCTTTTATTCAACATCTACATGTGCCTATTAATCAAACTCATCAAAAAACACGGCCTCACATGCTACAACTACGCTGACGATACTCAAATAATCTTCAACATACAAGACACCCGAGAAGAAAACACTACACTAGAGAATTGCCTTCATGATATATTCAACTGGATGAACCTCAACCACCTCAAAATCAACCCAGGCAAAACGGAGATAATTATTGTTTCAAAAAGGTAGGAGACATCAACTACATCCCCTGGCCAAGAAAGCTTGGCACCACACCAGAACCATCGTCAACTGTAAAAAACCTTGGGGTCCTGATGGATAACAACCTCACTCTAGAGCCACAAGTAAACGCTGTACTCAAGAAATGTTTCTTCCTCCTGCGAGCAGCAAAAAGGATCCTACCGTTCCTGTCTTTCGCCAACAAAACACCATCCTCGCTCTGATCATGTCCAGAGTAGATTACGCCAATAGCCTATACCTGGGCATGCCCGAACGACTTCTAAAAAAACTACAATGCATACAAAATGCGGCAGCCAGACTCCTCCTCAAGCTACCCAGAAGAGAACACATCACACCTGCGCTAAAAATACTACACTGGCTACCATTAAAGCAGCGAATAAAGTTCAAGTCCATGTGCATCACACACAGAGCAATACACAAACAAGGCGCAGAATTCCTAAGCGATAAACTACGCCTACATCAACCAACAAGAACACTGAGATCAAGCACCTGCATCCGCCTGGAACCAAAACCCTATAACAGAAGAAAACTCGGAGGATCCTCTTTCTCTCACCAGGCACCGAAAACCTAGAATGACCTACCTACCAATGTACGGAACACAACAAACCACCTAGCATTCAGGAAACTCCTCAAATCATGGCTCTTCACAGCGGAACTACAACAGTGACGCACTAGAATGCCCACCCCGTTAAACAGCGATGAAAATAACACCAACCTCGGTCACCCCCAAAATGGACATACACAGAACCCAAAGAACAGACCCCACGACAGACCATAAGATATTATGGGAAATAGCCACAAAAGGAGGTCACCATAGACTGATCACAAACTCAGACCGAGACGAAAGCCCTTAAACAACTCATCCACTGACTCCCGGCCGTACCATAACCAAAAAACCATAGAAAGTTTGCGAGAGGAGACCACAACACCAGCTCCAGCACCCAAGGAGGAGAATAGACACCCAACCCACACTAATCAATCCATCAGCATTAGAACTCCTACAGAGCTCGCTAGAATAGAATGGCGAAGAGCAATTAGAACACTTACAGAGCGCGTTAGAACAGAACAGGGAGGGAGCACCTCACACAAACCTAAAACCCTGCCAGGCGTAACCCCTTCGCCCACCATGATGAGATTGGGAGGATTGGCGAGCGCCACACTCGGACAGAGTTCTGAATGTTAGCATATTAAACTTCATATAACCCATTAACAAAAAACTCAGCATTTCTGCAGACTTATCTCACTCAAAAATCTCACACAACCATCTCTCGCACAACAACCAGCACGCACTTCACAACACTCCAACAACACATAAGCTGCACCAACAGCACACGAGAACTGACATTGATCCGACACTCGCACCAAAGCTCAGCACCCGGTGTATACAGAGTTGAAGCTGCCAACAGACACCACTCCTCTCACTATCCTTCTCCCGCTTCACCTAATAACCCATCCCACCTTCTCGTTTGCAGATCCACCACAGCGCCTGGGGACCAACTCCATTGGTGGCAGTGCGCGGTACAAATACCTTTAACATTTAACATCTGCAATTACAAGGGGCAGAAAACTGAAAGAGCTGTGATTGGGGCCGAGGCATGTGGTAGACGGGACAGAAAGCTGTGATCGGTGGGTAGAGCTATGATTGGGATTGATACTCCAGGACGCTGTGATGGGAGCACAGAGCTGTCCTTGGCGAAGGCGCAGAGTGGCAGAGGTGGGGAATAGAGGCCTATGATAGGTTGCACTGAAAGCCGTGGTGGGGACGAACCGCTGCGATTGGGGGAACACTGATACAGGCCTAACTGGCCTATGATAGGAAGGGTAACAAACTGGGATGGGCTGTGGTTGGAGCTCGGGCAGAAAGTCGTGAAAGGGGCATAGAACCCTAATTGGGGCAATGATGTGGCGCATAGAATGCTCTGGTGGGAGTAGCGACCAAGGCGGCAGGAGGGTGCGGAAAGCTGTGATGGGCCGGAGGACTGGGTGGGGAGATGAGAGATGGAGGGGCGGGGATGGCATGGCGCCAATGACATCGGATAGGTAGCGGGTGCAATTGCGACCTTGCTGTCGGGATGGGGCGCGTTGCCCTTGGCCTCGTGTCCATGACAGGGCTGGGTGGCAAGGGGTAGAGCAGGGCAGCTCGGAGGGGACGGGCTGCGCTGATCCGTGGCTCTCCCTCGCTCATCCTCTTGGCCTTTGATGCCTTCAGATTTCATGCCAGTCCTCTGGAGTTGGAGCAGCCCCCTAGGCGGGGAGGTGGGGGAACAGGGAGTCTGACGGCGAGTCCCATCTGATCTTACAGCTTCGTACAGCATCCAACATGGCACAGCACCATGACCCTCGGCGTGCTCTTCAGCGCACACTCAGCAACAGCATCCGACAGCACCGGGGGTCTTCCAGCGCGCGGCATCAGACACCTGTCCTTATTCTACAGCTCCCGGCATGCCCACAGTAGGCACACCCGTGTGCATCAGCGCCCTACAGCACCAGCATCCCACATCTCCTCCACGCATTCCAGAAGTCACTGCAGGCTACCGCTCCTGCATGCCCCGCCACAGCTCTCCTGCAGCTGGAAATTGAATCATTCGCTGTGGGATCCCACCAGCAGGGGCGCTGCAGGTTACTCTGGCGACGTGTATCATCCCCGTCCCCCATATTAACACCTGCAGAATTATGTTATGAGCAACGTATAAATGCTGAACAGAACGAGTACAATCCTAACGGGCATGCTCCCCAAGTGCCTGGCCACGTGGTCTAGTGTGTAAGGGCCTCCACTTTAATCCCGACGAAGTGAGTTCAAATCCAAGCCTTTGCAACAAAACCAGACCTAAAACACTCAAACCCTGCAGTGTGTGAATGGGTTAGTCAAATCCGGGAGGCAGCCGGATCTGTCCAGCGCCGCAGAAGCTCACAGTATGCTCACCCTATGGCCTGACATGCCTGCTCCCAGAATCACCCGCCACCATCTTGCATCGCAGGGCACTGTCGAGCTTCAGACAGCACCTGGCTTCTTACTGCACCCGGCAACTAACATCTTCAAGCAGCACCCCGCAGTGGCTCTACCATACGCCTCACAGCACCTCCCTGCCCCGCCTCACCAAGAGCACATTTATCCAGCGCTGGCTTTTTCGGCAACGAAGCTTTGCATGCTGGAATGTGTAGTTCCACTTTTTCTATTATCAACGTGGAGCTTTCAAGCCCTAACATGCAAGCGATGCGGACTAAAACAGCAGGCACCGGGTAAAGCTGCTCAGGTGATATGGTGGGGGGAGGGGGCTCGGTGTCCTTCAGCATCTTAGACCCATTCCTGTCTCCTCTCCTTCCTCATCTTCTCCCCGTCTCCATCTTTCCCCTCACATCTCCCACTTTCTCTCATCTTCCGTCGCTCCCCCACCCCCACCTGACTCTTCTCCACTCGTTTCCCTCTCCCCTCGCCGCTCTCTAAACCCCCCCCCGCACCCAACTCCCTCTTTCCCCCCTTTCCCTTCCCCCACTCCCCGCTGGTTCGCGCCTGGCACTGCGCAGGGTAATTTAAAGCTCTTTGTGGCCCGTAATGCGCTCGCTCTTTTTATTGACTGCGTGTGCCTCCGTGTCACCGTTTAACATTAATCTCTGCACTAATCTCCCTTCTCCCCTTCATCTCACCGGCCGGCCGGCCTGCTGCCTCTCTCCCCCCCCCCCTCCCTCTACATCGCTCCGACTTTCACCCTCTTCCAATCAGTCTCACCCCGCCCCCTTCCATATCTCCTCGTCCTCCCCATTATTTCTGGACCCTATTTATTTGATTGATCGTTGATTTCTTTGCGGTATATTTCGTGTCTGTACAACAGTAAGGATTATTATGGCAGCCAGTGATTCGGAAATACTCGCCGCACACATGTTCCAGAGCCGAATATTCACTGCGATGAAATCCACTCACCATATATATGTATATTTTAAAGCCAGTTTGGGAAAGGGGATATTGGTTTGAGAGCGATGGGGGTTAACAAAGAATGGGGCGGACTCCCCCCGCCCCCCCTGTTTTGCAGCTGCAAGAAGGTAAAACAATCTGTGTTAAAATCATTTGTGGTAAACAATTGGGCGATAAAAACCCATGCACGCGGATTCCAGGTATGAAATGGATGGCTGACGTCTTCGCGACATAGCAATTCCGGCGCATCCTTTAGACGGCAGGGACGAGGCTCGTTTACAGATGGCGGGGAGCGCGAGCACGCTGAGCAGGGGGCTGGGAAGGGGCTACTGGGCTAGGTGGGCTATATACAGGATGCTTAGAATGTGGGCCTTGACTTCTTTCCTGAATGGCATGAGTGTGGGTGGGGGCAAAGGGCCGCTTTCTCTCTTATGCTGTCCTCTGGCCTTGTTCTGACTTCTGGTAAGGGGCTGACCTCCAGAGGCGGTGGGGGTGTGCATGGTCACAGCTTTGTCTATGAGGCAAGTGCCTTTGGCGGTGGGTGCGGGTGCAGGGGTAGGTGGAGGATTGTGAGATTTACGCAGTGGGCAGTGGGATATGGGGGAAACTGGCATGAGGCAGGGGGTGGTACAGGCATAGAGGAAGGCTTCTCGCAGTTTCGGGGGGGGGGGGGGGGGTGGGTAGGCAGGTGAAGAGGCTGTTTGCTACTCTTAGGGCTTCGTCTTCTGCAGGGGGATAGTTGTACTCATGTGGGCTGTGCGTTCTTTGATATTTGTTTTAACGGAGAGGTGGCTGACTCTCTTGAATCCCAGACACCTGCCAGGGGAAACTCCTAGGGTTCGTGGCAGTCACCCAGGTCTGCATGTGGGGGTGCTCAGTCTTGTTGGTGAGGAGCGGGAATTATGTGTTGGTGAGGTTCAGTTTGAGTTAGGACATGGACATGCAGGTTTCGATCAGGACAAAGCAGGCCCTGAGTCGGTGGCTTCCATGCCAACATTAGCCATTCCTTTTGGGAGACTCTAGCGCACTCCTGGTTTCAACTTTGCATTCTGGTACTTGCAGTACTGGGCTTAAAATGGGGAACATCCAGGACTACAAGACACAGAATTCAACGTGAAAACCAGGACTGGCTGGACTAGTGTCTCCCAAATAGAATGGGCAATGTTGGCAGGCATGTTCCATGGATGATATTTTCAGGAAGAGATGGTCATCGTCTGCATATTGGTGGATGGTGGATAGAGATGTGTCTGGTGAAGGGATCTTACAGGGGCTCCAGGAAGTGGTTGAAGTTCAAGGATGAGAGGAGGGATCCTTGCTGGACTCCACAGGTGATGTCTGCAGGTGGAGGTTTGGATGCATCTATCTGGATAAACTGTTGGGGGTCTTCTACTTAGGAGGTGACCCAGAGGGGGAATGTGCTCTTCAATGACTATGCTGTTGTGCAGTATATTGATGAAGGCCTGATGGTTTGCTGTGCCGGAGGCTGCCGAGATATCAAGGAGCGCCATGTGGCCGGGGTGTAGAGTTAATGGGCACTTTTGGTGGTTATAGCTCTTTCCAAGATGTTGCCTAGGAAATGAAGTTGAATCATAAGGCAATAGGTTCGGAAGTTATCTGTGTCCAGTGTTCTAAAGAGAAAGGGGAGGATGCGTCCGGGCTTGGGGGCGGTGGGAACAGTGCCCTCAATTAGGATGGTGTTGAGGGCTTGTGTAGGCAGTACCTTGAGGATGGAGGCTTTCAAGACATCATCTGAGTAGAATGTGTCCTTGATATGATATGGCATTTATAACGTGCCTATACACAAGTGTTTCAAAGCACAACGAGGCAAGGGAGGGGGAACAAAAGGGAAGACAGAGACAACGATCTTACTAGGCCAGGTGACATTGAGATCGTTCAAGTGCAGGGGGAAAGGGGGGGGGGGTGCAAGGGGAGATGCCAGTGCATTACATGGGATCAAACAATGAAACTATTTTTTTTTAAAAGAGCGGCCAGCGGGTGGCAAGGGTAAGTACAGACATCAAGTGTCCAAGTGCTGGTAGGGGGACTGTAGGGATACAGAAACAGACCCCAAGTGCATGGTTGCCTGGGGGGGGGCCAGTGCAGGTGTGCAACTGGCAGGGAGGGGACCTAGGCCCGAGATCAGAGGGTAGCCAGGTGACCAGTGCAGTTTCAGTTTCAGCCAGGATTTTGGCAGGAGAGAGGAAGAGAGAAAGCAGAAGCAAAGAGGAAGGTCTTGAGATGCTTCTGGAACCAAAGATGTTTCTCCTCAAGTTTCAGACAGGCAGGGAGGCTGTTCCAGAGGGAGGCCCCAGCCAAGGAAAGAGATCTACCCCTAACTCGTTGCTTGGAGAAGCGACTGACCCTGAGGGAGTTGGAGGCGCAGGAGCGAAGAGCTCGAGACGGAAGATATTTACGAATAGAGAGTTTAAGGTATTGATCCCCCAGGTGGCCTTGTGGACAATGCAGAGGGTTTTAAACTTAATCCTCGCAGCCACTGGAAGCCAGTGCAGAGATTTCAGTGCTGGAGAGATACGATCCCTGGACTTGAGGCCAAGGACAAGTCTCGCAGTCCTGTTTTGGATGGGTTGCAGAGGGCGGAGAGTAGAAGCAGGCAGATTTAAAAAGAGGCTGTTGCAGTAGTCCAGCCTAGAGAGAACCAGAGCTCTAGAGACAGTGAGCTTCTGGGGGAAGGAGAGGAAAGGAAGAATACCTGAGAGTGACAGGAAAGGAGGGAGCAGGTGTGCTGATGAGGAGAATCTCTGTCTTACTGGCATTAAGGCAGAGATCGTTTGCAGCACACCACTCCTGGATAGCAGACAGTCAGAGATAAGAGAAGGAGAGGAGGTGGCAGAAGGGAGCCTGAAAACGAGCTGAGTATCATCCGCATAGCACTGAAAGATGGGGCAGAGAGCGGCAATGCGGAGGGCAAGAAGTGCCAGGTATTGGTTGAACAGCCAGTGAGAGAGTTTAGACCCCTGGGGAACACCATAAGCAAAGAGAGAGATAGAGAAGAGGAAGGACTCTAGTTGGACATGGGAGGGTCGATCGGAGAGGAAAGAGGTCAGCCATGCCAGGGCCTGATCAGTGATGCCCAGGTTATCACGGAGACGGTTGAGCAGAATGGCATGGTTGACAGTGTCAAAGGCAGAAGAGGGATCAAGTAAGACGAGGACACAGGGGGTATTAAAATCCAGGTTGAAGAGCAGGTCTTCACGGATGTTCAGAAGAGCAGTTTCCGTGCTTCTGGCTGCTTTGAAGCCAGGCTGATGGTCATGGAGACAACCAACAGATTCAGTGTGAAGATTAAGCTGTGAGATGGCCAGTTTTTCCAGGAGTTTACCCAGGAAAGGAGTGATGGAGATCGGGTGATAATTAGCCGGGTCAGGAGGGGTCGTCTGACGGTGTCTTAAGAAGAGGGTGCACAAGAGAGTGCTTCAAGGGGGGAAGGAAGACTCTAGTGGTGAAGGAGTGGTTGCTGAAAGTCAGCCAGAGCAGGAGCAAGGGTGACAATGTGGTCCTTGATGGTTTTGGAGGAACAGGGGAGAACCTGTTTTGACAAGACTTTCATAGATCGGAATTGTCTAGAAACCCCATCAGGGGAGAACTTTGAAGTATGCTAAGGTCTAAGGTTGTTTTGCATGATGGGATTAGCGAGGCATTCTGTATTTTGTTACCCTGCTCCCCTCTCTCTCCTTTCCCCCTCTCCTCCACAATTTTCCCTCTTCCACTCCATGAACTAGTTTGCCCTACCACTTCCCCCACTTAATATTTTCTATTTCTTCACCCCACTCTTATCATTTTTCTCTCATGTGCACTACTCATCTTGCGCTACCTCCCCCTCTTCTAGGCTCCCTCCACCCTTTCTTGTTCTTTGAGTCTCTCCCCACACTACACACCTGGGCTCGCGCTCTCCTGATGTTGCTCTCACCACACCACTGCCTCTCTGCTCATGTTCGATCATTCCCCAAATCCTTTCTGCTGCCCTTCCAACCTCCCCCTACCCTCGTATTGTGTTTTTATCTGCTAAGGATTCCTCCCCCTCCCCCAGAATATATTGCCCCCTCCCCCAAACAGCAACGGTGGGGGGAATATACATATTTGATCTAATTACTCTCCCTCTTCAGCACTAATGAGTTACGCGCCATCCAATCAATCTCTAGTGGAGAGGGGGAGGGGCAGCTATATGGGGGATGATTAAAATGACCCCTATTGAATGAGATCGCGGCTAGTGTAAATATACGGAAACACGCAGAGATGCACACACACACACCGCCTCGTAAACACACATAAACCAACAGAGGCCCATACACACGCACACAGCCGCATACAGGCGTGCACAAACCCAGAAGCAGGTGCAGGCACGCACACACACACACACACACACGCGTACAGGATCGCAACAAACACGGCTATGGGCAAACAACTGCGCGCGCACACTTAGAGGGCGAGTAGCAGAAGCGTAGGCGCACAATGCGACGGCGAGTAGGGCACCGAGCAGAGGCAAAGGTTTGGGGGAGTAGCTGAGCGGGCGGGCCCCGTCCTCTCCCTGTCATGGTTCACATCGCGTCGCCCCCAGGAACCCACACCGCTGTGAAGTCCCGGGGGTGCAGGGCCGCGGTGGCCACACTTGGCCTTGCCATGCCTCTCGCCATCTTGCTCACGTTGCTTATCAATGGCTTGTCGAGGGTCAAGTGTTTGCGGAAGCTATTGATTTCAACTTAACCAACACAAGAGTGAGACAAGGCAGAGACCGAGGGGGCGGGGGAGACAACAGCGTCCGAGGGACGAAGATGCGAAGCCATGCCAAGATGTGTGTGTGGGGGGGGGGGGCGCAGAAAGCGGATCAAGGCACCCATTTCCCGCTTACCTCAGCGTCCCTCTCCTGCTTTATTTCATACAATAAGCACCAAGTACATGTGAATGAATGTCCCTGGTGGTGTGTGTGTATTTGCCGGTTCTATTTCGATAGGTTCCCTTATAGATTTGCCCATGGATTTAACACTCTTGCCCACGTGCTCTGACTCTGGTTGGGGTCTAGTTCGCACCTTAGGAAACTACGAGTGAGTAACTCCAGAGTGTGAGGGCAATATCATAATTCAAGCGCTTTGAAACGCGAGGAAATCGGCATGAAGCTCTACAAGAAAACACATTATTACACAGAGAATTAAAAAGGTGGGTGGCTAAGGTGGCGAAGAGATTTGGATGAGATGGCAAGAGACCAAGGCAGCAATGGGACACGAGGCGGGCAGCATGGGTTTAGAGTCGCCTTTGTGGCTGCGGAGAAGGGCCGAAGTCCGGCCATGCCACATCCCGCTGCAGCGAGAAGCCCCGCAATTGGAAGCCCAAAAAAGTTTGATGATGTTTGATGCTGTCATCCTTTTCTAATAAAGATATTGCAATATATGTATATAAGCTGCATCTGAACTTTCATACGATACATAATTTGGATCTATTACTATCAATGGGCAGAGCGCGTCACGCCAGTCATGTATTATTAAAATTGATGTGTGATGCTGATTGCACAGCATCAAGCGTATTTCAATGAACACCCCTCTGAGGTGTGACACCCCATATCAGCCCGGATCCCCCTAACTGGATGATTTGCACCAGGATTTTGCAGAAGTCTGGGGAATAAGCCCTGCTAAGAAGATCTTGGCACGGGCTGCTGAGGAGACCGAGGAACACGAGCATTTTATCTAAAAGAACCTCCAGTGTGAGACCACTGGTGTGGTGCCCACCGCCTGCTCAGCACTGACAGCTATAAACCCTTTCTCAGTGTTAGGGTGGCAAGTCTGCCCTCCGGCTGGTCAAAGAAGAGACCATGCTGCAAAAAGAGACTGGGTCATCTGAAAACTGAGACCCCAGCTGCTAACTGAGCCAAAGGCCAGAAGCAGCATTTATGGAGACATAGGGCACTCACAGGTGGGTTGTGCTCTCGCCCCCGCACCAAGAAGGCAACCATGAATCTGTGAGTTGATGCAAGACTCCAGTTGGAGGCCCAGAACTGGTGCCGGTTTTTGTTGGTTGTCGCTACAGCCCTCCCGGATCCCGTAGCAAATCCATAAATTGCCATACACCAGTGTTGCTTTCTGGTTCTGTAGTCCCAGAACCAGTGCCACGGCTGGACCAGAGGAGACACCTGCATCTTGCTACTACTGCACTATGGCATCCCGCAGAACTGTATGCCCTGCACCTCTGGCCACATGTCACTGGGCACCGGTCTAGACTAGTGCCCCAACACCGTTGACCAGGGACAACTGGTGGCTCACCAGACGCCCCAGATTCTAATGGCTGCACCTGTGAGGGTGCTGATCTTCCAAGAGCCCAAGTTGGCTTGAACGAACCTCACTGGGGTTCATCTGCTACACTTGTTAAATAAATTGGATTACATCTACTCTAGTTTCCTCATAGACGGCAACTCTATCAAGGTATCCAAGGAGGGAAAACCCTTGGTATCTACCTAGACTCCTCCCTCTCCTTCCACAAACAGGTTAGCTCCTTGGCCTCCTCTACAGCTTACACCTGTAAACTTATAAGAGCAGCCAAACTCTTCCTACCTACCCAGAGCTGCGTTACCCTTGCCAGAGCCCTTGTACTTTCAAAACTGGACTATTGTAACGCCCTTTACGTCGGAGCCAACACATATGTTACAAATAAAATCCAGACACTGCAAAACAATGCTCTCAGAGCAGCGCTCTGCATCCCCAAGAGACCACACATTTCCAACCTTAGGGGAGCCCATAACTGGCTCACTACCACCGACAAAATAAGTCTCAAAGTAGCCTCCCTAACTCACAAATGCCTCAACAATGCAGCCCCTCAATACCTAGCCGACAGAATAACAAGACCCACCCCATACAGGCCCTCCAGGACTGCCAATGCTAACCTGCTCACAGTTCCTAGGTTCAAACTAATCAAAATGGGCGGCAACAGCTTCCAGGTGAATGCAGCCCAACACTGGAACTCCCTGCCACCCTCCTTAAGGTCACCTCAATCCTAGCCTCACTTTAGACGTAATTACATTCAATGGATAAAGAACAATGACAGATAATGTACCATGCCCCTGGGAAGTTTGTAAATATGTATATTTGTAAATTGTCTTCATCGCATATATTGCAACTGCTTCTACTCATGTACACACTGTAATTACCGTACAGCAATGTAACCAAGCTGAGAATAACCTTGCGCCTCCTGCTCCCTTATACCCTCGGGTCCGGCGCGCAATATAAATGAATAAACAAACAAACAAGCTTGTGTGTCATACTTGCAGATTGTGGACTTTCTGCACTTTACTGTGCATAGGATCTTGGTAGCATAAGTTCTGTGAGTAGACTATTTTTTCATAAAAGTAAATGCCTACGGCAAGACTTTCAGCTTTATTGCTTTATTACCTTCTGATAATAACATCTTGCTAAAATGCATGTGGTTCCACCTGCCAGAATCAAGATGCAGAGGTTTCACCCCATCCTTTGGGCTCTCAAAAAAGGAACACTTTTTCCTTAGTGCAGGCCGCCACCCCGCTCAAGGAAAAACACAGAGAGGCAACATGACCCATCACATGGGTCTCCAATGGTGGTGGAAGCCCAACGCCATAAAAAAAGCAAACTTTCTCGGTAGTCCAGCAATTTTGACATTAGCAGGTGAGAAGTAGAGTGGTGAGTACAAAGCAGCAGACTGAGGAGATGGCAGTTGCGACGCACCTTCTTCCTATCACCGGTCACTTCAATATCAAGCGTCAACCTGGGACGGGAAAGAGCCAACACAGCACTCGGCCGTGTTAGAACAGGAAAATGCAAGAGAAGTCTACCATATTGGCCATTATGAAACATGGAAGTGAAAAGCCATTAGACCTCGTTTAATGCAAGCCGTCTTTCTAGTACCCAACTGTTCACAGGGCCGCAGTCCATCTAGCACTATCCCTAATGTAATGGTGCCACAAACTCACACTGCCATTCTGTCCCAAACGTCCTCTGCAGGGTTTGCTGACACTCTCATACTGGAGCACCACCCTGACCCCAATGTTCCTGGAGGCTAAGCTGGTCATAAGACGCCTAGAGGTCAAGGTAAGATTGCCACCCAGGGCTGATACCACTCAGCTCGACTTCCTTTAAGCTTAGTTCTTGAGCGCGCAACCACGGTTACGATTGATGAGATACAAGCAATGGATTCCTGCTTAGCCTATTTAAACATAGTCCCCAGCCCTTGGATGTTGCAGTGTCCCCACAGGACTACCTAAAATTACTGCATGCCTTCATTTACACCATGACCTAAAGAGAAACTCCAGCAATCTGTGAGGTGGACATCAATTTAGTGACCACCACCCAGTACTCTTGCGATCGAATGCTGGAGCTTTTTATGCGAATTGTGCATTTTGAGACAGGATCCATATACAGTGGCTAAAGTAAACTAGTTTGACTGATGATCTTGCATTGCTAATGAAGGATACGTGTGATTGGTTCAGACAGAGCTGCCTCCATCCAATAAGTTAGGTGGATTTTCTGGCTCATTAGTGAGCTTTGCCACCTGACTTTCGATTGAAATTTCACAGTGAAATATATAACCCAGTATTTTAACCATGGGAGGGTCTTGCCAATGGGTACATCAAGGATAAAGTGGTCATATGTGTTATTGTAGTTGAGTGCCATTATGCTGCTTACCAGAAATGTGTCTGTTATTGGCACTGTAAGGCCGAGGCAGCTGTTTGTTATCCAACCTTTAATGAGAATAATTCAATGGCATGGTCTCTAAAACATGTCAAAACCCTGCACATCATCCTCATAGTGGTGGAAGTCCAGTTTGTGGTGGGTCAGCAAATTGTGTAGTGGTTTAAAAAAAAATATAAATGATAATGAGAACAAACCTGTGGGTTTTGATAACTAGTTTGCCTTGCATGGCTGCGTTCTAATACGAACAAGGTAAAGCACCCTTTGACCTTTTGCAACACCAAAGGCACCAACAACCGATGTGACAAGTCGGTGCTATAGGGCAGAGTGCCAGCAGAAAACAGGGCAAGCGAAATCACAGTATCACATCCAAACCTCTGCCAGCCACATAAGTCCTTCTCACGTCGAGAAGAGCCGCCTCTGTGCCCCTCTTGTAAGAATTCACAAATGCTGCAATAAAAGGATGAAGTGATGCAATACCATCTCTCATGATTTGGATGTTGATCCCTGGTGGTTGGTGTTGGATTTCCTGGTGTTAAGGTCTTACGTATCTGTTGCAGCATACTCCAGTGGAGGGTGTTAAATTCTCTTCTGGTTGCTATTGGATCCTCTGGTGCTTGTCATTTTATGGTAAGTTTTGGGTGCCGTGTGGCTGGTTTGGTTCTGTCCTTATTTGTGTTTATTTTCTTTTTCATTGTTAGTGTTTGAGCCTCTCCTGGTTCATATTTGATTCACTTCTGATTAGTATGTCTTCTCTATTCATTAATGGTCAATTCCTTCATAGTTGGTGTTGGATTCATTCGTATTTGGTGTTGGTCTTTTCTGCTATTTGGTGTTTGATTCTCTCACGTTTGCTGTTGGATTCTCTTTGGTAGCTCCTCTCATTGTTAGTGTCAAATTCTTTTAAGGTTGGCGTTGCCTTCTCTATGGATTGGCAATGCCTTTCGTCATGGTTAGTGTTCGATTTTTGTCTGTGCGTTATCGAATTCCACAGTGGTAAGAGCTGTATTCCCTTTTGCTTGATGTTGGATTCTCTCATGTTGATGTTGGTTTATCTTGTGGCTGGAGTAGGATTTTCTTAGGCTTATAATTTATATATATCCCTGGTCATGTAATCTGTCATGGCTAGTGTTGGAGGTTTTTGGAATTGGTATGAGATTCTCCTCTGGTAGGTTTTGAATTCTCATGTGGTTGGAGATGGGTTACATTTGGGCTGTTGGATTCTGGTGTGGTTGTTGTATGTTGTAGTTGGCATTTAATAATCTCGTAATTGGTGTTGGATTATGCCAGAATTGTGTTGGATTCTAGTATGACTGCTGTTTGATTCTTCTGTGGTTTTGGCTTGATTCTCACGTGGCTGATGTTGGTATCCAACTCTCACACAGCTGGGGTTAAATTTTCACATGGTCGGTGTTGGATTTTTGCATGATTGATGTTGCATTATTGTTTATTACATGTTACATTTTCTCACTGTTGATGTCATCATTTCCTTATCTGTGGTGTTGGAATTCTCTATTGGTTGGTGATGAAATTCTCTCTTGGTCGGGGTTGGAATTTACTTTTGTTCCCTTTTCCCATGGTTGGTATGGGATATTCACACGATTGATGCTCGAGTACACTATTGGTATTCTCTCCTGTTTTGTGTGGGCATTCTCTCCTGGTACATGCTGGTTGATGTTTTGTTCTCCTCTGGCTATTATTTGTTTGGTGTTTGTTTCTCTATTGTTTGGTGTTTGTTTCTCTATTGGTAACACAACGTGTCTGTTCATGGTTGCCTTGGGGTTCTCTTAGGGCTGGTTTTAGATTCCTTTGTGTTGCTTTCTTTTGTGATTCCTTTTGTTTATTTCAGATGAGGTTTTGTTCTGTGGCTCTGTTTACCTTTTTATTGATCTGCTCTTTAGTTTTATGTCAGTTGTGGTGTGGTCAACGTTTGAGTTTTATAACGATTTGACTCTGCATGGCATTGCTACGGTTAAGTTTCTGCTGTTTGTTATTGGGATTATGTTTCTAATTGAGTGCCCTGTGGTTGTGTTGTTTACTGTTTTGTTACTGCCTGCAAAAGATTGCAATTGCCCTTCCACTGGCTTTTGTTTGGATTCTGTACTATTTGTCTTTGGACTTAACACTTGATCGGTTTCTTTTCTCTTGTAGAGGTATTTTGGTTACAAAGTCCTTATTTTTTAGGCTAAATTCCTTCTGGCAACTTGTACGTTTTATTGCTATTGTCTTCTTATTTTCTAGGGTTCATTTGATGTTTAAGTGGGAATGTTGGTCTAAAATATGAAAAAACGAGGCTTAATCTCCTGCCAACTAAGGCTGAGTGAATTTTGCACAAAGAGAGAACAGTGATTGGGAGAAGTGACACTTGGTTTCTGGCGACAGGAAGATGGCATCGCTCCTCCCTCTCTGAGTTAAAGAAACAATAATGCATGTAAGGAGAATGCAATTAAGACAATGAAACAAATAATAATCCAATTAAATTAAAACCTAGAAATGCAAGAAAAACCAAAACGTGAATCATATAAATCTTCCATCTCTATAAAAATCTGTAGCCCTTAGAGTAACGAAATAGTGATGCTGCCAATATAGAAAGGGGAACAGTACCAACAGCAAGGACTGTAATAGCCACGCTCTTGGTGTAGAGTCTTGAAGCACCCAGGAGCCTGGAGGACCGGGCTATCTGAATAGGTGTGGCCAGCTCCCCAAGCTTCAAAACAAGGCAGGCTCGCTTGAACCTTGATTTGGTTGAACCTCGATGCTCAATGAGCAATGGTTGGGCCTTCATTTCATGTATTGATTTCCCCGATTAAAAGGATATTTTGGGACACAATAATTTTGCTACATGTTGTCTTCCCCACAGAGGA
Organism: Ambystoma mexicanum; assembly: GCF_040938575.1. NCBI lineage: Eukaryota > Metazoa > Chordata > Amphibia > Caudata > Ambystomatidae > Ambystoma > Ambystoma mexicanum. The sequence continues at coordinate 391,723,735 of NC_090938.1, forward strand.
GCACTTGCAAATACTTCTTTCTTTTCTGGCGCCTCAATACATAGATTTTGGCAATTTTCAGGACGAGGCATGTTGAGCATCTTGTTCTAAAATTGTCCTTAAATTAACAATCAGGGGGCAGCTCCTTTAGCCCCACAATTCCAAAGGGGCAAATGTTCCTCCTTCCCTAGGTCACAGCTACTCACTCTTTTAGAGAGGGGAAACTCACCTCTCAACGTCCCCAGTTCCACTCTAGTAGAATGGTGAAACTGACAGGTGAGTCTTTAGTCCAAGTACTTTGATCTGATTGCAGGTGACCCTTCAACTCGCAGCGCTGCACCCAGTAAACGACAGAAGTTGGAATGGAGGGATATTTCCTCACCCCGGCAGAATGTCCACAGCGGTTCTATGTGGTCAGTCCTCTTCTCTTGTCAGCTCAAGGCACAGTGTCAGACATTTTCTCCAGACCCAGGACTAGATAGTGGCAGCTACTAGTTTCATGGGGTTCCATGTGATGTTAACAAAAAATGTTATAACGAAAACATTTTTACCGAAACTTAAATAGCGAAAAAATATCGACTTAATGCTCTATTAGAGCCTCCGAATGGGATAGCCTAGGCTATCCCATTCGGAGGCTCTAATTTAGAGCATTATTCTTTAAAACCTACCTTACCTGCAGCCATGCCCACGCCTTGAAAAAGACCCTTGTTGGGTAGAAACACATGTCGGCTAAACTGCAATGAAAAATCACCAATATATACTACAACATTGAGCGTTTTAATCTATTACGGTTTCCTACAACGTCTCAAACCTCGAGCGTTTGAACCAATCTCCACATTACAGAACGCCTTAATCAAAAGGAAACTACCAACCAACCCAGCGCCATTGTGACACAGGTTCAATACCCACACTGCCTAAACGAAGAAATGAGATGACAGGCCACCATCTCACAAGAACCTAGTCATCGGCAGCTTAGTCACACTCATGAATGCACAGATCTAGATTGGTGATCCTCAATTTCTAGTGCCTTATCTTCCTCAGCTCTGATCCTATACCCTCCACCTTTCTAACTCTAGCACACTCCATGCCTTTCTCTCCCTTCCTCTTAATCTGCATGTCTTTACATACCTTCTTCCCTATCTTTCCTTTCTGCCCCCCCTCCACTTCTCTCCATATTTACCTCTCTGGCAGTTTCTTGGGCAGCGTAACCTTCTGGTTCCACACAGCATTCCACAGCAGGTGCATTAACATGGGGAGCTATCTTACTGGGCTTTGAATCATTGGCTTCTGGTGTAAAAGAGCCAGGGACATTTAACCTGCAAGAGGATGGGGCTAATTTACTGGTTAAGAGAGCCAGGGAGACAGAAAGACAGAAGCTAAATCTTATGGGTGAGATGGGGAGAGGCAAAGACAAAGCTGTCGTTGACAGGTGAGATGGCTGAAAAAAAGATTCAGAAAGTAAGGGAAAAAAGAATGGAAATAAAGTCAAATGCAAAATGTCAAAGCTAGAAAAGTAAACAAACTAAAGAGTAAAAAGTAAGAAATAGAGAAAAATGAGCACGGTGAGTCCACTGTCCCCACAATCAACATTGAGGTGATGATGAGGCTGCCTTCCCACTTTGAAGTAAGCAGCACTTGCTAATTTTGCAAGATGCACGCTAATAGTTTAGTTCACTAAACCTGAGCATAGCAAGAGAGCAGCCAGAAGCCATGGCGTGCCCAGTGGGGGTATACACAGTCACAGCGTGCTTGCCTTCTAAGGTTGTCTTCACTCATGTTTGTTATTTTCGTTTTTCGTCACACCTGCAAAGATCCTCATACAAATACTTACATAATCTCTATGGGGGCATGCGCCCCCTTTGCCCCTGTGTCCTCGGCGCCTGTGCTTCCGCCCCTTGCCATGGTGACATTACATGTCCGCCTTAAGCAGGCATTTTTGAGGGCTGATCCGGAGTTGTTGCCGGTGAGTGCTGTGACAAGTGATGATGCAAGAAGCATAGTGATGTTACAGTAGGACCAGAGAGCTTCGTTGAAGCCAGAGAAGGTATTTTTGATAGAGAAACTCTCTTGGAGGGCAAGAGAGAGAAGGGGGCTGATTTGGACTAGATGGGGAGTCAAGGAATACGTTTTAAATGTGGTCTCAGAGATTGGGGAGGTGGGAAGATAATGAGGGGATTGTTGATATTGAAATAGTGGATAGAGTAATCCAAAGGGGAGCGGTCAATAGAGATATTAGATTGATACTGAAATAGTGGATAGAGTAATCCAAAGGGGAGCGGCCAATGGAGATATTAGAAGAGGAAAGTGAGGAGGAGAGGTCAAGAGTTAAACTTAGAATGAGTGGGTAGATTGTGGAGTGAGCTAAAGGAGTAGCCAAGTTCAAGTTGGTGGGTGGGTGAGATTTTCGGGAGGTTGAAGTCCCCCATGACCAGTACAGGGGCGTCAGAGGTAATGGAGTAAAGGTGGCGGGGGGGGTTCTGGGGGTGCAGATCAGAGAGGAAGGAGATCAATGAGGATGATGGTGAGCGATGGCAGCGAGTAGTTGGGGGCCAGTGAATTCAAATGAAAGAGGTAGTATGTCAGAAGGAGGAAGGGGGCAGAAGGGTGAGTATTGATGATCAGTAAACCGCTATCCCGCCTCTTAAAAGAGTGGGAGGCGTGGCAGAAGATGGCGGAATCAGAGGATAAGGCAGCAGAGTTGAAGAAGGGATCCTGTTCCTCGTCTCTGTGATGCCTAGAGCGGCAAGCAAGAAGGGGCTGTAAGAATCAAAGTGGCCAGTGGCAAAGGCAGTTGTTGCACGGATAGGTTTGCGTTCCAGAGGCCGAGCCTGGGAGTAGTGGGCGAGTCTGAGGGGAAGAAGAGAGGGATAGGTGAGGTTAGAGCAGGTGAGTTTGGCAGGATGCTTTATGCCGCTGAAGCCAATGGCTGGGACCCTTTAGGAAGAGGAAGGAGTGAAAGAGTTGGAGAGCGAGAAGCAGTAGTGGAGAGAGAGTGAGGGATGTATTGTGCAAAGCGGAATGAGGGGGTGCTATAATGCATGGTGATGCACAGGGGTGGTTGAAGCAAGGAGTGTTATCAGGACACTTAGTAGCCACAGCAGGACAATGTTGTCCAACTGTCACAGGGCCATAGGCGACCAAAATGCTGTAGAACATTTACATCGGGTCCATAGACGAACAGCACATGTAGTCAAGTTTAAATTGGGGCCAAAGGTGATCAACACATACTGTAGTACAATTGAAATCTCGTGCGTGGGAAACCAACCCGTCCTGTAGTACAATTGAAATCGGGGCATAGTAGGCCAGCATGTGCTATATCTGCGTCAGAGGTGACCAATGCTTGCTGTAGTAAAATGTATATCAGGGCATAGGTGACCAACATGTGCTGTAGTACAATTTTAAGTCACAGCCAAAGGCGACCAAAGAAACCACACAGGTGGCAACAGTCCGCGGTACAAGAACCTTTATCATAACATAACATAGTAAAGCAAGTTAACTCCCAATCGGAGGAGTGCATTCTTGCGTACCGTAGCCAGGCCTCCTCGCCCCTACTTCCCAGGCATGTTCCTGCAGGGCTCAGTGGTTTACAAAGGTGATGTGGATTTCACCATAGTGGAGAGCAGCAGTTACAAATAATATCACATGAATAAAAGAAAATGGGGGCGACGTTAGAAAGAAAGCTTCTTAGAAGCTGCGCCGCCGCTCCAGTAACATTTTTGTAAGAAGATGCAGGTGGCATGAAAGGCATCATTGTATGTGTGGCATATATCAGTCATGATCAGTCACGGGATCAGTCGTTTTTTGTGGAATTGGATCTCAAGAGTTCAATGATCAATTTCAAAATGTGTATGCATTGGAAAATATCCTTTAAAAAGGTTATTTTAAGGATCTGTACATTTTGACTGGTGGCGGTGTACCCACAGGGGCCGCTCTGGGTGAAAATCAAATTCACTATTTGCTGTTGTGCTACCATGGAAGGAACAAGCCCAGGTTACAAAGCAGGCACCTACCAAGAAAACCAGTGTTCACCTTAGAAGTGTGTCAGAAAAAATGAACCCTTAATTCTACCCAGAAGAGGACAGTGAAAATTACTTCTCAGATCTGGTCACAGCCTATTCGGTACAGGCGGGCCAGCGCCATGACCATATAGTCCTACATCACCATTTGAGTCCAATCAATTATGGGGAACAGTGTCCAGCTGGTGAGAGGCGATCTGGATTTTTAGAGGGGTGGCATGAAGGCATCACCACTAGTCTGGGTCCAGAGAAAGTTGTACCTCACAAATCACATCCTGAATTGCTTCCGTGCTGGGCTTTGTGACAAAGGGGATCCATTGAGCTACAGTACAGCTTAGGTCCTTTGCTCGTACACAAGGCCAGCAGCACTGCAAATATACGATTTTTCTATAGCGCTTCATGCCAGATTGCTCCTGCTTCCAAACAATGTAATAAGAGCAGTTAATATTACTTTATTCAATGGTCTTCCAATTATCATCCTTAAAAGGATGAAGTGCTGGCTTGCTCCATGTCAGAGGTGAGCACTTAGACTGTGAGCTATCTAACCGGAGCTTCTGATGAGTCTCTTTCCGGTACTCCACTCTTGAAGTAACAGCAGTCTGCTTCAGAATTCAGCATTAGAAAAACAATAGAAGAGGGGAAATGTGCTGTCAAACTGAATCTGTTGGTTGTCTACATGACCATCAGTCTGGCTTCAGAGCTGCCAGAAGCATGGAAACTGCTCTCATGAACATCCGTGAAGACTTGCTCTCCAATCTTGATTCCAACACCCCCTGTGTCCTCATCTTACTTGATCTCTCTTCTGCTTTTGACACAGTCAACCATGCCATCCTGCTCAACCGTCCCCGTGATAACCTGGGTATCACGATCAGGCCCTGGCTTGGCCTCTCGACCCTCCCAGGTCCAACTTGGGTCCTTTCTCTCCTCTATCGCTATCTGTACCTGTGGTGTTCCCCAGGGGTCTAACCTCTCTCCCTGGCTGTTCAACCAATACCTGGCACTTCTTGCCTACCGCATTGCTGCTCTCTGCCCCAACTTTCAGTGCTATGCAGATGACACTCAGCTTATTTTCAGGCTCCCTTTCGCCACCTCTTCTCCTTCTCTCATCTCAGACTGTCTCTCCGCCATCCAGGAGTGGTGTGCCGCCAATGATCTCTGCCTTAATGCCAGTAAGACTGAGATTCACCTCATCGGCACACCTGCTCCCTCCTTTCCTATCACTCTCTGGCCGGCCTCTCTTAGCCCTCTCCCTACTCCCATCTGTGAGGCTAAAACCTTTGGGTCATCTTCAACTCCACACTCTCCTTCTCTCTTCACATCTCTGACGTCTCCAAGAAGTCTCACTACCAGCTGCACCTCCTCAGAGGTATTCTTCCTTTCCTCTCCTTCCCCCAGAAGCTCACTGTCTGCAGAGCTCTGGTTCTCGCTAGGCTGGACTACTGCAACAGCCTCTTTCTAAATCTGCCTGCCGCTACTCTCTGCCCGCTGCAACTCATCCAAAACAGAACTGCGAGACTTGTCCTTGACCTCAAGCACAGGGATAGAATCTCTCCAGGACTGAAATCTTTGCACTGGCTCCCAGTGGCGGCGAGGATTAAGTTCAAAACCCTCTGCATTGTCCACAAGGCCTTCTGGGGCATTGGACCTCAATACCTTCAACTCCCTCTTCCTAAATATCTTCTGTCTTGAGCTCTTCGCTCATCCGCCGCCAACTCCCTCAGGGTCAGTCTCTTCTCCAAGCAGCGAGTTGGTGGTAGAGCTCTTTCTTCTGCTGGGGCCTCCCTTTGGAACAGCCTCCCTGCCTCTCTGAAACTTGAGGAGAACCATCTCCGGTTGCACCTCAAGACCTTCCTCTTTGCTTCTACTTTCTCTCTTCCTCTCCCCTGTTGATCTCCTGGCTTTATCTAAACTGCACTGGCTACCTGGCTACCCTCTTATCTCGGGCCCAGGTCCCCTCCCTGCCAGTTGTACACCTGCACTGCCCCCCTGGCAACCCTTGCCCTCAGGGACTGTTTCTGGATCCCCACAGCCCCTACTAGCACTTGACCCCTGATGTCTGCACTTACCCTTGCACTTGCCACCAGCTGGCTGAACTTTTTATTTATTGTCTTATTTATTGTATTTATTGTCTTTATTTATTTACTGTTATCCTTTGTATTGCACTGTCCCCTCTCCTTCCCCTGCACTTGCGCGATCTCAATGTCAGTTGGCCTAATAGGATCATTGTCTCTGTCTTCCCTCTGTTTCCCCTCCCTTGCCTCGTCGCACCTTGAAACACTTGTGTATAGGCGCGTTATAAATGCCATATCATATCGCAGAGTATTTCAAATGCCCTAGTGAGAAGTATCCTTTGGATTGCCAACTAGAGCTAAACAGATAGATGCTTCTAATGGGAAATCCTGCTTCTTTTAGCCCAGCGTAACTCTTCCATGGCAAGCTGGGTAGCGCTCACCCCTGACTAATGGTTAACCAGGCCCCCACGGCCTCACCTACAGCCTTTAGCACCCTGCCCTCAAACAAAAACCATGGCAGCCCGCTGGGACCCAAGATGCCCTAATAGAAAATTGCCCAGGGGTTATGTAGGAACAGATTACAGAAACTATGTACCAGAGCAAAGTTGCACCGTATTAGCACTTGAAGAAAGTTTGCATGTTGTTTGCACTCGGGAGATTTTTGCCCTAGTGCTTTTACCATGTAAAATTGCGCTTGTCAAGGTGCAAATATTTTCAAATATGGCCCCAATGTTTTATGTCAGTGGTATTCAAACGTGTTCATACCGAGCACCCCTTTGAGTAAAAATATACCTTCTGGACCACACAACTGAGGGGCTGGCCCCCCCATGGGGCCCAAAGGATGTCCAGGGGGGCCCAGGCTCTTTAAAATATATGCTGATTTTCTACTGCTTACATTTTCTATTAAAAGCTGTAATCTCAATCTTTTTTATATTAAAAACAGTCCTCTTAATCCCTTTCCAAAGAGTTTGCCCCCACCCCGGACATCCGTTGCCCCCCCCCCCCCCAGGGTGGGCAGCCCCCCAGGTTGAAGACCACTGTTTTATGCACTAGGACACACTTTGCCCTAGTGCTCATACAGTGCAATTTTGCACTTGCACCGGTGCAAAGTTTCTGTAATCTGGCTCCTGGTGTCCTTTTAGGGCACAAGCCTCAAGTGTGAAAGCTGGCTCAAGGAGGATAGTCACGGTGCCCTGCCAACAGTTCCCTTGCACCAAGTCTGCGCTCCCCTCCCCACAGCCCTTATCAAGTTAGGAAGAGTGGGATTTAAAAGGAGGTCTATCGCCTCATTATACCTAAACTGAAAAAAGTAAAAAGAGATATTTTAAAAATCTCCTATTGTTAAAATGCCAAGTAATTACTGGTTGGGCTCACATGGGATGATGTTCACGGTATGAGATACTTAGAAAGTACTGCATGGGGTAAATGCATTCACTCATTTACAAGTAAGTGAGGGCACACCACAAAGTCCATTGTTTCTAGGTGTTGAGCAAGATGGGATGGAGACGGGTGGGGTGGGGTGGGCCTTTAGACAGAAGGATGAGGAAATAGACAAGGGTAAATATGAGTCATTTACACCATGCAGTGATTTATATGTATCCCATGTTGTAAATGTTCCATGCAATCGCAGCCTGTAATCGGGTGGCATTTTAAAAACAGGTGGTTATCTGCTCCAAGATCGATTACTGCAATGTCTCCATCCAGAAACTACAAGTTGTCAAGAAAAATGCCTTGAGAGCAGCCCTCCATATCCCGAAAAGAGAACACATCTCCAAAGCTAGAAGGGATGTACACTGACTCCCCATTCAGGAGCGCATCACCTTTAAAACACTCTCCATTACCCACAAGTGCCTCTCCAATACAGCCCCCCAATACCTCACCAAAGAATCACCAAAGCTCACTCTTCAAGACCCACTAGGATCCCATCACAGATCAACTAGTCGTGCCCAAAGTAAAGAGATGCAAAGCCTGAGGCTCAAGCTCCCCCTGCATTGCAGCCAAACTCTGGAATGACCTCCCACCCAACTTGAGGGCTAAGAAATCCTACTGGATCTTTCGGAAAGCACTTAAAACTCAGCTGTCACCTAAACACGCAACACCACCTGCACACTGTCCCTACTTGTCAAAACAATGATCACCATCTCATCCACAATATACCATTAACATGTTTGGTAATGCGTCTCAATTATGTAATTGTGATACAATTGCTACTGTACCGTACCTATGCTACACTTGTTATTTGGTAATGCCTTTCAATCATGTAATTGTGCTACAATTGTAACTGCACCTAGGCTATCCTTATTTTTTCGTGCCTGAAAACCACATTCATAAACCACATTCGTATGACAAAGTATGTTCCTAACTTGTACCTGCAACAGCGCCTCAATGCCTCCGGGTTGTATGTGCACTTTACAAATGAAATAAATAAATAAATGCCCCTTATAACTCGGAATTCTTTTATGTATCTTTCAGTTTTGGGCTAGAATTGTTTAGGGGGGAGCGAGGTAAAACATTTCAATATTAAATCAGAGGTATTTAAAAGACCACATTGTCACCCTTACCCCATGCCCATAATGAGGCCCCAAGTCTCCATCCAGCTGGAAACTAGTTTAAAATGTTGTATTGCCTACAGAGTTCCGTGAAGACAATTCCCAGCCACTGTTACCTAAAAGGAAAACAATAGAAATATTCACATGCTTTATATACTACCCCCTTTTTTGCTACTGTTTTAAGAACAGTTAGAGCGTGTTTCTTTTCATGGCTTTTTCTGGCAATGCACAACTTATTGTCATTCCACTTAGGTACTCTAATATAATATAAGCATGTCCAATCAGGCTTTTTACATGGTTTACCCTAAGCAATTTGGCTTGCTACCAAAATGGTGATGCTGGTATTCTTCTGAACCATTTGTTTGAGTTTACATTAAAAACTTTGTATGAAAGGGGATTAGGAAATGTAAGGACCATATCTTTGGGTAGGTACAAACCTCTCTGGTCCCCTCAGACCAACTCCGGTCTGAAAATGGCCAAATACCAATGATCAGCTGTCTTTGGATTCTATCAGTGCTGTATTTTGTGTTAATCTTGGATGAGTTTGGAGTTAGGTTGTTCTTGTCATTATCAATAGTCGTAGATGGGTGTCTGGTGCCTTTGGTTTCTTTTGAGGCTGTAGTTGCCTTGGCCACTTGTTGGCTCATTTTATGTTGATGTTGTTGCAGTCTCTTTTTGATAACTGTGTTGTTCTCTCTGACTTTCAATCGGTGCTACATTAGTAGTCTTGTTGCTGGGTTTGGGGGGTGTCTCTGTGCAATGGTCTCTGGGGTCTATCTGGGAGCAGCCATGTGGAGATCCCGTTGGAAATTGAAGGATAATTGTATATTAAGCGAGTGAAAGAACGTTGACACAAATGGTATCATTTTACACATTGCATAGCTGAAAGCCCTGCAATCTTGAAACAATATGGAAATTGTGGAGAGGTTAAACGATTATGTTTATTATACTTGGAAATGCAAGATTCCTGACCAGGCGATTGAATGTTCCCTACTTTGGTAGAATCTGATTTTGCCCGAATGAGCCAAATGTGAGATATTACCGACTTGTATCTTCTGTGATTCTAAAGTAAATATATGAATAGTAAGGAGTCGTTCCCTACGTATGGGGCCCGCTAGCTACTACACCCAATTAAAGATTTGAAGAAGATAGTCGTACGAGAGACTGGCGTGATGTGAATCACGCTCAGCAGCCACATTACATTTGAATGGTGTAGATGAGCCATCTTGGGACAGAGAAATACCACATTTTGCTAATTCTGATCATTCACTTTGCCCCCAGGTAATTGCAGTCTGGGTTGCAGACGATCACCTGTAACCAGGAAAATAGTGTTCTTGGCAAAAGGAAGTGAGCCGTGGCAATGCCAGCAGCTTCAGCTTTTGTGTAGGCATGGCAAAGGCACTTGCCAGGCACTGCCAAAGTGGTATTAACGGCCCATTATTGGTAGCAGGTGCAAAATGGTGCGAGTACCTGGTCATCTAATAGCAGTGCCTGGCAAGTGCCTAATATTTATACACACACGAAAACGGTTGGCTTTAACCATGCTCGTTTTTAACAGGGCTTCCATGAAGTACACCATAGAGCTTATAAATCAAGTGGCTGAAGGCAGACCTGGTTAAGAAATGTTTTACAGGTTTACAGCTCCATTTAAGTCATTAACTCTCAGACTGCTTTGAAAAAACACTGGCAGGCACTTAAAGTACACATTTTGATGTTACGGCTTGATTAAAGCAAGTTGAAAGAGTTCCTATAAGGGGGTCTTTTGGGCGGCAGGAACTGGATGGGACTGGTCATAGGGATTAGCATGGTCATGGGCCGTCAATGAGTGGGCAAATAACGAAACACCTACAAGCTTTGTGTCCCTCCTAATATGCCATTTCTCCCCATTTTTACTAATGCAATAGTTTCGGCTTTAATGTGGTGCAAGCGCCACCTAATGGTACAGACTAAAAAGTGATCAGATGTTGCTTGGGGGGAAAACGGGCGTTAGAAATACACATAGCATGGCAACTCTGCTATCGCACGATAGTCATGAGAAATGGTGTAGTTCTACTTTTTTTAATGATCATCTTCTAGATGCCAAAAATGAGATGAGAGGATGAATGCATAAAATGGGCAGACCTCGGAATCCCCAATAGCTGGTCTCTGAGCAAATGGAAGTCTAATTCCAACAGAACTGCTGGCATCAGATAACGATAGTGAGCCAAGAGGAAGATTCACGAGGAGCTGGTATCGGGCTGCGGGGAGCTTTTGCCGCTGCACCTGTCTGCAGCCTGGGGTTCGCGCATTCTCTGAAGAGCAATGGGCAGGTGCTTTAACATTTGATTACAAACCACCAATGGTGTAGGATTTTTGGCTGGGAATGCAAACCAGATTGTGTGGAAAAGTTGATTAGAAAACTAAAAACATAGCTACCCCAGAACGCAGGGCTTTAAGTAGGGTAAGAAATTGAGGGGGGCCTCATTTGGGGGCGTGGCTTGCATGATGGGCGTGGCCTGAAAAGTACACAAACCATAGTAAGGTACGCAAACAAATATATAAATGTATGCAAGCATTTATTTATATGCATACCTTACTATGGTTTGTGTACTTTGCAAGCCATCTTTTATAAATATAGAAACATGTTGCATATCTTTATAAAAGATGGCTTGCGTAGTACACAAACCATAGTAAGGTGTGCACATAAATATATAAATGTTTACAATTATACATGTGTTTCCGTGCCTTACTATGGTTTGTGCACTTTTCAAGCCATCTTTTTTAAACAGAAATATGTAACATATTTTGAGGTTTATAAAAGATGACTTGAAAAGTACACAATTCAATCCATCTTTTATAAAGCTTCGACTACGGACAAAGACGTCTTTGTTCGTCGGCAAAGCTTTATAAAAGATGGCTTGAATTGTGTACTTTTCAAGCCATCTTTTATAAACCTCGAAATATGTCACACAGTCCCCAGGTTCGCCGAGGGCTAAAGACGCCTCGGTGACCCAGGGAGGGGAAACGAAAGGACAGTAACTTCCTCTGGTGACCCCTCGCACAAAGGGTCATTAGTGGAAGCTAGTGACTGACAGATGTGCCAGCCAGCCTGACTCCATGGCGGGCGCATCTTCTGTCACGGCTGCGGCGGGATAATGTGCCCCGCCGTGATGTGGTGGCACCGGGGGGGCCCGTCAGGGCCCCTGCTCAGCCGCACTTTTTGGAGACTGCTGGGGCCCAACCCACTTAAAGCACTGTCAGCACGTGATGGAATTGCAGCAAAATTATTTTTGTAGGAAATCCATCTGTCCCAGATAGGCCGAAGTTATTTTCCACATTTTCTGAAGTACCTTTTCTGGCCTTAGTTGATGACATGGATCTGTCTACCTCGCCCTGACCATGTGGAATGCTCCATGCAGCTGCAGTCAGGCAAAATGTTAAAACACCCAGCTGTAGCGAGCCCTGCAGGTAAATCCATCACTGTAAGGTATTTTCCCATCATTGCTGTGAGTGCCATGTCCCTGGGCCAGCGTAGTGTATTTAAGTGCAGAACACACACTCTGCACAATCACGCTACCCTTCCTGAGGCAGCCGAAGGTAAATCACCCTCATGGGGATTCACGCTGCCACACCACCACTCTTCATCTGGCAGTCTTTTCACCGGATTGAGTGGCGGTATCCGTAACCTAGTAACTGAATTATCACCAAACTCGTAATGTGGTCAAATCGTATTGTAGTTTCCCTAAAACAAGTGATATCAAAGTGAGTTCGTATAACTGTTAGCACCATCCGGAAAAAAGCTGTTAACCTCTGAACAGCTGGAAAGTGCCCTTAGTCTGACCTTTTGCTAGTCTACAAGTCAAGATTCCAGGCATAACGCAGGAGCCATCCAAGTCATCAGTGACGCCCGACACATCTTGGACAAAGGAAACCCAAACGTACTTGTCCTCCTTGACCTCTCTGCTTTGATACCTTTGACCACAATGCCCTCCTCAATATCCTCCCAACGCACATTGGCTTTGGTGAAACAGTCCTTAAGTGGTTCGACAGATGAGCGCAAACGTATTGCAGTCCCCCGCAGGGACAGGCAGAGTTCTGCAACGCTCAATCCTGTTCCCTGTACTATATAACCTCTGCATGGACCCTCTATGGGAACTCCTTGCCACACAGATATCAGATGTCAATGTGTAGATGGACACACTGCTTTACTTAAAGATTAGTTGCATCAACGGAATCCATAGACACAGGCACTGCCTGTACCTCATCTAAGCCTGGCTATCATGCACCTACCTGATCCTCAAACCTACAACGGTTGAATTCATTCTGCTAGGAAACCCCACCAAGCATAACCAAATTATGAATTGGGTGACTAACATGAAGCTCAACGGATTCACACCACAACCCTCAGCCAGTGCAAAATCTCTCAGATTTACTATCCACTCTGACCTCGCATTCAAAACACGTATGACATAGAAGACCCAAGCAATATGCTGCCAGCTTGCACTCCTCTGCCTTTCATCCCTGCCCTGAATTTCAGGACAGTTGTCACCTGCTCCCTGGGTGGTGGCAACACCCCACTTGCAGGACTCTCAGATGCTACCCCCGCCGCACTGGAGGCCATCTAGCATGCTGCTGCATGCTTCATCGCAGCACAAAGAAAATTCAACCACACCACTTCCACTTTGAAGGAGCTGCCCCTTCAAGCATGCATCATGTTAAAGATTGCCTGCATGACCTACAAAGCATTCACAGACAAACCACTACTCTACTTGTCCGAGAGACTCACCATTTGCGGAGCCAGGCACAGCACCAGAAGCCACAACATTACCAGGATATAAAGAAAGAACTGCAAGAGGAAACATTAAACCTTTTCCTTCTAAGCACCCTGTCCCTGTCACGAGTTACCAACATAGATAAGACAGGCCCTCTGTATCCCACACTGCAGGACAATACTCTTCAGCGTATACCTCGCCAACCAACCATTGCTCCACTCAACCCATCTCTCTGCATCTGGATTCTCGTTCCCCCCACTCCCTCTAACCAATACGAGCTCCTCTTCTACCCCGGATCCTACTTGTAACTAGGCACAAGTTACAAGTAGGATCCGGGGTCCCCTTTGTAGATTTGATTTGATTATTTATAATGCACGGACCCCGAGGGGACCAGGCAAAACTGCATCTAGTTGCAGATGTAAAAGCTGATTTAATCAATACTGCATCGACTACCTCATGATCTGCCGTAGTGAGTGGGGGATATTTACAGAAAGAGATTTTTTGCTGTTTCCTAAAAACAGTCAGAGATTCAGTACTTCAAAGGTCTAATGAAAGAGAATTCCAGGCTCGCGGGCCAAAGGAAGAGAACCGCCTATCACCCCATGTAGTTGTTCTCACTGATGGAACCTGCAAAAGGTGCTGGTCTTGCACATTCTTTGCTGAACTGGGACCCAATGGAGATTCCTCTGGTATTGAGAAATAGCCATTCTTCTGGGTAGTGAGAAAATTAGCCTAATGGCAGAATCTTGGGCAACCTGCAGTCTTTTAATTTGAAATTTCTGAGCCCCCATGAAAAGGGCATGGCAATAGTCCAGCCTAGCATTGGTAAGTATGCCTACTACCATTGGCTGGTCCTTCTCTGCAATGAGTGGGATAACAGGTTTCAGTTGATAGTATACCGATTTGACCGTTTGACTAACCTGAGAGTTGCAATCCATACTAGACTGCCAAATGCAGCCCAAGTTCTTCACTGCATCTGAATATTTGGTGGGAACACCAAATAGTGAGGTCCAAGGAGTGCTTTGGACAGTGTTTCTTACCAATCTCTTTGGGCCAAACACAATGACCTCCATCGTGTAGAGCACTCTGTTTCCAAGCTAACTTGGCACTTTATTCATTCCATAAATACATACAAGAAGGTGAAAGTATTATCAGTTGAAGAGGCAGGTTATGATTTGCAGTGCGTCACCACTTAGTTGATGGTACCCATCTGGATTCAGGATTCTAACCTTTCAGGGTACGCCCACAGCACAGATATTTGCAAATCACTAAAAATAAAAGATGTAGATCTCCTGTACTGTCTGTGTCGAAAGTAATACTCTTTCATTATGTAGGGTCCTGGGCGCACATGGGCCCTGGACCGAGTTAGGTCACAGCCATGTTTTCGGTTGGTGGAATGAGTGCTGATTGATTGGTGTGACAAAACAATTTCTGGGCACCAGTGGTCCAGGGATGAATATCGGTTTCTAAACAATCAATCTGCCCCACACCTTTAGTACACCAGAAGGAATCTGAACAGATTTGAAACACAAGCAAATTATAAATCTCCATGTCCAATTTTGGTAACGTGACGGAGCAGCAAGGCTTATCTCTGCAAGGTCGTGGATCGTTGGTTAGTTGCAACACAGCGAAAATATAATTATTACCCAATGATAAAAGACTGTCCAGACAAGGTTGTATACAAATACCTATTTTATTATTATCACAAGAGACAGTTCTAGCACACTACAAAATACAATCCACCCTGTAAAGAAATGCAGAGGATAGTCAGTTTCAAAGAAGGAAAAGGGATGCACTGTGGCTACTGACAGGAGAGTAGTTGGTAAAGTCATTAATCGCAATAGTTCAAGGACACTTGGATTCAACACAAAAGGTGCAATGGGTCATAAAATTTCACTAGGGGCCTCCGAAGGGGGACAGAACCACAATGTACCTTATGCTGTAGATGTTCTTGGTGCTAGACAGGGTCGAGTCGGTTTCAACAGAAGAGACCATGCGACCGACGGAAGGAGAGCACTACAGAGGCTCAGGATTGAGGATAGGATCCTCTTTAAAGCTATGACACTAGTGCATAGATGCCTACATGGCGTGGTACCTGTGTACCTCAGGAATAAGTTCAAAAGATACACACCCAACAAGTCTCTGAGGTCCAAAGCGCATGGCAGGCTACAGGTGCCGCTGGCCAATCTAGTGACTGGTGCCAGGAAATAATTTCCTGTGCGGGTTGCACAGCAGTGGAACAAGCTTCCACTGGCCATTCGCCCAAAACCAAACTATAGAATTTTCAGGAAACTCCTTAAGACACACCTGTTCAAGTAATTTTCTTTTACGATAGCAAGACAGGACCTTTATGTCTATGTCCGTCTTTGTCCCTGTTTCTATGTTACTGCGCCCTGATGCCTGCGGGCTTTCGGCGCACTAAAAAATGCATAAATAAATAAATAGTAGAAAGCTTGCTACATAGCTCAGCAGGGCACGCTGTGCGGTGGCTGGGTACCGGTTTTGGAGCTGCTGGAGGGTCCTCTGGATTCAGTATATCCCTCTGTTCCCTGGGAGATGTTTAGGGGAGGGATCCTGCCTCCCTCTTGGAGGTCCTGGCCTTCCTTCACTGACAGAAGATGTAAGGCAGGCTGTACCTTCAGCCAGGGTCAAATGCTGAGTTGTTCTTGATACTACCTACAAACCTTTCAGATGATCTACCCAAAAGAAGGGCTCAGCCCTCTTTTAAAACCAAATGGGCCACAGTGATTGGTGTAGGCTAAGCCTACCTTAATGAACCAGTTCTCGGTACCCACCAACAATCTCCTGGATGCAGAAGCATAACTAGAGAGCTTTACAACAGAAAAGGTAAATGACTAAAAACATGTAATACTAAGTCCCACCCATCTTCCTGTCTGTTGTAAATCAAAGGGTCTCTCTAGTTAATGGAGCTCTCTGTGGTTCCGGATTAAAACAGCCGGTCTCCCTTGAAGCTGCGTCAGTACCAGACTTTCTGTCTCCATCAAATCACATACTGCGGCCTTCAGAATTGGGTTCTGCTGGGGGGTGACTACTGCAGCACACAGTCCCAGCTATGATGTTTCACTGAGCATTGATACTAAGGGCGGGAGCTGGCTTCAGGTTGGCACAGTGCATATCAAAGGTTTTTGGGGTTTCCTCTTCCCTTTATTAGCCTCTGCAGCCAGGCCCCAGGTGGGCCTGTTTTAAATTACACTCTGATTAGTATGTGAAGCTGCCACCAACAGCAGAGCTAACAAAAGGACAGGGTGCATCCATGGAGCCTTTGCTAGTTAATTAGGATGGCCATGGCAGGGGGAATGTTAGGCCCTCCCCCCTCTGAAAGGACATGGTGTAATCCTGGCTGTCATATCCCAATGAAATATGACAGGGGGGACGGCGTCTGTAGGCTGTGTCCACCCAGAGTACACCGGTCTATGTGTATGTCGTGCTGTGAGCATAGGAAAATGTGTGCGGATTAGCTCCACACATTTTCTGGAGGTTCATCTACCATCATTCAATTTCTTTTAAAATTTTAAAATACCTAGGCGAGCGCACAACCACTGTGCGGATGGTCGCATTCCTCACATTTGGTATGCACACATGAGCCTATAAGGCAGTGGGCCTCATTACGACCCTGGCGCTAATGTGTTAACGGCGCCGTAAAAGGCTGCAGCACCGTTAACGCCTTACTATGAGGTCCCTTCGCGGACCCGACCTGAACAGCTGGTCTAGACCAGCCTTTAAAGTAGGGACCCGCAAAGGGACCTTGGTGCTAAGTATGGTACCGCAATTTGCGGTACCGTACTTAGCGCCTTCCCCAGTCCCATTGAGCCCTATTGGGCCAATGTTCAATGGGGAATTACTGTCCCGCCAACCTTGGAATGGGGTGGTAATTCCCCATTGAACATTGGCGGACTCGTAACGATATCGGCACCAACCATGGTGCTAATAGCGCCATGGTTTAGCGCCAGGAGTGTCTCTATTATATTAGGCTCAGTCCAGAGCTTGGGGATGCCCTGTTACGCCTCAACACCGCGATGTTCCCGGTTTATGTGTCAGAAATGCAGGTTAGGTAGATGGCATAGGAACCTGAACGAGGAAGCATGTAGGCAGAGGAAAGATCTGCTAGAGGTGTACAGGTCAAGAATGATGCTGTAAAGCCATGCCCTCCACAGCCAGAGGATGTACCGTAACGAGGTGCATTGCTAATGATTCATAGCCAACTGTTCTATATGAGGCTGATTTCTGTACCACAGTCTTCAGTCATTGGTCTGCCTCCCCCTCGGCTGATGACTTAGCACCTGCCTGTGCCGGATACAGTGAGAATACAATCGGGCACTGTACAAACAGGGGCACCATGGGCAGTTCTCCACACGGAACTTGGAGAGCACTCATGGAGTCTTGTCATTACTTCTTCCATCATGGATGGACAGTCTTGGCCTCTCAATGCAGTGTGACATGTTATGCTCCCTGTCAGATATATTATGCCGCTACATGGGGTCTATGAAGTTTGTTCTAAATTAATTGCTTTAATCACATTTTGCCACTTGGCTTTACCAATGTTTTTACTGCAAAAGGTATATGCGTAACCCCAAACAACCTTCTATATTTTTTGCTGTACAAAAAATGGTCAAAAATGTAGCAAAATGTGATTCGACCAGTTTGAAGGTCAAAGAAAGTTGGGTCTTCGCATCCATGGTGTGATGGGTCATTGCGTTCCCCGTACGAATGGCACAGTGAAGGCTTTTTACAGTCCATCAGTGTCCGCAAATGTCACCAAGGGTTCCTAGTCATGATGCTCTCCCCGCAGCATGTAGTCAAGCCCCCACCCTAATGCTGACCACTTCTGCTGTCCATTACTTGTCGCGCCTTGAAACACTTGTGTATAGGCGCGTTACAAATACCATATCATATCATAACATTCAAGCTGTGCATATGCTGAACCTGTGTTCATCTTCACCAAATGATGGAACGCCCCTACGTCTGGATGCCAAAGCCCCCCATGTGGAGGTTTCTGGCCGCCTCGCATGGCCTAATGGGGAGCACATTGCCATATCCAGTGACGATGCTCTGAAGCCTATGGTTAGCCAGAGTACTCCTCAGCTGCAGTTTGTGGTGGATGAAAACTGCATTGACCCTCTCCGGAAGTCTACATCAGTGCTGCCATCTTTTTCTGATGTTTTAGCCATAAAGTAGCAACGTGGTCTTGCCTCCTCCACCACCAACATAGTCAGCGCCTGGTGTCCAGATGTTAGTGTGTGCTTCCCATCTCCCTTCCATCAGCATTAGAGATTGCATATGAATTGCCATCCCCTGTGCAGCTTGATCTGGATTTGTCAATTTTACTTTGATTAGAACTACGTTATTGCAATCATTACCCCATGCAATAATACTCTGCTGTATTTACTGCTCATGCCTTGGAATTGTACACTGCTTGTTGCGCTTCTCTTGTATTAGTCACAGACACCTGAAGCCAATACTGTGCTGTAAATTTCGATTTTTACCCCAGACATTCGTAATGAGCTCCTTGTTGTGTGCCACACATTTTGTTCCATCTGAACTTTTACCTCCCTCCATTGACAAGTTCTGGTTTGCTCAAGTTACTGTTATGTTAGGCAAATCCAGTTTCAGCATGACAAATTCATTTAATAGTAGGCGAAAAATAAATAAATGATCTGTTTTCAGGTAAGAAGAAATGAAGAAGTAACCAGTCTCATTATGGAGAATTAATGGCATCCATATTTAGGCATGCTTTAGGAAAATGCGAGACATGGGAAGCATGATCAGGTCGGTCAGATAGCACTGTGAGTAGAGCGCTCGCTTTGACATTCGTGTAGAGCCTGCCGATGCAGGTTCGAATCCCGGCAGGGCCACACCCAACCCTTCATCCTTCCGAGCTCGATAAATGAGCACCACACACCGTGGGTTCGTAGCACTATGAATGCAAATTAATATTATTGTTAGTGTCAACTATGAAGTCATGGCTGCAATGAAAAGTGGAGGCACTTTAAGGGCCACTATGCAGATCATAGTCTTGTGCCTTTGCCTAAGGTATATGGCCCTACGATAGCCCCCGAGATGTTGTATGCTGTCTATACATGGGATTAAGTCGATAGGAGCGAATTCCAAGCAGGGCTTGCAGTTTCTGAGGGTACAAGACTATCCTGTAGCGGTTAATGTGCCCCAAAGGCAGAACTTTGAGAACATTCTTGAATATTTTAACATTTGTTATATTTTAGGATTGGGGGAAGGGAGGCGCAGGGTCTACTGGTTTTCCATAGAACTGGAAATTGCAATTTGGAAATTGCACGTGTGAGGTTGGACCTGCTAAAACCCCGGACAAAGGATAGGAGAGTCAGTCATGGGTTGGGTGGGATGGAAACCTCTTCCTCACATTCTATTGCTTTCCCCTACATGTTGGGACTTTCCTCGAGCGCACCCGGTGGCACATATAAGTTTAGAAGGCGCAAAGTGGTTTCCTGGTCTTTTCCTGGGCACCATTGTGCCTCCGCCTGTACAGTTTTGAGTAGTATTTGAAAGAATGTGAGAACATAGTTCTTTCTATTCATTGCTCCTTGTATTTGACCCTTCTGTCTCTTTGCTCAATGTTTGTTGTGCATCTTTGTTCTTGATCTTTCTTTTGGATCAGTCTGTTTCCTGGCTCTTCATCTTTATCCTGGTTACCTTTATGTCTCTGACCTGGTTACCGGTACGCTACATATCTCTGTCCTTGTTGCCCCTCCCTCTGAGGCCTGCATCCGATCTGTCCCTGTCTTTGATCCCTGTGTCTTTGTGTTATTGTTCCCCGTGTGTGGCCTGCCTCTGTTCTGGGTTTGTGCACCTGCTGTGTCACTATCCCTGTGGCTGGTGTCTCCGTTCCCTTACTCCCTCCCTGTCTATAGTACCTGTATCCTGCCTGTCTTCCTCTTGGTTCCATTGTTTCCTTCACTTGTTATCTGCCATGTCTCTGCCTTTACTTTATATCTAGTTCCACTCTATCACAGTTTCCTCTATCGGATATATCTCTCATATTACTGTTTGTATCTGGTCTGTCTTTGTCCTTACTCACCACAGATCCCTGTCTCTCCTCATTCCCTGTGTCTCAGCTGTCTGTCCTTGCGCCCTGTATCTTGGTTGTCTCTCTTTGCACAGCGAGGTGAGAGTCAATTAGAGAAAGGAGTCTTTTGCCCAAATTGCTCCCTCAAGCTGCCACAAATGATCAATAAACTTTGCGGCTACGGCACTGATCAATAGCCCCTGCGGCCTGACATTGATCAATAAGCTCTGCAAGCTTTGGCGTTAGTAAGGGAATCCTTCCTGACATTGATTCCGCTTTCCGTGTTAATCGGTCTCGCTGGCCAATTGAAGCTCATTATAGACTCTTTTGTCTCCCGCACTGACCATTAAGCTTGAACCCAGGGCCTCGCTCAGGGGCATCATGTTTGTCTTGGAAGCAAGACAATGTGATGCAACACAGGTTCGAATCCCTGCGCTTAGAAACCACTTGCTGGTTATAAATTAGCAATAAAAATTCAAGACTAAATGCAAGCGTAGGATGGGTTTTGTCCCGGTCCAACTGCCTGCAAGGGCTTTGAGGACAAGGTTAGGATTGGTTTTGCATTTTGAGATACACAACTTTATTTGGCGATTTGCCATAAAAGCATTGTGCATTTTATGGTTGAAGTTGAAACAGACCTTACACCACCGTACGTACAAATCTCAATAAGGCAGTACAAGGCAGAAGCAATCTAGCAACACCTGTAGTGGTAAGGGTGGGCGTTCCACTATAAGGTCGAGATTAGGCTGGATCTCAGGCTATTGAATCAGAGATAGGATAGACTTTTCAGCGTAGGCATCAAGGTTGGTCTAGGTCTTGCCCTTCTGGCACAATGTAAAGCTGGTCATCGAGCCCTTGTGCTGTTGAAAGGATGCGCCGTGATCTCTTTGTTCAAGTTTAAGCCGGACCATGCTTCACTGGGTAATGGTTAATGAAGGGGCTTGCACTGTGTGTTGGAAGTCAGAATGGGTGTGCACTGTGTGATACGGGTGAGGCTTGGCTGTTACACCCCTGGGCCAAAGTTGGGATGCGTTTTGCAAAGTTAGAAAGAATATTTAACCACAAGGTCATGGTAAAGAACAGAACCGCCCTCCCTCCCCCCACCACCCAGGCTATAGTGGCATTGATTTCAAAATGTTGCTGTAGCAAAAAAAGAAACATTGCAACTCAAATCTGGAAGTATTGTGTCATTGATACTTAATTAAAAGAGTAATCAGTAGCTGTTCAACTCCTAGAAAGCATTGCTGATGTTTCTGTTGTGCCTCCTGCCTGGGAACAGATCTTACAGAGTTACTTTGTCAATTTAAATGATGTACAGGGCTTCATAATTTGTGCTTTAGACTTATTAAAATGGGTGGCAAATAGGGGGGGGAGAAATCCAAATTGTATGCCTTTTTAGCGCCATTTCTTATGTTTCGTGGCACATTTGAAAATGACAAATTTGTTGTGAGTGAGGGCAAAATCCCTATAAACTAGATTGCCTGAAGGATGGGATTTGAACGATGAAGTCAACACTAGAATGGGTCTAACAGTGTCCTGCTAAATCGAGGGGAGGGTTGGTCTTGCTCCATTTGGGTCAAGACCTAAATACTATACGTTCTGTAAATGCTACCCTGTGTATTAGCCGGGCTGTATGCTTTGTAGTTTTGGATTAGCCCTTTTGCCGCCTCTATCCATTACCCAGTCTCAGTATCCACTAATGCATCGTATACTCTACTGTACGGCACCCAGAACGAGAATTGCACGACCAGATAGCATGGTGTATTGTACCGAGCTTCCTGTCAAAGCTCTTCTTTTTCTAGTAATAAAAGCTAAAATACAAAGACAGGGATGGCCTCGAGTTAGCTATAGGATAGGTGTAGCACCAGTGTTTCAAGATTCGTATCTATCTTGCACTTTGGTTCAAGGTTGGTAAAATTAACTCACAACTGGAGCAAGGTTGAAAGAGGGCATTGGGCCATGGTGGACAAGGTGTGGATGGTTTACGCACCATTGGTCAAGGGTTGGATTGGCTTTATGCTGCTGGGTGTTGATCCTTTGGTTATGATCAGGCTGGGTCCTGCTCTCTTGGGTAAAGTTTACAAAGGGTCTAGCACCATTGGGGTCAATGATAGGATGGGCCTTTAATCATTGAGTCAAGGTGTGTGTTTAAAAACTGACGCTAGCTATTCACGATCGGTCAGCTTGCATACACAGCAATAGGAATACAAATCCTAATTCAGCCGCCCTCGCAAGAAAACTCCTAATGTTGATGTTCTCCTATGATGAATCATTTCTTACATGGTAAGGCAGATGATATGATGTCACTAACACAACATGTTTCGCCCTCACTTGAGCTTCATCAGGGTTGCAAATACACCTATTAATCAGGCATACATATGTAACCACATAACAAAGTGCATTATTTGTTTTCATTACTCTCCTCATCTCATGTCGTATGGCTTGGTATGGCAAAGCAGAGCACAATCTTTATGTATTATGTTCCTTCAAGGTAACAATTGTTATAATCTAACTACATGATATATATATATACACACACACTATACAAAATATTTTACATCAGTTTACCAATCCGATATTCTGGCATACAATGCCTAAATCCATAGTCTTATTTAACCCAATAAATAATGTTAGAATATACATAAGGATGTAAAGCAGTATTCGCAAATCATGGTAGGCATCAAAACATTGACCCAAGATTAATATTCATTCCCATTTGGAATTATATAGGGCATTTGCTTATCAAAAAGTGATCTGATATACATTTCATATACTTATATGGGGTGGTTTGATAATGCACCATATTACCTACAAATAATTCAGATGCAACCTTCAATTTGTAACACATTTAGCAAATACTAATACTGGCTTTAAAGATGCTAGATCATAAAGTGCAAATGCGTGTACAGCAATATTTGATCTAATTATACATGTGCAAACGCCCATAATAAAGTGCAAGTGCTCTTGTAAACAATATCTCATGCATAAGGCATAGATAGACATTAATTATGCTGTACAGCAACTATTTAATAATAAAAGCTGCTCGTGTCCATTATGTATGTGGAAATAAAGGCCCTACTAATGGAAACCACCAAAATAGAATTGTCTAACGCTGTATCAATTCCAGATAGTATAATATTCACACTACATCATATTAGCATTATATAAACCATAATCTTCCCTACGATTGTAAAGGACAAATTTTTACAACGCACATAACATTTTTTATATATATTTGATGTTGTGCCTCAAAAAAATTCCACTCTCCGAACTGAGCCTCCCATACAGTTCATTAACGAAAATACCCAATTAGACTGTGCAGAGCGTATTGTAGAAAATCAGCTAATCAACACATACAACGGATATTTCACATCAACACACATGATATGTTTTTGAGGCACTTCTCATATACAAAAAATGTGCTGTAAACAATGTCTCCTTTACAATCCCTGGGAAGATATTGAGAGCAAACAGGCGTAAGTGCCTTTAAAAATACAGAGATGTCTTCTTTTGCTTTTCTGCAAATATATTGACTCTTTTAGATAGGTATCCAGTGATTTTACCAAAAACTTTATAGTAGAGGCATTTTTGGCCGAAAACAATTTTACCGAAAAAATACAGAATTAAAAATATATATATAAATGGGTGTGGTAGGTGGGGAAGTGTTAGGGAGGTTAAAAACACGTGGGAAAGGGGGGCGGGTGACGGTGCGCTGCCAAAATTAAAAATAAATAAAATAGAAATCAGTATTTTTCCGGTGAAATTGTTTCAGTTTTGGTAAATCACATATAACATTTTGAATGTGTTGTATAAAGTGTTGACAATTGAACCTTTATAATATCCGGTGTAATGCCCAGCATACTATATTTACATTGCATTTTGAACTAGGTTAAATGGTGGTTGGGGGGTCATATTTAACTTAGTTCGCTCGAGGTACAAAAAGTTCAAGTATTAGTGCTCATTATGGTTCATATGTTGAAACTTCAGCCTCTTTTTCAAAAAAATTTAGTTTTTTGAAAAATGTATTTTAATTTTACATTTTTGTTCCTCAAGATAAAGTGCAAAAATCCAGAAAGAAAGTACATCTATGTAAAATACACCAGTGCAATGCGCTATTTTGGGTGAGAATACAGAAAGCCATCTGGTGATGATGACATGATAGCCTGAGGGTCCTTGATATTAAATAATAAAATCATGCGGGTAATTCTCTTTCTGAAAGTGTGATATGCAAATCAGCTCCATGGCAAAAAGCATAATGCACACATGTACCTTGTTGGGACTGTCTTCTGACATCTCCAGCAACTGCCCTGGAGTAGTAGCAGAGGAGGCTCAAAAGTCACATGCCTGAACACAGCTGCTGAAATTCAACATTCCAACAGGCAGGTGTGGCTTTTTAACTGTCTGCCCCTCTGGTTCAAATTATTATAAGTGTGTACTGTAGTGACCAGTAGGCTTCTGAGATTACACAATTCTACAGCCAAAAGCATTTTGATGTTATTTATTGTCATCTTGGTGAGCAGTGACTTGTTCGCAATAGGGCTGTGAGTGTGTTAGCCATCTGGCGTGGGTGTACCCACAACGGCCATGTGGGACCCAGCCCAGGAGGCCGTCTTTGATCTCCCTGAGTCTCAACACCTTCCTCTGGGTAACAGGAACCCTCTAGGGAGGTCCCCTGGGAACCAGTGCTGCAAAGACAGTCCTGCCATGACAAAGGCCCTCTCACACCTGGAAGCAAACTACTGGAGTCCTTTGAGGTAGGCAGTAGAAGGGGACAGGGTTACAGTAGCTCAGATGAGAGGTTCAGACTACAAAAGGGTCTCACCATCTTGGATTTGCTAGAGCCCCCCAAACTTCCTGTTACATGTCCCCACTTCCTGCAGGCAAAGCACAGTTGTTACACAAGTCTGGATTGGACCAACCAATCAGCTGTAGCATTATTAATTTATATGGGCGGGCACCCACCATCTCTTTAGTTGATTCATCTTTGGACTTCAAGACAAGGAGGATACACCTGGAACTCAGGTTAAAGATTACAAGTGTCGGTTCTTCAAAGTCCTCTGTCGTAGAGGTGAAGACATAAGGCTCCTAGGAAGAGGAAAGCTCTTCTACCAATCCATCCCACGGTCACATTTGGTCACATTTGGAGCGAAACTGCTGGGTGGACAAGGCCTACTGCAACAGAGGCACTGGTACACAGGATCCTGCTACTTTGGGTTGCAGACCCATACAAGTGCCCTCTACAAATCGTCCTGGCTGAGAAGGGCAGAACAAAGGACCACTGAGACCCTGAACTGGGCCTCTCAGTGACTGCAAAGCACAGAAAGCAGCCCATAGCCTGTTTACTGCCTCAACATGCTATTTGAGTGGGCTCGACCATGCTCGACTCACTTAGAACTGCTACAGGATCTGTGGTGCTGCCTTTGGCACCCCAAGTACTTCAAACTGCTTACCTGCTCTTCAATCCATCCAGATGCCAGTTCGACAAATTGAAGCAGATCACTTCAACTCAACCCGATCGCTGGCCCAACTCCATGGAAGCAGCTGACTTACAGGATCTCGATCACATACCAGATGCACACAAAAGCATTGGCTCGACCAGACTCAAAAGCCGACTGGACCTGCTGGAACTCACCAACTCTACCACCTTAAATGCTTTTTTAGTATGTTTGACCATAATCAACTTGCTACAAGCCTATACAGGATCTGTGGCACTGCATTTTGCACCGAGTACCTCAAACCGCTTACTTGCGCTTTTATTCGTCCAGACACCAGCTCGACCCATTGAAGCAGATCACCCCATGTCAACCTGATTGCTGGTCCAACACCGTGAAAGCAGCTGACTCACCGGATCTCGACCACAGACTAGATGCAACAAAGCATTGTCTCAACCAGACTCGAAAGCTTACTGGACCGGCTGGAAGCCACTGACTTGCCTGTCTGAAATGCCATCTCAGCCAAGCGGGAACATGTTCTCGACCTTTTGTTAGCCATCAATCTGACCCGCCGCAAACTCGTACTGGATGCACTGTGAGCCTTGCCTCAAAGTTATATTTACACAGACTTGTCATTGGAACAACTTAACTTGACCGTCTCAACACCAGCTTTCTTTGCCTGAGCGCCCCTGCCTACAAACCAGAGTGCCCCTTTATTCTTAAGTCTGCTTTAACTGTGTCTGTACGTTTTCCATACAGAGATGGGTCAATACTGTGGTGTGCATGTTTGTTAGTTTAATTAAAGATCCTAGTTCTATAAAACCTTGGTTTGACATTCTTTCATGTTAGTACTCATTTACTACTGTTTGTGGTGCATCAGTGCCAGCTCAATGACCTCCTGAACAGTGTAGCGTGCCCTTGGCCTACGTAACCAAAAGAGGTGAAGAAGGTATACCTGTCAGACTGCGCCCTTTTCACATTTATGATTGGGATCACTGCTGGTTTAGTAGTAGTGTGGGTCTGAATAGGCGTTTTAGCCACTATTCATCCCTGCACTCCTGCAGAGAAGCAGTCATTTTGTCACAAACACCATTTGTCAGGGTGGCAGGAGCCTGCCATGTTATAAGTATATATCTTTATTCCACAAATGTGTCACAAAAGTGTACAACAATAGAGAGCATATGCATTCATACAAGATCAAGTTTAAGACATCATTATTAAAGATAAAAATATGTTCCATGATAAATCAATAATCTATTAGAGTACAAATCAGGTAAAAATATGTAAGAGTTGAAAACATTAGCACATAAAATGTCATAGTAAAGTTGCTTGCCAAGAAAGAGCGCATCCATTTCATTACCAGACTTTACCATTGGCTGTCACTAAATTTTTGTTGTGCATTATGAAGTATGCAGCAGTGATTACAACGGTGACTGAACAAGTCAAATTATATATGAATTCCATCAAATAATAGTGTTTGCAACAACAATCAAAGGGGCCGATGTATTACTGCGTCTGGTTTCAGGCATAGGTTGTGATATAGATAGTACCAATTAGGTGCGATTATGGCAATTCATTGGCCAACCATAACCTCCGAGTCTTACTCTATTGGGCGGATGATAGGCAGTGGATTACTGTAGTGAGTCCAGATTATGAAGGATCTTGTTGTGGGTGGACTCGGACTGGGATTGGCTCTGTTGGATTTATAATCGGTCTTTCTCCAGTGGATTAAGCTTTGGGTTCTGTGTTGTTGGCCAAGGGTAGGTTTAGTCTTATGACGTTTTTCTTGCACTACTGGACCAAGGTTTGGATGGGCCTCGCACTATTGGATCAAGGTTATGATGAGTCTAACGTCATTTGGCCACGTTTGAGAATGGTCTTGTGTTGTTTAATCAGGGTTGTGCTAAATATTGCAATATTGGATTATGAGCACATGGTTTTTGCACTTGGGCAGAGGTTAAGATGGATCTTGCTCAGCTGAGTGAAAATGTAATGGACGTCAGTTGCATCACTGGGTTAAGGTTTGTATGGATCCTGCACTATTGGAGAAACATTTTAATTGGTCCTGCAGTGCGGAGCGAAAGGTAGCATGGACACTACACTAGTGGGTGAAGGTTTGGGGTTTAAATGTCCCCTTAATAGTTGGGTGAAGGTTTATACGATTTTGATGTTTAGCGGCAGAGCTAAGGATGAGTCTTGCCTTTTTGGGAGAAAGTTTTGAAGGGCCTTGCAGCATACCGTTGAAGTTTGTGATCTGTCTTGCTGTGCTGTTTCAAGGTTTAGCTAACTATTGCATAATTGGGTGAACAATATTATGGATTTTGTACCATTGGTGTAAAGACAAAGATGGGGGTTTCACCCTGGGGTTGACTGATAGAGTATTGTATTTTGTGACAAAGTTTACATTTCACCTGCACTATTGGCTGAAGGGTGGGATGATTGTGCCATCATCGTGGAGTTCCTCTGACTAATTTTCCCTGTTCTTCTTCCTTTCTCTCTCTACAGGGCTTGGCAGTCAAGTTGAGATGAGTTCCCTATGCCAGGCTTCCCACCATGAACTCTCTTGAAACCCTGACTTCTGCCGGGCAGGATGAAAGGCTCCTTCGCTCCTGGTCCAAAGATCCCACCTCGCGTCTACGTGAACCTTTCACCAAAGATTCCCCAGAACAGCTTCTCATCTCCTTCGCCAAATCCCCCCCTTCCTCTTCTGCCACCTTCGCTGACGGCCCGGCGGCGGGTGGCGCTGATGTGATGAGGCCCTCAATGGAGCTATGCCCAGCTCATCCGGGCCCAGAGACTGCCAGTACTCTAGACTTAAAATACAGTATAGGCGTGGCCTCCAGCCCCAAGGAGGGCCCGCGGGGTGTGCAAAAAGGAGGTGAAGACGAAGATGAAGAAGAAAATGAAAGTGACCTCCAGGGATGTGTGTTCTTTTCCCCAGATGGCTCTGCTTATCTCCTCAATGGCGATGATGTCCAAGATGGTGGCATCTCCCTTGGTCTTTCCAGCCAACAGTTTCTACCAAAGGGCCACCCCCATGTGTCCGCAACAGGGGAGCCCCCCAGTACCTCTGACTTCGCCGCTTCCTCGGCTCCTGTCACCAGTTTCCACATAGCAAGTTCCAACCAAGGATTTATCTCGAACCAAATATTCCAGAATACCTCATCAGTGGCAGGGGTCAATCCCCCCTTCCATAGTTACCATGTGACAAGCATCCAGTGCCGCAGCACGGCAAACTACCTAAGGAAACATACTGCAGCCAAAAAACGAGAAGAATCCAAAGAAAATCTAGAAGGACCAGAGGAGGAAGGGGGAAATGTGGAGGAAGACCCGGTGGGAAGTAGCGATAGTAAAACTGTGAGGCCGCTAAACAGTAGACACCAACCACTTGTCTGGATCTGCCTGCTCTGCAAGCGGTCATTCCGCCATGGCAAGCAGCTGGCCATGCACGCAACAGGCCTACATGGGGCCGAAATGACCAGAGAAGAGCAGGAGATCCTCGCATTGGGGGATACGTCTGCTGTTCTGCAGAGCCTCGGAAAAGGGAAGGGAACTCTCATAAGCTTTCTTGAACCAAAAACGGACCGCAGCAGCGGCAGTGGCCCTCTTTCCTCGAGCCCTGTCATAGAGCTGCCAAACCACACCGAAAACCTCAGCAATGTAGCGACAGGAATGTTTAGTGGCCCGGTGAATGTAACTCCTGCCGGAGCCAACTTGGGCACTACTGAAGGTGGTGGTAGCATGACAAGATTGCTGGCCTCCAGCTTCGTCTCCAGTGTGTTAGCGAATACACCAGTGGCTGACGAGATGCAGCCAGTGCTCCAGACCAGTCTTCCACCAGTGGCGGTGCAAGATGTGGGAGGCCCGAAGCCCCTTGAAAATGCCAAACCTCCAAGCTGCCACCACCTCAGCCAAGCGCTCTTTCCAAGCCCTGCCCTTGAGCCCTCTCTCGACTTAACTCCCTGGAGCCCCAAAGCGCTGTGCGACCCAACTCAAGCCAAAGATTTAGCGCTTGGCCCAGAGGATGAAGATGACGAGGAGCTGGGCTGGTGCCTGGCAGAGATTGCCAGAGAACAAGAAACAAAGGCAGAGCAGGAAACCAAGAAATGCACCGGCACTGTCACCTATGTGCGCTCCCACAACCTACAGCTTCTGCTTCCAAACCAAAGCCTTTGTGGGTGTTCAGCGCTACATACGCCGACCAACTCTTGTCCAAAGGAAGACTCTCATGTCAATTCGACCTCTGTTGACACCCATGGTGGTGAAGCAGAGGACCAAAGCAACGAGAACACCTCTCTGGAGGACCATGACGACCACGCCACATCCTACAGTCCACCAATGGCCGAAAGAACCTCAGCCCCCCCGCCGGGCTTCGGCGTCTTAACCAATGATGACTTTGGTCCAAACTCTGGACCTAGCCCCTTCCAAAGCATGTCGCTCTCCAACCATATGTCCATGCTGCACTCACGCAATTCCTGCAAGACGCTGAAGTGTCCCAAGTGCAACTGGCATTACAAGTACCAGCAAACGCTGGATGTTCATATGAAAGAGAAGCACCCAGAGAGCAATAGTCACTGCGTCTACTGCAACCTGGGTCAGCAACACCCACGCCTGGCCCGTGGTGAGAGCTACAACTGTGGCTACAAACCCTACCGCTGCGAGGCATGCAACTACTCCACAACAACCAAGGGCAATCTTAGCATCCATATGCAGTCTGACAAGCACCTGGCAAACCTGCAGGCCTTCCAAAGCCCCGGAAACGGATCTACTGCCCTTCCCACTACCACCGCCGGTAGTGGTTGCAGTGCCACAGGCAATGCTTCTGGGGGTGGGACCTTTGTCGGGAGGAGTGCCAGCCCACCAGAGATCAACCTGCCTTCGCCCCAGGACAAGCAGCCGAAGCAAAAGGCATCGTGGCACTGTAAAGTGTGCAACTATGAGACCAATATCTCTCGCAATTTGCGCATCCACATGACCAGTGAGAAACACATGCAGAACATGCTGCTGGTGCACCAGGGCCTTCCCATGGGCCTGCCGGGTCTACTGCAGCCGGGGCCAGACCTCTGCCAGTTCTATAGTCAACAAGCCCTCCGGCAGGACCAGCCAATGGATCATCACCTCCTGCTCAACGGCTTCCAGCTCCCACCAGCAGCCAACAGAAAACTAGGCACTGGATTTTCAGGTGATGCTTCCTCTCCGTAATTTTAATTGGCCTAGAGTGTGAGCTACTGCACCCTTTTGAGTTGCCATGTGTTCGTCTGCTTGTTTTCATTATGTATGTGAATGTGTTGTTCTGTTTATTTGAGTGCCTATGTGTAACTCACTTGTATCTCTTCTACCATTTTATTCTGTCGTTTCCTCTCCACTGTCTCAGCTTCCAGGAGCGTGTCCCCAGAGACCAGGGTGGCCCTTGGCCAGGGGCTTGGCACCACTAGCATTGGTGCTACTCCCCAGGCGGCTTCATCGTCCCCTGCTGAAGACCCTGCTCTCAAAGCCTTCCGCTGCCTAGTATGCTACACCTTCACTACTGACAACGTGGAGCTGCTGCTGTACCACGCCAGCCTGACACGTAGCCTGCCCGAACCTGACTGGAAGGAGGTGTCAGGTGATGTCCACCGCTGCAAGCTCTGCACCTATGGCACCCAGCTGAAGGCTAATTTCCAGCTGCACCTTAAAACCGACAAGCACTCGCAGAAGTACCAGCTTGTGGCCCATCTACGTGAAGGGGGGGTGCCGGCAGCTTCGGCAAACGCAGCTGCCACCGAGCTGCAGCTGGGTAGCTTCAACCAGGCACCACCCTTACACCTACGCTGCAATCTCTGCGACTTCGAGTCCAACGGCAAGGAGAAGATGAGGCTGCATGTACGTGGTAGCAGCCATGGGGAGAACTTCCAGGTCTACAAGGTAAGGGCCACCAGCTGTGGCCTCACCCCGCTCCCTGTCGCCCCATCCATTCCATGCGATCACCACATCTCGGCGTCTCGCAGCCAACTCCCATCGACCAGGAGGAACAAGGAAAATTGAGAGAACAACTGGGAAAGCCTATCTTAAAAGGTATGGGTAACTATACAGGACCTCCCTCAACCTTTTGCTACCATCCCAATCCATCCCAACATGAACTGCAGCCTTATCCATCCATCTAGCCATCCATCAATCCTGAAGAAAGCCGGGTGACGCTGGGCAGGACTGCACTCTGTAAAGGTAGGCAGAGCTATTTGTAGCCTGGCTCAGATCTGGAAATCCCTTTCATTTGGCCTCATTCTTGACATCTCTTCACTCTTATCCAACTATTCTGAGGATGAAGAGATGGTCAAAAGGGAGGACTGCCAGTTTTACAAGGTAAGGGCAACATCTACCATCAATCAACTTTCCCATATACTTCAGTGTTCGTTGATCACCAATAATATGTGTCTTACTATGGCCTCTTACCCACAACCCAAGAGAGGAGGTGAGGACTCTTGGTTGAAATTCCAGCCTTTCAAGGTAAGAACTAGAATCTTGTGCAACTCTTTTGCCTTTCTCCCATTCAATTGAGCCCCATCTTGGTAGCTCTTTACTTACGCCCATCAATTGGAGATAAGTGACAGCTTGGCCAGCTTCGCATTGTACAGGGTAAGAGGAGTAACCAATGACTTTTAAGTACTACCACATTTTCATATGCTTTCCATAACTGCCTCAATGGGCCTCATTCTGAGGTCGGCGGTAACTCGCCAGTGCCACCACGGGTTGCTGCCGACCCAGAAACACTGAATCCGCTGCTTGACTTTGCGGTGCCACTGGGATATTACAAGTCCATATAGTACTCAATAGGAGTGAGGAGATGAAAGCACTGGCGCCGTTGCTAACGGCGCCAGTGCTTCAGTGAAAAGTCTGCCAGCAGGGGCTGTTGCGCTCAGCAGGTCAGACCTTGCCGGGCGCAAAGGCCCCTGCAGGCAGACTCATAGTGTGGTGGTACGGAAACAAGGGTGCATTAAGCTTACCAGCACCCTTGTTTCCCGACAACCACACTTGGAATGAGGCCCAATGTCTTCCCTCGTTCTTCCACCCAAACAATATATAAGGGAGATCTGACCCTTCCAACGTCTCAAAATCTTTCACTGCAAGGATGGGGAACTCTCATCATATCCAACTTTCCTCTCCTCTTTTATTCGATGCTATACCCTGTGTATCTAAGCAACTGCCCTTCGAGCAAGGGGGGGAATAAGACCAATACAAGGCTTTGTGGGAATCTCCCAGCCCAGCCAGCAAAGGACATTCCTGTGAATGTATTCACCTTTCTCAGCCCTTCCTGTTGGGACTCGCCTCAGTGAACTCTTTCCCCATCTTTTATAAGACAAAGATTTGAGCACAGCGAAAGTCGATTCATCTGTAGCTTGGCCCAGACAACCCATTCAGTTTAAATTTACATTGGCACACCAGACAAGCTGTAGCGCATTCCAACACAAAGAAGTTATCCTTTCAAGAAACCTTCAAATTTGAAAGGTAAGCGCTTCCATCAATGGCTTCACCCAATTGCCTTGGTTTCTGCCTGTCTTCCAATAATGGAATGATGAAGAAAATGAGATCGTTGATTGGATGGTGGGAGGAGAACAGGGTTTGTATTTTTCAAAGGTAAGAATTATCAACTCTCACCCCATCTATCGTTAGCACCATTCTTCTGTCTAGTCCTAAAACTGCCCCATTTCCTCCCACCTCAGTCCCCAAACATGAGTTGATGAGGTGCCAACAGGTGAGTTTCCAAGTCGTTAAGGTAAGGGCGAGGTTTCATGCATCCATATAACTACTACCCCCCACCACCCAGCTGTGACAAGATGAGATACTCGTAGTAAGAACCTACAGGTAGTCGGACTAATAACACTGTCTGCTGCCACATACAGGTTCTTCCTACTGTCCCCTGCAAAGTGTCCTTCAAGCTGTTTCTTTTTGTACAGGGGGATTACATCACTGATGAGAACATGAAGGCCACAGTAGTCACGTTCAGTAGAAACGCACAAATGCCTCCTAATCCAGGGGGGTCTTGTAGTTTGAGTGCTTATCTGTTGATCCTGGCTCGAGATTGCCCCATGTATGTTGTTTATTGATCATCCCCACGTGGGGTTGTGCGTCATTTTCAGGAGTGTCCATATGGCGGCCTCCCACTAGATTGTAGTTCACTAGCATGGAGCTCTTCCCCTAAAAGTGGCCTGGATTCTGAAAGGAGATCTCTCTGCAATAGGAGACAAATAAAGATTCCCTGGAGTAGTTACCAAGCAGGAACGCCAAGCAAGCTGTGTGCTCATTCTAGATCTGCGCTAGTGGACACTGTAGCTTCCTGCAGGTGATCTAACAGTGCAAATGTACAGCTATTCTTTAGTGTGCCATCATTAGACCCCAAAGGCCCCAACACACTTACCAGTTGCACAGTTAGGACCTCCAGGCCTACATAGCTGAGGCCCTTCCAACCCTCTTCTGGTGCTTCTACTATCAGAGGAACAATGACCTGCTCGTGGAGTGGATATGAACGCAGGTAATGCCGCCTTTAAGTCTCTGTGCAAGAAAATTAAGAAAACACATGCAACAGGGCTTCTTCGGAGCCAGGTCTTATTATTGTCCATTTTGATCCGCTGTCCATCCTATCATACACTCTTGCTGAAATGATAAGATGTGAGTGCCTGTATGCTGAGCGGGCCATTATGTGCAAGTCTAACACTATATGTTCGCTGAATGCAGCATAGGCCTGAGATTAGACCTGTCTTCCTCCCCCAGACTTGAACTAATATACCTTTGGATTGTTTGCTAGAAAAGGTTATGGATGATGTATAAACTACAAACTGTATTGTGTTTGTAACTATTTCCTATAAAATCACTTAGACAAGCTAACCTTAAAGCCCACAAAAACTCAGAAAGGTGGACCTCCACAGCTATGGCATCATAACACACATTTGAGGTGGGCTATAGTCTTTTACAGGGGAAATAATAGCTCTGCCTTTTGCAATAACTGTTGAATACATGTTGCCTACTCCGAAGGCCATACCTACTTGTTTAACTCATGTATGATGTTGGTTACCTGACTTATAGTAGTGATATCCATCTGTTTGAGTCGGTAGAATATTCCAGACCATGGAGGGCTCTCGCATACTCGCCATACTAGTTTACAGGTCCTCTGCCGCACTGTTTGAGACCCAGATTCTCATAGACCACCCTGCAATGAGAGAAAAAAATGATTACTGACTAGCATGAGATGTACTCCACATGTCATGCACAAATCAAAACTATCACCAAGTAGAGCCCCTTAAAGGCGGCAGGCAGTCACATCAAACTTTCATCACCTTCACTAGTCATGGAGTCTGTCTCTGGCAACCACCAGCCAGTAACTGCCATTGAACTGTCTCGATTAGTAGAGGCCTTTAGTATTTAGGGGAAATCTTGTTTGCTGTGGAAGTTTCCATGGAATCTCAAACACAAGCAACAATATACTGCCCACCAGGGCACCACAGAAATAAAATGGAACCGCTGGGCAGACCAAGACATGCACCCTGTGTAAGGCCACACTGCAAAGAATGTGTTTAGGCTTCTATACCTCTGCTCTCAGAAGCTGCCTGTAATGAGAAGTCTCCACATCCAGCCATGCCCAGAGAGCAAGAAGCAAGCTGAAGTACTTAGCAATGCGGCAGCTGCGCCTCCGAGCATGCTGCAAGCAAAGGCAGGCTTATGCTTGCAAATTCGGACACTGCCCTGACACTGATAGCTGTACATGCGGCAGCAAAGCCAGCAACGTAGCGTGCACTGGTCGCGCCTCCCTCCTGGTGTACCCCATCCTAGGGACAGGCTGCAGCCCTGTGCTTTGCCACTTTCTGCCATAAAATCCTAGTTCTGGTATATGAATATGGCAACATTTGGCACAGGGATTCTTATCATTCAGTAGGAAGGAAGCATATTTCCAATCCTAATTACAGTCCTATGGCAAACACTGTGCTTCCCTAGGTACTCCTCACTGTGGCCATTTTGTGTTGCGCTTCCCTTGGTATACTCTTCAGGCTCACTAGGGGCATCTCACTGAAGTGTATCTCTTCAAGGCTGTAATTTATTGTGAGTGCTTAGGCACAGGCTGCAAAGCGTGTGGCTGGTTTGGACGGGTCTGTGTTTATTTCTTCAGTTAACCATAGGACTTTGCCTTCTCTGATTCACTACCCTTTTTTGGCAGTTCCTTATGGATTTGGAAGATTCCTGTGGGGGCCGCGATCCAAATGTCTACTCCTGCCGCCTGTGTGGCTATGATGGCGCCTCCAAGCTGGGCCTGTTGCAACACCTCCACAGTTCAGCACACCGTGAGAGCCAGGCACAGTGGGAGCGAACCCAGCTCCAGGCAGGCAGGATGGTGGAGGAAGGGCTGGCCACCTTGGAGAAGTTCATCAGTGTTGGCGAGTCAGGGGCCAGAGAAACTGGTGAGTAGTTTTATGTGAACTTTGTCTCCAACCCATTGTTTTCTCTCTGAAAGAGTTAAACGCCTGTTATGAAGATAACTGGGGAACATACAGTCACAGTACTGAGGGATTTAGTTGAAGAGAGGGAGGATTTGAGGTTCCACGTGGTGACTGTAAAAAAAGAGTAATTAGGATATTGATGTTTAGTCAGGGCTCAAGTCAAGGGTACATGGGGGTCCCCCCACTTTTTTCAGAGGGCATCTTGATATGCTAGTTTCTGGTGCCACCACATTCAATTGGTATTTTAATGAGTCCCCCCACTTTTATTTTTATGACTTGACCCCTGTGAATAGTTAACACTACTTTGGGGGTAGGGATGGATAGATAAAAGGGGTAGACTATTCAAGGGTATGCACTATTAGGGTAGGGATGGTTAGAGTTATGGTATTCTTAGAATAAAGATATGCAAGCTAGTAAGTATCATTTCAGGCTCGGGGTATAAACGAGTGGGTTAGAGGATTAGAGCATCAAGGCCATTTTGCAGGATAAGATTATTCTTTTATCTCACATATAGATTTGAGACTCCTGGCTTGAAGGTTCGCTTGGGCGGGCTTGTATTGTCATAGGCTGTGTTATGTGGGATGGATTAGCATGAGCGGAGTAGTATTGTCCCAGTGTAGGGTCCAGGCGAGGTAATGTGCAAGCAGCTACTTGTTATTGCAGAATCAGATCAGGGAGGAACAGATCACTTCAACCTCGTTTAAATGATCCCTTTCAGTTTATGGCAGATTTTTTTATGCTTTTTATGATCACAGAGTGAGACTATATACCGATGCATAGCGTGATCTTCTCAATATCGTTGAGCACCCATTTGGAGATTAGTCTGTTTATCAACGGACAGTTAAATGCATCTGATATACTAACCAATCACACGTTGGGTCATAGACGAGTGGGTAACTTTGAACTGGTTATCTTTTTTTCATGGTTAAATTATAGAGCGATTGGCTACTAGTCAGGTAATGAATGAATGGATTAGTTTGACCGTGTTTGTATTATCTCGGGGTTAAGAGGAATATTGATAGTTAGAATGTGTTGGTTCAAATGATAACACACAAAAACAGAGATCAATAGTTTCCACTATTTTCTTATTTTAGTTCACCACTTGATGTTCCTGGTTTATAGTTATAGTTTCGACAGTAATAGTTTCGAATGCCATAGTTCCGACACGCAAGTGCCGAAAAAAAAAGTTTCAATGTTTTTTGGGGGAGGGGGGGTTCCCAAACCCCCACTTCTTTTACAATATGAAATAAATAAAAAAAACTAATATAAAAAAATGTCATTTAAAACTTTTTTCAGCACTTTTGTGTCGAAACTTTTGGCATTCGAAACTATTGTTTCGAAACTTTGACTGGACACCGATGTTCCTTATATACTATCCCTAACCAGAAGCACACCCTGTCCCTTTGGGGTGTGCTGCCCCTAGTCAGATGTGGTGTACCACCTATCTAATAGTATAGGAAGAGAAAGGCTACCCCTATTACTACAATGGATTTTACCAAATAAAAATTAAAAATAGCTGGAATCTAGTCCCATAGCCATACACACACTGGACATTTCACGTGGGAGTATTTCTGATTTCTTTATTCACCCTTTGTGAAATATGTACCTTGTGTTCGGAAAAGAACAATTCTCTAAAATAGTAGAGGTGAGACCTAAGTGCATTTCATTTGTTGTTTTTTAGCTCGTTGCTGAGACGTTGTGGTCTTCCTCAAACTAATAATAAAAGTTCAAATTCAAAGTTCTCCAACAGATGGAAAGAAAAGCCGCTATGGTATACTGTAAACATGCGTCACTTAGAATCAATACTTATACAGGGTATCCCGAACGTCATTCAGGGATATCGACTCATTCACAGGGACAGGGTGTGCTTCTGATTAGGGATAGCATATAGGGAACACATTAAGTGGTGAACTAAAATAAGAAAATAGTGGAACATATTGATCTCTGTTTTTGTGTGTTATCATGTTTAATACGTAACAGTAAGGTCTATACCCAATACAGGTGTAGAAACTTAACGAGTACTTCCCTATAATGGCCTGTGTTGGTTCAAAAGATCCCATGATCAGGCCACAAACAGATAGGTTAGTGGCATGTGGTTTGTATTATCACAACTCGGATTTCAGGCAGGGTCGGATTGGCCCCTCAGCCTTTCGGCCCGTAGCCGGGCCCGAATCGTCCCTGGGGAGTGGGGGCTGGTTTCTGGCCATGCATGGACTGGTTTGGGAGAAAACAAAATTGAAAAAAAAAAATCTTTTTTTCCATTTTTTTTTCTTTCAAAAAGCCTTTCATCCTTCTTAGGTCGATAAATGAATACCAACACAGGTTGGGTGATATTGTATGCATATTTGTTCTATAAAAAAGAGCTTAAGCGTAATTGCAATAACATATTATCATTTGGCCTTGGACGTCTGCTTGGATTCCGAGTAATTTATTGTACTTAGGAACAATGCTATTTGATGCCACTTCTGTTTTGTCAAGGGGTGAAAGGTCATGTTTCATCACTTCCGGTGATGTCCTCAGAGGTCAAGGGCCGTGAGGCTATGGGTGGGCCACTTTTTTGAGGCGAGGGGTGGGCCACTTTTTTTTGGGTGACCGGGCCTATTTGTTGTCCCAGTGCGACCCTGATGTCAGGCAGCTATGTTAGTCTGAGCTGGTGATTACTATTACAGGTCGGTTTATAGAGCGAGGCGTTAGTTGGCACTGTTGAATATGTTCAATTGCTCATGAGATAGATTGATCTCGTGGGTTCATTTGAGTTGGCTATTATTATTGCAGAGTCACGTTACAGGAGGATAGGGTGGGATAGTGGCAACGAGTCACGATTATCAATGGACCCTTGGATAGACTAATTGGTTGGTGTAAGATGGTAAATAGGGATTTGGGAACCCCCCACCCATGGCACTGCGGAAGCAGATGGCAGAATGGGTGGGCAATGCACCATGCATTTCTGCAGTAATTCATTTTCTGCATCATCATCGCCGCCTGCTTCTTCCAGAAGTAGGGAAATGTTTTGGACAATCACAAGGCTGGGATGCTTTGGAGTGCACAATGAGCTGAAATGTCGGGCATTCCAGCCCATCAGAGCGCACAAAACATTCTGGCCTCCCGAATGACCAAAGTTTGGTACGGCTCATGTCAGACTGGTGTCCCCTCCGCAGGATATAGATGGGTTGAGCACCAGACTTCGCCAAAGTGGCTGGCGCATTTTTAAAAAGAGAAACCTGCCACAACCACCGCACAAGTGTTCCTTGTCTTTGTTATAGTGAAAACCTCAGCGATGTAGGGCTGACGGTAAAAGCCCACCAATCTGAGCCTAAAGCAAGGCCGAGCGAAGCTAGGTCCTTAGCAAGTGCAGCCCGAACTCGGGGCTATCGCTCTCAGCACCGCAGGACTTTCGCCAGGGGTGGCAATATTAGTGGAAGGCCTTTTTTCCCTCTGTGGGAAGGGAGTAGTGTACATTTTAAATGCGCCATGTTCCAATGGAACAAAAGAAAAACTGTGAAGGAACATCTAGGAAATAGGAAACCATGGCCATGAACAAGAGGCGGGCCGGGCAGACGTGGCACACAGAAGAGAAGGTAAGTTATGTTATCGTGCATTTGTATTGCGCCTACTGCCACAGTTCATGGCGCTTTTGCCTGTCAGAGAGCCAAAGGAGGAGAGTGACAGAAAATTCAGTAGTGGTAGTGGGGGCAAAGTCAAAGTAGATAGTTGGGATGGGGGTGAGGGGTAGATGAGGTGCTCAGGATGTCATGAGAAGGAAAAGGTGGAGGAGCTATGTGTACAATTGGACCAAATTTATTGTGGAACTCAACTATATTCTATGGGGCTCAGCTCCAAGAGGAGAGATAGCTGAAGAACAGGTGTTTGTTGCGCTAGGGGTATGTCTGGAATGTACTTACTGCATGGTGAGCTGGGGCATGTTGAAGCCATGCCCAAGAAAACACAGGCATCAAAGCCCTTCTACTTTTTCCCTAGGGCCCCGAGTGGAAGGCAGAGGGGACTTTGGTGGGTGGAAAGGGGGGCAGTTGCAGGGAAAGGATGTGGCCTGGGGACTGGCTGAGGCGGCAGACAATGTGGGACCTCGAGGAGAGGTGCAGGTGGTTTAGAGTACACAGCAGCTATTTGTGGCTTATTGGCCAGACACTCTCCCCGGGCCGGGTGCTAAGAGGAAGTACTTTTTTTCTGCTCACGTTGCAGACAGATTGGTTAGAATTACCACACGGTCACGTTATGTATGAATATGTTGGGGTAAGTTCGGTAGTGTATCAGTACAGAAACGTGGGTTAGTTTGAGGTAGTCAGTATTAGACCACATCAGGTTATTCCGGAATGTGTCGGTGTAAAATGACGAGCATATCAGAGGATTATGATTTAAACTGTTAGGTCACTATACATTGATTAGGTTGCTATGTTGCTTTATTTCGGAATTATGAAGCACACAATGCACATGTAATTTCACATGTAATTCACAGTCAATAATCCTCGGAGCAAGAAAAGTAAGCTTAGAAAAAAAGGCAATGCAAATATTTTCGAAAAGGAACAGGAATCTTGCAAAGATGTATCGGAAGCCTATTCCCCAAGTGTGAACCTAGGGCAGGAGATGTCTTTTGCGCTTGGCCACACATGTACGCCCGGAAGCTGGTCTCAAAAGTTGATCAGTAGTCCCAAGATGGCCTCCCGAATGACACTGGTGCATTTTAGTGACCTTTAGGATGGACTGAGTTCATTTAAAGACGTATAAATCTGGCTTAAGCTTGTAAAATATTCACAGGATTTTACCTGCTGTTATTTCAGTATACTGCAGAACGCTTGGCTAGAGTCTACCTTTGTGAGCCTTATCATCCTGCATTTTGTAGCATTTTGACACAGGTTCAGTAGAACGATACAGTTGTTCTTTTATAACGCTCTTAATAACATCGAGTGGTTTCTAAGCATGGGATCAGGATTCGAGCCAGTGTTGCGCTGCGTTGTCTTGCTTCCAAGACAAATGTATTGCCCCTGAGCACCCCCCCCCCCCACCCCATTCAGACTGATTGTCTAGCATAGAAAGAATATGTATATGCATGTGCTGGATTTAATACATCGTGTACGTGGCTGTGAAGCAGTGGAATGTGGTAAAACGAGGGCAGACAGTAATAGGGCAGAAGGGCAGAATAATGCTATTAAGGGTACTCTTGGAAGGTTGTGGTAGAGGGAATACAGACCCCCCCTTCCCCCCGCCCCGCACAGATCGCCCTGTGCCAGAATACCACATTATATCTTTCTGGGCCAAATGTGCCCTTCTCTCTAGTTACCTTTTTACTTTCTTTGTTGTTATTCGTCCTCTCCTTTCCCTCACCCCTCCTCTTCTCTGTTGGTATTCTTCCTTTCCGCCTCTCCTCCTTTTTCATCCTCCATTTCTCTTTGGATATTGTTCCTTTCCTCCTCTAGCCCCCACCTCTCCTCTCTTGGATTTCCTCCTTTCCCCTCTTTTCCCCCTTCGCCATCTCCTGCTCTTGCTCTGCCTGCTTTCTCCTCCAGCATCCAAATGTTCTCCTTCTTCAAACAGCCATACAGCATTGACAGGGCTGTGTGCCTTATATAGAGGCCTAAAAGTTGCTTTCTAGTCTGCTCCTATCGAATGGGCTTCCAGTGTGCTTGTTCGGGATATTTGCGCTCTGGTTTGTTATGTTCGTTCCAGGCACGCCCCTTTTCCCAGGTCTCTGCGCTGCAAGCAGATAAAGGCCTCGGGCTGCCATCTTGATTTTGTTCAAGGCATTTGCGCAGACTGCTGCGGCTGCTGGCACTACGCATATAGCAGATCTTTCACTCTCCCGTGTTCTCCATGCAAGCGAAAGGCATTTTCAGCACTTCTGAGTGACTGCCCCTCTCACTGGATCTCCTGAAAGGTCCATGACAGTCATTCACGTGTCTGCGTTGGTTATTTCCTGCTGTCACTAGTCCCCAATACTAAATGAAAGCTCCAACGAGACAGATTCTTTTGTTGGGGTTGTGCTCCTCTGCGCATTCTACTCTTGGCCCTACTTCGGTCCCTTAAAGGGACATTACCACACTGTGGCCTAGCGTAGCAAGCACCTTCTGCCAGAGTAAGTGTCCCGTCCGATCC
This sequence comes from Ambystoma mexicanum, assembly GCF_040938575.1. Lineage (NCBI taxonomy): Eukaryota > Metazoa > Chordata > Amphibia > Caudata > Ambystomatidae > Ambystoma > Ambystoma mexicanum. The sequence goes on from NC_090938.1 coordinate 391,766,102, forward strand.
CTGGCCAACCATCATGGTATGAATGGTGGCAGCCTGCCCCCTTGGGACAGCCCACACTTGACCCGTATGCAGAAGGAGATGCCATTACCACAAGAGATAGCAGAATTAGAACAGACATTTGAACACAAGGGTGTTTTATTTTTTTCATAAAACTACAAATAGATTTGTTTTTCTTTTTAAAACATCTGAGCCAGTATTTGCAAGTTGATCTGTGTGTTCTACAAGGCACCAGGCCCCCGTTAAGGTCTGTGTTTGCAATTAGCTCCCTTTTTTATACGACATGCCTCAAGTTCTACGTTCGCCTTGATACCATGTTTGCCTTAAACCCACCCCAGGCCATAGTCCTCTGACGACCAACTCCACTTGGAGTTGAAACCTTACGAGATCAAGGAATACGCACATTCTGTAAATAATTGCACTAAAGCCCTAGCTGTAGTGTCAGCTTTTTCTGACTGACATCACTAGAATCAACATGGCAGCCCGTCCCTGTCTGGCCTGCCCCTGCACTGAGGGCATCTGTTACAGCAACTCGCACCTCCTGGCAGCACCTAACTTCCCTGAAAGCTGGTCACTCGCTTCTATGGTCTCGTCAAAGCGTCACGCTGTACCGTGTAATCCTTCTACTGGACTGCACCCCATTACTACGCACGCTTCTGTGCCTTCTTTGATTGCTCTTCTCCTATACTGAGTGATGGGGAGACAGCACCTCGGACCCCTGCACTGAGTGGTGGAGGGGGGCAGCCCCTTGAACCCCATACCTCCCAAGTCTGGTTCACCCCTGTACTGAGTGGTGGAGGGGGACAGCCCCTTGCACCCCATACCTCCCATGTCTGGTTCACCCCTGCACTGAGTGGTGTAGGGGGACAGCCCCTTGAACCCCATGCCTCCCAAGTCTGGTTCACCCCTGTACTGAGTGGTGGAGGGGGACAGCCCCTTGAACCCCGTGCCTCCCAAGTCTGGTTCACCCCTGTACTGAGTGGTGGAGGGGGGCAGCCCCTTGAACCCCGTGCCTCCACTGTCTGGTTCACCCCTGTACTGAGTGGTGGAGGGGGGCAGGCGCTTGAACCCCGTGCCTCCACTGTCTGGTTCACCCCTGTACTGAGTGGTGGAGGGGGACAGCCGCTTGAACCCCATGTCTCCGCAGTCTGGTTCACCCCTGTACTGAGTGGTGGAGGGGGGCAGCCGCTTGAACCCCATGCTTCCACAGTCTGGTTCACCCCTGTACTGAGTGGTGGACGGCGCCTGGGTCCTCCAGACAGCACCGAGTCCTTCCGGATAGTGCCTCGCCCGCCATGCTGGCCCTTTCATACACTCGGATGTCAATGGTGTTTCGCTTCCGCAGAGGCGCAAGCAGGCCAGCTTCGAAGCTCAGGCTTCCTTTGTCTGGCCCTCTCTCATATAAAGGGTTAAATCCTCTTGAATTAGAGGTTATAATTGCTTTGCACATTAGGACGCTCAGATTGATGGAGCTGTCATGGCTCAGGGGTCCTCATCTGTGTCTGTGCATGTTAATGAATGTGACATGTGAGGGGGCAAGGTCACAGTACTGACTGCCTGCCCGCGTGTGTCTGTGTGTGCACGTCTCAGCCTGCCTGCTTGTGTGTGCGTGTGCGCCCGACGTTTCTGTGTGCAGTCTCTGTGTGTGCCTCTCGTCGTAAAGGCAGTCGGAGTTTTGACAGGGGCAATGGCTGTCAGGGACGCATCTTTTTAATTGTGCCAGTCAAAGAGCACAGGTTACATGGCTGTAAAATGGTCACAGGTGTAACGATTGCTGCGCAGCGTTGTGGCGAACAGGTGGGCACATGTGTAATGCTGTTATGGGGGTTGGAAACCAAGAGTAATAGCTGTCGAAAGAGGCGGGTGTTTGATTGTTGTCGGGCAGCGGGCAGTGGATACAGATATAGTGGCTCGAAAGAGGCGGGTGTTTAATTGTTGTCAGGCAGTGGATACAGATGTAGTGGCTCGAAAGAGGCGTGTGTTTAATTGTTGTCAGGCAGTGGATACGGGTGTAGTGGCTGTTGAAAGGGGCGGGTGTTTAATTGCTGTCAGGCAGTGGAAACAGGTGTAGTGGCTGTCAAAAGGGGTGGGTGTTTAATTGCTGTCAGGCAGTGGATACAGGTGTAGTGGCTGTCAAAAGGGGCGGGTGTTTAATTGTTGTCAGGCAATGGGCAGTGGATACAGGTGTAATGGCTGTCGAGGTGGAACGGGTAATGGGCCAGGAAGGTACGCACAGGTGCAGTGGCCTGTGGGAGTGGGCTAATGCAATGGCTGTCGAGATGTAACGGTTTTCAATTGGGCCTCAGGTGTAACACCTGATAATGGGAACACATGTTTGATGGTTTTCGGAGTGGTGGGGGTAGGTTTGATGGTTGGTGGACACGGTTTATGGATGTCAGTGCGGACCAACAGACACATGCGTGCACCCCACCCCCTCCACCCACCTCCCATTTTTTTTATCGTCTTTACTTCAATCTTCAATGGGACTGCGCGAGATGATGCTTCCCCTCCCCCTCTTTAATTTTAGGGCTCAAAGGGGGAGGGGGAACTCTGTGGCCGCAGCGGGGACCGTCTAATGCATCAGGACAGACATTCCAGCGCGTAGCCTAGCAACCGAGCGATGGAGAGGATGGGGAGGAGGAGGCGGGCTCCAGCGAGAGAGAGAGGCAGTATGATGGAAGCTTGGAGCGAATTTGGGCGGCGGGGAGCGGGTTTAACCGAAGGATGGAGAGAAAAGCGATTCCAAGAGTGGGTATGGAGATACGTGGGGTGCGTGGGGCCGGGGCCAGCTTTGGCAGCAAATGAAAGATGGAAGGTAGATGTGAACAGGGAATCTGGGTAAGGAAAAGGTGTCGAGATTGAGTTGGAATTCAGAGGGAAGGGGAATACATGACTGAAAGAGGGGGATTGGTGGAGGCTGAAAAGCTGGCGATTTTATGGGAGACCTGGGAAATGCATGATGGGGAGACGGGCAAGGAAGGGGGAGTACTTGGAAGATAATAAAGAACCTTTTAATAAACGACAACTGAGACAAAATGACATGAGGCCAGATATCATGACCTAGAGTGGACTGAGGCTAGATATCATGACCTAGAGTGGACTGAGGCTAGATATCATGACCTCGAGTGGAGTGAGGATAGATACCATGACCTCGAGTGGACTGCGGCCGGATACCATGACCTCGAGTGGACTGAGGCCGGATACCCTGACCGTGTGGACTGACGCCAAATACAAATATGTTCTTGCATGGAATGAGCAACACTGAAGGGTTATGGCTGGAAGGTATGAATTAATTATAACCACAAACATTGCTCCGGGCAACCACCCAGACCAGGGGCCCGATTCATGGAAATGTGCACAGAAATTCTGCAAGGGCAGTGCACCGAGAAGGCCACTGCACAAAGAAAGAAAAATGTGCGCCCCGCATATTCATGGAATTTACAGCGCATAGTAACCGTATTCGCAAGTCGTGCCCGGAACGCCCTCGACACGTCCGCACGCAAAGCATAAATAGCCAGAACAGCTACCATTGCGCGCTCCCGCTGGTGTGAATACACGCACCCATCAAACAGTGCATGGGGTCCCCCGTAAGCAGGCTTGCGACTCAGGGACCCTGCACAGGGTCTCCCGTAACTGTATCTGGCACCACGACAACATGCTTACAAAAAATCATAACTCTGCAATAACTCAGGAAATCTGCATGTGAAACCCCATAAAACATTCCTGCACCCCGCTACACTGCTTACGCGCACCACTAAGTTACATCAGAACCCAGATTGAGTACACACGCCCTGAAATCTGACATGCAATCCCACCTGGACTTGCGTGGCCATTTCCCAGCTGAGACGTTGCACGGTCAAATCCATGAATACGTCTTGTGGCGCGCAATTGTGGGCGTGCGAGGGACTGCCTGCCAGCCTTCCCTCGGAATGCCCACTTTTTTGCAAGTTCTTCCCCATTTTTGGTGTTCCGCCCCCTTCCTAGCCCTCTGTGCAAGACATGCCCATGCTTTGCTTGGAGTGTCGTGCAAGGTCCTCGATGGCTCGCACAGACGTGCCGAGCCAGCACCAACTCCACGCAAGTCCAGGAAAAGTACTGCGCATTTGATTTGAGCAGAGTGAGGACACATATAATCTAGAGCGGAATAATGTAAAACAACATGATCTCATTTGCCCCAGGCCAAATACTACAACTCAATCAGACTGAGAGCAACCTCACATAGACTGAAGCCAAATATCAGGTTCCATGTGTTAATATCCCTGCAAAAATTTCACCATACAAGAATATCGCCATATGTTAGCGGCGATATTAAGCCATGGAACCTGCAGGGGACACCCCTGCAACCCCCATAATTCTTTTAATGGCGTGGGGGACACCCCTGCATCCCCTGGTACCAATAACCCCATAAATTATCCCCACTAATAATATCGCCTATGGCCTTACCCCACTACCATATATGGCTATATTATTGCTTGGGATAATATTACCTTATACCAAATATTGTCTTGAGGAGAACAACGCCATGTGTAATAATCTTTAGAGATATGACACCAAATATCTTGATCTCGCATGGAACAGGGCCAGAATGCATGATCTCGAGTGGAACGAGGCCACATATGATAATCTAGGGCGGGATGAAGCCATGTATCACGATGTTGAGTGGCCCCTGGTGTTCAAGCAGACTGAGGGAACATACCATGATCTTTTTAGTCAGTGCATTAAGTATGATAGTAAATCTAGGAGGCGGGGTAAACATGTGGCAAAGGAAAATTTGGGGGTGGGGCCCAAAAAACGTTTGGCGCAGCCTCAGGATCCCAGTAGATAATTTAGCATAAGATGGGGCCTAGGTAATAAAAGGAGCGGCTTAACAGTAAAATGTTCATACTTGGAACGAAAGGGAGTAAAATCTGATTTAAAAAGTGTGGTAAATATAATTAATGTGCAGTAAACAAATTGACCCAAAAAAATATTGAAGTATAAAATCGAAATACAAATAGGTTCATGATGAAGGGACACCAGTCCACACATCCAGTAGTAGAAGATCCAAGCGTAGTCATTATAAAAACCAAACCTCCCCAACTCCAGTCCGCTTAGCTTACTCTCCACTGACTCAACTCCAACTGGGGATTCCTGTCTTCCCTTCCAATATAGAGGCAGGTGGGGAATACATTTCATCAAGCTTGTGATGTAACCAAACTGAAGGCTGTGCATTTGCTACTGAGTACTACAGAGCTGCCCTTAATATGAGGGATACTACACACAACACCACCCCTCCCTTCTTAGGGAGCACAGAGATGGGAGCAGCACAAGGGTGGAGCTTGCAATACCCCATGTATGCCATAGTCCTGAAACATACTGAACTTGCTTGTGCCTGTCCACGGTCACCCACTTCCCCCGCTATCTTGTTCTCATCTGTTGTCCTTGATGCACAGAGCCCCGGGGACCCCTCCACTCATCTTTATTCCAACATCTCGAATTTGCATTGCTTCTGTGTGCCTGAATACCATTAGGCTTGTAGTCCTAACCACTCCACCCAATCACCCCATTAAGATTCCAATGGACCCATATACTACCCTCACTGCACTGGGAAAACGTCTGCTACCAAAAAAGGCCCTGAAGATGATGACTACCCTTTCCTCGCCTCTGTGCCTTCCTCTGCCAAGTGCTCTTGCTGCACTGCTAACATGGTTGTCAACCCAGAATTTCCATTACTCGTGAGCCCTGGATATTCACTTCCTGCTGTCGTTACGAGACGCCTCCTTTCTTATGGACATGGCATTCACAGATGCAGCATTCAATCTAGATCTGAGATTTCACCCTCTCATGATGCCCTTTTGACCCAATTGAGTGCTGAACTCACGCTCCCCATTATATCTCCAATAGCTTTCTTGACATCAAGGTTGTTCCAGAAGGCTCCTTCTAATGTTCCGGCGATGACCCAGTTGAACATCTCCACCATTCCATTGCTCTCTGGGTGGTGAACAGTTGTGTACTTCCATTGATTACCCTTTTCCTAAGCATATCTAACCACGTCCAAGCTCCTAAATTGGGGCCTATTCTCACCTATCATTCGCTGAAGATATCTCGAAGAAATGTAGGGTGTCCTGGTTATTTACCTTCTGTATTAGATTGACCGTGGGCCACTTAGAGTAATAATCTATCAAGACTATCATGTACCTCTTCTTCGATGCAAGATTCTGACATGGGCCTACATTTTTTATTTCCAGTGAAACAAAGCCAAATATAATGATCTTGAGCGGACCGATAGAAAATATTATGAACTTGCGAGGATTGTCATTAAATGGCATGTTCTCGAGTGGACTGAAGCTAAATATCAATATCGATAGTATAACGAGACAAATGCCATGGTCCCAAGTGGACGGAGGTCAAATAGCTCTCTACATGGCTAACATCAGGTGATTCCCACCAAGAATTGGAGGAGTTGAGGTAAATTGGCTCCTGTACCCAGACGATTTGGCTTTGATTGACTCGACGCCAAGTGTTCTACAGAGGCAATTAAATAACTTGATTGAATATACTACGGTAAATGGTCTACAAATAAACCTAAGGAAAACTAAAATCCTTGCCATGCAGAAGAATGGTGGGACAAGCCAAAATGTATTCACCTGACGCCGAGGGAGTAAGCAAATTGAAGTAGTTGACTCCTTTAAATATTGCCAATCTGTAAAAATCTGCCGTATGGCAAAACATCTCAAGTCCTGAAACAGAAAAAGATGTGCCTTAGAAAACCAAGCGAAAATCCGGAAGCAGAGATTCTGTGGCTTCTCCTTAACTCCTCTGATTGAATTCTACAAAGCTTAAAGTGGTGCCTTCAGTGGCCTATGGGGCAGCTGCCCTCCTAACTGTTCCAGCAACCAAATGGCCATTATTAGAAGAGCGCTTCTGGGAAAAAAGTGCTGGGTCTGCCAAAATCCATTTCAATCCAGATCGTCAGAAGAGAGATGGGGCTGATCTCACTAAAGGGAATCGTGGATTGGAAAATGTTAAAACTTTTTTGATAATATTTAGACCCTAAATCCCGGCACATCTTCAGGCTAATAAAAAGTGAAATACTGTCAAGAAGCAGTAAGGTGGGGACTTGGTGGGACCAGGCTCGAAGATCGCTATTAGAAGATCTGTGGTATTCAATGGAAGAACTGTTAACTAATCCAGCAACGGTCAAGAAATAAAATATGGGAGAGAGACTGGATTACGACCTTTGAAGAAGCGAACCAACTGAAACTATTCCAACAGCTAGCCCAGGAAACAAGACCTTACGGGCACACGTCAGAATATATCCAAACATTCCCAGATAGTTACTTCAGAGCTCAGCTGATGAGGATCAGATTCAACTTGTATCCGACAATGGAAATCATCATGGGTAGAGCGGGTCGCAATTCAGAAACCCTGCGGTGCAGGTTCTGTAAGGAACCAGGCGTTTGGGAAACTGAGGTCCCTGCACTTCGCAAAATTTGTGGAATCTGCTCCCTCGCTCTCGGCTGAAGACTGTTGGGGCCGGCTACTAAAAAGAGGGGACAAAATCAATCAGGTGATTGCCATGGTTACATTTTTGGAAACTGTTTTGCTGAAGTCTGCGCCTTAAGGTCCTAGGACAAAGAGAAAATTGTGTGATAATAAACGAGGGGAGGTAATTGGGTGAATGGACTTGGATTTGTCGACATTTGCTAAAAGTTTTGTATTAAACGGTTTTAAGCAATAAAAATAAAACATAAATTACCTACATTATTTTGAAAAATAAAAACAAAGGCTTTTATGCCCTTGCATATGGCATTCTGCCACAGGTGCAGTGGAGGAAGAAATGCCAGGGCCCAGCAACATAGATTAGTTATAGTAAACCAGGAGCAGAAGCCACAACATTGCCAGACTGGAAATAAACAGCAGCAAGAGGGGCAGGGGGCGAGGAAACAGGTCCTTACTACTACGCACTCTGTGTTTGGAACAAGTTACCAAGCGCAATCAGACTGGCAACCCTCCATCCTACGCTTCATGAAGAATCTGAAGACCCTACTCTTCAGAGAACATCTCACAAGTCACACCACTCAACCCTACTTCTCTTCTCCCCTCTTCTGGAGTTCCCCCACACCGATTCCAGCAACTTCGGCTACCACTGCGCCATACCTGTAATGCCCCAGGTTGTCCCCTAGTGTCCCGTCGCCTCCCAACAAGGCCTACGCTTTCTAAATCGCATACATACTCGCATAAAGGGGGTTACACCATACCTGTGAACGCTTGTTTTTTTAACTGTTGATCCATTTAAACTGAAACTTCTGAACATCATTAGGAAGTATGCACTCTGTGGCCAGCGCTAAGCCCATGAGAAGCAAGCGAACAGCGCAGAATTCACAGCTGGCCCGTGCCATAGTATCAATGTAGCCAGGAATAAGACTCTGCAGAGAGCCCTTCCCACGTCACGCCTCACACTGTGACCACTCCAAATGCTCCGGCATTGGCCCCTCCCCCGGAATGCGCAGCTCAGCTTGCAAAGGACTGTGGGTATGTCGATACCTGCACCTCACCCTGGCACAGCGAGCGAGATGCATAAGTGGCACCTGTACGGTTGAGCCAGAAACCTTGCCTGTTTTGCCTGGGTTCGCGGTGGGAAACAACTCAAGAGGCGCGGTAGCTTTGCGGAACCGCCAAACTAAATCCTGAGCAGGAATTGGCCAGGAATTCTGTGGATTTGGAATCCGGAAAGCATGGTCTTCCTGCATTCCAAACCCTGGAAAATAAAAAGCCTGTGCCGCCCGTGCCCGAGGCGCTGTAATACACGCCACGGGCGGTGATGAGCGGCCCCTAGTACCAGGCATTCCGGGCGCAGAAACCCCGCTGGTAATTGTGGCTTTCCAATCAGGATAGGAAAGGAAAAGTTCGAATCATTGGGGAGACATAAGTTTGGAGGTACTCCCATGGCATTTCTCTGGAAATACCGCAACATTCATTAACAGTTACGCCTCTCAGTCCCGCGGATTTAGCACGGGATGAGTGGTGGGAAAGCAGCGTTAATCCCGGTTCTTGGTGTCCGTGGGACTCATGGGGATTTCGACGGATTTACTGCAAGCAGTAATTATCAAGCTGCAAATTGACAATTGCTGGAAGTAACTGCAGGATTTTCCTTTAGTTAAATGCTGGAGGTCAATCCTCCACTTATACTTCAAACTCGGAATTCAGCGCTGCTGTGAAGTGATGGTAAAGTTATGTTAATTTAGTTACCATTATTTCACGGCCATTTTCCCCACAATGCCAAACTCGTAATGAGGCCCAAACTATTTTTGTGGAACCATATTGTCAGGTTGGTTTATTATGTGATTTGTGCACGTTTCAAGTTACCTCTCTAAAATGAAGTGTTATTTGAGTCCTGTATATTTGTATACGTTTTACAAACCTCTCACTTGCCTGCCGTACCTCCACTTCTAGCCCTGCCTACCGCACCTCCATTCCTAGCCCTTCCTGCCGCATTTCCACGCCTAGCCCGGCCTGCCGCACCTCCACTCCTAGCCCTGCCTGCCTGCTGCACCTCCACTCCTAGCCCTGCCTGCAGTACATCCCCTCCTAGCCCTGCCTGCCGTACCTCCAATCCTAGCCCTGCCTGTCGCACCTCCACTCCTAGCCCTGCCTGCCACACCTCCACTCCTAGGCCTGTCCTGGCCCTGCCTGCTGCACCTCCACTCCTAGCCCTGCCTGCCGCTCCTCTACTCCTAGCCCTGCCTGCCATACCTCCACTCCTAACCCGGCCTGCTGCACCTCCACTCCTAGCCCTGCCTGCTGCACCTTCACTCCTAGCCCTGCCTGCCGCACCGCCACTCCTAGCCCTGCCTGCCACACCTCCACTCCTAGCCCTGCCTGCCGCACCTCCACTCCTAGCCCTGTCCTGGCCCTGCCTGCTGCACCTCCACTCCTAGCCCTGTCCTAGCCCTGCCTGCTGCACCTCCACTCCTAGCCCTGCCTGCCGCTCCTCCACTCCTAGCCCTGCCTGCCGCTGCTCCACTCCTATCCCTGCCTGCTGTACCTCCACTCCTAGCCCTGCCTGCCGCTCCTCCACTCCTGGCCCTGCCTGCTTGCCGCACCTCCACCCCTGGCCCTGCCTGCTTGCCGCACCTCCCCTCCTAGCCCTGCCTGCCGCACCTCCACTCCTAGCCCTGCCTGCCTCACCTCCACTCCTAGCCCTGCCTGCCTCACCTCCACTCCTAGCCCTGCCTGCCGCACCTCCACTCCTAGCCCTGCCTGCGGCTCCTCCACTCCTGGCCCTGCCTGCTTGCCGCACCTCCACCCCTGGCCCTGCCTGCTTGCCGCACCTCCCCTCCTAGCCCTGCCTGCCGCACCTCCACTCCTAGCCCTGCCTGCCTCACCTCCACTCCTAGCCCTGCCTGCCGCTCCTCCACTCCTGGCCCTGCCTGCTTGCCGCACCTCCACCCCTGGCCCTGCCTGCTTGCCGCACCTCCCCTCCTAGCCCTGCCTGCCTCACCTCCACTCCTAGCCCTGCCTGCCTCACCTCCACTCCTAGCCCTGCCTGCCGCACCTCCACTCCTAGCCCTGCCTGTTGCACTTCCACTCCTAGCCCGGCCTGCAGAACCTCCACTCCTAGCCCGGCCTGCCGCACCTCCACTCCTAGCCCTGCCTGCCTGCTGCACCTCCACTCCTATCCCTGCCTGCCGCACCTCCACTCCTAGCCCTGCCTGCCATGCCTCCACTTCTATCCCTGCCTGTAGTACCTCCACTCCTAGCCCTGCCTGCTGCACCTCCATTCCTAGCCCTGCCTGCCGTACCCCCACTCCTAGCCCTGCCTGCCGCACCTCCACTCCTAGCCCTGCCTGCCTCACCTCCACTCCTAGCCCTCTCCTGGCCCTGCCTCCTGCACCTCCACTCCTAGCCCTGTCCTAACCCTGCCTGCCGCACCTCCACTCCTAGCCCTGCCTGCCGCACCTCCACTCCTAGCCCTGCCTGCCGCTCCTCTACTCCTAGCCCTGCCTGCCGCTCCTCCACTCCTAGCCCTGCCTGCCGTACCTCCACTCCTAGCCCTACCTGCCGCACCTCCACTCCTAGCTCTGCCTGCCTGCTGCACCTTCACTCCTAGCCCTGCCTGCCACTCCTCCACTCCTAGCCCTGCCTGCCGCTCCTCCACTCCTAGCCTGGACTGCCGCTCCTCCACTCCTAGCCCGGCCTGCCGCACCTCCACTCCTAGCCCTGCCTGCTGCACCTCCACTCCTAGCCCTGCCTGCAATACATACCCTCCTAGCCCTGCCTGCAGTACATACCCTCCTAGCCCTGCTTGCCATACCTCCAATCCTAGCCCTGCCTGCCGCACCTCCACTCCTAGCCCTGCCTGCCGCACCTCCACTCCTAGCCCTGCCTGCCACACCTCCACTCCTAGCCCTGTCCTGGTCCTGCCTGCTGCACCTCCACTCCTAGCCCTGCCTGCCGCACCTCCACTCCTAGCCCTGCCTGCCATACCTCCACTCCTAGCCTGGCCTGCCGTACCTCCACTCCTAGCCTTGCCTGCCTGCTGCACCTCCACTCCTAGCCCTGCCTGCTGCACCTCCACTCCTAGCCCTGCCTGCCACACCTCCACTCCTAGCCCTGCCTGCCGCACCTCCACTTCTAGCCCTGCCTGCCGCACCTCCACTCCTAGCCCTGTCCTAGCCCTGCCTGCCAAACCTCCACTCCTAGCCCTGTCCTAGCCCTGCCTGCCGCACCTCCACTCCGAGCCCTACCTGCCGCACCTCCACTCCTAGCTCTGCCTGCCTACCGCTCCTCCACTCCTAGCCCTGCCTGCCGCTCCTCTACTCCTAGCCCTGCCTGCCATACCTCCACTCCTAACCCGGCCTGCTGCACCTCCACTCCTAGCCCTGCCTGCTGCACCTTCACTCCTAGCCCTGCCTGCCCCACCGCCACTCCTAGCCCTGCCTGCCACACCTCCACTCCTAGCCCTGCCTGCCGCACCTCCACTCCTAGCCCTGTCCTGGCCCTGCCTGCTGCACCTCCACTCCTAGCCCTGTCCTAGCCCTGCCTGCCGCTCCTCCACTCCTAGCCCTGTCTGCCGCTGCTCCACTCCTATCCCTGCCTGCTGTACCTCCACTCCTAGCCCTGCCTGCCGCTCCTCCACTCCTGGCCGTGCCTGTTTGCCGCTCCTCCACTCCTGGCCGTGCCTGCTTGCCGCACCTCCACCCCTGGCCCTGCCTGCTTGCCGCACCTCCCCTCCTAGCCCTGCCTGCCGCACCTCCACTCCTAGCCCTGCCTGCCTCACCTCCACTCCTAGCCCTGCCTGCCTCACCTCCACTCCTATCCCTGCCTGCCGCACCTCCACTCCTAGCCCTGCCTGTTGCACTTCCACTCCTAGCCCGGCCTGCAGAACCTCCACTCCTAGCCCTGCCTGCCTGCCGCACCTCCACTCCTAGCCCTGCCTGCCTGCTGCACCTCCACTCCTAGCCCTGCCTGCCACACCTCCACTCCTAGCCCTGCCTGCCATGCCTCCACTCCTAGCCCTGCCTGTAGTACCTCCACTCCTAGCCCTGCCTGCTGCACCTCCATTCCTAGCCCTGTCCTAGCCCTGCCTGCCGTACCTCCACTCCTAGCCCTGCCTGCCGCACCTCCACTCCTAGCCCTGCCTGCCTCACCTCCACTCCTAGCTCTCTCCTGGCCCTGCCTGCTGCACCTCCACTCCTAGCCCTGTCCTAACCCTGCCTGCCGCACCTCCACTCCTAGCCCTGCCTGCCGCACCTCCACTCCTATCCCTGCCTGCCGCTCCTCTACTCCTAGCCCTGGCTGCCGCTCCTCCACTCCTAGCCCTACCTGCCGCACCTCCACTCCTAGCTCTGCCTGCTGCACCTTCACTCCTAGCCCTGCCTGCCGCACCTCCACTCCTAGCCCTGCCTGCCGCTCTCCACTACTAGCCCTGCCTGCCGCTCCTCCACTCCTAGCCTGGACTGCCGCTCCTCCACTCCTAGCCCGGCCTGCCGCACCTCCATTCCTAGCCCTGCCTGCTGCACCTCCACTCCTAGCCCTGCCTGCAGTACATGCCCTCCTAGCCCTGCCTGCAGTACATACCCTCCTAGCCCTGCCTGCCGTACCTCCAATCCTAGCCCTGCCTGCCGCACCTCCACTCCTAGCCCTGCCTGCCGCACCTCCACTCCTAGCCCTGCCTGCCACACCTCCACTCCTAGCCCTGTCCTGGTCCTGCCTGCTGCACCTCCACTCCTAGCCCTGCCTGCCGCACATCCACTCCTAGCCCTGCCTGCCATACCTCCATTCCTAGCCCGGCCTGCCGTACCTCCACTCCTAGCCCTGCCTGCTGCACCTCCACTCCTAGCCCTGCCTGCTGCACCTCCACTCCTAGCCTGCCTGCCACACCTCCACTCCTAGCCCTGCCTGCCGCACCTCCACTTCTAGCCCTGCCTGCCGCACCTCCACTCCTAGCCCTGTCCTAGCCCTGCCTGCCACACCTCCACTCCTAGTCCTGCCTGCCGCACCTCCACTCCTAGCCCTGCCTGCCGCTCCTCCACTCCTAGCCCTACCTGCCGCACCTCCACTCCTAGCTCTGCCTGCCTGCTGCACCTCCACTCCTAGCTCTGCCTACCTGCTGCACCTCCACTCCTAGCCCTGCCTGCCACGCCTCCACTCCTAGCACTGCCTGTCGTACCTCCATTCCTAGCCCTGCCTGCTGCACCTCCACTCCTAGCCCTGCCTGCTGCACCTCCACTCCTAGCCCTGCCTGCCGCTCCTCCACTCCTAGCCCTGCCTGCCGTACCTCCACTCCTAGCCCTGCCTGCCGCACCTCCACTCCTAGCCCTGCCTGCAGCTCCTCCACTCCTAGCCCTGCCTGCCGCTCCTCCACTCCTAGCCCTGCCTGCCATACCTCCACTCCTAGCCCAGCCTGCCGCACCTCCACTCCTAGCCCTGCCTGCCTGCTGCATCTCCACTCCTAGCCCTGCCTGCAGTACATCCCCTCCTAGCCCTGCCTGCCGTACCTCCACTCCTAGCCCTGCCTGTCGCTCCTCCACTCCTAGCCCTGCCTGTCGCTCCTCCACTCCTAGCCCAGCCTGCCATACCTCCACTCCTAGCCCAGCCTGCCGTACCGCCACTCCTAGCCCGGCCTGCCTGCTGCACCTGCACTCCTAGCCCTGCCTGCCACACCTCCACTCCTAGCCCTGCCTGCCGCACCTCCACTCCTAGCCCTGTCCTGGCCCTGCCTGCCATACCTCCACTCCTAGCCCGGCCTGCCGTACCTCCACTCCTAGCCCGGCCTGCCTGCTGCAACTGCACTCCTAGCCCTGCCTGCCACACCTCCACTCCTAGCCCTGCCTGCCGCACCTCCACTCCTCGCCCATCCTGGCCCTGCCTGCTGCACCTCCACTCCTAGCCCTGCCTGCCGCACCTCCACTCCTAGCCCTGCCTGCCGCTCCTCCACTCCTAGCCCTGCCTGCTGCTCCTCCACTCCTAGCCCTGCCTGCCTCACCTCCACTCCTAGCCCTGCCTGCTGCACTTCCACTCCTAGCCCGGCCTGCAGAACCTCCACTCATAGCCCTGCCTGCCTGCCGCACCTCCACTCCTAGCCCTGCCTGCTGCACATTCACTCCTATCCCTGCCTGCCGTACCTCCACTCCTAGCCCTGCCTGTCGTACCTCCACTCCTAGCCCTGCCTGCTGCACCTCCATTCCTAGCCCTGTCCTAGCCCTGCCTGCCGTACCTCCACTCCTAGCCCTGTCTGCCGCACCTCCACTCCTAGCCCTGTCTGCTGCACCTCCACTCCTTGCCCTCTCCTGGCCCTGCCTGCTGCACCTCCACTTCTAGCCCTGTCCTAGCCCTGCCTGCCGCACCTCCACTGCTAGACCTGCCTGCCGCACCTCCACTCCTAGCCCTGCCTGCTGCTCCTCCACTCCTAGCCCTGCCTGCCGCACCTCCACTCCTAGCCCTACCTGCCGCACCTCCACTCCTAGCCCTGCCTGCCTGCTGCACCTCCACGCCTAGCCCTGGCTGCCGCACCTCCACTCGTAGCTCTGCCTGCCGCATCTCCACTCCTAGCCCTGCCTGCCGCACCTCCACTCCTAGCCCTGCCTGCCGCTCCTCCACTCCTGGCCCTGCCTGCTTGCCGCACCTCCACCCCTGGCCCTGCCTGCTTGCCGCACCTCCCCTCCTAGCCCTGCCTGCCGCACCTCCACTCCTAGCCCTGCCTGCCTCACCTCCACTCCTAGCCCTGCCTGCCGCACCTCCACTCCTAGCCCTGCCTGCCGCTCCTCCACTCCTGGCACTGCCTGCTTGCCGCACCTCCACCCCTGGCCCTGCCTGCTTGCCGCACCTCCCCTCCTAGCCCTGCCTGCCGCACCTCCACTCCTAGCCCTGCCTGCCTCACCTCCACTCCTAGCCCTGCCTGTCTCACCTCCACTCCTAGCCCTGCCTGCCGCACCTCCACTCCTAGCCCTGCCTGTTGCACTTCCACTCCTAGCCCGGCCTGCAGAACCTCCACTCCTAGCCCTGCCTGCCTGCCACACCTCCACTCCTAGCCCTGCCTGCCTGCTGCACCTCCACTCCTAGCCCTGCCTGCCGCACCTCCACTCCTAGCCCTGCCTGCCATGCCTCCACTCCTATCCCTGCCTGTAGTACCTCCACTCCTAGCCCTGCCTGCTGCACCTCCATTCCTAGCCCTGTCTGCCTCACCTCCACTCCTAGCCCTCTCTTGGCCCTGCCTGCTGCACCTCCACTCCTAGCCCTGTCCTAACCCTGCCTGCCGCACCTCCACTCCTAGCCCTGCCTGCCGCACCTCCACTCCTAGCCCTGCCTGCCGCTCCTCTACTCCTAGCCCTGCCTGCCGCTCCTCCACTCCTAGCCCTGCCTGCCGTACCTCCACTCCTAGCCCTACCTGCCGCACCTCCACTCCTAGCTCTGCCTGCCTGCTGCACCTTCACTCCTAGCCCTGCCTGCCGCTCCTCCACTCCTAGCCCTGCCTGCCACACCTCCACTCCTAGCCCTGCCTGCCACACCTCCACTCCTCGCCCATCCTGGCCCTGCCTGCTGCACCTCCACTCCTAGCCCTGCCTGCCGCACCTCCACTCCTAGCCCTGCCTGCCGCTCCTCCACTCCTAGCCCTGCCTGCTGCTCCTCCACTCCTAGCCCTGCCTGCCTCACCTCCATTCCTAGCCCTGCCTGCTGCACTTCCACTCCTAGCCCGGCCTGCAGAACCTCCACTCATAGCCCTGCCTGCCTGTCGCACCTCCACTCCTAGCCCTGCCTGCTGCACCTTCACTCCTATCCCTGCCTGCCGTACCTCCACCCCTAGCCCTGCCTGTCGTAACTCCACTCCTAGCCCTGCCTGCTGCACCTCCATTCCTAGCCCTGTCCTAGCCCTGCCTGCCGTACCTCCACTCCTAGCCCTGCCTGCCGCACCTCCACTCCTAGCCCTCTCCTGGCCCTGCCTGCTGCACCTCCACTTCTAGCCCTGCCTGCCGCACCTCCACTGCTAGACCTGCCTGCCGCACCTCCACTCCTAGCCCTGCCTGCTGCTCCTCCACTCCTAGCCCTGCCTGCCGCAGCTCCACTCCTAGCCCTACCTGCCGCACCTCCACTCCTAGCCCTGCCTGCCTGCTGCACCTCCACGCCTAGCCCTGGCTGCCGCACCTCCACTCGTAGCTCTGCCTGCCGCATCTCCACTCCTAGCCCTGCCTGCCTCACCTCCACTCCTAGCCCTGCCTGCCGCACCTCCACTCCTAGCCCTGCCTGCCGCTCCTCCACTCCTGGCCCTGCCTGCTTGCCGCACCTCCACCCCTGGCCCTGCCTGCTTGCCGCACCTCCCCTCCTAGCCCTGCCTGCCGCACCTCCACTCCTAGCCCTGCCTGCCTCACCTCCACTCCTAGCCCTGCCTGCCGCACCTCCACTCCTAGCCCTGCCTGCCTCACCTCCACTCCTAGCCCTGCCTGCCGCTCCTCCACTCCTGGCCCTGCCTGCTTGCCGCACCTCCACCCCTGGCCCTGCCTGCTTGCCGCACCTCCCCTCCTAGCCCTGCCTGCCGCACCTCCACTCCTAGCCCTGCCTGTCTCACCTCCACTCCTAGCCCTGCCTGCCTCACCTCCACTCCTAGCCCTGCCTGCCGCACCTCAACTCCTAGCCCTGCCTGTTGCACTTCCACTCCTAGCCCGGCCTGCAGAACCTCCACTCCTAGCCCTGCCTGCCTGCCGCACCTCCACTCCTAGCCCTGCCTGCCTGCTGCACCTCCACTCCTAGCCCTGCCTGCCGCACCTCCACTCCTAGCCCTGCCTGCCATGCCTCCACTCCTATCCCTGCCTGTAGTACCTCCACTCCTAGCCCTGCCTGCTGCACCTCCATTCCTAGCCCTGTCCTAGCCCTGCCTGCCGTACCTCCACTCCTAGCCCTGCCTGCCGCACCTCCACTCCTAGCCCTGCCTGCCTCACCTCCACTCCTAGCCCTCTCCTGGCCCTGCCTGCTGCACCTCCACTCCTAGCCCTGTCCTAACCCTGCCTGCCGCACCTCCACTCCTAGCCCTGCCTGCCGCACCTCCACTCCTAGCCCTGCCTGCCGCTCCTCTACTCCTAGCCCTGCCTGCCGCTCCTCCACTCCTAGCCCTGCCTGCCGTACCTCCACTCCTAGCCCTACCTGCCGCACCTCCACTCCTAGCTCTGCCTGCCTGCTGCACCTTCACTCCTAGCCCTGCCTGCCGCTCCTCCACTCCTAGCCTGGACTGCCGCTCCTCGACTCATAGCCCAGCCTGCCGCACCTCCACTCCTAGCCCTGCCTGCTGCACCTCCACTCCTAGCCCTGCCTGCAGTACATACCCTCCTAGCCCTGCCTGCAGTACATACCCTCCTAGCCCTGCCTGCCATACCTCCAATCCTAGCCCGGCCTGCCGCACCTCCACTCCTAGCCCTGCCTGCCGCACCTCCACTCCTAGCCCTGCCTGCCACACCTCCACTCCTAGCCCTGTCCTGGTCCTGCCTGCTGCACCTCCACTCCTAGCCCTGCCTGCCGCACCTCCACTTCTAGCCCTGCCTGCCATACCTCCACTCCTAGCCTGGCCTGCCGTACCTCCACTCCTAGCCCTGCCTGCCTGCTGCACCTCCACTCCTAGCCCTGCCTGCTGCACCTCCACTCCTAGCCCTGCCTACCACACCTCCACTCCTAGCCCTGCCTGCCGCACCTCCACTTCTAGCCCTGCCTGCCGCACCTCCACTCCTAGCCCTGTCCTAGCCCTGCCTGCCACACCTCCACTCCTAGCCCTGCCTGCCGCACCTCCACTCCTAGCCCTACCTGCCGCACCTCCACTCCTAGCTCTGCCTGCCTACCGCTCCTCCACTCCTAGCCCTGCCTGCCGCTCCTCTACTCCTAGCCCTGCCTGCCATACCTCCACTCCTAACCCGGCCTGCTGCACCTCCACTCCTAGCCCTGCCTGCTGCACCTTCACTCCTAGCCCTGCCTGCCGCACCGCCACTCCTAGCCCTGGCTGCCACACCTCCACTCCTAGCCCTGACTATCGCACCTCCACTCCTAGCCCTGCCTGCTGCACCTCCACTCCTAGCCCTGTCCTAGCCCTGCCTGCTGCACCTCCACTCCTAGCCCTGCCTGCCGCTCCTCCACTCCTAGCCCTGCCTGCCGCTGCTCCACTCCTATCCCTGCCTGCTGTACCTCCACTCCTAGCCCTGCCTGCTGCTCCTCCACTCCTGGCCGTGCCTGCTTGCCGCACCTCCACCCCTGGCCCTGCCTGCTTGCCGCACCTCCCCTCCTAGCCCTGCCTGCCGCACCTCCACTCCTAGCCCTGCCTGCCTCACCTCCACTCCTAGCCCTGCCTGCCTCACCTCCACTCCTATCCCTGCCTGCCGCACCTCCACTCCTAGCCCTGCCTGTTGCACTTCCACTCCTAGCCCGGCCTGCAGAACCTCCACTCCTAGCCCTGCCTGCCTGCCGCACCTCCACTCCTAGCCCTGCCTGTCTGCCGCACCTCCACTCCTAGCCCTTCCTGCCGCACCTCCACTCCTAGCCCTGCCTGCCATGCCTCCACTCCTAGCCCTGCCTGTAGTACCTCCACTCCTAGCCCTGCCTGCTGCACCTCCATTCCTAGCCCTGTCCTAGCCCAGCCTGCCGTACCTCCACTCCTAGCCCTGCCTGCCGCACCTCCACTCCTAGCCCTGCCTGCCTCACCTCCACTCCTAGCCCTCTCCTGGCCCTGCCTGCTGCACCTCCACTCCTAGCCCTGTCCTAACCCTGCCTGCCGCACCTCCACTCCTAGCCATGCCTGCCGCACCTCCACTCCTAGCCCTGCCTGCCGCTCCTCTACTCCTAGCCCTGCCTGCCGCTCCTCCACTCCTAGCCCTGCCTGCCGTACCTCCACTCCTAGCCCTACCTGCTGCACCTCCACTCCTAGCTCTGCCTGCCTGCTGCACCTTCACTCCTAGCCCTGCCTGCCACTCCTCCACTCCTAGCCCTGCCTGCCGCTCCTCCACTCCTAGCCTGGACTGCCGCTCCTCCACTCCTAGCCCGGCCTGCCGCACCTCCACTCCTAGCCCTGCCTGCTGCACCTCCACTCCTAGCCCTGCCTGCAATACATACCCTCCTAGCCCTGCCTGCAGTACATACCCTCCTAGCCCTGCTTGCCATACCTCCAATCCTAGCCCTGCCTGCCGCACCTCCACTCCTAGCCCTGCCTGCCGCACCTCCACTCCTAGCCCTGCCTGCCACACCTCCACTCCTAGCCCTGTCCTGGTCCTGCCTGCTGCACCTCCACTCCTAGCCCTGCCTGCCGCACCTCCACTCCTAGCCCTGCCTGCCATACCTCCACTCCTAGCCTGGCCTGCCGTACCTCCACTCCTAGCCTTGCCTGCCTGCTGCACCTCCACTCCTAGCCCTGCCTGCTGCACCTCCACTCCTAGCCATGCCTGCCACACCTCCACTCCTAGCCCTGCCTGCCGCACCTCCACTTCTAGCCCTGCCTGCCGCACCTCCACTCCTAGCCCTGTCCTAGCCCTGCCTGCCAAACCTCCACTCCTAGCCCTGTCCTAGCCCTGCCTGCCGCACCTCCACTCCGAGCCCTACCTGCCGCACCTCCACTCCTAGCTCTGCCTGCTTACCGCTCCTCCACTCCTAGCCCTGCCTGCCGCTCCTCTACTCCTAGCCCTGCCTGCCATACCTCCACTCCTAACCCGGCCTGCTGCACCTCCACTCCTAGCCCTGCCTGCTGCACCTTCACTCCTAGCCCTGCCTGCCCCACCGCCACTCCTAGCCCTGCCTGCCACACCTCCACTCCTAGCCCTGCCTGCCGCACCTCCACTCCTAGCCCTGTCCTGGCCCTGCCTGCTGCACCTCCACTCCTAGCCCTGTCCTAGCCCTGCCTGCCGCTCCTCCACTCCTAGCCCTGTCTGCCGCTGCTCCACTCCTATCCCTGCCTGCTGTACCTCCACTCCTAGCCCTGCCTGCCGCTCCTCCACTCCTGGCCGTGCCTGTTTGCCGCTCCTCCACTCCTGGCCGTGCCTGCTTGCCGCACCTCCACCCCTGGCCCTGCCTGCTTGCCGCACCTCCCCTCCTAGCCCTGCCTGCCGCACCTCCACTCCTAGCCCTGCCTGCCTCACCTCCACTCCTAGCCCTGCCTGCCTCACCTCCACTCCTATCCCTGCCTGCCGCACCTCCACTCCTAGCCCTGCCTGTTGCACTTCCACTCCTAGCCCGGCCTGCAGAACCTCCACTCCTAGCCCTGCCTGCCTGCCGCACCTCCACTCCTAGCCCTGCCTGCCTGCTGCACCTCCACTCCTAGCCCTGCCTGCCACACCTCCACTCCTAGCCCTGCCTGCCATGCCTCCACTCCTAGCCCTGCCTGTAGTACCTCCACTCCTAGCCCTGCCTGCTGCACCTCCATTCCTAGCCCTGTCCTAGCCCTGCCTGCCGTACCTCCACTCCTAGCCCTGCCTGCCGCACCTCCACTCCTAGCCCTGCCTGCCTCACCTCCACTCCTAGCTCTCTCCTGGCCCTGCCTGCTGCACCTCCACTCCTAGCCCTGTCCTAACCCTGCCTGCCGCACCTCCACTCCTAGCCCTGCCTGCCGCACCTCCACTCCTATCCCTGCCTGCCGCTCCTCTACTCCTAGCCCTGCCTGCCGCTCCTCCACTCCTAGCCCTACCTGCCGCACCTCCACTCCTAGCTCTGCCTGCTGCACCTTCACTCCTAGCCCTGCCTGCCGCACCTCCACTCCTAGCCCTGCCTGCCGCTCTCCACTACTAGCCCTGCCTGCCGCTCCTCCACTCCTAGCCTGGACTGCCGCTCCTCCACTCCTAGCCCGGCCTGCCGCACCTCCATTCCTAGCCCTGCCTGCTGCACCTCCACTCCTAGCCCTGCCTGCAGTACATGCCCTCCTAGCCCTGCCTGCAGTACATACCCTCCTAGCCCTGCCTGCCGTACCTCCAATCCTAGCCCTGCCTGCTGCACCTCCACTCCTAGCCCTGCCTGCCGCACCTCCAATCCTAGCCCTGCCTGCCACACCTCCACTCCTAGCCCTGTCCTGGTCCTGCCTGCTGCACCTCCACTCCTAGCCCTGCCTGCCGCACATCCACTCCTAGCCCTGCCTGCCATACCTCCATTCCTAGCCTGGCCTGCCGTACCTCCACTCCTAGCCCTGCCTGCCTGCTGCACCTCCACTCCTAGCCCTGCCTGCTGCACCTCCACTCCTAGCCTGCCTGCCACACCTCCACTCCTAGCCCTGCCTGCCGCACCTCCACTTCTAGCCCTGCCTGCCGCACCTCCACTCCTAGCCCTGTCCTAGCCCTGCCTGCCACACCTCCACTCCTAGTCCTGCCTGCCGCACCTCCACTCCTAGCCCTGCCTGCCGCTCCTCCACTCCTAGCCCTACCTGCCGCACCTCCACTCCTAGCTCTGCCTGCCTGCTGCACCTCCACTCCTAGCTCTGCCTACCTGCTGCACCTCCACTCCTAGCCCTGCCTGCCACGCCTCCACTCCTAGCACTGCCTGTCGTACCTCCATTCCTAGCCCTGCCTGCTGCACCTCCACTCCTAGCCCTGCCTGCTGCACCTCCACTCCTAGCCCTGCCTGCCGCTTCTCCACTCCTAGCCCTGCCTGCCGTACCTCCACTCCTAGCCCTGCCTGCCGCACCTCCACTCCTAGCCCTGCCTGCAGCTCCTCCACTCCTAGCCCTGCCTGCCGCTCCTCCACTCCTAGCCCTGCCTGCCATACCTCCACTCCTAGCCCAGCCTGCCGCACCTCCACTCCTAGCCCTGCCTGCCTGCTGCATCTCCACTCCTAGCCCTGCCTGCAGTACATCCCCTCCTAGCCCTGCCTGCCGTACCTCCACTCCTAGCCCTGCCTGTCGCTCCTCCACTCCTAGCCCTGCCTGTCGCTCCTCCACTCCTAGCCCAGCCTGCCATACCTCCACTCCTAGCCCAGCCTGCCGTACCGCCACTCCTAGCCCGGCCTGCCTGCTGCACCTGCACTCCTAGCCCTGCCTGCCACACCTCCACTCCTAGCCCTGCCTGCCGCACCTCCACTCCTAGCCCTGTCCTGGCCCTGCCTGCCATACCTCCACTCCTAGCCCGGCCTGCCGTACCTCCACTCCTAGCCCGGCCTGCCTGCTGCAACTGCACTCCTAGCCCTGCCTGCCACACCTCCACTCCTAGCCCTGCCTGCCGCACCTCCACTCCTCGCCCATCCTGGCCCTGCCTGCTGCACCTCCACTCCTAGCCCTGCCTGCCGCACCTCCACTCCTAGCCCTGCCTGCTGCTCCTCCACTCCTAGCCCTGCCTGCTGCTCCTCCACTCCTAGCCCTGCCTGCCTCACCTCCACTCCTAGCCCTGCCTGCTGCACTTCCACTCCTAGCCCGGCCTGCAGAACCTCCACTCATAGCCCTGCCTGCCTGCCGCACCTCCACTCCTAGCCCTGCCTGCTGCACATTCACTCCTATCCCTGCCTGCCGTACCTCCACTCCTAGCCCTGCCTGTCGTACCTCCACTCCTAGCCCTGCCTGCTGCACCTCCATTCCTAGCCCTGTCCTAGCCCTGCCTGCCGTACCTCCACTGCTAGACCTGCCTGCCGCACCTCCACTCCTAGCCCTGCCTGCTGCTCCTCCACTCCTAGCCCTGCCTGCCGCACCTCCACTCCTAGCCCTACCTGCCGCACCTCCACTCCTAGCCCTGCCTGCCTGCTGCACCTCCACGCCTAGCCCTGGCTGCCGCACCTCCACTCGTAGCTCTGCCTGCCGCATCTCCACTCCTAGCCCTGCCTGCCGCACCTCCACTCCTAGCCCTGCCTGCCGCTCCTCCACTCCTGGCCCTGCCTGCTTGCCGCACCTCCACCCCTGGCCCTGCCTGCTTGCCGCACCTCCCCTCCTAGCCCTGCCTGCCACACCTCCACTCCTAGCCCTGCCTGCCTCACCTCCACTCCTAGCCCTGCCTGCCGCACCTCCACTCCTAGCCCTGCCTGCCGCTCCTCCACTCCTGGCACTGCCTGCTTGCCGCACCTCCACCCCTGGCCCTGCCTGCTTGCCGCACCTCCCCTCCTAGCCCTGCCTGCCGCACCTCCACTCCTAGCCCTGCCTGCCTCACCTCCACTCCTAGCCCTGCCTGTCTCACCTCCACTCCTAGCCCTGCCTGCCGCACCTCCACTCCTAGCCCTGCCTGTTGCACTTCCACTCCTAGCCCGGCCTGCAGAACCTCCACTCCTAGCCCTGCCTGCCTGCCACACCTCCACTCCTAGCCCTGCCTGCCTGCTGCACCTCCACTCCTAGCCCTGCCTGCCGCACCTCCACTCCTAGCCCTGCCTGCCATGCCTCCACTCCTATCCCTGCCTGTAGTACCTCCACTCCTAGCCCTGCCTGCTGCACCTCCATTCCTAGCCCTGTCTGCCTCACCTCCACTCCTAGCCCTCTCTTGGCCCTGCCTGCTGCACCTCCACTCCTAGCCCTGTCCTAACCCTGCCTGCCGCACCTCCACTCCTAGCCCTGCCTGCCGCACCTCCACTCCTAGCCCTGCCTGCCGCTCCTCTACTCCTAGCCCTGCCTGCCGCTCCTCCACTCCTAGCCCTGCCTGCCGTACCTCCACTCCTAGCCCTACCTGCCGCACCTCCACTCCTAGCTCTGCCTGCCTGCTGCACCTTCACTCCTAGCCCTGCCTGCCGCTCCTCCACTCCTAGCCCTGCCTGCCACTCCTCCACTCCTAGCCCTGCCTGCCACACCTCCACTCCTCGCCCATCCTGGCCCTGCCTGCTGCACCTCCACTCCTAGCCCTGCCTGCCGCACCTCCACTCCTAGCCCTGCCTGCCGCTCCTCCACTCCTAGCCCTGCCTGCTGCTCCTCCACTCCTAGCCCTGCCTGCCTCACCTCCATTCCTAGCCCTGCCTGCTGCACTTCCACTCCTAGCCCGGCCTGCAGAACCTCCACTCATAGCCCTGCCTGCCTGTCGCACCTCCACTCCTAGCCCTGCCTGCTGCACCTTCACTCCTATCCCTGCCTGCCGTACCTCCACTCCTAGCCCTGCCTGTCGTAACTCCACTCCTAGCCCTGCCTGCTGCACCTCCATTCCTAGCCCTGTCCTAGCCCTGCCTGCCGTACCTCCACTCCTAGCCCTGCCTGCCGCACCTCCACTCCTAGCCCTGTCTGCCGCACCTCCACTCCTAGCCCTCTCCTGGCCCTGCCTGCTGCACCTCCACTTCTAGCCCTGCCTGCCGCACCTCCACTGCTAGACCTGCCTGCCGCACCTCCACTCCTAGCCCTGCCTGCTGCTCCTCCACTCCTAGCCCTGCCTGCCGCAGCTCCACTCCTAGCCCTACCTGCCGCACCTCCACTCCTAGCCCTGCCTGCCTGCTGCACCTCCACGCCTAGCCCTGGCTGCCGCACCTCCACTCGTAGCTCTGCCTGCCGCATCTCCACTCCTAGCCCTGCCTGCCTCACCTCCACTCCTAGCCCTGCCTGCCGCACCTCCACTCCTAGCCCTGCCTGCCGCTCCTCCACTCCTGGCCCTGCCTGCTTGCCGCACCTCCACCCCTGGCCCTGCCTGCTTGCCGCACCTCCCCTCCTAGCCCTGCCTGCCGCACCTCCACTCCTAGCCCTGCCTGCCTCACCTCCACTCCTAGCCCTGCCTGCCGCACCTCCACTCCTAGCCCTGCCTGCCTCACCTCCACTCCTAGCCCTGCCTGCCGCTCCTCCACTCCTGGCCCTGCCTGCTTGCCGCACCTCCACCCCTGGCCCTGCCTGCTTGCCGCACCTCCCCTCCTAGCCCTGCCTGCCGCACCTCCACTCCTAGCCCTGCCTGCCTCACCTCCACTCCTAGCCCTGCCTGCCTCACCTCCACTCCTAGCCCTGCCTGCCGCACCTCAACTCCTAGCCCTGCCTGTTGCACTTCCACTCCTAGCCCGGCCTGCAGAACCTCCACTCCTAGCCCAGCCTGCCTGCCGCACCTCCACTCCTAGCCCTGCCTGCCTGCTGCACCTCCACTCCTAGCCCTGCCTGCCGCACCTCCACTCCTAGCCCTGCCTGCCATGCCTCCACTCCTATCCCTGCCTGTAGTACCTCCACTCCTAGCCCTGCCTGCTGCACCTCCATTCCTAGCCCTGTCCTAGCCCTGCCTGCCGTACCTCCACTCCTAGCCCTGCCTGCCGCACCTCCACTCCTAGCCCTGCTTGCCTCACCTCCACTCCTAGCCCTCTCCTGGCCCTGCCTGCTGCACCTCCACTCCTAGCCCTGTCCTAACCCTGCCTGCCGCACCTCCACTCCTAGCCCTGCCTGCCGCACCTCCACTCCTAGCCCTGCCTGCCGCTCCTCTACTCCTAGCCCTGCCTGCCGCTCCTCCACTCCTAGCCCTGCCTGCCGTACCTCCACTCCTAGCCCTACCTGGCGCACCTCCACTCCTAGCTCTGCCTGCCTGCTGCACCTTCACTCCTAGCCCTGCCTGCCGCTCCTCCACTCCTAGCCTGGACTGCCGCTCCTCGACTCCTAGCCCAGCCTGCCGCACCTCCACTCCTAGCCCTGCCTGCTGCACCTCCACTCCTAGCCCTGCCTGCAGTACATACCCTCCTAGCCCTGCCTGCAGTACATACCCTCCTAGCCCTGCCTGCCATACCTCCAATCCTAGCCCGGCCTGCCGCACCTCCACTCCTAGCCCTGCCTGCCGCACCTCCACTCCTAGCCCTGCCTGCCACACCTCCACTCCTAGCCCTGTCCTGGTCCTGCCTGCTGCACCTCCACTCCTAGCCCTGCCTGCCGCACCTCCACTTCTAGCCCTGCCTGCCATACCTCCACTCCTAGCCTGGCCTGCCGTACCTCCACTCCTAGCCCTGCCTGCCTGCTGCACCTCCACTCCTAGCCCTGCCTGCTGCACCTCCACTCCTAGCCCTGCCTACCACACCTCCACTCCTAGCCCTGCCTGCCGCACCTCCACTTCTAGCCCTGCCTGCCGCACCTCCACTCCTAGCCCTGTCCTAGCCCTGCCTGCCACACCTCCACTCCTAGCCCTGCCTGCCGCACCTCCACTCCTAGCCCTACCTGCCACACCTCCACTCCTAGCTCTGCCTGCCTACCGCTCCTCCACTCCTAGCCCTGCCTGCCGCTCCTCTACTCCTAGCCCTGCCTGCCATACCTCCACTCCTAACCCGGCCTGCTGCACCTCCACTCCTAGCCCTGCCTGCTGCACCTTCACTCCTAGCCCTGCCTGCCGCACCGCCACTCCTAGCCCTGCCTGCCACACCTCCACTCCTAGCCCTGCCTATCGCACCTCCACTCCTAGCCCTGTCCTGGCCCTGCCTGCTGCACCTCCACTCCTAGCCCTGTCCTAGCCCTGCCTGCTGCACCTCCACTCCTAGCCCTGCCTGCCGCTCCTCCACTCCTAGCCCTGCCTGCCGCTGCTCCACTCCTATCCCTGCCTGCTGTACCTCCACTCCTAGCCCTGCCTGCTGCTCCTCCACTCCTGGCCGTGCCTGCTTGCCGCACCTCCACCCCTGGCCCTGCCTGCTTGCCGCACCTCCCCTCCTAGCCCTGCCTGCCGCACCTCCACTCCTAGCCCTGCCTGCCTCACCTCCACTCCTAGCCCTGCCTGCCTCACCTCCACTCCTATCCCTGCCTGCCGCACCTCCACTCCTAGCCCTGCCTGTTGCACTTCCACTCCTAGCCCGGCCTGCAGAACCTCCACTCCTAGCCCTGCCTGCCTGCCGCACCTCCACTCCTAGCCCTGCCTGCCTGCCGCACCTCCACTCCTAGCCCTGCCTGCCGCACCTCCACTCCTAGCCCTGCCTGCCATGCCTCCACTCCTAGCCCTGCCTGTAGTACCTCCACTCCTAGCCCTGCCTGCTGCACCTCCATTCCTAGCCCTGTCCTAGCCCAGCCTGCCGTACCTCCACTCCTAGCCCTGCCTGCCGCAGCTCCACTCCTAGCCCTGCCTGCCTCACCTCCACTCCTAGCCCTCTCCTGGCCCTGCCTGCTGCACCTCCACTCCTAGCCCTGTCCTAACCCTGCCTGCCGCACCTCCACTCCTAGCCATGCCTGCCGCACCTCCACTCCTAGCCCTGCCTGCCGCTCCTCTACTCCTAGCCCTGCCTGCCGCTCCTTCACTCCTAGCCCTGCCTGCCATACCTCCACTCCTAGCCCTACCTGCCACACCTCCACTCCTAGCTCTGCCTGCTGCACCTTCACTCCTAGCCCTGCCTGCCGCACCTCCACTCCTAGCCCTGCCTGCCGCTCTCCACTACTAGCCCTGCCTGCCGCTCCTCCACTCCTAGCCTGGACTGCCGCTCCTCCACTCCTAGCCCGGCCTGCTGCACCTCCATTCCTAGCCCTGCCTGCTGCACCTCCACTCCTAGCCCTGC
This sequence comes from Ambystoma mexicanum, assembly GCF_040938575.1. Taxonomy (NCBI): domain Eukaryota; kingdom Metazoa; phylum Chordata; class Amphibia; order Caudata; family Ambystomatidae; genus Ambystoma; species Ambystoma mexicanum. The sequence goes on from NC_090938.1 coordinate 391,793,906, forward strand.
CTGCAGTACATACCCTCCTAGCCCTGCCTGCAGTACATACCCTCCTAGCCCTGCCTGCCGTACCTCCAATCCTAGCCCTGCCTGCCGCACCTCCACTCCTAGCCCTGCCTGCCGCACCTCCACTCCTAGCCCTGCCTGCCACACCTCCACTCCTAGCCCTGTCCTGGTCCTGCCTGCTGCACCTCCACTCCTAGCCCTGCCTGCCGCACATCCACTCCTAGCCCTGCCTGCCATACCTCCATTCCTAGCCCGGCCTGCCGTACCTCCACTCCTAGCCCTGCCTGCCTGCTGCACCTCCACTCCTAGCCCTGCCTGCTGCACCTCCACTCCTAGCCTGCCTGCCACACCTCCACTCCTAGCCCTGCCTACCGCACCTCCACTTCTAGCCCTGCCTGCCGCACCTCCACTCCTAGCCCTGTCCTAGCCCTGCCTGCCACACCTCCACTCCTAGTCCTGCCTGCCGCACCTCCACTCCTAGCCCTGCCTGCCGCTCCTCCACTCCTAGCCCTACCTGCCGCACCTCCACTCCTAGCTCTGCCTGCCTGCTGCACCTCCACTCCTAGCTCTGCCTACCTGCTGCACCTCCACTCCTAGCCCTGCCTGCCACGCCATCACTCCTAGCCCTGCCTGTCGTACCTCCATTCCTAGCCCTGCCTGCCGCACCTCCACTCCTAGCCCTGCCTGCTGCACCTCCACTCCTAGCCCTGCCTGCCGCTCCTCCACTCCTAGCCCTGCCTGCCGTACCTCCACTCCTAGCCCTGCCTGCCGCACCTCCACTCCTAGCCCTGCCTGCAGCTCCTCCACTCCTAGCCCTGCCTGCCGCTCCTCCACTCCTAGCCCTGCCTGCCATACCTCCACTCCTAAACCAGCCTGCCACACCTCCACTCCTAGCCCTGCCTGCCTGCTGCATCTCCACTCCTAGCCCTGCCTGCAGTACATCCCCTCCTAGCCCTGCCTGCCGTACCTCCACTGCTAGCCCTGCCTGTCGCTCCTCCACTCTTAGCCCTGGCTGTCGCTCCTCCACTCCTAGCCCAGCCTGCCATACCTCCACTCCTAGCCCGGCCTGCCGTACCGCCACTCCTAGCCCGGCCTGCCTGCTGCACCTGCACTCCTAGCCCTGCCTGCCACACCTCCACTCCTAGCCCTGCCTGCCGCACCTCCACTCCTAGCCCTGTCCTGGCCCTGCCTGCCATACCTCCACTCCTAGCCCGGCCTGCCGTACCTCCACTCCTAGCCCGGCCTGCTTGCTGCAACTGCACTCCTAGCCCTGCCTGCCACACCTCCACTCCTAGCCCTGCCTGCCGCACCTCCACTCCTCGGCCTGTCCTGGCCCTGCCTGCTGCACCTCCACTCCTAGCCCTGTCCTAGCCCTGCCTGCCGCACCTCCACTCCTAGCCCTGCCTGCCGCTCCTCCACTCCTAGCCTGGACTGCTGCTCCTCCACTCCTAGCCCGGCCTGCCGCACCTCCATTCCTAGCCCTGCCTGCTGCACCTCCACTCCTAGCCCTGTCCTAGCCCTGCCTGCCGCACCTCCACCACTAGCCCTGCCTGCCGCTCCTCCACTCCTAGCCTGGACTGCCGCTCCTCCACTCCTAGCCCGGCCTGCCGCACCTCCATTCCTAGCCCTGCCTGCTGCACCTCCACTCCTAGCCCTGCCTGCAGTACATACCCTCCTAGCCCTGCCTGCAGTACATACCCTCCTAGCCCTGCCTGCCGTACCTCCAATCCTAGCCCTGCCTGCCGCACCTCCACTCCTAGCCCTGCCTGCCGCACCTCCACTCCTAGCCCTGCCTGCCACACCTCCACTCCTAGCCCTGTCCTGGTCCTGCCTGCTGCACCTCCACTCCTAGCCCTGCCTGCCGCACATCCACTCCTAGCCCTGCCTGCCATACCTCCATTCCTAGCCCGGCCTGCCGTACCTCCACTCCTAGCCCTGCCTGCCTGCTGCACCTCCACTCCTACCCCTGCCTGCTGCACCTCCACTCCTAGCCTGCCTGCCACACCTCCACTCCTAGCCCTGCCTGCCGCACCTCCACTTCTAGCCCTGCCTGCCGCACCTCCACTCCTAGCCCTGTCCTAGCCCTGCCTGCCACACCTCCACTCCTAGTTCTGCCTGCCGAACCTCCACTCCTAGCCCTGCCTGCCGCTCCTCCACTCCTAGCCTTACCTGCCGCACCTCCACTCCTAGCTCTGCCTGCCTGCTGCACCTCCACTCCTAGCTCTGCCTACCTGCTGCACCTCCACTCCTAGCCCTGCCTGCCACGCCTCCACTTCTAGCCCTGCCTGTCGTACCTCCATTCCTAGCCCTGCCTGCCGCACCTCCACTCCTAGCCCTGCCTGCTGCACCTCCACTCCTAGCCCTGCCTGTCGCTCCTCCACTCCTAGCCCTGCCTGCTGTACCTCCACTCCTAGCCCTGCCTGCCGCACCTCCACTCCTAGCCCTGCCTGCAGCTCCTCCACTCCTAGCCCTGCCTGCCGCTCCTCCACTCCTAGCCCTGCCTGCCATACCTCCACTCCTAGCCCAGCCTGCCGCACCTCCACTCCTAGCCCTGCCTGCCTGCTGCATCTCCACTCCTAGCCCTGCCTGCAGTACATCCCCTCCTAGCCCTGCCTGCCGTACCTCCACTCCTAGCCCTGCCTGTCGCTCCTCCACTCCTAGCCCTGCCTGTTGCTCCTCCACTCCTAGCCCAGCCTGCCATACCTCCACTCCTAGCCCGGCCTGCCGTACCGCCACTCCTATCCCGGCCTGCCTGCTGCACCTGCACTCCTAGCCCTGCCTGCCACACCTCCACTCCTAGCCCTGCCTGCCGCACCTCCACGCCTAGCCCTGTCCTGGCCCTGCCTGCCATACCTCCACTCCTAGCCCGGCCTGCCGTACCTCCACCCCTAGCCCGGCCTGCCTGCTGCAACTGCACTCCTAGCCCTGCCTGCCACACCTCCACTCCTAGCCTGCCTGCCGCACCTCCACTCCTCGCCCTGTCCTGTCCCTGCCTGCTGCACCTCCACTCCTAGCCCTGTCCTAGCCCTGCCTGCCGCACCTCCACTCCTAGCCCTGCCTGCCGCTCCTCCACTCCTAGCCTGGACTGCCGCTGCTCCACTCCTAGCCCGGCCTGCCGCACCTCCATTCCTAGCCCTGCCTGCTGCACCTCCACTCCTAGCCCTGTCCTAACCCTGCCTGCCGCACCTCCACTACTAGCCCTGCCTGCCGCTCCTCCACTCCTAGCCTGGACTGCCGCTCCTCCACTCCTAGCCCGGCCTGCCACACCTCCATTCCTAGCCCTGCCTGCTGCACCTCCACTCCTAGCCCTGCCTGCAGTACATACCCTCCTAGCCCTGCCTGCAGTACATACCCTCATAGCCCTGCCTGCCGTACCTCCAATCCTAGCCCTGCCTGCCGCACCTCCACTCCTAGCCCTGCCTGCCGCACCTCCACTCCTAGCCCTGCCTGCCACACCTCCACTCCTAGCCCTGTCCTGGTCCTGCCTGCTGCACCTCCACTCCTAGCCCTGCCTGCCGCACATCCACTCCTAGCCCTGCCTGCCATACCTCCATTCCTATCCCGGCCTGCCGTACCTCCACTCCTAGCCCTGCCTGCCTGCTGCACCTCCACTCCTAGCCCTGCCTGCTGCACCTCCACTCCTAGCCTGCCTGCCACACCTCCACTCCTAGCCCTGCCTGCCGCACCTCCACTTCTAGCCCTGCCTGCCGCACCTCCACTCCTAGCCCTGTCCTAGCCCTGCCTGCCACACCTCCACTCCTAGTCCTGCCTGCCGCACCTCCACTCCTAGCCCTGCCTGCCGCTCCTCCACTCCTAGCCCTACCTGCCGCACCTCCACTCCTAGCTCTGCCTGCCTGCTGCACCTCCACTCCTAGCTCTGCCTACCTGCTGCACCTTCACTCCTAGCCCTCCCTGCCACGCCTCCACTCCTAGCCCTGCCTGTCGTACCTCCATTCCTAGCCCTGCCTGCCGCACCTCCACTCCTAGCCCTGCCTGCTGCACCTCCACTCCTAGCCCTGCCTGCCGCTCCTCCACTCCTAGCCCTGCCTGCCGTACCTCCACTCCTAGCCCTGCCTGCCGCACCTCCACTCCTAGCCCTGCCTGCAGCTCCTCCACTCCTAGCCCTGCCTGCCGCTCCTCCACTCCTAGCCCTGCCTGCCATACCTCCACTCCTAGCCCAGCCTGCCGCACCTCCACTCCTAGCCCTGCCTGCCTGCTGCATCTCCACTCCTAGCCCTGCCTGCAGTACATCCCCTCCTAGCCCTGCCTGCCGTACCTCCACTCCTAGCCCTGCCTGTCGCTCCTCCACTCCTAGCCCAGCCTGTCGCTCCTCCACTCCTAGCCCAGCCTGCCATACCTCCACTCCTAGCCCGGCCTGCCGTACCGCCACTCCTAGCCCGGCCTGCCTGCTGCACCTGCACTCCTAGCCCTGCCTGCCACACCTCCACTCCTAGTCCTGCCTGCCGCACCTCCACTCCTAGCCCTGTCCTGGCTCTGCCTGCCATACCTCCACTCCTAGCCCGGCCTGCCGTACCTCCACTCCTAGCCCGGCCTGCCTGCTGCAACTGCACTCCTAGCCCTGCCTGCCACACCTCCACTCCTAGCCCTGCCTGCCGCACCTCCACTCCTCGCCCTGTCCTGGCCCTGCCTGCTGCACCTCCACTCCTAGCCCTGTCCTAGCCCTGCCTGCCGCACCTCCACTCCTAGCCCTGCCTGCCGCTCCTCCACTCCTATCCTGGACTGCCGCTCCTCCACTCCTAGCCCGGCCTGCCGCACCTCCATTCCTAGCCCTGCCTGCTGCACCTCCACTCCTAGCCCTGTCCTAGCCCTGCCTGCCGCACCTCCACTACTAGCCCTGCCTGCCGCTCCTCCACTCCTAGCCTGGACTGCCGCTCCTCCACTCCTAGCCCGGCCTGCCGCACCTCCATTCCTAGCCCTGCCTGCTGCACCTCCACTCCTAGCCCTGCCTGCAGTACATACCCTCCTAGCCCTGCCTGCAGTACATACCCTCCTAGCCCTGCCTGCCGTACCTCCAATCCTAGCCCTGCCTGCCGCACCTCCACTCCTAGCCCTGCCTGCCGCACCTCCACTCCTAGCCCTGCCTGCCACACCTCCACTCCTAGCCCTGTCCTGGTCCTGCCTGCTGCACCTCCACTCCTAGCCCTGCCTGCCGCACATCCACTCCTAGCCCTGCCTGCCATACCTCCATTCCTAGCCCGGCCTGCCGTACCTCCACTCCTAGCCCTGCCTGCCTGCTGCACCTCCACTCCTACCCCTGCCTGCTGCACCTCCACTCCTAGCCTGCCTGCCACACCTCCACTCCTAGCCCTGCCTGCCGCACCTCCACTTCTGGCCCTGCCTGCCGCACCTCCACTCCTAGCCCTGTCCTAGCCCTGCCTGCCACACCTCCACTCCTAGTTCTGCCTGCCGAACCTCCACTCCTAGCCCTGCCTGCCGCTCCTCCACTCCTAGCCTTACCTGCCGCACCTCCACTCCTAGCTCTGCCTGCCTGCTGCACCTCCACTCCTAGCTCTGCCTACCTGCTGCACCTCCACTCCTAGCCCTGCCTGCCACGCCTCCACTTCTAGCCCTGCCTGTCGTACCTCCATTCCTAGCCCTGCCTGCCGCACCTCCACTCCTAGCCCTGCCTGCTGCACCTCCACTCCTAGCCCTGCCTGCCGCTCCTCCACTCCTAGCCCTGCCTGCTGTACCTCCACTCCTAGCCCTGCCTGCCGCACCTCCACTCCTAGCCCTGCCTGCAGCTCCTCCACTCCTAGCCCTGCCTGCCGCTCCTCCACTCCTAGCCCTGCCTGCCATACCTCCACTCCTAGCCCAGCCTGCCGCACCTCCACTCCTAGCCCTGCCTGCCTGCTGCATCTCCACTCCTAGCCCTGCCTGCAGTACATCCCCTCCTAGCCCTGCCTGCCGTACCTCCACTCCTAGCCCTGCCTGTCGCTCCTCCACTCCTAGCCCTGCCTGTTGCTCCTCCACTCCTAGCCCAGCCTGCCATACCTCCACTCCTAGCCCGGCCTGCCGTACCGCAACTCCTATCCCGGCCTGCCTGCTGCACCTGCACTCCTAGCCCTGCCTGCCACACCTCCACTCCTAGCCCTGCCTGCCGCACCTCCACGCCTAGCCCTGTCCTGGCCCTGCCTGCCATACCTCCACTCCTAGCCCGGCCTCCCTTACCTCCACTCCTAGCCCGGCCTGCCTGCTGCAACTGCACTCCTAGCCCTGCCTGCACACCTCCACTCCTAGCCCTGCCTGCCGCACCTCCACTCCTCGCCCTGTCCTGTCCCTGCCTGCTGCACCTCCACTCCTAGCCCTGTCCTAGCCCTGCCTGCCGCACCTCCACTCCTAGCCCTGCCTGCCGCTCCTCCACTCCTAGCCTGGACTGCCGCTCCTCCACTCCTAGCCCGGCCTGCCGCACCTCCATTCCTAGCCCTGCCTGCTGCACCTCCACTCCTAGCCCTGTCCTAGCCCTGCCTGCCGCACCTCCACTACTAGCCCTGCCTGCCGCTCCTCCACTCCTAGCCTGGACTGCCGCTCCTCCACTCCTAGCCCGGCCTGCCACACCTCCATTCCTAGCCCTGCCTGCTGCACCTCCACTCCTAGCCCTGCCTGCAGTACATACCCTACTAGCCCTGCCTGCAGTACATACCCTCATAGCCCTGCCTGCCGTACCTCCAATCCTAGCCCTGCCTGCCGCACCTCCACTCCTAGCCCTGCCTGCCGCACCTCCACTCCTAGCCCTGCCTGCCACACCTCCACTCCTAGCCCTGTCCTGGTCCTGCCTGCTGCACCTCCACTCCTAGCCCTGCCTGCCGCACATCCACTCCTAGCCCTGCCTGCCATACCTCCATTCCTATCCCGGCCTGCCGTACCTCCACTCCTAGCCCTGCCTGCCTGCTGCACCTCCACTCCTAGCCCTGCCTGCTGCACCTCCACTCCTAGCCTGCCTGCCACACCTCCACTCCTAGCCCTGCCTGCCGCACCTCCACTTCTAGCCCTGCCTGCCGCACCTCCACTCCTAGCCCTGTCCTAGCCCTGCCTGCCACACCTCCACTCCTAGTCCTGCCTGCCGCACCTCCACTCCTAGCCCTGCCTGCCGCTCCTCCACTCCTAGCCCTACCTGCCGCACCTCCACTCCTAGCTCTGCCTGCCTGCTGCACCTCCACTCCTAGCTCTGCCTACCTGCTGCACCTTCACTCCTAGCCCTCCCTGCCACGCCTCCACTCCTAGCCCTGCCTGTCGTACCTCCATTCCTAGCCCTGCCTGCCGCACCTCCACTCCTAGCCCTGCCTGCTGCACCTCCACTCCTAGCCCTGCCTGCCGCTCCTCCACTCCTAGCCCTGCCTGCCGTACCTCCACTCCTAGCCCTGCCTGCCGCACCTCCACTCCTAGCCCTGCCTGCAGCTCCTCCACTCCTAGCCCTGCATGCCGCTCCTCCACTCCTAGCCCTGCCTGCCATACCTCCACTCCTAGCCCAGCCTGCCGCACCTCCACTCCTAGCCCTGCCTGCCTGCTGCATCTCCACTCCTAGCCCTGCCTGCAGTACATCCCCTCCTAGCGCTGCCTGCCGTACCTCCACTCCTAGCCCTGCCTGTCGCTCCTCCACTCCTAGCCCTGCCTGTCGCTCCTCCACTCCTAGCCCAGCCTGCCATACCTCCACTCCTAGCCCGGCCTGTCGTACCGCCACTCCTAGCCTGGCCTGCCTGCTGCACCTGCACTCCTAGCCCTGCCTGCCACACCTCCACTCCTAGCCCTGCCTGCTGCACCTCCACGCCTAGCCCTGTCCTGGCCCTGCCTGCCATACCTCCACTCCTAGCCCGGCCTGCCGTACCTCCACTCCTAGCCCGGCCTGCCTGCTGCAACTGCACTCCTAGCCCTGCCTGCCACACCTCCACTCCTAGCCCTGCCTGCCGCACCTCCACTCCTCACCCTGTCCTGGCCCTGCCTGCTGCACCTCCACTCCTAGCCCTGTCCTAGCCCTGCCTGCCGCACCTCCACTCCTAGCCCTGCCTGCCGCTCCTCCACTCCTAGCCCTGCCTGCTGCTCCTCCACTCCTAGCCCTGCCTGCCTCACCTCCACTCCTAGCCCTGCCTGCTGCACTTCCACTCCTAGCCCGGCCTGCAGAACCTCCACTCATAGCCCTGCCTGCCTGCCGCACCTCCACTCCTAGCCCTGCCTGCTGCACCTTCACTCCTATCCCTGCCTGCCGTTCCTCCACTCCTAGCCCTGCCTGCCGTACCTCCACTCCTAGCCCTGCCTGTCATACCTCCACTCCTAGCCCTGCCTGTCGTACCTCCACTCCTAGCCCTGCCTGCTGCACCTCCATTCCTAGCCCTGTCCTAGCCCTGCCTGCCGTACCTCCACTCCTAGCCCTGCCTGCCGCACCTCCACTCCTAGCCCTGTCTGCCGCACCTCCACTCCTAGCCCTCTCCTGGCCCTGCCTGCTGCACCTCCACTTCTAGCCCTGTCCTAGCCCTGCCTGCCGCACCTCCACTGCTAGACCTGCCTGCCGCACCTCCACTCCTAGCCCTGCCTGCTGCTCCTCCACTCCTAGCCCTGCCTGCCGCACTTCCACCCCTAGCCCTACCTGCCGCACCTCCACTCCTAGCCCTGCCTGCCTGCTGCACCTCCGCGCCTAGCCCTGGCTGCCGCACCTCCACTCGTAGCTCTGCCTGCCGCATCTCCACTCCTAGCCCTGCCTACCTGCCACACCTCCACTCCTAGCTCTGCCTGCTGCACCTCCATTCCTAGCCCTGTCCTAGCCCTGCCTGCTGCACCTCCACTCAATAGCCCTGCCTGCCTGCAGCACCTCCACTCCTAGCTCTGCCTGCCATACCTCCACTACTAGCCCTGTCCTAGCCCTGCCTGCCGCACCTCCATGCCTAGCCCTGTCCCAGCCCGGCCTGCCGTACCTCCACTCCTAGCCCGGCCTGCCTGCTGCACCTCCACTCCTAGCCCTGGCCCTGCCTGCCATACCTCCACTCCTAGCCCGGCCTGCCGTATCTCCACTCCTAGCCCGGCCTGCCTGCTGCACCTGCACTCCTAGCCCTGCCTGCCACACCTCCACTCCTAGCCCTGCCTGCCGCACCTCCACTCCTAGCCCTGTCCTGGCCCTGCCTATTGCACCTCCACTCCTAGCCCTGTGCTAGCCCTGCCTGCCGCACTTCCACTCCTAGCCCTGCCTGCCGCTCCTCCACTCCTAGCCCTGCCTGCTGCTCCTCCACTCCTAGCCCTGCCTGCCTGCTGCACCTCCACTCCTAGCCCTGCCTGCTTGCTGCACCTCCACTCCTAGCCCTGCCTGCCGCACCTCCACTCCTAGCCCTGCCTGCCGCACCTCCACTCCTAGCCCTGCCTGCCTCACCTCCACTCCTAGCCCGGCCTGCAGAACCTCCACTCATAGCCCTGCCTGCTTGCCGCACCTCCACTCCTAGCCCTGCCTGCCTGCTGCACCTTCACTCCTAGCCCTGCCTGCCGTGCCTCCGCTCCTAGCCCTGCCTGCCGTACCTCCACTCCTAGCCCTGCCTGCTGCACCTCCATTCCTAGTACTGTCCTAGCCCTGCCTGCCGCACCTCCACTCCTAGCCCTGTCTGCCGCACCTCCACTTCTAGCCCTCTACTGGCCCTGCCTGCTGCACCTCCACTTCTAGCCCTGTCCTAGCCCTGCCTGCCGCACCTCCACTCCTAGCCCTACCTGCTGCACCTCCACTTCTAGCCCTGCCTGCCGCTCCTCCACTCCTAGCCCTGCCTGCCGCACCTCCACTCCTAGCCCTACCTGCTGCACCTCCACTCCTAGCCCTGCCTGCCTGCTGCACCTCCACTCCTAGCCCTGCCTGCCGCACCTCCACTCGTAGCTCTGCCTGCGGCATCTCCACTCCTAGACCTGCCTACCTGCCGCACCTCCACTCCTAGCTCTGCCTGCCGCACCTCCACTCCTAGCTCTGCCTGCCACACCTCCACTCCTAGCCCTGCCTGCCGCAACTCCACTCCTAGCCCTGCCTGCCGCAACTCCACTCCTAGCCCTGCCTGCCGCACCTCCACTCCTAGCCCTGTCCTAGCCCTGCCTGCCACACCTCCACTCCTAGCCCTGCCTGCCACACCTCCACTCCTAGCCCAGCCTGCCTGCCGCACCTCCAGTCCTAGCCCTGCCTGCCGTATCTCCACTCCTAGCGCTGCCTGCCGCATCTCCACTCCTAGCCCTGCCTGCCGCATCTCCACTCCTAGCCCTGCCTGCCTACCGCACCTCCAGTCCTAGCCCTGCCTGCCGAACCTCCACTCCTAGCCCTGCCTGCTGTACCTCCACTTCCAGCCCTGCCTGCCACACCGCCACTCCTATCCCTGCCTGCTGCACCTCCATTCCTAGCCCTATCCTAGCCCTGCCTGCCGTACCTCCACTCCTAGCTCTGCCTGTCGCACCTCCACTCCTAGCCCTGTCCTGGCCCGGCCTGCCGCACCTCCATTCCTAGCCCTGCCTGCTGCACCTCCACTCCTAGCCCTGTCCTAGCCCTGCCTGCCGCACCTCCACTACTAGCCCTGCCTGCCGCTCCTCCACTCCTAGCCTGGACTGCCGCTCCTCCACTCCTAGCCCGGCCTGCCACACCTCCATTCCTAGCCCTGCCTGCTGCACCTCCACTCCTAGCCCTGCCTGCAGTACATACCCTACTAGCCCTGCCTGCAGTACATACCCTCATAGCCCTGCCTGCCGTACCTCCAATCCTAGCCCTGCCTGCCGCACCTCCACTCCTAGCCCTGCCTGCCGCACCTCCACTCCTAGCCCTGCCTGCCACACCTCCACTCCTAGCCCTGTCCTGGTCCTGCCTGCTGCACCTCCACTCCTAGCCCTGCCTGCCGCACATCCACTCCTAGCCCTGCCTGCCATACCTCCATTCCTATCCCGGCCTGCCGTACCTCCACTCCTAGCCCTGCCTGCCTGCTGCACCTCCACTCCTAGCCCTGCCTGCTGCACCTCCACTCCTAGCCTGCCTGCCACACCTCCACTCCTAGCCCTGCCTGCCGCACCTCCACTTCTAGCCCTGCCTGCCGCACCTCCACTCCTAGCCCTGTCCTAGCCCTGCCTGCCACACCTCCACTCCTAGTCCTGCCTGCCGCACCTCCACTCCTAGCCCTGCCTGCCGCTCCTCCACTCCTAGCCCTACCTGCCGCACCTCCACTCCTAGCTCTGCCTGCCTGCTGCACCTCCACTCCTAGCTCTGCCTACCTGCTGCACCTTCACTCCTAGCCCTCCCTGCCACGCCTCCACTCCTAGCCCTGCCTGTCGTACCTCCATTCCTAGCCCTGCCTGCCGCACCTCCACTCCTAGCCCTGCCTGCTGCACCTCCACTCCTAGCCCTGCCTGCCGCTCCTCCACTCCTAGCCCTGCCTGCCGTACCTCCACTCCTAGCCCTGCCTGCCGCACCTCCACTCCTAGCCCTGCCTGCAGCTCCTCCACTCCTAGCCCTGCATGCCGCTCCTCCACTCCTAGCCCTGCCTGCCATACCTCCACTCCTAGCCCAGCCTGCCGCACCTCCACTCCTAGCCCTGCCTGCCTGCTGCATCTCCACTCCTAGCCCTGCCTGCAGTACATCCCCTCCTAGCGCTGCCTGCCGTACCTCCACTCCTAGCCCTGCCTGTCGCTCCTCCACTCCTAGCCCTGCCTGTCGCTCCTCCACTCCTAGCCCAGCCTGCCATACCTCCACTCCTAGCCCGGCCTGTCGTACCGCCACTCCTAGCCTGGCCTGCCTGCTGCACCTGCACTCCTAGCCCTGCCTGCCACACCTCCACTCCTAGCCCTGCCTGCTGCACCTCCACGCCTAGCCCTGTCCTGGCCCTGCCTGCCATACCTCCACTCCTAGCCCGGCCTGCCGTACCTCCACTCCTAGCCCGGCCTGCCTGCTGCAACTGCACTCCTAGCCCTGCCTGCCACACCTCCACTCCTAGCCCTGCCTGCCGCACCTCCACTCCTCACCCTGTCCTGGCCCTGCCTGCTGCACCTCCACTCCTAGCCCTGTCCTAGCCCTGCCTGCCGCACCTCCACTCCTAGCCCTGCCTGCCGCTCCTCCACTCCTAGCCCTGCCTGCTGCTCCTCCACTCCTAGCCCTGCCTGCCTCACCTCCACTCCTAGCCCTGCCTGCTGCACTTCCACTCCTAGCCCGGCCTGCAGAACCTCCACTCATAGCCCTGCCTGCCTGCCGCACCTCCACTCCTAGCCCTGCCTGCTGCACCTTCACTCCTATCCCTGCCTGCCGTTCCTCCACTCCTAGCCCTGCCTGCCGTACCTCCACTCCTAGCCCTGCCTGTCATACCTCCACTCCTAGCCCTGCCTGTCGTACCTCCACTCCTAGCCCTGCCTGCTGCACCTCCATTCCTAGCCCTGTCCTAGCCCTGCCTGCCGTACCTCCACTCCTAGCCCTGCCTGCCGCACCTCCACTCCTAGCCCTGTCTGCCGCACCTCCACTCCTAGCCCTCTCCTGGCCCTGCCTGCTGCACCTCCACTTCTAGCCCTGTCCTAGCCCTGCCTGCCGCACCTCCACTGCTAGACCTGCCTGCCGCACCTCCACTCCTAGCCCTGCCTGCTGCTCCTCCACTCCTAGCCCTGCCTGCCGCACTTCCACCCCTAGCCCTACCTGCCGCACCTCCACTCCTAGCCCTGCCTGCCTGCTGCACCTCCGCGCCTAGCCCTGGCTGCCGCACCTCCACTCGTAGCTCTGCCTGCCGCATCTCCACTCCTAGCCCTGCCTACCTGCCACACCTCCACTCCTAGCTCTGCCTGCTGCACCTCCATTCCTAGCCCTGTCCTAGCCCTGCCTGCTGCACCTCCACTCAATAGCCCTGCCTGCCTGCAGCACCTCCACTCCTAGCTCTGCCTGCCATACCTCCACTACTAGCCCTGTCCTAGCCCTGCCTGCCGCACCTCCATGCCTAGCCCTGTCCCAGCCCGGCCTGCCGTACCTCCACTCCTAGCCCGGCCTGCCTGCTGCACCTCCACTCCTAGCCCTGGCCCTGCCTGCCATACCTCCACTCCTAGCCCGGCCTGCCGTATCTCCACTCCTAGCCCGGCCTGCCTGCTGCACCTGCACTCCTAGCCCTGCCTGCCACACCTCCACTCCTAGCCCTGCCTGCCGCACCTCCACTCCTAGCCCTGTCCTGGCCCTGCCTATTGCACCTCCACTCCTAGCCCTGTGCTAGCCCTGCCTGCCGCACTTCCACTCCTAGCCCTGCCTGCCGCTCCTCCACTCCTAGCCCTGCCTGCTGCTCCTCCACTCCTAGCCCTGCCTGCCTGCTGCACCTCCACTCCTAGCCCTGCCTGCTTGCTGCACCTCCACTCCTAGCCCTGCCTGCCGCACCTCCACTCCTAGCCCTGCCTGCCGCACCTCCACTCCTAGCCCTGCCTGCCTCACCTCCACTCCTAGCCCGGCCTGCAGAACCTCCACTCATAGCCCTGCCTGCTTGCCGCACCTCCACTCCTAGCCCTGCCTGCCTGCTGCACCTTCACTCCTAGCCCTGCCTGCCGTGCCTCCGCTCCTAGCCCTGCCTGCCGTACCTCCACTCCTAGCCCTGCCTGCTGCACCTCCATTCCTAGTACTGTCCTAGCCCTGCCTGCCGCACCTCCACTCCTAGCCCTGTCTGCCGCACCTCCACTTCTAGCCCTCTACTGGCCCTGCCTGCTGCACCTCCACTTCTAGCCCTGTCCTAGCCCTGCCTGCCGCACCTCCACTCCTAGCCCTACCTGCTGCACCTCCACTTCTAGCCCTGCCTGCCGCTCCTCCACTCCTAGCCCTGCCTGCCGCACCTCCACTCCTAGCCCTACCTGCTGCACCTCCACTCCTAGCCCTGCCTGCCTGCTGCACCTCCACTCCTAGCCCTGCCTGCCGCACCTCCACTCGTAGCTCTGCCTGCGGCATCTCCACTCCTAGACCTGCCTACCTGCCGCACCTCCACTCCTAGCTCTGCCTGCCGCACCTCCACTCCTAGCTCTGCCTGCCACACCTCCACTCCTAGCCCTGCCTGCCGCAACTCCACTCCTAGCCCTGCCTGCCGCAACTCCACTCCTAGCCCTGCCTGCCGCACCTCCACTCCTAGCCCTGTCCTAGCCCTGCCTGCCACACCTCCACTCCTAGCCCTGCCTGCCACACCTCCACTCCTAGCCCAGCCTGCCTGCCGCACCTCCAGTCCTAGCCCTGCCTGCCGTATCTCCACTCCTAGCGCTGCCTGCCGCATCTCCACTCCTAGCCCTGCCTGCCGCATCTCCACTCCTAGCCCTGCCTGCCTACCGCACCTCCAGTCCTAGCCCTGCCTGCCGAACCTCCACTCCTAGCCCTGCCTGCTGTACCTCCACTTCCAGCCCTGCCTGCCACACCGCCACTCCTATCCCTGCCTGCTGCACCTCCATTCCTAGCCCTATCCTAGCCCTGCCTGCCGTACCTCCACTCCTAGCTCTGCCTGTCGCACCTCCACTCCTAGCCCTGTCCTGGCCCTGCCTGCTGCACCTCCACTCCTAGCCCTGCCTGCCTGCAGCACCTCCACTCCTAGCTCTGCCTGCCATACCTCCACTCTTAGCCCTGTCCTAGCCCTGCCTGCCGCACCTCCATGCCTAGCCCTGCCTGCCACACCTCCACTCCTAGCCCTGCCTGCCTGCAGCACCTCCACTCCTAGCTCTGCCTGCCATACCTCCACTCCTAGCCCTGTCCTAGCCCTGCCTGCCGCACCTCCATGCCTAGCCCTGCCTGCCACACCTCCACTCCTAGCCCTGTCCTAGCCCGGCCTGCCGTACGTCCACTCCTGGCCCTGCCTGCCTGCTGCACCTCCACTCCTAGCCCTGCCTGCCGCACCTCCACTCCTAGCCCTGCCTGCCACACCTCCACTCCTAGCCCTGCCTGCCGCACCTCCACTCCTAGCCCTTCCTGCCGCACCTCCACTCCTAGCCCTGTGCTAGCCCTGCCTGCCACGCCTCCACTCCTAGCCCTGCCCGCCGCACCTCCACTCCTAGCCCTGCCTGCCGCTGTTCCACTCCTAGCCCTACCTGCCGCACCTCCACTCCTAGCTCTGCGTACCTGCTGCACCTCCACTCCTAGCCCTGCCTGCCACGCCTCCACTCCTAGCCCTGCCTGTCGTACCTCCACTCCTAGCCCTGCCTGCTGCACCTCCATTCCTAGCCCTGCCTGCCGCTCCTCCACTCCTAGCCCTGCCTGCCGCTCCTCCACTCCTAGCCCTGCCTGCCGCTCCTCCACTCCTAGCCCTGCCTGCCGCACCTCCACTCCTAGCCCTACCTGCCGCACCTCCACTCCTAGCTCTGCCTGCCTGCTGCACCTTCACTCCTAGCCCTGCCTGCCGCACCTCCACTCCTAGCCCTGCCTGCCGCTCCTCCACTCCTAGCCCTGCCTGCCGCTCCTCCACTCCTAACCCTGCCTGCCGCTCCTCCACTCCTAGCCCTGCTTGCCATACCTCCACTATTAGCTCGGCCTGCCGCACCTCCACTCCTAGCCCTGATTGCCTGCTGCACCTCCACTCCTAGCCCTGCCTGCTGCACCTCCACTCCTAGCCCTGCCTGCAGTACATCCCCTCTTAGTCCTGCCTGCCGTACCTCCAATCCTAGCCTTGCCTGCCACACCTCCACTCATAGCCCTGTCCTGGTCCTGCCTGCCGCATCTCCATTCCTAGCCCTGCCTGCCGCACCTCCACTCCTAGCCCTGCCCGACGCTCCTCCACTCCTAGCCCTGCCTGTCGCTCCTCCACTACTAGCCCTGCCTGTCCCTCCTCCACTCCTAGCCCTGCCTGCCATACCTCCACTCCTAGCCCTGCCTGCTGCACCTCCACTCCTAGCCCTGTCCTAGCCCTGCCTGCTGCTCCTCCACTCCTAGCCCTGCCTGCCTGCCGCACCTCCACTCCTAGCCCTGCCTGCTTGCCGCACCTCCACTCCTAGCCCTGCTTGCCGCACCTCCACTCCTAGCCCTGCCTGCCGCACCTCTACTCCTAGCCCTGCCTGCCTCACCTCCACTCCTAGCGCTGCCTGCCACACCTCCACTCCTAGCCCGGCCTGAAGAACCTCCACTCATAGCCCTGCCTGCCTGCCGCACCTCCACTCCTAGCCCTGCCTGCCTGATGCACCTTTACTTCTATCCCTGCCTGCCATGCCTCCACTCATAGCCCTGCCTGCCGTACCTCCACTCCTAGCCCTGCCTGTCATACCTCCACTCCTAGCCCTGCCTGCTGCACCTCCACTCCTAGCCCTCCCTGCCGCTCCTCCACTCCTAGCCCTACCTGCCGCACCTCCACTCCTAGCTCTGCCTGCCTGCTGCACCTCCACCCCTAGCTCTGCCTACCTGCTGCACCTCCACTCCTAGCCCTGCCTGCCACGCCTCCACTCCTAGCCCTGCCTGTCGTACCTCCACTCCTAGCCCTGCCTGCTGCACCTCCATTCCTAGCCCTGCCTGCCGCTCCTCCACTCCTAGCCCTGCCTGCCGCCCCTCCACTCCTAGCCCTGCCTGCCGCACCTCCAATCCTAGCCCTGCCTGCCGCACCTCCAATCCTAGCCCTACCTGCCGCACCTCCACTCCTAGCTCTGCCTGCCTGCTGCACCTTCACTCCTAGCCCTGCCTGCCGCACCTCCACTCCTAGCCCTGCCTGCCGCTCCTCCACTCCTAGCCCTGCCTGCCGCTCCTCCACTCCCAGGCCTGCGTGCCATTCCTCCACTCCTAGCCCGGCCTGCCGCACCTCCACTCCTAGCCCTGCCTGCATGCTGCACCTCCACTCCTAGCCCTGCCTGCCGTACATCCCCTCCTAGCCCTGCCTGCCGTACCTCCAATCCTAGCCCTGCCTGCTGCACCTCCACTCCTAGCCCTGCCTGCCGCACCTCCACTCCTAGCCCTGCCTGCCACACCTCCACTCCTAGCCCTGTCCTAGCCCTGCCTGCTGCACCTCCATTCCTAGCCCTGCCTGCCGCACCTCCACTCCTAGCCCTGCCTGTCGCTCCTCCACTCCTAGCTCTGCCTGCCGCATCTCCACTCCTAGTCCTGCCTACCTGCTGCACCTCCACTCCTAGCTCTGCCTGCCGCATCTCCACTCCTAGCCCTGCCTACCTGCTGCACCTCCACTCCTAGCTCTGCCTGCGCACCTCCACTCCTAGCCCTGCCTGCCACACCTCCACTCCTAGCCCTGCCTGCCGCAACTGCACTCCTAGCCCTGCCTGCCGCAACTGCACTCCTAGCCCTGTCCTAGCCCTGCCTGCCGCACCTCCACTCCTAGCCCTGTCCTAGCCCTGCCTGCTGCACCTCCACTCCTAGCCCTGCCTGCCTACCGCACCTCCAGTCCTAGCCCTGCCTGCCGCACCTCCACTCCTAGCCCTGCCTGCCACATCACTCCTAGCCCTGCCTGCTGTACCTCCACTCCTATCCCTGCCTGCCACACCGCCACTCCTAGCCCTGCCTGCTGCACCTCCATCCCTAGCCCTGTCCTAGCCCTGCCTGCCGTACCTCCACTCCTAGCTCTGCCTGCCATACCTCCACTCCTAGCCCTGCCCTAGCCCTGCCTGCCGCACCTCCACTCCTAGCCCTGCCTGCCACAACTCCATGCCTAGCCCTGTCCTAGCACCGGCTTGCCACACCTCCACTCCGAGCCCTGTCCTAGCCCGGCCTGCCATACCTCCACTCCTAGCCCTGCCTGCCTGCTGCACCTCCACTCCTAGCTCTGCCTGCCGCACCTCCACTCCTAGCCCTGCCTGCCGCACCTCCACTCCTAGCCCTGCCTGCCACACCTCCACCCCTAGCCCTGCCTGCCGCACCTCCACTACTAGCCCTGTCCTAACCCTGCCTGCCACACCTCCACTCCTAGCCCTGCCTGCTGCACCTCCACTCCTAGCCCTACCTGCCGCACCTCCACTCCTAGATCTGCCTGACTGCTGCACCTCCACTCCAAACTCTGCCTGCCTGCTGCACCTCCACTCCTAGCCCTGCCTGCCACGCCTCCACTCCTAGCCCTGCCTGTCGTACCTCCACTCCTAGCCCTGCCTGCTGCACCTCCAATCCTAGCCCTTCTTGCCGCACCTCCACTCATAGCCCTGCCTGCCACACCTCCACTCCTAGCCCTGCCTGCCAATCCTCCACTCCTAGCCCTGCCTGCCGTACCTCCACTCCTAGCCCTACCTGCCGCACCTCCACTCCTAGCTCTGCCTGCCTGCTGCACCTTCACTCCTAGCCCTGCCTGCCTGCTGCACCTTCACTCCTAGCCCTGCCTGCCTGCTGCACCTTCACTCCTAGCCCTGCCTGCCGCTCCTCCACTCCTAGCCCTGCCTGCCTGCTGCACCTCCACTCCTAGCCCTGTCCTAGCCCTGCCTGCCGCATCTCCATTCCTAGCCCTGCCTGCCGCACCTCCACTCTTAGCCCTGCACGCCGCTCCTCCACTCCTAGCCCTGCCCTTCGCTCCTCCACTCCAGGCCCTGCCTGCCATACCTCCACTCCTAGCCCAGCCTGCCGTACCTCCACTCCTAGCCCGGCCTGCCTGCTGCACCTCCACTCCTAGCACTGCCTGCTGCACCTCCACTCCTAGCCCTGCCTGCCACGCCTCCACTCCTAGCCCTGCCTGCCGCACCTCCACTTCTAGCCCTGTCCTGGCCCTGCCTGCTGCACCTCCACTACTAGCCCTGTCCTAGCCCTGCCTGCCGCACCTCCACTCCTAGCCCTGCCTGCCACACCTCCACTCCTAGCCCTGCCTGCCGTACCTCCACTCCTAGCCCTGCCTGCTGCTCCTCCACTCCTAGCCCTGTCCTAGCCCTGCCTGCCGCACCTCCACTCCTAGCCCTGCCTGCCACACCTCCACTCCTAGCCCTGCCTGCCACACCGCCACTCCTAGCCTGGCCTGCAGAACCTCCACTCCTAGCCCTGCCTGCCTGCTGCACCTTCACTCCTAGCCCTGCCTGCCGTACCTCCACTCCTAGCCCTGTCCTGGCCCTGCCTGCTGCACCTCCACTCCTAGCCCTGTCCTAGCCCTGCCTGCCGCACCTCCACTCCTAGCCCTGCCTGCCACACCTCCACTCCTAGCCCTGCCTGCCTGCTGCACCTCCACTCCTAGCCCTGTCCTAGCCCTGCCTGCCGCACCTCCACTCCTAGCCCGGCCTGCAGAACCTCCACTCCTAGCCCTGCCTGCCTGCTGCACCTTCACTCCTATCCCTGCCTGCCGTGCCTCCACTCCTAGCCCTGCCTGCCGTACCTCCACTCCTAGCCCTGCCTGTCGTACCTCCACTCCTAGCCCCGCCTGCCTGCTGCACCTCCACTCCTAGCCCTGCCTGCCACACCTCCACTCCTAGCCCTGCCTGCCACACCTCCACTCCTAGCCCTGTCCTGGCCCTGCCTGCTGCACCTCCACTCCTAGCCCTGTCCTAGCCCTGCCTGCCGCACCTCCACTCCTAGCCCTGCCTGCCACACCTCCACTCCTAGCCCTGCCTGCTGCACCTCCACTCCTAGCCCTGTCCTAGCCCTGCCTGCCGCACCTCCACTCCTAGCCTGGCCTGCCGTGCCTCCACTCCTATCCCTGCCTGCCGTACCTCCACTCCTAGCCCTGCCTGTCGTACCTCCACTCCTAGCCCTGCCTGTTGCACCTCCACTCCTAGCCCTGTCCTATCCCTGCCTGCCGTATCTCCACTCCTAGCCCTGCCTGTCGTACTTCCACTCCTAGCCCTGCCTGCTGCACCTCCATTCCTAGCCCTGTCCTAGCCCTGCCTGCCATACCTCCACTCCTATCTCTGCCTGCCGCACCTCCACTCCTAGCCCTGTCTGCCGCACCTCCACTCCTAGCCCTCTCCTGGCCCGGCCTGCTGCACCTCCACTTCTAGCCCTGTCCTAGCCCTGCCTGCCGCACCTCCACTCCTAGCCCTGCCTGCCGCACCTCCACTCCTAGCCCTGCCTGCTGCTCCTCCACTCCTAGCCCTGCCTGCCTGCTGCACCTCCACTCCTAGCCCTACCTGCCGCACCTCCACTCCTAGCTCTGCCTGCCGCATCTCCACTCCTAGCCTTGCCTACCTGCTGCACCTCCACTCCTAGCTCTGCCTGCCGCACCTCCACTCCTAGCCCTGCCTGCCACACCTCCACTCCTAGCCCTGCCTGCTGCAACTGCACTCCTAGCCCTGCCTGCCGCAACTGCACTCCTAGCCCTGTCCTAGCCCTGCCTGATGCACCTCCACTCCTAGCCCTGTCCTAGCCCTGCCTGCCGCACCTCCACTCCTAGCCCTGCCTGCCTACCGCACCTCCAGTCCTAGCCCTGCCTACCGCACCTCCAGTCCTAGCCCTGCCTGCCACATCACTCCTAGCCCTGCCTGCTGTACCTCCACTCCTATCCCTGCCTGCCACACCGCCACTCCTAGCCCTGCCTGCTGCACCTCAATTCCTAGCCCTGTCCTAGCCCTGCCTGTCGTATCTCCACTCCTAGCTCTGCCTGTCGCACCTCCACTCCTAGCCCTGTCCTGGCCCTGCCTGCTGCACCTCCACTCCTAGCCCTGCCTGCCTGCAGCACCTCTACTCCTAGCTCTGTCTGCCGCACCTCCACTCCTAGCCCTGCCTGCCACACCTCCACTCCTAGCCCTGCCTGCCACACCTCCACTCCTAGCCCTGCCTGCCGCACCTCCACTACTAGCCCTGTCCTAACCCTGCCTGCCACACCTCCACTCCTAGCCTTGCCTGCCGCACCTCCACTCCTAGCCCTGCCTGCCGCTCCTCCACTCCTAGCCCTACCTGCCGCACCTCCACTCCTAGATCTGCCTGCCTGCTGCACCTCCACTCCTAGCTCTGCCTGTCTCCTGCACCTCCACTCCTAGCCCTGCCTGCCACGCCTCCACTCCTAGCCCTGCCTGTCGTACCTCCACTCCTAGCCCTGCCTGCTGCACCTCCATTCCTAGCCCTGCCTGCCGCACCTCCATTCCTAGCCCTGCCTGCCACACCTCCACTCCTAGGCCTGCCTGCCGCTCCTCCACTCCTAGCCCTGCCTGCCGCTCCTCCACTCCTAGCCCTGCCTGCCATACCTCCACTCCTAGCCCTACCTGCCGCACTTCCACTCCTAGCTCTGCCTGCCTGCTGCACCTTCACTCCTAGCCCTGCCTGCCACTCCTCCACTCCTAGCGCTGCCTGCCGCTCCTCCACTCCTAGCCCTGCCTGCCGCTCCTCCACTCCAAGCCTTGCCTGCCATACCTCCACTCCTAGCCCTGCCTGCCCGCTGCACCTCCACTCCTAGCCCTGCCTGCCTGCTGCACCTCCCCTCCTAGCCCTGCCTGCAGTACATCCCCTCCTAGCCCTGCCTGCCGCACCTCCACTCCTAGCCCTGCCTGCCGCACCTCCACTCCTAGCCCTGCCTGCCACACCTCCACTCCTAGCCCTGCCTGCCACACCTCCACTCCTAGCCCTGTCCTAGCCCTGCCTGCCGCATCTCCATTCCTAGCCCTGCCTGCCGCACCTCCACTCTTAGCCCTGCCCGCCGCTCCTCCACTCCTAGCCCTGCCTGTCGCTCCTCCACTCCTAGCCCTGCCTGCCATACCTCCACTCCTAGCCCGGCCTGCCGTACCTCCACTCCTAGCCCGGCCTGTCTGCTGCACCTCCACTCCTAGCACTTCCTGCCGCACCTCCACTCCTAGCCCTGCCTGCCGCACCTCCACTCCTAGCCCTGTCCTGGCCCTGCCTGCTGAACCTCCACTCCTAGCCCTGTCCTAGCCCTGCCTGCCGCACCTCCACTCCTATCCCTGCCTGCCACACCTCCACTCCTAGCCCTGCCTGCCGCTCCTCCACTCCTAGCCCTGCCTACCGTACCTCCACTCCTAGACCTGCCTGCTGCTCCTCCACTCCTAGACCTGCCTGCCTGCTGCACCTCCACTCCTAGCCCTGTCCTAGCCCTGCCTGTCGCACCTCCACTCCTAGCCCGGCCTGCAGAACCTCCACTCCTAGCCCTGCCTGCCTGCTGCACCTTCACTCCTATCCCTGCCTGCCATGCCTCCACTCCTAGCCCTGCCTGCCGTACCTCCACTCCTAGCCCTGCCTGTCGTACCTCCACTCCTAGCCCTGCCTGCTGCACCTCCATTCCTAGCCCTGTCCTAGCTCTGCCTGCCGTACCTCCACTCCTAGCTCTGCCTGCCGCACCTCCACTCCTAGCCCTGTCTGCCGCACCTCCACTCCTAGCCCTCTCCTGGCCCGGCCTGCTGCACCTCCACTTCTAGCCCTGTCCTAGCCCTGCCTGCCGCACCTCCACTCCTAGCCCTGCCTGCCGCACCTCCACTCCTAGCCCTGCCTGCTGCTCCTCCACTCCTAGCCCTGCCTGCTGCACCTCCACTCCTAGCCCTACCTGCCGCACCTCCACTCCTAGCTCTGCCTGCCGCATCTCCACTCCTAGCCCTGCCTACCTGCTGCACCTCCACTCCTAGCTCTGCCTGCCGCACCTCCACTCCTAGCCCTGCCTGCCACACCTCCACTCCTAGCCCTGCCTGCCACACCTCCACTCCTAGCCCTGCCTGCCGCAACTGCACTCCTAGCCCTGCCTGCCGCAACTGCACTCCTAGCCCTGTCCTAGCCCTGCCTGCCGCACCTCCACTCCTAGCCCTGCCCTAGCCCTGCCTGCCGCACCTCCACTCCTAGCCCTGCCTGCCTACCGCACCTCCACTCCTAGCCCTGCCTGCCGCACCTCCACTCCTAGCCCTGCCTGGCACATCACTCCTAGCCCTGCCTGCTGTACCTCCACTCCTATCCCTGCCTGCCACACCGCCACTCCTAGCCCTGCCTGCTGCACCTCAATTCCTAGCCCTGCCTGCCGTACCTCCACTCCTAGCTCTGCCTGTCGCACCGCCACTCCTAGCACTGTCCTGGCCCTGCCTGCTGCACCTCCACTCCTAGCCCTGCCTGCCTGCAGCACCTCCACTCCTAGCTCTGCCTGCCATACCTCCACTCCTAGCCCTGTCCTAGCCCTGCCTGCCGCACCTCCACTCCTAGCCCTGCCTGCCAAAACTCCATGCCTAGCCCTGTCCTAGCACCGGCCTGCCACACCTCCACGCCGAGCCCTGTCCTAGCCCGGCCTGCCGTACCTCCACTCCTAGCCCTGCCTGCCTACTGCACCTCCCCTCCTAGCTCTGCCTGCCGCACCTCCACTCCTAGCCCTGCCTGCCACACCTCCACTCCTAGCCCTGCCTGCCACACCTCAACTCCTAGCCCTGCCTGCCGCTCCTCCACTCCAAGCCTTGCCTGCCATACCTCCACTCCTAGCCCTGCCTGCCCGCTGCACCTCCACTCCTAGCCCTGCCTGCCTGCTGCACCTCCCCTCCTAGCCCTGCCTGCAGTACATCCCCTCCTAGCCCTGCCTGCCGCACCTCCACTCCTAGCCCTGCCTGCCGCACCTCCACTCCTAGCCCTGCCTGCCACACCTCCACTCCTAGCCCTGCCTGCCACACCTCCACTCCTAGCCCTGTCCTAGCCCTGCCTGCCGCATCTCCATTCCTAGCCCTGCCTGCCGCACCTCCACTCTTAGCCCTGCCCGCCGCTCCTCCACTCCTAGCCCTGCCTGTCGCTCCTCCACTCCTAGCCCTGCCTGCCATACCTCCACTCCTAGCCCGGCCTGCCGTACCTCCACTCCTAGCCCGGCCTGTCTGCTGCACCTCCACTCCTAGCACTTCCTGCCGCACCTCCACTCCTAGCCCTGCCTGCCGCACCTCCACTCCTAGCCCTGTCCTGGCCCTGCCTGCTGAACCTCCACTCCTAGCCCTGCCTGCCACACCTCCACTCCTAGCCCTGCCTGCCGCTCCTCCACTCCTAGCCCTGCCTACCGTACCTCCACTCCTAGACCTGCCTGCTGCTCCTCCACTCCTAGACCTGCCTGCCTGCTGCACCTCCACTCCTAGCCCTGTCCTAGCCCTGCCTGTCGCACCTCCACTCCTAGCCCGGCCTGCAGAACCTCCACTCCTAGCCCTGCCTGCCTGCTGCACCTTCACTCCTATCCCTGCCTGCCGTGCCTCCACTCCTAGCCCTGCCTGCCGTACCTCCACTCCTAGCCCTGCCTGTCGTACCTCCACTCCTAGCCCTGCCTGCTGCACCTCCATTCCTAGCCCTGTCCTAGCTCTGCCTGCCGTACCTCCACTCCTAGCTCTGCCTGCCGCACCTCCACTCCTAGCCCTGTCTGCCGCACCTCCACTCCTAGCCCTCTCCTGGCCCGGCCTGCTGCACCTCCACTTCTAGCCCTGTCCTAGCCCTGCCTGCCGCACCTCCACTCCTAGCCCTGCCTGCCGCACCTCCACTCCTAGCCCTGCCTGCTGCTCCTCCACTCCTAGCCCTGCCTGCTGCACCTCCACTCCTAGCCCTACCTGCCGCACCTCCACTCCTAGCTCTGCCTGCCGCATCTCCACTCCTAGCCCTGCCTACCTGCTGCACCTCCACTCCTAGCTCTGCCTGCCGCACCTCCACTCCTAGCCCTGCCTGCCACATCTCCACTCCTAGCCCTGCCTGCCACACCTCCACTCCTAGCCCTGCCTGCCGCAACTGCACTCCTAGCCCTGCCTGCCGCAACTGCACTCCTAGCCCTGTCCTAGCCCTGCCTGCCGCACCTCCACTCCTAGCCCTGCCCTAGCCCTGCCTGCCGCACCTCCACTCCTAGCCCTGCCTGCCTACCGCACCTCCACTCCTAGCCCTGCCTGCCGCACCTCCACTCCTAGCCCTGCCTGGCACATCACTCCTAGCCCTGCCTGCTGTACCTCCACTCCTATCCCTGCCTGCCACACCGCCACTCCTAGCCCTGCCTGCTGCACCTCAATTCCTAGCCCTGCCTGCCGTACCTCCACTCCTAGCTCTGCCTGTCGCACCTCCACTCCTAGCACTGTCCTGGCCCTGCCTGCTGCACCTCCACTCCTAGCCCTGCCTGCCGCACCTCCACTCCTAGCTCTGCCTGCCATACCTCCACTCCTAGCCCTGTCCAAGCCCTGCCTGCCGCACCTCCACTCCTAGCCCTGCCTGCCAAAACTCCATGCCTAGCCCTGTCCTAGCACCGGCCTGCCACACCTCCACGCCGAGCCCTGTCCTAGCCCGGCCTGCCGTACCTCCACTCCTAGCCCTGCCTGCCTACTGCACCTCCACTCCTAGCTCTGCCTGCTGCACCTCCACTCCTAGCCCTGCCTGCCACACCTCCACTCCTAGCCCTGCCTGCCACACCTCAACTCCTAGCCCTGCCTGCCGCACCTCCACTACTAGCCCTGTCCTAACTCTGCCTGCTACACCTCCACTCCTAGCCCTGCCTGCCACACCTCCACTCATAGCCCTGTCCTGGTCCTGCCTGCTGCACCTCCACTCCTAGCCCTGTCCTAGCCCTGCCTGACGCATCTCCATTCCTAGCCCTGCCTGCCGCACCTCCACTCTTAGCCCTGCCTGCCGCTCCTCCACTCCTAGCCCTGCCTGTCGCTCCTCCACTCCTAGCCCTGCCTGCCATACCTCCACTCCTAGCCCAGCCTGCCGTACCTTCACTCCTAGCCCGGCCTGCCTGCTGAACCTCCACTCCTAGCACTGCCTTCTGCACCTCCACTCCTAGCCCTGTCCTAGCCCTGCCTGCCGCACCTCCACTCCTAGCCCTGCCTGCTGCACCTCCACTCCTAGCCCTGTCCTAGCCCTGCCTGTCGCACCTCCACTCCTAGCCCTGCCTGCCGCACCTCCACTCCTAGCCCTGCCTGCCTGCCACACCTCCACTCCTAGCGCTGCCTGCCGCATCTCCACTCCTAGCCCTGCCTGCCTACCGCACCTTCAGTCCTAGCCCTGCCTGCCACACCTCCACTCCTAGCCCTGTCTGCCACACCTCCACTCCTAGCCCTACCTGCCGTACCTCCACTCCTAGCCCTGCCTGCCACACCTCCACTCCTAGCCCTGCCTGCTGCACCTCCATTCCTAGCCCTGCCTGCCGTACCTCCACTCCCAGCCCTGCCTGCCACACCTCCAGTCCTAGCCCTGTCCTGACCCTCCCTGCTGCACCTCCACTCCTAGCCCTGCCTGCCGCACCTCCACTCGTAGCCCTGCATGCCGCTCCTCCACTCATAGCCCTGCCTGCCGAACCTCCACTCCTAGCCCTGCCTGCTGCACCTACACTCCTAGCCCTGCCTGCCGCACCTCCACTCCTATCCCTGCCTGCCTGCCGCACCTCCACTCCTAGCCCTGCCTGCCTGCCGCACCTCCACTCCTAGCTCTGCCTCCCTGTCGCACCTCCACTCCTAGCCCTGCCTGCCGGCTGCACCTCCACTCCTAGCCCCCTGCATGCTGCACCTCCACTCCTAGCCCTGCCTGCCTGCAGCACCTCCACTCCTAGCTCTGCCTGCCATACCTCCACTCCTAGCCCTGTCCTAGCCCTGCCTGCCGCACCTCCACTCCTAGCCCTGCCTGCCAAAACTCCATGCCTAGCCCTGTCCTAGCACCGGCCTGCCACACCTCCACGCCGAGCCCTGTCCTAGCCCGGCCTGCCGTACCTCCACTCCTAGCCCTGCCTGCCTACTGCACCTCCACTCCTAGCTCTGCCTGCCACACCTCCACTCCTAGCCCTGCCTGCCACACCTCAACTCCTAGCCCTGCCTGCCGCACCTCCACTACTAGCCCTGTCCTAACTCTGCCTGCTACACCTCCACTCCTAGCCCTGCCTGCCACACCTCCACTCATAGCCCTGTCCTGGTCCTGCCTGCTGCACCTCCACTCCTAGCCCTGTCCTAGCCCTGCCTGACGCATCTCCATTCCTAGCCCTGCCTGCCGCACCTCCACTCTTAGCCCTGCCTGCCGCTCCTCCACTCCTAGCCCTGCCTGTCGCTCCTCCACTCCTAGCCCTGCCTGCCATACCTCCACTCCTAGCCCAGCCTGCCGTACCTTCACTCCTAGCCCGGCCTGCCTGCTGAACCTCCACTCCTAGCACTGCCTTCTGCACCTCCACTCCTAGCCCTGTCCTAGCCCTGTCCTAGCCCTGCCTGCCGCACCTCCACTCCTAGCCCTGCCTGCTGCACCTCCACTCCTAGCCCTGTCCTAGCCCTGCCTGTCGCACCTCCACTCCTAGCCCTGCCTGCCGCACCTCCACTCCTAGCCCTGCCTGCCTGCCACACCTCCACTCCTAGCGCTGCCTGCCGCATCTCCACTCCTAGCCCTGCCTGCCTACCGCACCTTCAGTCCTAGCCCTGCCTGCCACACCTCCACTCCTAGCTCTGCCTGCCGCATCTCCACTCCTAGCCCTGCCTACCTGCTGCACCTCCACTCCTAGCTCTGCCTGCCGCACCTCCACTCCTATCCCTGCCTGCCACACCTCCACTCCTAGCCCTGCCTGCCACACCTCCACTCCTAGCCCTGCCTGCCGCAACTGCACTCCTAGCCCTGCCTGCCGCAACTGCACTCCTAGCCCTGTCCTAGCCCTGCCTGCCGCACCTCCACTCCTAGCCCTGCCCTAGCCCTGCCTGCCGCACCTCCACTCCTAGCCCTGCCTGCCTACCGCACCTCCACTCCTAGCCCTGCCTGCCGCACCTCCACTCCTAGCCCTGCCTGGCACATCACTCCTAGCCCTGCCTGCTGTACCTCCACTCCTATCCCTGCCTGCCACACCGCCACTCCTAGCCCTGCCTGCTGCACCTCAATTCCTAGCCCTGCCTGCCGTACCTCCACTCCTAGCTCTGCCTGTCGCACCTCCACTCCTAGCACTGTCCTGGCCCTGCCTGCTGCACCTACACTCCTAGCCCTGCCTGCCTGCCGAACCTCCACTCCTAGCCCTACCTGCTGCACCTACACTCCTAGCCCTGCCTGCCGCACCTCCACTCCTATCCCTGCTTGCCTGCCGCACCTCCACTCCTAGCCCTGCCTGCCTGCCGCACCTCCACTCCTAGCTCTGCCTCCCTGCCGCACCTCCACTCCTAGCCCTGCCTGCCGGCTGCACCTCCACTCCTAGCCCCCTGCATGCTGCACCTCCACTCCTAGCCCTGCCTGCCTGCAGCACCTCCACTCCTAGCTCTGCCTGCCATACCTCCACTCCTAGCCCTGTCCTAGCCCTGCCTGCCGCACCTCCACTCCTAGCCCTGCCTGCCAAAACTCCATGCCTAGCCCTGTCCTAGCACCGGCCTGCCACACCTCCACGCCGAGCCCTGTCCTAGCCCGGCCTGCCGTACCTCCACTCCTAGCCCTGCCTGCCTACTGCACCTCCACTCCTAGCTCTGCCTGCCGCACCTCCACTCCTAGCCCTGCCTGCCACACCTCCACTCCTAGCCCTGCCTGCCACACCTCAACTCCTAGCCCTGCCTGCCGCACCTCCACTACTAGCCCTGTCCTAACTCTGCCTGCTACACCTCCACTCCTAGCCCTGCCTGCCACACCTCCACTCATAGCCCTGTCCTGGTCCTGCCTGCTGCACCTCCACTCCTAGCCCTGTCCTAGCCCTGCCTGACGCATCACCATTCCTAGCCCTGCCTGCCGCACCTCCACTCTTAGCCCTGCCTGCCGCTCCTCCACTCCTAGCCCTGCCTGTCGCTCCTCCACTCCTAGCCCTGCCTGCCATACCTCCACTCCTAGCCCAGCCTGCCGTACCTTCACTCCTAGCCCGGCCTGCCTGCTGAACCTCCACTCCTAGCACTGCCTTCTGCACCTCCACTCCTAGCCCTGTCCTAGCCCTGCCTGCCGCACCTCCACTCCTAGCCCTGCCTGCTGCACCTCCACTCCTAGCCCTGTCCTAGCCCTGCCTGTCGCACCTCCACTCCTAGCCCTGCCTGCCGCACCTCCACTCCTAGCCCTGCCTGCCTGCCACACCTCCACTCCTAGCGCTGCCTGCCGCATCTCCACTCCTAGCCCTGCCTGCCTACCGCACCTTCAGTCCTAGCCCTGCCTGCCACACCTCCACTCCTAGCTCTGCCTGCCGCATCTCCACTCCTAGCCCTGCCTACCTGCTGCACCTCCACTCCTAGCTCTGCCTGCCGCACCTCCACTCCTAGCCCTGCCTGCCACACCTCCACTCCTAGCCCTGCCTGCCACACCTCCACTCCTAGCCCTGCCTGCCGCAACTGCACTCCTAGCCCTGCCTGCCTGCCGCAACTGCACTTCTAGCCCTGTCCTAGCCCTGCCTGCCGCACCTCCACTCCTAGCACTGCCCTAGCCCTGCCTGCCGCACCTCCACTCCTAGCCCTGCCTGCCTACCGCACCTCCACTCCTAGCCCTGCCTGCCGCACCTCCACTCCTAGCCCTGCCTGGCACATCACTCCTAGCCCTGCCTGCTGTACCTCCACTCCTATCCCTGCCTGCCGCACCTCCACTCCTAGCCCTGCCTGCCTACCGCACCTCCACTCCTAGCCCTGCCTGCTGTACCTCCACTCCTATCCCTGCCTGCCACACCGCCACTCCTAGCCCTGCCTGCTGCACCTCAATTCCTAGCCCTGCCTGCCGTACCTCCACTCCTAGCTCTGCCTGTCGCACCTCCACTCCTAGCACTGTCCTGGCCCTGCCTGCCATACCTCCACTCCTAGCCCTGTCCTAGCCCTGCCTGCCGCACCTCCACTCCTAGCCCTGCCTGCCAAAACTCCATGCCTAGCCCTGTCCTAGCACCGGCCTGCCACACCTCCACGCCGAGCCCTGTCCTAGCCAGGCCTGCCGTACCTCCACTCCTAGCCCTGCCTGCCTACTGCACCTCCACTCCTAGCTCTGCCTGCCGCACCTCCACTCCTAGCCCTGCCTGCCACACCTCCACTCCTAGCCCTGCGTGCCACACCTCAACTCCTAGCCCTGCCTGCCGCACCTCCACTACTAGCCCTGTCCTAACTCTGCCTGCTACACCTCCACTCCTAGCCCTGCCTGCCACACCTCCACTCATAGCCCTGTCCTGGTCCTGCCTGCTGCACCTCCACTCCTAGCCCTGCCTGGCACATCACTCCTAGCCCTGCCTGCTGTACCTCCACTCCTATCCCTGCCTGCCACACCGCCACTCCTAGCCCTGCCTGCTGCACCTCAATTCCTAGCCCTGCCTGCCGTACCTCCACTCCTAGCTCTGCCTGTCGCACCTCCACTCCTAGCACTGTCCTGGCCCTGCCTGCCATACCTCCACTCCTAGCCCTGTCCTAGCCCTGCCTGCCGCACCTCCACTCCTAGCCCTGCCTGCCAAAACTCCATGCCTAGCCCTGTCCTAGCACCGGCCTGCCACACCTCCACGCCGAGCCCTGTCCTAGCCAGGCCTGCCGTACCTCCACTCCTAGCCCTGCCTGCCTACTGCACCTCCACTCCTAGCTCTGCCTGCCGCACCTCCACTCCTAGCCCTGCCTGCCACACCTCCACTCCTAGCCCTGCGTGCCACACCTCAACTCCTAGCCCTGCCTGCCGCACCTCCACTACTAGCCCTGTCCTAACTCTGCCTGCTACACCTCCACTCCTAGCCCTGCCTGCCACACCTCCACTCATAGCCCTGTCCTGGTCCTGCCTGCTGCACCTCCACTCCTAGCCCTGCCTGACGCATCTCCATTCCTAGCCCTGCCTGCCGCACCTCCACTCCTAGCCCTGCCTGCCACACCTCCACTCCTAGCCCTGCGTGCCACACCTCAACTCCTAGCCCTGCCTGCCGCACCTCCACTACTAGCCCTGTCCTAACTCTGCCTGCTACACCTCCACTCCTAGCCCTGCCTGCCGCACCTCCACTCTTAGCCCTGCCTGCCGCTCCTCCACTCCTAGCCCTGCCTGTCGCTCCTCCACTCCTAGCCCTGCCTGCCATACCTCCACTCCTAGCCCAGCCTGCCGTACCTTCACTCCTAGCCCGGCCTGCCTGCTGAACCTCCACTCCTAGCACTGCCTTCTGCACCTCCACTCCTAGCCCTGTCCTAGCCCTGCCTGCCGCACCTCCACTCCTAGCCCTGCCTGCTGCACCTCCACTCCTAGCCCTGTCCTAGCCCTGCCTGTCGCACCTCCACTCCTAGCCCTGCCTGCCGCACCTCCACTCCTAGCCCTGCCTGCCTGCCACACCTCCACTCCTAGCGCTGCCTGCCGCATCTCCACTCCTAGCCCTGCCTGCCTACCGCACCTTCAGTCCTAGCCCTGCCTGCCACACCTCCACTCCTAGCCCTGTCTGCCACACCTCCACTCCTAGCCCTACCTGCCGTACCTCCACTCCTAGCCCTGCCTGCCACACCTCCACTCCTAGCCCTGCCTGCTGCACCTCCATTCCTAGCCCTGCCTGCCGTACCTCCACTCCCAGCCCTGCCTGCCACACCTCCAGTCCTAGCCCTGTCCTGACCCTCCCTGCTGCACCTCCACTCCTAGCCCTGCCTGCCGCACCTCCACTCGTAGCCCTGCATGCCGCTCCTCCACTCATAGCCCTGCCTGCCGAACCTCCACTCCTAGCCCTGCCTGCTGCACCTACACTCCTAGCCCTGCCTGCCGCACCTCCACTCCTATCCCTGCCTGCCTGCCGCACCTCCACTCCTAGCCCTGCCTGCCTGCCGCACCTCCACTCCTAGCTCTGCCTCCCTGTCGCACCTCCACTCCTAGCCCTGCCTGCCGGCTGCACCTCCACTCCTAGCCCCCTGCATGCTGCACCTCCACTCCTAGCCCTGCCTGCCTGCAGCACCTCCACTCCTAGCTCTGCCTGCCATACCTCCACTCCTAGCCCTGTCCTAGCCCTGCCTGCCGCACCTCCACTCCTAGCCCTGCCTGCCAAAACTCCATGCCTAGCCCTGTCCTAGCACCGGCCTGCCACACCTCCACGCCGAGCCCTGTCCTAGCCCGGCCTGCCGTACCTCCACTCCTAGCCCTGCCTGCCTACTGCACCTCCACTCCTAGCTCTGCCTGCCACACCTCCACTCCTAGCCCTGCCTGCCACACCTCAACTCCTAGCCCTGCCTGCCGCACCTCCACTACTAGCCCTGTCCTAACTCTGCCTGCTACACCTCCACTCCTAGCCCTGCCTGCCACACCTCCACTCATAGCCCTGTCCTGGTCCTGCCTGCTGCACCTCCACTCCTAGCCCTGTCCTAGCCCTGCCTGACGCATCTCCATTCCTAGCCCTGCCTGCCGCACCTCCACTCTTAGCCCTGCCTGCCGCTCCTCCACTCCTAGCCCTGCCTGTCGCTCCTCCACTCCTAGCCCTGCCTGCCATACCTCCACTCCTAGCCCAGCCTGCCGTACCTTCACTCCTAGCCCGGCCTGCCTGCTGAACCTCCACTCCTAGCACTGCCTTCTGCACCTCCACTCCTAGCCCTGTCCTAGCCCTGTCCTAGCCCTGCCTGCCGCACCTCCACTCCTAGCCCTGCCTGCTGCACCTCCACTCCTAGCCCTGTCCTAGCCCTGCCTGTCGCACCTCCACTCCTAGCCCTGCCTGCCGCACCTCCACTCCTAGCCCTGCCTGCCTGCCACACCTCCACTCCTAGCGCTGCCTGCCGCATCTCCACTCCTAGCCCTGCCTGCCTACCGCACCTTCAGTCCTAGCCCTGCCTGCCACACCTCCACTCCTAGCTCTGCCTGCCGCATCTCCACTCCTAGCCCTGCCTACCTGCTGCACCTCCACTCCTAGCTCTGCCTGCCGCACCTCCACTCCTAGCCCTGCCTGCCACACCTCCACTCCTAGCCCTGCCTGCCACACCTCCACTCCTAGCCCTGCCTGCCGCAACTGCACTCCTAGCCCTGCCTGCCGCAACTGCACTCCTAGCCCTGTCCTAGCCCTGCCTGCCGCACCTCCACTCCTAGCCCTGCCCTAGCCCTGCCTGCCGCACCTCCACTCCTAGCCCTGCCTGCCTACCGCACCTCCACTCCTAGCCCTGCCTGCCGCACCTCCACTCCTAGCCCTGCCTGGCACATCACTCCTAGCCCTGCCTGCTGTACCTCCACTCCTATCCCTGCCTGCCACACCGCCACTCCTAGCCCTGCCTGCTGCACCTCAATTCCTAGCCCTGCCTGCCGTACCTCCACTCCTAGCTCTGCCTGTCGCACCTCCACTCCTAGCACTGTCCTGGCCCTGCCTGCTGCACCTACACTCCTAGCCCTGCCTGCCTGCCGAACCTCCACTCCTAGCCCTACCTGCTGCACCTACACTCCTAGCCCTGCCTGCCGCACCTCCACTCCTATCCCTGCTTGCCTGCCGCACCTCCACTCCTAGCCCTGCCTGCCTGCCGCACCTCCACTCCTAGCTCTGCCTCCCTGCCGCACCTCCACTCCTAGCCCTGCCTGCC
This sequence comes from Ambystoma mexicanum, assembly GCF_040938575.1. NCBI lineage: Eukaryota > Metazoa > Chordata > Amphibia > Caudata > Ambystomatidae > Ambystoma > Ambystoma mexicanum. The sequence continues at coordinate 391,827,050 of NC_090938.1, forward strand.
GGCTGCACCTCCACTCCTAGCCCCCTGCATGCTGCACCTCCACTCCTAGCCCTGCCTGCCTGCAGCACCTCCACTCCTAGCTCTGCCTGCCATACCTCCACTCCTAGCCCTGTCCTAGCCCTGCCTGCCGCACCTCCACTCCTAGCCCTGCCTGCCAAAACTCCATGCCTAGCCCTGTCCTAGCACCGGCCTGCCACACCTCCACGCCGAGCCCTGTCCTAGCCCGGCCTGCCGTACCTCCACTCCTAGCCCTGCCTGCCTACTGCACCTCCACTCCTAGCTCTGCCTGCCGCACCTCCACTCCTAGCCCTGCCTGCCACACCTCCACTCCTAGCCCTGCCTGCCACACCTCAACTCCTAGCCCTGCCTGCCGCACCTCCACTACTAGCCCTGTCCTAACTCTGCCTGCTACACCTCCACTCCTAGCCCTGCCTGCCACACCTCCACTCATAGCCCTGTCCTGGTCCTGCCTGCTGCACCTCCACTCCTAGCCCTGTCCTAGCCCTGCCTGACGCATCACCATTCCTAGCCCTGCCTGCCGCACCTCCACTCTTAGCCCTGCCTGCCGCTCCTCCACTCCTAGCCCTGCCTGTCGCTCCTCCACTCCTAGCCCTGCCTGCCATACCTCCACTCCTAGCCCAGCCTGCCGTACCTTCACTCCTAGCCCGGCCTGCCTGCTGAACCTCCACTCCTAGCACTGCCTTCTGCACCTCCACTCCTAGCCCTGTCCTAGCCCTGCCTGCCGCACCTCCACTCCTAGCCCTGCCTGCTGCACCTCCACTCCTAGCCCTGTCCTAGCCCTGCCTGTCGCACCTCCACTCCTAGCCCTGCCTGCCGCACCTCCACTCCTAGCCCTGCCTGCCTGCCACACCTCCACTCCTAGCGCTGCCTGCCGCATCTCCACTCCTAGCCCTGCCTGCCTACCGCACCTTCAGTCCTAGCCCTGCCTGCCACACCTCCACTCCTAGCTCTGCCTGCCGCATCTCCACTCCTAGCCCTGCCTACCTGCTGCACCTCCACTCCTAGCTCTGCCTGCCGCACCTCCACTCCTAGCCCTGCCTGCCACACCTCCACTCCTAGCCCTGCCTGCCACACCTCCACTCCTAGCCCTGCCTGCCGCAACTGCACTCCTAGCCCTGCCTGCCTGCCGCAACTGCACTTCTAGCCCTGTCCTAGCCCTGCCTGCCGCACCTCCACTCCTAGCACTGCCCTAGCCCTGCCTGCCGCACCTCCACTCCTAGCCCTGCCTGCCTACCGCACCTCCACTCCTAGCCCTGCCTGCCGCACCTCCACTCCTAGCCCTGCCTGGCACATCACTCCTAGCCCTGCCTGCTGTACCTCCACTCCTATCCCTGCCTGCCGCACCTCCACTCCTAGCCCTGCCTGCCTACCGCACCTCCACTCCTAGCCCTGCCTGCTGTACCTCCACTCCTATCCCTGCCTGCCACACCGCCACTCCTAGCCCTGCCTGCTGCACCTCAATTCCTAGCCCTGCCTGCCGTACCTCCACTCCTAGCTCTGCCTGTCGCACCTCCACTCCTAGCACTGTCCTGGCCCTGCCTGCCATACCTCCACTCCTAGCCCTGTCCTAGCCCTGCCTGCCGCACCTCCACTCCTAGCCCTGCCTGCCAAAACTCCATGCCTAGCCCTGTCCTAGCACCGGCCTGCCACACCTCCACGCCGAGCCCTGTCCTAGCCAGGCCTGCCGTACCTCCACTCCTAGCCCTGCCTGCCTACTGCACCTCCACTCCTAGCTCTGCCTGCCGCACCTCCACTCCTAGCCCTGCCTGCCACACCTCCACTCCTAGCCCTGCGTGCCACACCTCAACTCCTAGCCCTGCCTGCCGCACCTCCACTACTAGCCCTGTCCTAACTCTGCCTGCTACACCTCCACTCCTAGCCCTGCCTGCCACACCTCCACTCATAGCCCTGTCCTGGTCCTGCCTGCTGCACCTCCACTCCTAGCCCTGCCTGGCACATCACTCCTAGCCCTGCCTGCTGTACCTCCACTCCTATCCCTGCCTGCCACACCGCCACTCCTAGCCCTGCCTGCTGCACCTCAATTCCTAGCCCTGCCTGCCGTACCTCCACTCCTAGCTCTGCCTGTCGCACCTCCACTCCTAGCACTGTCCTGGCCCTGCCTGCCATACCTCCACTCCTAGCCCTGTCCTAGCCCTGCCTGCCGCACCTCCACTCCTAGCCCTGCCTGCCAAAACTCCATGCCTAGCCCTGTCCTAGCACCGGCCTGCCACACCTCCACGCCGAGCCCTGTCCTAGCCAGGCCTGCCGTACCTCCACTCCTAGCCCTGCCTGCCTACTGCACCTCCACTCCTAGCTCTGCCTGCCGCACCTCCACTCCTAGCCCTGCCTGCCACACCTCCACTCCTAGCCCTGCGTGCCACACCTCAACTCCTAGCCCTGCCTGCCGCACCTCCACTACTAGCCCTGTCCTAACTCTGCCTGCTACACCTCCACTCCTAGCCCTGCCTGCCACACCTCCACTCATAGCCCTGTCCTGGTCCTGCCTGCTGCACCTCCACTCCTAGCCCTGCCTGACGCATCTCCATTCCTAGCCCTGCCTGCCGCACCTCCACTCTTAGCCCTGCCTGCCGCTCCTCCACTCCTAGCCCTGCCTTTCGCTCCTCCACTCCTAGCCCTGCCTGCCATACCTCCACTCCTAGCCCAGCCTGCCGTTCCTTCACTCCTAGCCCGGCCTGCCTGCTGAACCTCCACTCCTAGCACTGCCTTCTGCACCTCCACTCCTAGCCCTGTCCTAGCCCTGCCTGCCGCACCTCCACTCCTAGCCCTGCCTGCTGCACCTCCACTCCTAGCCCTGTCCTAGCCCTGCCTGTCGCACCTCCACTCCTAGCCCTGCCTGCCGCACCTCCACTCCTAGCCCTGCCACACCTCCACTCCTAGCGCTGCCTGCCGCATCTCCACTCCTAGCCCTGCCTGCCTACCGCACCTTCAGTCCTAGCCCTGCCTGCCACACCTCCACTCCTAGCCCTGTCTGCCACACCTCCACTCCTAGCCCTGCCTGCCGTACCTCCACTCCTAGCCCTGCCTGCCACACCTCCACTCCTAGCCCTGCCTGCTGCACCTCCATTCCTAGCCCTGCCTGCCGTACCTCCACTCCCAGCCCTGCCTGCCACACCTCCAGTCCTAGCCCTGTCCTGACCCTCCCTGCTGCACCTCCACTCCTAGCCCTGCCTGCCGCACCTCCACTCGTAGCCCTGCATGCCGCTCCTCCACTCATAGCCCTGCCTGCCGAACCTCCACTCCTAGCCCTACCTGCTGCACCTACACTCCTAGCCCTGCCTGCCTGCCGCACCTCCACTCCTATCCCTGCCTGCCTGCCGCACCTCCACTCCTAGCCCTGCCTGCCGCACCTCCACTCCTAGCTCTGCCTCCCTGCCGCACCTCCACTCCTAGCCCTGCCTGCCGGCTGCACCTCCACTCCTAGCCCCCTGCATGCTGCACCTCCACTCCTAGCCCTGCCTGCCTGCCGCACCTCCAGTCCTAGTCCTGCCTGCCACACCTGCACTCCTAGCGCTGCCTGCTGCATCTCCACTCCTAGCCTTGCCTTCTGTACCTCCACTCCTAGCCCTGCCTGCCGCACCTCCACTCCTAGCCCTGCCTGCCGCACCTCCACTCCTAGCCCTGCCTCACCTCCACTCCTAGCCCTGCCTGCCTCACCTCACCTCCACTCCCAGCCCTGCCTGCCTCACCTCCACTCCCAGCCCTGCCTGCCGCAACTCCACTCCTAGCCCTGCCTGCCGCAGCTCCATTCCTAGCCCTACCTGCCACACCTCCACTCCTAGCCCTGCCTGCCGCAACTCCACTTATAGCCCTGCCTCACCTCCACTCCTAGCCCTGCCTGCCTCACCTCCACTCCCAGCCCTGCCTGCCTCACCTCCACTCCTAGCCCTGCCTGCCGCAACTCCATTCCTAGCCCTGCCTACCGCACCTCTACTCCTAGCCCTGCCTGCCTCACCTCCACTTATAGCCCTGCCGCACCTCCACTCCTAGCCCTGCCTGCCGCACCTCCACTCCTAGCCCTGCCTGCCGCACCTCCACTCCTAGCCCTGCCTGCCATGCCTCCACTCCTAGCCCTGCCTCCCACACCTCCTCTCCAGCCCTGCCTGCCACACCTCCACTCCTAGCCCTGCCTGGCGCACCTCCACTCCTAGCCCTGCCTGGCGCACCTCCACTACTAGCCCTGCCTGCTGCACCTCCACTGCCAGCCCTGCCTGGCGCACCTCCACTGCTAGCCCTGCCAGCCGTACCTCCACTCCTAGCCCTGCCTGGTGTACCTCCACTCCTAGCCCTGCCTGGCGCACCTCCAATCCTAGCCCTGTCCTAGCCCTGCCTGCCGTACCTCCACCCCTAGCCCTGCAAATGTAATAATCTCATACCTAATAATGATGCATATTTGGGTAATATGCTGATGGCGCCACCATCGATTCTGGTGAGGAAGGTACAAGAGCCCTCCAAATTAATTTTAAGAGTGGTGGTAGTCTGCAGAGGGTCGTCCAATTTGAGACAAAGATGTTATATTGTTATACTGCACAGAGACCTATCTGACCCATACCGTTAAACGTACTTTCCTCCTTTAGGGGATAAAATGGATATGTGGCTCATCATTGCACAAAACACACACAATTCTCTATATGGGCTATTCTGGCTGACATGGAAAAACGGGGCACAGAAAACCCAGCATCTGGCCTTGGTCAGTGTATACCTTACAGAAGAGCTGGGTAAGGCGGAGGAAAGGATGGTGACAGGTACAGAAAAAGCGAATAGAGAAGGCATGGGAAGAGCGGTGAAAGGAATGAGAAGAGCTGAGAGGTGAAGTTGAGAGCGGGAACGAATGGGCGCAATGGCGGGGAAGAGCCGGGGAAGTAGTGAGACAGGTGTGAAAGGAAGCGGGACAGCTGCAGTCAGAGGCGAAGAAAAGAGCCGCGAGCTGTGGGAAGGGACAGGGAGACGGCAGGGCTAAGCTGGTGAAGGGGGCAGCAGCCCATAGAAGTGATAGATAGAGGGATGGAAACAATGAGAAAGGCAAGTAGAGAACTGACAGAAGAAGCTGAAGCACCGAGGGGAAGGATATACAGAGTGGTGCAGGATGGAGGAAAGTGGGGACTTCAGAAGGGAGGGTGAGAAAACAGATGTCAGAAAGCGGAAAAGAGGTCTGACTGCAAAGGAAGGAAGAGCTGGAAGTAGAAAAAGATGGCGAAGCCAGAGAGATGGGCTTGTGAAGGATGCTAGAGCATCAAGGAATGAATGGGGTGAGCTGCCGGACGAGCAAAGCCAGAGAGATGGGGAAAGAATGAGGAGAGCTTGTGAAGAGCGCTTTAGCACCAAGGAATGAATGGGGTGAGCTGCCATACGAGCGAAGCCAGAGAGATGTAGAGCTTGTGAAGGGTGCTAGACCACCAAGGAATGAATGGGGTGAGCTGCCATACGAGCGAAGCCAGAGAGATGTAGAGCTTGTGAAGGGTGCTAGACCACCAAGGAATGAATGGGGTGAGCTGCCAGACGAGCGAAGCCAGAGAGATGTAGAGCTTGTAAAGGATGCTAGAGCACCAAGGAATGAATGGGGTGAGATGCCATACGAGCGAAGCCAGAGAGATGTAGAGCTTGTGAAGGGTGCTAGACCACCAAGGAATGAATGGGGTGAGATGCCAGACGAGCGAAGCCGGAGAGATGTAGAGCTTGTGAAGGGTGCTAGACCACCAAGGAATGAATGGGCTGAGCTGCAGGACGAGTGAAGCCTGAGAGATGGGGAAGAATCAGGAGAGCTGGTGAAGGGCGCTAAACCACCAAGGAATTAATGGGGTGGGCGGGAGGGCGAGCAAAGCCAGAGAGATGTAGACCTTGTAAAGGGTGCTAGAGCACCAAGGAATGAATGGGGTGAGCTGCCGGACGAGCAAAGCCAGAGTGATGGCGGGGAAGGAACCAGGAGAGCGTGTGAAGGGCGCTAGAGCACCAAGGAATGAATGGGGTGAGATGCCAGACGACCGAAGCCAGAGAGATGTAGAGCTTGTGAAGGGTGCTAGACCACCAAGGAATTAATGGGGTGAGCTGTCAGACAAGCAAACCCAGAGAGATGGGGAAAGAATGAGGAGAGCTTGTGAAGGGTGCTTTAGCACCAAGGAATGAATGGGGTGAGCTGCCGGACGAGCAAAGCCAGAGAATTGGCAACAGTGGGTAGATGCAGAGAAGGGAGGAATGGTTTCCTGTAATCCTAGTTCTCCATCATAAACACGCAACAGCTCTTATTCAAATCTCCTTTAAGTTAAATATTTTTTGGGGAAAATGTCATAACCAAAAGGCTTCCATTTCATATTTATTTTACATTTCTCCTTGAAAGTTATTTTTTGTGCTGCTTTTATAGAGACATAGGGCCTGATTTACAAAGCATTTTCCAATGAGGATTTCCAATTCAAAAAGGCCCATAGAACTGTCTGTACCCTCTAAATAAACAAACACTGGCAAAGCCAACAGTTTCGGATTTGCTAAAAGGAAACCCTTGGTCGTGCAGACTGCCTCATGTGTCCCAGGCAGTTAGACTAAGAGGGTGTGAACAGCGCAATAGGAGATGAGTGCTACATCCCTGCACTTGCGCCATCCCAGCCATCTCCCTGATGAGTTTCTTTATGCGCTGCTTGTTTCCCACAACATCCCTTGTATCTATAACATCATCTTTGACACCCTCTAATGCTAAAGCACCCCCCAGGAGATCAAACAAAAACAGTGGTGGCTATAAAGTTCCTCCTATGTGTCAAAACTATGTGGCTCCAATAGGTCAGGCTAATGCGCCAAGCCAAAACGAAATGTGATAGTACATACAATGCCACATTGGAGCCAAAACGAATTGTAGCCCCAAAGAGCCACCTATGAACTGAAACCAACCGCCTAATAACCAACATTCATGAAGGCACTAAAGGCACGTACGGGTGTTATGAATCAGATTCCTCAGTCCGAATGATACTGTCGTATATGTCTAAATGAGTCAATGGTAGAATCAGGGAGACATATACTTAATAGCTTCCCTTAGTTACTAACTACTTATCAGGCCAATTATGAGAAATATGTACATAATCTTGAATTTATCTCAGACTTGGCCTTTTGGTGGAGTAGTGTTAACTCGCAGCATATAGGTCGCTTGAACGCAATGTATAATGTTTGGCTAGTAGTTGAAAGCCGATTGCATATCTCGATCTGAAGTATTAGCATGCGGTAGGTATATATTTATATAGGGTTGGTATTTAATCTTAAATTGGTATCGTTTATGAGAATTGTAATATATCTTGACATGATTATGTAATTGAGATGCTACAAAATTAGATTTTAATGGAATTGCTGCTATGATATTGATTTGTTTTTAGATAGATAATTTAATGTATATTGCCATAATAATTAATCTAAATCTATTTTTTATCTGTAATAATAAGTATTTGATATTTTGTCTTGTTTTGATATATGTGTAAAGTTTATTTGTAAACTTTATCACATTAAAAATAAAATAAAAAATAAAACTAAAGGCCACTTATGAGCCGAAACGAATTATGTCGCCAAAGTGCCCCCTTTGAGCCACGACGAACGAGGTGAGCGCTCGTTTCTGACATCTGTGCAGTAGCCCACTGACGCAGGTCCTGGTGGGGCAAACTCAGCCTTTCATCCTTCCGAGGTCGATAACTTGACTACCACACGGTGGGCAATGATATCAACTGTTATTGTCGCGCTTTGATGCCCTGGCGTGAGCTAGCGCTATATAAAAACTGGTATTATTAATTATTTATGATGCGTCCTATACCTCACGGGCTCTTTCGGAGTGCCGGAGTCAACAGGTGCATTGGTGTCTTCGGGGAGCTGTGAGGGCTCGTGTGTGAGTAGCGAGGTTCTTTGGGGCGTCTGTGGCGATAGGCGAAGGCCAGACCCTTTTGCAGGAAGTCTCTCGTGGTGGAGACCGGCGGTGACCTTGCGCGTCCTGGCGTCGACATCCAGACTGTCGAGTACATGTCACTCAAGATTTTCGATGACGAGGTTCTCGGCAAGATATCCGTTTCACCGGTAGGGGTGGAAGCAGGGAACACGCGCAGGCCAGCCATCCTTAAAAGGGGGTTACAATCTCAGAAGGGGACAGGCGTAAAGAGACGACCCTCTGCCTGGGGCGGCAAAGCGCACGCAGATGTGCTAGTGCTACGTCAAATAATACACCCAATCAATAGGATCACGCGTAATATTCGGGCGAAGCGGAATTGCCGCCACGCCTTTACAATCATGCATATATCTGTATTCGTGTTTACATCGTTTATGTTTTGTTTGATCGTTTTGAAATGGTCAAAAATATATATTTGAGGTGTTCTGGTATCTGCGCTATTAATTGTTTATGCATATTAATGGCAATCCAGTGATGGAAAAGTGGGAGAAACGCAGAAGAAAGTAGGAGCGCAGTTGAGGAAAGAGGGGCAGGAAGAGGGAAAGGAATGGGGAGAGATGGAAAGGGGATTGAGGTGGCGCGTGGAGGAAGGCGGGGTACTGGACGGCGATAGATGGGAAAGAGGAGCCAGGGGCTCGAGCAAAGAAGTCGGGAATCGTGGAAGGTACCCGGCGTCTGTGAAAAGAATGATGGGAGCTCCAAAAAAGACAGATTCTGATATCCCACTTTGAAGCATTGCAGGCACGGGCAGCGCCCTCTGGCGGCGCTGTGCGGGTCTGCACCCCCTCTTCTCTATGGATGATGTCTTAAATTCTCGTTCTCACGCTCCTCGTCCTTCTTTCCACTCCCGTCGTCTCCTGTGCCATCTCCTGCCAACCTTCACCCCCCCTCCCCCTTTCACCCCCCTGCCCGGCATTAGGCGGGAAGCTCCGGCATTGAACTCACTAATAGGAATGCCGATACTGTGAGTGAAGTTAAGTGCCGCAGGGACCTGATCAATAAGTATCGACCCGACGCCGGCTGAGCGGTGTTAAAGAACTTTAACACTTTAATTAGAATCATTGAACAGACCGCTCAATATCCGGGGGAGATGGGGATTCCACCTCGGACTTCCCTCTCCGCCACCTGCACCTCTTTCCCCTCAGCTCCTGCATCCAGCGCCCCCCCCCCCCCCTCTCCATTATCCTTCAGTCCCTGCGAGGCTCATCCAACATTGGCCCTGCACGCGCCCTCTCGCACCCGCCGGCCGCCGCATCCCTCCTCACCCCTCCTCCCAGTGCCTTCATCCACCCTCCTGAGCGAGCAGCATTCCTACTGGCTGGCGCTCCTCGGTCCCTCGTCCTGGAGGCATCCTCTTGCAGACCACCTCTTCACCTACCTCTTGCATCATTCTTCCTGCGTCCCGTCATCTGCACCCACCCTCCTTCACATCTGCTTCCCACATTCACCCCAGGTTCCCTCTTCCTGCTCCACTGCACGGGCCCCAGGGACTGCGTCAGGGCCTTTTCTCCCTTTTTCATTTGATATGGGCCCCGAGCCTGAAGTGTGGGGGGGGACGAGCAGCTGCCCCGTTGCTTGTTGGCAATCGCATGACACAGCAACATAAACCTTTAATTTAGGACATTAAAAATGTGGTTTTTCAGCGCGCGCGTTGGAGGCTGGCTTTGTAAGCCGGTCGCCACTCTGGGCGTTTCTGTATCTGGCTGGGTTCTTCTCACCTCTACAGTAGCAATGTGTACTGGCGCCTTCAGGCCACAACTCTTTTGGTTGTTTCGGTACCCAGCACCTGCAGCGTTCTTCAACTGCCCACCCGCCCCCCCGCAAATTCCCTCCACCCCCTTGACAATCTGCACCCATCAGCATTCTTTTTACTTCTTTGTTATTTTAGCACCCCCTAGGGGCCTCGCACTGTTTCTCCTAGCTGTGGGAGTGGGTGGGGGGTGGGGCTGTAGAACCGAGCCCCTGCGGGCATTTCTTGTCGTACACCCACCCATTGTCCCCTCCTGTGCCTGCCTGTACTGCAGCAAGTGATGATGAGAAGTAACATACCCTCTCCCCTCATTACAGGGAAGCCTGTGCCCACGCCACCAGAGGCCCCCGCCGCCCAGAAGGAGGAGCAGAGCCTAAGCACGGAAGCTGGTGAGTAGGCATTGTTTGACATATTCTGCCATCTCGTCTTGGTGTGGCATTAACACGCAGGGAGAGCCAATCATGCAGCAAGTAACGAGTGTAACCGCCGTTTACTCGCACGATTTGCATTGCTTTTGCACCTGTGTCTGTGTTGCAAGACTTTTTAATGAGTTGATTTTTGTGTATTATGATGATGTAAATTTGCTTGCATATATTTCTTAAGATGGTTTTATGTTTTGTAACCGAAATAAAATATGGATTGATAGAAAAATACATGCCTTGGAATGTACTGCAAAAAACGTGAAGCAAAAATGTAAACAACTCTAGTTACCCTAGCAGAGAAGAACCTAGCACACGCGCAGAATGCTGCAAAGGCCCCTGCGCATCCGGGGACAGTATATACACCACGAGGAGCACACGCGCAGAATGCTGCAAAGGCCCCTGCGCATCCGGGGACAGTATATACACCACGAGGAGCACACGCGCAGAATGCTGCAAAGGCCCCTGCGCATCCGGGGACAGTATATACACCAGGAGGAGCACACGCGCAGAATGCTGCAAAGGCCCCTGCGCATCCGGGGACAGTATATACACCAGGAGGAGCACACGCGCAGAATGCTGCAAAGGCCCCTGCGCATCCGGGGACAGTATATACACCAGGAGGAGCACACGCGCAGAATGCTGCAAAGGCCCCTGCGCATCCGGGGACAGTATATACACCACGAGGAGCACACGCGCAGAATGCTGCAAAGGCCCCTGCGCATCCGGGGACAGTATATACACCACGAGGAGCACACGCGCAGAATGCTGCAAAGGCCCCTGCGCATCCGGGGACAGTATATACACCACGAGGAGCACACCACGCGCAGAATGCTGCAAAGGCCCCTGCGCATCCAGGGACAGTATATACACCACGAGGAGCACACCACGCGCAGAATGCTGCAAAGGCCCCTGCGCATCCAGGGACAGTATACACGCGCAGAATGCTGGCAAAACAGATGGAAGCCTTCCACGAGTAGGAACTCGCAAGTGCTATCTAGACCGTGCCTGTCAGGAGTGCTCATGCAAAGCGGTACAGTCTTGAGGGAGTGTTTTACACCTTCCATTAACCTTACCCCCCAATTTGCAATCCTTTGCCTGGTAGAGAGGGGGGGGGGGGTGGGATGAAAAGCAACTTGTGTTTCCGTCATCCCCTTCCTCTCTGTCATACAAATGTTCCAGCATTTGCATTGGTATGGATTATCATGCCAGTGCAAATGCTGGAGATCCTTACCACGTGCGCATGATATGTAGTGTTCACAACGGTAATTAAACCCTGCCAGGCAAGCTTTAATTTAATTGTGAATGCTGCTTGCCATGCGCCTGGCAGCAGCATTGGCAATCCAAAAGTAAACGCTGCTTAGCATTCCAGGCAGCGTTTGATCACTTTGCACTGCGGGGTGCAAACGTAAAGGGCAAAATCCGGCTGACCAGCTTGTATGCCATCTTTTGCCCTTTCCATTTGCACCCGCAGTGCAAATGAGCAACATTTGGCAGCGAGGATCTGCTTACGTTGAAGTGTAAATTTAACGGGCCTCCACGTTTCAGGAGCATGAGCTCCTTCAAGCCATAAGCCTGAAAGTGTTTTCGTGCAGGGAAGCAGTGCAGGTGAGTGACAAGATGACAATAATAAAAGTACCATAATCACGAGACCAGACAGTCCGGTAAGGTGGAAAAACTTTGGCCACAAGCTTTATTGCATAATGAGCTATGTGTAAAGAAAACCAAACAAAAGAAAACATAATGGTAAAACAAAACCATTTTGGGGAACATGGGATCATGTGAGCGGGGACCCTACTCCACCGTAGGGCCAACGCGAGGCGTGTCCCTGCCGCCCGTCATACCAAAGCGTGCGACTTTCTGGAGACCCGGCGTGTGAGCCGCGTCTGGTTTTTCTGCACCGCTTGTTTGCTTCTTTTTATGTGGCATATTTCCTTTTTATTTTTCCCATTGCCTCTTGCAAGGCGTTAGCTCCTCCCTGGGTTATTCCTTTTCCTTTCAGGGTTTAGTTACCAGTTGACTTGCATCATTAGCCACCGGCTTTCTTCTTTTGAGCAGTTTGTTCCCTTTTTTTATTTTTCTTCTTTGGAAGGAGTTCGCCTTGTTAGGTATTTTATGCATTTTCCCCATATTTGGGCTTTATTAGACTTCCTTTTACAACATAATTCACTTTTTGTTTAGCCTCTTGTGAGGCGGTAGTAGCTTTCCGTGCTCCTCTATTTGCATCCTTCAATTTCCCCACAATCTGTTTATTTAGCCTCTTGCGAGGTGTTCTTTTGGTCTTTCAGTGATTTTATGCTTGTTAGTGATGCTTGCTCTACCTCTGTACCCTTATCCCAGAGGTAGCTGTCACCTTGTGTTTATTATTGGAGCGAGCTACCTAAGCCTAGCACTGCTTAATGGGAGGAATTCTTTTTTAAATTTCGTTTTCCTTCAAAGTGCAGGTCCGTGGGGCGCACTACTCCAGTGCTGGGGAGAGGATTACTGGAGGGGCTACTTTGCCCTCCTCAGATATAGGCCAAATAGCCCCCTTTGTTGCATCAAAGGCCCTTTGTCCTTGCATCTATCCGGTTGGGAGGGGTGCCTTTGATGTGGCTGTCAGGGGCAGGGACTACCTGTTTGACAGGCGATTGTCACTCGTCCCTGCCACCTTCTAGCCTGCTGGGGCGCCCAGAAGTCTGGGTCCCTATTGTCTGGGAGGCCCTGTGGCCTCCCCTGCGCACCCAAGTGCGAATGGACAAGCACCTGTTTGTTAGGTGCGCTTCCCCCTGCAATCCCACCTCCCACCTTATGCCTCTGGGCCTTCCACCTCCGGGGCCCATGTGAAAAGGCCGAAAAGAGAGTTCCTATCTTCGTTTTCTTGGGGCCCAGAGGTTACAGGGTTGCTCATTGCCAGAAGCTATGTTTACGTTTCACTGCAAACGGAATGGTTCCACCGCTGTCCAATTACACCTTGGAGCAAAAGGAGCTCCTCTAGGCATCCCTTTTAGGCTATGAGGAGTTATGTCTCAACTAGGCTCACATGAGCATTATATGTCTATTATAGGATCACCTTCAGCAGGATGCTGGCATCACACTTCCCCAATAACCGTACAGAGATGCACCCACACTCGCCACAAAGGAACTTCATCTACGAGACATGATCTTCAGGCCTCTACAAACAGCTGTGTGCAAACAGAGCTTTAACTGGACACGATTAGGGCCTAAACCCGTGCCTGGTGGGGATGGTTTACAAATACAACGGGGGGGGCTGTGGATGGGCACCGTCTTGGTTAAGCACCACCAAACAGTGTCATCAATGTACACCCTGAAGATTTCCCTCTGGATTTTTATTTTGATCTCTGAAAAACTTGGCCCATCCAAGGTGATGCCCCAAAGGTAGGAACAGTGCTGTGTTTTCTTCAGAAAACCCCAAAGTCGACGAAGGGGCCGGCTGAACTAGGAGGAGTTGCGCTGCTCGGGGTACATGGCACCCTAGAGGAGGCGGCTTTTCTATTAGCAGTGCCCAGGTGTTGTGATCCAATGGAGGCTAACTACAAGTATCCTCACTAGAAGACTGTTCACCCTTGATATTATGTGCCAACTGAACAGTAGACCGTGGAAAGTAAACCTTTCCCCCAAGAGCACGGCTTGCAGGACAATAAACACCTGACAGGCCAGGGGCTTGGGTAAAAAGTCAGGAGCAGCCACAGAGCTAAGGGAAGAAAAAACAGATCACAGGTTCACGCTACGTATGGTACAACAGCAAGCAACCCCGCCGCACCGCCCTCTTACTCCCAAACTTACCTGCAGTGAAAAAGGATCAAGCGAGGAACCTACTGGAGTGCTGGGAACATGTGTTGGAGTTCAGTGAAGCAGTCTGAGTCTTCCAAGAAGAAAAGACCCGAACGGAACAAGGGTGCAACTAATGTCCAAAGAACTGTGCAATCCACACAAAAAAGGTCCCAAGCAAATCCTCCTAGTGCTGCAAAGCGTCCCAAAAGTGCAATCCACCTAAATGTGTCCAAAAGAAATCCACCTGTACAGCATAGCGTCCCAAAGAGAACCTTCAAAGTGGTGACAAGTGACCAGCGGCAGAGCGTCCAGAAAGTCACTCAAGGATAGAATGTAATGGGAATCAATCAGGGTAAAGATGTTTCAGGGGAAATGGAGAGGTACTTTGGCTCCCAGGAAGAGCCAAAAAAACAATACGCCCAGCCGTATACAAAATAGGAACCTACTAAGTCTATCAGCCAGCAGTGTCAGGATTCTGGAATGGATAATAGACAATCCAAGTTGCGCTGAGCAGAAGCGAGAGCGAGGGGTTCAGTAAACCAAGAAAGCAGTCAGGAAAGGAGCCAGGCGTCAGAAGCAGGTAAGGGTAATCCGTGAGCGTAATTGTGAAGGCGGTCTGGGTCCAAAACAACAGAATGACAAAGACGGAATACAAGGCGCGACTCAACGTGGTCCAAGAAAACAGTTAAGGAGCACCAGGGTCACGTACTTTTCTCATACTTATAGGTTCACTATGCCGTATACCAGGAATACGAGAAACACGTTGCGTGTGAATCACGTGACCTTTCTTGCGCCGAGAATGCCGGGACATGTAGTTTTTTAAACAGCGGCGATGTAACAGCCGCCACAGCAGTTTCCATGGCTTTGTGTAAACAAGTTGATTTACGGGCAAAGCGACACAGGGCATGACACCAGGATTGGTTGTGGAGCACTTCTTTGTTTTACCAGTTATGGCCAGCCTGAGTGGGAGCGGGCAAGATGTGAGACCAAAGTAAGTCCTAGCTGCAATGGAAGGGAATAGTTTCTTACCTGTAACTCCATTTCTCCAGCATTGGTATCTTTCATGGATTCACATGCTTTGAATATTCCCCGTCGTCAGGCTGGGAATCCCCAGCCTGACGACGGGGAATATTCAAAGCATGTGAATCCATGAAAGATCCAATGCTGGAGAAGGGAATAGTTTCTTACCTGTAACTCCATTTCTCCAGCATTGGTATCTTTCATGGATTCACATGCTTTGAATATTCCCCGTCGTCAGGCTGGGGATTCCCAGCCTGACGACGGGGAATATTCAAAGCATGTGAATCCATGAAAGATCCAATGCTGGAGAACTCTAGTATCACTTTTATTTTACAGTCCTTACCCAGCTGAATGACCCTGTACCCAATGTTATGCCCTTCGAGTTTGACTTACATCTCAGTCCTCTCATGGACAGACCACCACCTCATCCAATTTGCTACTCCCACCTTCCCCAATCGCAAGATACTCTCATATGCCCCACCCGCCAAAGTCAGAAGCTCGAAAAAGTTAACCAAAACCAACCTCGCTCCGCTTCTCGATATCCCTGAACTTAAACCTCCATTCAACAAAGACCCCATCTCTATGCACAGGTGCTCACCCAAGCTATTGAGTCCATCGCTCCCATATAAGATAAAAAAGAGAAAAAATCAATGCACTCTAATTCTTGGTTTATGGAAGAACTATTTACTCTACACACCAACAAGCGCTGAGCACTAGCCAAATGGCAATCCTCGCCCAACCAGTCCTCCCTAAATGAATTCAAGGAGATCTCATCCACATATAAAAAATCCATATTCCTTGCCAAATCAGAATCATTGAACCATAGCATCACCAAAGCTAATTCGAAATCCAAGGAAATCTTAACTATCTTCAAAGATCTCACCACCCCCATCACTGCCCCAGATGAAATAATCAAAGACGAAGCATGGTGTTCCAGCCTTCAGGATGCCCTCATCAACAAAGTCAAAATGCTCCAAGAAAAAAAAATAACTCAGCGCAAAGCCCTTCCCAATCAGGACACTCCACATCTGCCCCCTCCACTTAAACCTCTCTCTCAAATACCCCTCTTTGTCTTCAGAGACGTCACATAAACGGAAGTTTCCGACCTTCTGAAACATATCCAACCTTCAACTTGGTAATGGTGAGATTTTTCTCCCTACTATCATCAAAGAATGCGCAGACTCACTCACCCCCATCATCACTGCATTTATTGATGCATCCTTCTCCTCTGGTATCGTACCACAAAGCCTAAAAGAAGCCTGGGTTTGCCCATTCATTAAAAAAAAAAAACACCCTAGACCCCACTTGCCCCAACAATTACCGCCCCATCACTACTGTTCCCTTCCTCATCAAAATTCTGGACAAAGCCGCCCACATCCAAATCCAACAATATCTGGAATCCAATGCCATCCTCGGCAGAAGATGATCAGGCTTCCAAAAAGGTTATGGCACAGAAACCGCCCTCTTAGATCTTAAGAACCAAATCACCAAAATAATGGATAATGGTAAACCTGCTTTCCTGCTCCTCCTCGATCTCTCTGCTGCGTTTGATCTTGTTGACCACAAAATCCTCACCTCCCACCTGTCCAACACAGCCCACTTCTCTGACAAAGCCTCCTCCTGGATAACTTCCTTCCTAGAAGGAAGGGCTTTGAACATCTACTCTGAACAGGCCCACGCCGCCCCTACAAC
This sequence comes from Ambystoma mexicanum, assembly GCF_040938575.1. Taxonomy (NCBI): domain Eukaryota; kingdom Metazoa; phylum Chordata; class Amphibia; order Caudata; family Ambystomatidae; genus Ambystoma; species Ambystoma mexicanum. The sequence goes on from NC_090938.1 coordinate 391,843,650, forward strand.
TATCAACTGTGGAGTCCCCCAAGGATCATGTATTGCACCTACAGTCTACAACTTGTTCACCAAACCCCTCTTTGACTTGTTGGATGCACTTGGCATAGCTTACACGAACTATGCCGAAGACACCTAAGTCCCCCTCCCTCTCACTGGAGAATACGACCATGACGCAGAAGCTCTCCACCAGATATATACTCTCTCTAAACTCAACACTAAATGCACTTATTTCTCCCATCGACCACACTAATATACCAGTGTCTACATAGGTAAAGACCCTTGGAGTCTACTTCGACTCCACATGTCACAATCCATGCCCCTGCCCCCTCAGGAATAACAGCCCCCTGGCAGCAGTGGGGCTAAAGCCCTTCACACTGGCCCCAAGGGCCCTAAAACTCCATCAGAGGGGAGGCCACCAGGGGGCGCGGGCAAGATGGCCACCTGAATCTCAAGCTCCCCGCATGGCCCCCGGAAACCCACAGAAAAACATGCCTTAAGTGCTTTTTAACCCCATCTATCAGCGATCGTTGAGAAGGGGAACCGCTGTGGACTACCCAGAAGCTGGTCAAGACTTCGGAGATGCCCCCGTTCCCGAGATAACGACCTGTGAACGGCGACCCCCCTACACCTGAGGGAAGGCTCCAAGTGGGAGCCGCACATCGCCTAGCTGCGTAGCGGTGGGAGGAGTCGAATTCCCCACCCGCTCTGACTCGTGCACCGAGGTCCTCTCGTCGGCTCGGACAGGCCCTGCGGAGATCCCCTTCAGCGGCTTGGGCCACACAGCTGACGGCCCCCGCCTCTCCGGACATCTCAGAGGAGCCCCCACGCCGGATGCGGTGGGTCATCCGACCCCACCAGAGAGGAGTAACGGCCCGTCCGCCCAACACACAGGGCCCAGCGCCGGGCGGGCCTTCCGAGAAGTTCCAACAGCTGCCGGCGACCGGCCCATCCATCATTGGGATTACAGGGGCACCACCGCCACACCTACCGCTCTCACCACCAGTGATTCGTCTGTGCCCGGGCCGACGCGGCGGCGCACCGCGGAACCATCTCAACGGCCCACGCTTTCACACCTGATCACCGCCCCAACAGCCTACCTCCCCACAGCCTCCATGGAGGCGCCCACCCGACCACCGGAGAAGGCTCAGGCCGTCGCGGGAGCGCGCCTGGGCCACCCCGCCACCTGGCAGGCACCTCAGGAGAACCCTGTAGCTTGGTGCGATCGATACCCCATGAACTGGAGGGAGACCCTTGCGCAATACCAATACACGCCTGGGCCCCTCGAAATGGAGACCGGCCCTGCAGCCTCGCAACCCCCGGACATGAATGCCATACAGAGCAACATCCAAACGATACTAGAAGAGATTAGGGGTATGAGGACAGATATGGGGGCCGAGTTGGCGGACCTCACGGCCAAGGTTTCAACGCTGGAGGATCGGGTAGAAGGGGTCGAGTGCAACCAGGCATCGACGGACATCCTTGAGGCACAAATGGAAACCAGATTTCAGGAACTGCGCCGCCGCGAGGAGGACCTCCGGCTCAAGGTTGACGACATGGAGAACCGGGAGAGGAGAAACAACTTGAGAATTTTTGGCCTGGAGGAGACGGAGGGAGAGACCCCGGTTGGACTTGAAAGCAAAATCCAAGACATCATCAGGATTGTCCTGGGGTTGGACTTGGGGGAGACTCTCCTGCTTGATAGAGTCCATCGGGCCGGCGGGGGGGTAGAGGTCCAGACTCAGTTCTTGCAAGATTTCACTACTATAAGGACAAGGCTAGGGTGTTGGAGAGGGCTAGAACCCTACGGGATATTCAACATGGTAACTCCAGGGTGACGATTTACCAGGATCTCTCGGCCCTCACTCTCCAGATGCGAAAGAAATGCGGCACTATCACCAGGTGGCTACAAGAAAAGGGGACACGCTATCGCTGGGGCCACCCATTCCACCTAGCATTCGAATGGCAGGGCCAGAGGCACCAACTAGTCACTGAGGCCGAAATCCGTAGGGCCACCGAAGATCTCACAGGCGACATCGCGGGACCATCAGAAAATCGGGACGAAACCAACGGAGACCGCCCTCGTGCTCCTCGAGGCCCAGACCTCTCCCAGGGGAAGCTAAAGGTCCAAGGCTCACGTAAATTCCGAAAAACCAAACATCCACCCACAGACCGAGGAGATCCTATATGAGCATACGAGCAGCAACCAAGGCTCGCCTTTCTGCACAGAAGGCCTGATCCACACCCCACGGGAGCACGCGACGATTCACGGAGCCCGCCGTTCATAGTGTTTTCGCCCCACGACCTGTGGGGAGTTCTTTGTTTAATCGACTTCGGTCAGGGTTGCAGAGGCTGTTGTATGGTTTCATAGGAAGTTGCACGGCGACTCCACACAGACAACGGCCGGCGCCCCTCCAGTCCTCTTGCTCTGACACGCCCCGCCAGGGGCAAAGGAGACACAACCAGGTACCAGGGCCGGAGGGGGCCTGGCTCGGGAGTCACTACAGCCAGTTCCCCACCGCGGATCAGAAAGGGCCGGTACTTAACGAAGAGAGACATGTTGGAAAGCGCTACACCTAAGAAAATGTTTTCCCGGAGCCAGGGAAGCGACCCTGGTGGTTTGTTGCCAGTCACATCCCCACCCGGGGACCCGGCGGCGAATGCCCCACAAAACGGGTAAGGGGGGGAGGGGGGAAGGGGGTTGCCCCCCGTGGGGCTCGAGGGGAACAGGAAAACCAGCTCAAACTATGGACACTTTTTCTGCAACGGGCTCCGAGTAGCAGACACTTAGAGGCGATTTCAGTGCGCGTAACGAAAAATGACAATGATTGAAGCAAAGATAGGCACGTTGAACGTCAAGGGCCTTAACTCCCAGAATAAGAGATCGCTCACGAGCAACATGTTCCGTAAACAACACCTAACGGTTCTTTTCCTACAGGAGACACATTACAGGCAAGGCAGGGAATCGAAGATCAAGGGGAAAGACATTGAGTGCAATTACTGGGCCTCACACAGAAGTTCTAAGAAGGAAGGGGTGGGTATCCTCCTGAGCAGGGCGTTCCATCTCACAGACATAGAAACCAAGAGGGGTTTTGGTGGTCGTTTTTTGGGCATTAAGGGAACCTGTGAGGGAGAGCGCGTTATCCTGGCCACTCTATACACGCCCAACTCAAAACAAATACACTTCCTCACCCAGGTCTTTCATGTCATGGTTGAGTGGGCAGAGGGAGCCATGATACTGGGGGGGGACTTCAACCTTATAATGGACCCAAAGCTTGACTGGTGGTCTGCGAGAGGGGGGACACCCAGGGGCATCTCCAGGGACAATCTGGTCCTGCAGGCCCTCCTGATGGAGCACTACTGGGTGGACATCTGGCGAACAGCAAATCCCAACCAGGGTGGGTACACCTTTTTTTCGCCCCCTCATTACACCTACACCAGAATCGACCTTTTGTTAATCTCGGAAGAAAGGAACGGGGAGGCACAACAGCCGAAGGTGGAAGCCATAACTTGGTCGGACCACGAACTCCTCATAGCGAATTGGTCACTGCCCATCTCCCCAAGATCTTCCAGATGGCGTTGCAATGATACACTCCTCAGGGACCCATTATTTCGTGATTTCATGAGGCAGGAAATGCTGGCCTATTTTGAGACAAACGACACCAGCGAGACGGATATGTCCATGGTGTGGGATGCCGCAAAAGCCACTTTCAGGGGCCTTCTCATAGCGGAGGGTTCGAGACGTAAACGGGAGAGGGGCCTAATCGAGGGTAAACTCCGCGCTGAGTTGGGCGCTCTGCGAGCCAGACTGGGCCTCCCGGGGGTAGATCGAGGGGCTCTCCTGGAGGAGATGCAGGGTAAAAGACAGGAACTCCATACGGTCCTCATAGGGGAAGTCATCAAGAAAATGAGATACACTAAGCAGAGGTACTACGAACGGCGGGATAAGGTGGGGACCCTACTAGCGCAGAGGGCTCGGGGCTGCAGGGTTGAGAGGGGAGTCACTCATCTCAGGGATGGAGTGGGCGGGATTCACGCGGGCCGTGAGGAAATAGTTGAGTGTTTCGCTGACTATTACAGCCAACTCTATTCCAAAAAGGCAGGCGAATGACTGGAGGACATCCGCGCCTACCTGGCAGAACACCCTCTGCCTAGGTTGCCCGATGTGGAGCTAGAGGTCCTGGAGAGAGAGATATCGGAGGAGGAGGTGGAGGGCGCCATCAAAAGGATGAAGGTGGGAAAGGCACCGGGGAAGACGCCTATACAGCCGACTTTTACAAACAAACCCAACCCGTCCTGCTGAAGCCCCTGGCCAAACTGTTTAACCAGATCAGGAACCGGGAGTCCATCCCGCCGACATTTTTGCAGGGCCTCATCACTGGTACAGCCAAACCGGCAAGGACCAGACGGAATGTGGGTCTTATAGACCCATCTCACTCCTCAATCTGGACGCTAAGATCTTTGCCAGAATTCTGGCCACCAGACTTGAGGGCTGCCTCCCGCGCCTGGTACACCCCGACCAAGCGGGATTTGTCGTGAACAGGCAGGGTTCTGATAATATGCGGAAGACGCTCCACGTGCTTGCCTCGAGAGGGGTCCGCGACGAAGGCGCGCTTCTACTGGCCCTTGACACGGAGAAGGCCTTTGACAGGGTCAGCTGGGCCTTTATGAGGGAGGTATTCACGACCCTGGGTGTGGGCCCGAGGTGACTGGGTTGGATCTCCGCGCTCTACTCCTCCCCCTCCGCTAGAGTGGTGGCAAATGGGACTGAGTCGAGGACATTCCCCCTCGAGCGTGGTACACAGCAGGGATGTCCTTTGTCCCCCCTAATTTACACGCTCGTGATGGAGCCATGGGCAATTTCGATCTGCAACGATGCGGCCATCAGGGGAGTACAGGTCAGAGCGATGCAGTGCAAGGTCTGCCTTTTTGTTGACGATGCACTGCTCTATATCACAAACCCATCCCAAACAGTCCCCCGAATGCTGCAGGGCCTCTCGCGCTATGGGGACCTATCGGGGTACAACGTTAATCTGGAGAAATCGGTTGCGTTCGTAGGGGGTAACTTATCAGACTCAGAGATGACCTTTGTTAACGGACTCCCCTTCAGGCTGAGAGGCAACGGATTCCGGTACCTTGGAGTCCAGGTCACCCGTGACCCCGAGGGCCTATACCCGGCCAATTTTCCCCCCTCTGGTCAGCAATCCGGAAAGACATAGAGCGATGGTCAGGGTGGGGGCTCTCCTGGATGGCACGTCTCAATCTCATAAAAATGGTAATCCTTCCCAAGTTTTTATTTCTTTTCCAAATGCTCCCGGTGCTGATCCCCAAAACGTTTTTCAAGGAAACGAAGCGAATCCTCCTCAACTTTCTCTGGTCAGGGAAGAAACACAGAATCTCCTACGAGGTGCTGACCAGACCAAAGGAGGATGGAGGGGTGGGATACCCTGACGTTGAAACATACCATAGGGCCTCCCAACTGAGGGTCCTGGTCGACCACTTTGCCCTGGGGACGAAAAAACAATGGGTAGCCATGGGGGCCTCTCACACCCGTCACCATAGAGGAATGGCTCTGGGTCCCGAGGAAGAAGATCCCCAGAAGTGTCTTGTACCACCCAGTCCTAAAAGTGTAGTGGTCCCTATGGAAAGAGGGTGGGGGTTACTACCGCTGGCTTACAACCTGGCCCTCCCCTTTAAGCTGCATTTGGGCCCCCCCCCTTCCTGGCCAAGATAACGGAACCATCGGCGTACCAGACGTGGTTCGAGGCAGGCCTTAGCAGGACTGGTCACCTCTGGGTGGGGGGCTCCTTCCTACCCATGAAAGATCTGGAGGAGGCCCTGGGATCTGGAGGAGGCCCTGGGATATACACCCGGTCCCCCTTTCGCTATCTCCAGTTTAAGGGAGTCCTGACCGAACCATCCTGGGGGGACACCCTCAGGAGAGACCTTACAGACTTTGAAAAACTCCTCCTTTCGGCGAGGGGCTCCAAGGGAATAATATCCCGCCTCTACAAGCTCTTCCTCTTTTCTGCCCCGCGAGACCCCCCACCTGCACGCACACAATGGGGAAAGGAGGTGAGGAGATCGACGACGAGAGGTGGAGGGAGATGTGTAGGCGGGCCAACCGCTCCACGGCCTCACTCCAGTATCGCCACCAGGCCCTCAAGGTATTGCATCGCTGGCACTACCCCCCACAGAGGATTGCTAGAATGAGGCCGGGGTACGACCCACATTGCTGGAAGTGTAGGACCGAAAGGGGGGATTATATTCACATGTGGTGGGGGTGCCCAGTGGTCCAAAAGTACTGGGAGGAGGTTTGGACATGGATTAAGGGGATAGACGGGGTGGAGTGGCCTTCCTGCCCCTGGCTTCTCCTTTTCGGAATTGACATTGGGGACGATCATGAAAATACCCATGACCACATTCTCCAGGTTATGTTGGTGGCGGCCAGGTGCTGCCTGGCACAAAAATGGAAGAACCCCAGAATGCCTGGGGAAAAAGCATGGGTAACCAAGGTACGGGCCATTTACGACATGGAATTCCTCACGGATTTACTTGACGAATCTAGATCCAACATCGAGGAAATATGGCTCCCCTTCTTCGAAAAATACGGCCGCACAGTGTAATCTTAGGCTCTGGACCCGGAGAACCCCCCTCTGGGGGCCTCAGACCAGCGTTCACTGGTCCAACTCCGAGTCCTTCAAAGCTTGGCCCATGACTTCGACGTGCCAAGTGCACAACATTTAGACTTTGCTATGCTCTTTTCGGAACCCGTCAAATACGCAATTATTGAGAACTTGAACTGGTGGGGGGTGGGGGGTGGGAAGGGGTGGGGGGTGAGGGGTAAAACTGGTTTCCTGTTTATTCATGTTTAAATATGCTCTGCATTGTTGTACCACCGGTGCGAAACCTAATAAAAATTTGATTTAAAAAAAGAATACTCCATCAGAAACATACATGGTGTCATTCCTGGGTCCTTTGGCGCCAGGCTCATTATCAGGAAGGAAGCAATACCCGTTTTGGTCCTTAATCCAACATGGAGGCCTATTACACAGCTCAGTTCTTTAGAACCAAGCCATGCGGTCTAGTGTTTTGGGTGGGGCTGGGCCTGGAACTACTTGGCCTGGAACTACTTTACCTGGGCTATTTAAACCACACCCAAACAGCAGAACACGCTTCGAGTTATTCTGCACTCCTGCAGCGTAATGCGCACCGTGTCCAGCTCCTGCTCATCTGCTTCTCCGGCAGCCCGATCCTGAAGCCCTAGATCCAGATTCAATTAATAACCTGAAAGAACAAGAACAGCATTAGCAAGCAAGAACACTTACCTGTGAAGTAACCGGCCTTGAATCCATCCTGCGCCTTGCTTACCTCGCCCATCTCCGGAGTTCGCCGCAGCCTGCAAAGGTAAAGAAACAAGACAGCATTAATAACAACTCTTATCTGGGCAAGCAGCGAGTCCTGGCAGCACCGTGCGCTTCTCTTACCTCGCCCATTCCGGGTTTCAACGCAACCTGCAAGGGAGAAGGAACAAGGTCAACATTAACAAAGCACTTACCTGTGCAAGCAGCGTTTCGATCGCTCATCACTCCGGAACATCACCACAACCTGTACAAAGAAGAGAAGAGAACACAGGTTAGCAATTAACACCAATAAACAGTGCAGCGCTCCGCGCATCAATAACTCACTGTGGTCTTCGCCATCGGCGCGGCAACTCCAAGATCGCAACCATCCCTGTGAAAACAAAAAGAGACATTGTTAGGGAACAGCGTAGTGGAGCAAGACGCCCGGAAGACAGAGAAAATGGAGGGAAAGAAAGAAACGGAATAAAGACGGAAAAGACATTATAACTCACCTGGAAGACAGCAAGCAGAGTCGGAGTCACAGCCGGTCTGGACCCGACATAAGGGCACACGGACCAGTGAAGCAACTAGGTCCACGGAACGCCCGCACCAACCACGCGCCCCTGCACAGAGACGCAGGACGGAGAGTTCAACACACAAAAACCCAAGGTGAGCAATAACCCCAAGGGAGGGGATTTGGACCAGAGGGAGGTGGGAGTCCACCCATCACAGAAACAGTATCTTAACGCTCCATTCTCCTGTTATAGGCGCTAGCCAACATCTGGCACATAACCAATCAGAGAGGGGTCTGAGATAGCGCTTAGACCTCCATCCAGTATCGTGTGGCGCCCCTGTGGATACCAGGGGAGCGTAACACCACACTCTCAATGACAAGACAGGTCAGCACCATCTCCTCACACCACCAAACTTATAACTGCCATAAGGGAATAGTTTCTTACCTGTAACTCCATTTCTCCAGCATTGGTATCTTTCATGGATTCACATGCTTAGAACATTCCCCGTCGTCAGGCTGGGAATCCCCGGTACATTATATAGACCCTTTCCCATAGGAAAGCTTTTTCGACGCTTATGCGTCCTATCCACCTCGTTTTGTATCATGCGTACCCGCGTCGTCAGGGCGTCATGATATAAATACAGGCCCCGCCCCCGCGCTCCCTCAGATTTCGGCCCCCAAAGTAGTGGGGGAACCGGTTTGCATGTTCAGGGGAGGCAGGTGGGCGCATGTGAATCCATGAAAGATACCAATGCTGGAGAAATGGAGTTACAGGTAAGAAACTATTCCCTTCTCCAGCATTGGATCTTTCATGGATTCACATGCTTAGAACAGATTACACAGCAGTACCACCCCCAAAGAGGAGGCGTGCATGCAAACCCATATACTTTGGTCGCATAGCCCGTTCCCTATGATCATATATACATCAGTAATAGTTAACACAGGAAAACGAACCACATACAGTCACAAATTCCATAGGATGCAACCCCTCAGCCGGGGCTTACCTTACTGGAATAGGTGTCGAAGCACCGCCTGCCCCACCCGGGTATCTTCGGCATGTTGCTGCGACAGGCAGTAATGGCGGGTAAAGGTGTGTGTAGCTGCCCAGGTAGCCGCCATGCAGATGTCCCCCAGAGGGACTCCGGCCCACAGTGCCGTCGACGATGCCGCTGCTCTAGTTGAGTGAGCTCTTGGCCGTCGCAGAAGAGGTTTCCCTGCCCTAGAATGGCAGTACGAAATGGTAGATGACACCCATCTTGACAGTCCTTGTTTCGAAATGGCTTTTCCTTTAGCACCCAAACCATAGGCCACGAACAGCTGCCTTGTTTCTCTGAACGGTTGCTTTCGATGGAGATAAAACTTAAGGGCCCTTTTTACATCCAATGTGTGTAGCATGCGCTCCGCTCCCGAGCATGGCTCCGGAAAAAACGTAGGCAACACAATAGAGGAGTGTTTATGGAACACCGACGGAGCTTTAGGTATAAACTGCGGGTTAGTGGCTAGGACTACCTTGTTCTTGAAAAATCGTAAGTATGGCGGGTCTACCATTAGAGCCTGAACTTCTGAAATACGTCGTGCTGAAGTGATGGCCACTAGGAAGGCCAATTTCCACGACAGAAACTTTAGAGACGATGATGACATTGGCTCAAAAGGAGGCTTCATAAGAGATGTTAAGACCAGATTGAGGCTCCACTCCGGAGGAAATTTCTTCTCTGGCGGGAAACTCCGAAAGAGGCCTTTAAGGAAGTGTTTAATCAGGCGGTCGCTGAACAAAGGTGCCGAGTGCCGTCGACGAGTAAACCTGGAAATGGCTGCTAGGTGTACTTTTATTGAAGATACCGACAGGCCCTTCTGGGCTAAGAGCAGCAAGTATGGCAGGAGCTGTTCTGGCTTAATCGATTGCGGGGCCAAGCCTGGTTGATCCTCACACCATTGACAGAAACGTTTCCATTTGTACTCGTATGAGGCGTTTGTGGAAGGTGCTCTTGCCGCTTGTAGGATACGCCGACAGTCCTCCGGAATCGTTAACCGACCAAATTCGGCGAAGTCAGGAGCCAGGCCGTCAACTGGAGGCTGTCCGGGTCGTGATGCCAAACCACACCGTCCTGTCGAGACAGAAGGTCGGGGGTCTTCTTGAATCTCATCGGTTCCGCCGCCGCTAAATGTAGCAGGTCTGAAAACCACACCTGTCTGGGCCAGTATGGGGCCACCAGAATTACACGACATGGGTACCTGAGGATCCATTGCAATGTCCTCCGGACCAGGGGAAAAGGAGGGAATGCGTACATAAAATTGTTCGTCCATGGGAAGGAGAACGCGTCCCCCAGAGAGCCCTTCTGAGGCCATCTGCTTGCGTACTGATGGCATTTTTTGTTGTTCTTCGTTGCAAACAGGTCTATGGGCGGGTGTCCCCATTTCTTGAATACTTGTTGTAGTAGCTGGTCGTTCAGTACCCACTCGTGAACTTCGTTCATTTCTCTGCTGAGGGCATCTGCTTCCACGTTTCTCACGCCTGGCAGGTGGAACGCTAAGATTTTCATGTTGTGTTGAATGGCCCAATGCCAGATTTTCTGTGCCTCCGTCGATAGGGATCTGGAGCGTGTCCCTCCTTGTTTTCTCAAGTAGAACATCGTAGTGGTGTTGTCCGTCATGACACGCACCACCGAGTCCCTCAGTTGCGGAAGAAAAGATTTTAGAGCCCATCGCACTGCTCTCAATTCTAGCAGGTTGATATGCAGGGAGGACTCCTGCAAGGACCACCGGCCCTGTACCTGTAACATATCCAGATGAGCTCCCCATCCGCTCAGCGATGCATCCGTCACCACCGTCTTTTGAAACTCTGGTTCCAGAAGAGGCATCCCTTTCGTTAGATGAGTAGACACTCTCCACCAGCTGAGTGCTTGAACTAGTTGGTCGTCGACGACCAGTTTGTCGGACCAGCGACCTCGGCTCTGCGCCCAACGGTCCGCTAGAAATTCCTGGCAAGGCCTCATAAACAGACGGCAGTTGTTTATTAGCGGAATGCAGGACGACATGGTCCCTAGCAGGGACATGTACTTGCGCACTGAGACCTTGGTACCGCCTCTCCATTCCGAAGCCTTGTTTTGAAGTTTCTGAATTCTTTCGCTGGATGGTCTCACCAGGCTTGTATGTGTATGAAACTCCGCTCCTAGGAAGACCAAGGTCCTCGAAGGCTCTACAGAGGACTTGTTGAAGTTGATTGCGAAGCCCAGTTCCTGTAAGAGGGACATAGTGGCTCGTAGACTGTCTCGTGTTTGTTCCTTGGATGAACCTCTGACCAGCCAGTCGTCCAGATATGGATAGACATGATGACCGTCCTTCCTTAAATGGGCCGCTATAGGGGCCAAGCACTTGGTGAACGTCCTGGGGGAGGACTTGAGCCCGAAAGGGAGGACCTTGAACTGAAAATGCTTTTTCCCCACGACGAATCTTAAATATCTCCTGTGTCGTGGGCGTATTGGGATGTGAAAATAAGCATCTTGAAGGTCTAGTGATGATAGATAATCCATGGGTTGCACCGACCTGATAACCTCTTGGAGCTTTAGCATTTTGAATTTTAGGCTCTTTAGCCACTTGTTGAGTACCCTCAGGTCGAGAATGGGCCTCCATTTGCCGTTTGGCTTTTTTACAACAAAGAACCTGGAATAAACTCCTTGTCCTTCCTGCGCTACAGGAACTCTCTCTACCGCCCCTTTTTGCAACATAAGCGCCGCCTCTTGTCGTAGGACTCGGAGGTGGGGCTGTGTCGAGAATAAAGGCGGAAGACGCGGAGGCTTGTCTTTGAATTGCAGCGCATGACCCATGCGAATCGTGTCTAGGACCCATCGATCTGTGTTGATGCATTTCCATCGGTCGAAGCGATGAGAGACTCGACCCCCCAGGACGTTCCGAAGGCCGTCATTGGTTGTTGGATTGCTTGGTCTTCGTCGACGACTGACCCGAGCCTCGCCGTCTGGAGGCCTGATAATCCCTGCTTCTACGAGCCGACTGGGACGCTCGTCTGAACCCTTGTGAAGAGTAAGAGGGCCTATTGAATCCACTGTCTCTCGAGGCTCCAAAGCGGGAGTTTCCAGAGGCACCCCTGAAGGGGCGAAAAGAACGGAAATTTCTACCCGTTTGCAGGGCGCCGAGGGACCTAGCAGTATCCGTGTCTTCTTTCATCCCTTTCAGCGCTTCATCAACCTTTTCGCCAAACAGGTGTTCCCCTTCGCATGGCATGTCAAGGACTTTGTACTGTACTTCAGGACGAAAAGTAGTACATTTGAGCCACGCTTGTCGACGAAGCACAACTCCATGGTTGATTTGTTTGAACCCAGATTCTGCTAGGTCAACTGCGATATTGATAGCGTGGTTCGAGGCCTCTTCGCCATCCCGCACCAGTAACATAGCTGCTTTCCGGTGTTCGTCTGGCAGGTGTTCTAGGATAGGGGCTAATTTGTGCCACATTTCCCTATCATATCGAGACACGATTGCTAAGGAATTGGCTGCTCTTACTGTCGTCGCTCCGACCAAGAGCACCTTCTTTCCGAAGGCGTCCTGTCTCCTAGCCTCACTTTCAGGTGGCGTTGAACATTTTTGCTGGACCCTGGCCTTCCTAGCCGCTGCCGCCGATACCACCGAGTCAGACAGAGGCTGTGATGTTAGACATTTTGGAGTGGACTCCGGAGCTTTAAACTTTTTCTCGATCCGTCCCTTTATGGCCGGCTCCGAGAACGGATGGCGCATCGTTTTGAGACCTTCTTGCCACACATGGTCCAGGATTGGGATGGCAAAAACCGATTTTCTCCTTTGACCCATGTGGTCAAAAAGGAAACAGTCTTTCTTCTGCTCCTCCAGAATCAAGCCGAATTCGGAACAAGCTTTCCCCATCATAGCATGGAAGGCTCCCACATCATCCGGGGGAAATGGCTGTGACTGGCTCCTCGTAGACTCCAACTCTACATCCGAGTTCCATGTCGGGTCCCTCGAAGGCGAAAGGGAGATGTCTGACCTTGAGTCACCCAGTACAGAATCGGACTCCGACAACTCACCCTCCTCCTGAGCTCGAGGACGATCTTCTATTGCCTGGGGAGCCGATGGGTGTTTCGTCGTCGATCGAGCCATGCAAGTTTGCTCGTCGACGGAAGGTACAGACAGAAGTGACGATGACGTCCCGGGCTGAGGGAACTGCGTATCCAGCCGTTGCAGGAGCTTCTGAAGAGTATTAAGCACATCCAGAGACAAAACCGTCTGGGGGGTCAATAACGTGGACGATATCGGTACCACACCCCCCGTTTGCACTCGTCGCCGTCGTAGTCGACGTGGAAGGCCGTAAGCCTAAATCCGATGGTTGCAGAACCAGATCACCTTCTCCTTCAGCCGAGCCGGCCGTGTCTGGCTGCAGTAAGACCTCCGGGGGGATCGGGTCATAGACCTCGGGCAGCCAAGCCATGGACTGAGTCTCCGTCGACGGTGGAATCCCCACCGCTGCTGCTTGAACTGTAATAGGCATCGTCAATGACACCGAGGTCGACGAGCCAGTCGTCGTCGTCGTCGAGCCCTTAGACTTCGTCGTCGATTTGGATGCCGACTTCCCGGCTGAGGCTTCCCGACTCATGGAAGACCTGGGACGGTCCCCTGAGGAGGATTTCGACAGCGCTAGCCTCTCCGACTTAGATGATGATGAGGAGGAGGACTTTTTATGTGATGAGGAGGAACCATCCTGTTTCCTCTTATGCTTGTCCTCAGAGCGCGTTTCAGCTGGCCGTACCTTCTTCGATGGAGGTTCCGACCTACCCCTGGAGGCCGTGGAGCCAACTTCCGAAGCCGGGTAGGCCCCTGCTCCGTCATTAAGCCAGTCGACCAGCCTTCTTTTTCGGTCCTTAAGGGTTTTTTGGGAGAAACCCTGACAAATTTCACATGTATCCGCCGAGTGGTGCGGGTGGAGACAGTAGATACAGTCCATGTGGCCATCACCTTCATAAACCTTTTTGAGGCCACAGGTTGCACACGGGCGAAATAACGCTTTTCCAGACATAGTTCGCCGGAATTTGAACTTCGCCGAAGCGAAAAACAGACAAAAACAACCTAGTTTTCACTAGTAGTAAAACACGAGGATCCCACTACTTTGAAAGACGGTTGAAATCTGAGGGAGCGCGGGGGCGGGGCCTGTATTTATATCATGACGCCCTGACGACGCGTATACGCATGATACAAAACGAGGTGGATAGGACGCATAAGCGTCGAAAAAGCTTTCCTACGGGAAAGGGTCTATATAATGTACCGGGGATTCCCAGCCTGACGACGGGGAATGTTCTAAGCATGTGAATCCATGAAAGATCCAATGCTGGAGAAAACCCTTTCTAACCACTCAAAACCGCCTTTCCATAGCCAGAGCCACAATAGGAGCCAGACTTGATTACTGCAACGCCCTCCTGGCAGGCATCTCTACAAAAAACATCAACAGGCTCCAAATAATACAAAACAACGCGCTCCGTGCAGCCCTATACATTCCAAAAAGGGACCACATATTCCAGGCCAGACACGAAGCCCACTGGCTCCCTATCAAGGAAAGAATCAACTTCAAAATTCTCACGATCACGCACAAATGCATCAATCTTTCCGCTCCATCATACCTATCAGAAACCATATCCCAAAACACCTCTGCCCGCCCCACAAGGAGCCACCATGCTAACCAACATTGCAAACCCTACATAAAAAGAGCCAATGCCGGTGGTATTGGCTTCCCTCACATAAACTCTGGAATGCCCTCCCCAATGCACTCGGATCAGAACCTTCCTTGATTGCCTTTCGCAAATCCCTCAAAACCACACTATTCATATAACCTTCACTACACCCTAGCGCCCTAGCTAACCTCGCTTGGCCAATCCTATAGCTGGACTGTATTACCACAGTACAGTCTAGGTACTATGTAACCCCAAGATGAACTGTAAATGCAAACATATGCTATCTCCTACGTACTAGGTAACCCTAAAATGAGCTCTGAAACGTAATTGTTAATGTAACCACTAAGCCTTCATTTGTAACCAGCAATCTATATCTGTAACAGCGCTACGATGCCCCTGGGCTGATGTGCGCTTTAAAAATGCGAATAAATAAATATCCATAGGCGACAGCTTGGGCTTTCATGATATAGGCCGCACTACTGGTTGGGAGCTTGAAAGTGCTCACGCAACAGTAAGAAGAAAAGGGAGGGAGGGGAACAGGAAGAGCTGAGTGCCCAGTATCAAAGCAGTCCCCTCTGTCCCAGAGGAGAACAGTGTTTTTAGGCCTTGCATTCTCTCCCTGAAGTCTTGTTCGAGGCAAAAGGTCAATTTCCCCAGAAAGAGGAATTGAGGGATATGGCCACAAAGGGCTTGTATTGTATGATTCTGAGGGAAAGCTTGCCTTGAGAGGGAGAGGGCCTTCGACCTTTGGTAGACAGTGCATGGCTATGCAGAGCTCTGTGAACCAGGCAGAGTTTTTAATTCTCATCCCTGCTTGACAGAGAGCCAGTGGAGTGACCGTAAAGGCAGGGGTGTTGTAGTCCCTCTATTTTATGGCCGATCATGAGGCGTGCTGCATAGTTTTCTGCCCGTTGTTGCTTGCTCAAGGTTTTACAATGGTGGCCGTCTTAACACCTTTGCAATAGTGGATCATAGAAGATATTAAAAAAAACTATCCCCCCAACCCCTCAATCCTCTGCAGGCTGCTGAACATAATGTAGACTGTTTTTCCCAGGTGATAAACCTTGTCTGGCTGGCTGCGTGTACCTGATTGGTGGCAGAATTACTCATTTTTAGGAGAAAAGGCGCAGCCTCTACTTTGCAGTGAGGCCTACTGCCCCCCCCTCCCCTTTTTAAAGAAATACAGCTACTCCAACTGGCTGCACAATGTTTATTGCGCAGTTTACATTTGCAGCCCTGGAACACTTGCCCTGGCCCACTGCTGGATCCTTTATCATCAAGCCAGGGAAGGATTACTATATGCCCCCCCACAGCCCAGCTGCAAGAGGAAGGCTATGTTAGGCAACCTGAAGTACTCCTATACAACAGAAGATGGGCTACAATCCCACCTTCTCATTTATGGCTATGAATATCAACCATCAACACAGATGGCATTTTCACTCCCAGAGGCAGTATTTATAGTGTACTTTATATCTGAGCATGTTGCCTCAACCCACTCTAGTTGGAACATACAAGAATATGGATAGACTGTTTGAGGTGCAACCTTTGTCCTCGTTAGACAATAAGAGCAGCCTACTTAGTGAGGCCTCTCAAATGCACAGATGGAACTCATATCATGCACCTTGCATAAAAGGCGGCAGCTGCATTGGTGTGAATTTCCCTGAAGGGGTGCAAGCCTAGCCATCAATGTACTGCTCAGCCTGTCCCTCTCCCGAATAGAGTCATCAAGAGGGTACCTGGGGTGAATGTGACAAATCAACTTCCGGGGCACCAGTGGTCCAGGGATTAATATCAGTTTTTAAACACTCAATCAGTCACACACCTCTAAGACACCAGAAGGGATCCAAACGGATTGGAAACACGCAAATTATAAACCTTGTTGTCCGATTTTGGTAACAAGGACAGAACGACAGGCCTATCTCTGCAAGGTTGTGGATTGTTGGTTAGTTCCAACACAGTGAAAATACAATTATTACCCAATGATAAAAGGGACTGTCCAGTCAAGGTTGTATACAAATATCTACTTTATTATTATCCAACAGACAGTTCTAGCAACACTACAAAATACAACCCACCCAGTAAAGGGGTGCAGAGGACAGACAGTTTCAAGGAGGAAAGGGGATGCACTCTGGATACTGACATAAGGGTAGTTGGTAAAAGTAATTCATCTCAATAGTTCAAGGATACTTGGTTTCAGCACAAAGGGAGTTATGGGTCATAAAATGTCACTAGGGGCCTTTGGAGAAGACCAGGGGGAAAGAATCATAGCATACCTTGTGTTTGTAGAAGTTCTAGGTGCTCGACAGTGTAGAGTCGGTTTCAGGGCACTTTGTAGCTTCTGTGACAGAGTTCAAGATGGGAGACAGCTGTGGGTATCAGGCGGCAGACAATTCGGCCAGCTAGGCTGGCCGGGTGGCTGCAGCCTGGACTAGCGGCTGCAGCCTAGCCTACACGGCAGCTAGGTGTCAGGAATCATTGTCTCAGTGATGGTTAGTGGGTCTGAAGCACTGGTTGAGGTGTCTCGGACGATGTTAGCGACTGCGGCATGACAACAGTCAGCGGTGCAGTCGGTTGTAGCTCGAGTGGCTCAAAAATGTCCTTTAAGGCGGACGCTGGATGATGCTTGTTGATGCACTCCTAGCTTCTTCACTGGGCTTGTGTCGTCCTTTAAGGCGGACGGCCCAAAGCTGAGGTGTGTTGCAGGCAACAGCCTTGTCCTTTATTTATTTATTTTATTTGATAGCGCCCAAGACCCAGAGATATCACGGCACTAGTGAGTAAAGACACTTTCTGTGCATAGTAACAGGTACAAGGTTACACAGTCCTTGGTTTGGTTCAGCACCTCTCTGCCACTTCCCACCTAGGAAGCTTGCTGCAGAGCTTAGCAGGGCATGCTGTGTGGTGGCTTGGTACTGGTTCTGGAGCTGCTGGAGTCCTCTGGATTCAGTATCTCCCTCTGTTCCCTGGAAGATGTTTAGGGGAGGGATCTTAGTTCCCTCTTTGGAAACCGTGGCCTTCCTTCAGTGGCGGAAGCTGTAAGACAGACTGTACCTCAGCCAGGGTCCAAATGAGGAGTTTGTTACTCCTTGCAAAGTCTTCAGATAATCTGCCCTAAAAAGGGGCTCAGCCCTCCTTTAAAGCCAAATGGGACACAGTGATTGGTGTAGGCTAAGCCTACCTTAATGAACCAATCCTGGGTCCCCACCAACAATCTCCTGTATGCATGAGGTCATAACCAGAGTGCTTTGCAACAGAAAAGGTAAAGGGGTGAAACCATGTAATACTAAGTCCCACCCCTCTTCCTGTCTGTTGTGGATCAAAGGGTCTCTCTACTTAATTGAGCTCTCTGTGGTTCCTGATTAAAGCGGCAGGTCTACCTTGAAGCTGCAGCGGGACCAGACTTTTGGTCTCCTGCAAACCATACTTGTACCTTCTGAATGGCAACCCCCTGCGGGGATGACTTCTGTAAATACATAGTCCCAGACATGACAGGGAGCTGGCTTCAGGTTGACACAGTGCATATCAAAGGTTGTTGGAGTTTTCCTGTCTTTTGTTAGTCCTGCGACCGGGCCTGCTTGAATCAACTCTGATTAGTATGCAAAGCTGCCACCAGCAGCTAACAAAAGGCGGGGGCGGATCCATGGAGCCTTTGTTAATTCGTTTATGCCCTCCCCCTTCTTGAGATACCTTCATGTACTCTTGGCTGTCATATCCCAACTAAATATGACAGAAGGGATGGCGCCTGTAGGCTTTGTCTTCCCAGAGTACATGGGTCTATGTGTATTCGTGCGGTGAGCATAGGAAAATGTGTGCGGATTAGCTCCACACATTTTTCTGGAGGTTGGTCTACCATCATTCAATTTTATTTCATATTTCAAAAAATCCCAGGGGAGTGCACACCCACCGTGCGGATGGTTGAATTCCTCACAGTGAACACCCTCATTCTGGCTCTTATATAAGCTGATCTGTGCTTCCCCATACTATGAACTAATAGGATAGCTCTTGGAGGAACCCAGAGCGTCCAGCCAAGGTACAATCGCCACCACCCTACAGACCAGTGACACCTCACCGACATGTCTCAGAGGCTCATGGGAAGTGTTCAATGGTAGTCAACTAAGGTATCGCACCACATTCTACAGGACGTGCAGAACCCGAAAGAGGAACACTCTGCATGTGTGTCTGTTATTGTGAAGGGCCCAGAGCAGCGGTCAGTGTGCGAATAGCAACGCACAACATTGGCGATGAGGGGCTATTAGAAACCCTCGCTGAGCATGTGCAGCTTACTGGAGTCGGCTCCGAGTACTAGTGAACACACTGGATCTCAGTGTGTACTTTGACACCGACCAGGATGAGTGTGCTCGCTTGAGCCCTGAGGCGAAGTCAGGAAGAAGGTTGGAATCCCGGACTGGTGCTCCTGCTGCCTGAATACGCTTGGAAGTAAGTGTTAGGTGAATATTAATCAGCCCTCAACGATGTTGCGGTTCCACACAGGAGGGCCTGGGCACCACGGGACAGCCCAGGTGTAACTCAGGAGCTCTCCTGCTCTCCTGGAAATGGAGAAAAAAAACACCACCACAAAAATAATAGAAAATAGGAGGCGATTTCTTTCCTGGGAGAACTATGTTGGGAGGTGCTGCTATAAGAGACCTGACTGAAAGAGTGGACAATGGAGTGCACCATCATTTAAAATGGTGTGTGTCAGCTGGGTCTCAGAAGAGAACAGAGCAACACAATGGGTGCAAAACAGCAACTTGTGTAGACATCATGGTGGACTTGGCAGAGGGTGCCCAGGATGCTGAGAGGCTACCCAGACAGCAGGGGTCAGTAGCACCTCTGGTGGAATTTGATATTAATGGGACGCCATCGAGCCTAGGTCCAAGATGGCCATTATGGATGGAGAGGCTAGACATGTATTTTGAGGCCACAAGAGAGCTCAATGATAATGCATATCAGTCAACCTTGCTCTAGTCAACTGGCCCTGCAGTCCACAAGATTTTTAAAATGCTACGTCCAGCTGATGCAGCTTATGCTGCTGCGACTGCGGCACTGAATAAATACTTTAGCACAATTTTTAATTTCCACTATGAACGGTTTATCCTCAGAGTTGCCAAACAAAAAGGAGGATGAGAAACTTGATGCCTTCCACCATAGGCATCGCCAGCTAGCATTCACGTGCCCGTTGTTCAATGAAGTGGATGAAGTGCATGCCCAGTTGATTCAGGGCTGTTTTTCAGTCAAGCTGAGGAAGCAAATACTTCATGTGCCGGGCATCACATTGGCCCATGTATTAGAATTGGGAAGGTCGCATGAGCTTGCGGATGTGCGTGCGTCCAAGATGGATGTAACCATGAATGCAGTAAAACGTGTGGATGCATTTGCCGTAACCAAGCAATCTGTACGGCCGTTCAAAAAAGGACGTATGACCAGAGGTGAAACACGCATAGAAGCAGTCGCTATCTGTTAAGGAGGGGTTAAATTGATCACAAGCCCACAATGAGAACACACAGTAAAACGTCACAGAATTCTCTTACACTAGTGCATATCAAAAATACATTTTTATAGGCCTTTATAACCAAACACAAATAAACCACAGTAATAATAAAACAGTTACCACACAAGCTTTTCACTATGTAACATATATACAAAATGTGTTTAGCCTAATGCGGATAAAGGGGGAGAACACAACCACAACCTGCAACAGAAGAGGTGAGTAAAACACAATTATCACATTAGGCAGTTCTTCAATTCGATCCCTAGCTTATGCAGTCCAGACCTACGAAGTAGGGAGCCTTGTGCTCAAAAGTAAAGCAGTGCGTTTGCAATGCACGGTCGTGCATAAGAGCGAAAGCGGGTCCTCTTCAAGGAGCTGTAGCAGTTCAGGAAGGGGGGTGAGTTGATGAAGAATAGAGCCCTAAACTTTGAGCAGGGTCTACCCTTCCAGGTAGAGCAACTTTTGAGTTCAGGAATAGCTGGGAACGCAGGCTAACCCAGCTAAGGTGAGTATCTTTTCAGGGATTCTTGTGCACAAAAACAAGTGGATGTGCCAGGGGACCACCGGTAAGTGATGCAAGTTCTAACCGACGCTCGACACAGTCCGGGCCAAACTTTGTCAGTCTAGTCCAGGTCGCTTGTAGGATTAACCCCTGCAGTTACAGGTCGCTCTGGCTCTCAGCGGCTGCGGGACAGGACGATATTCTGTGGCGGGACAGTAGCCTTTTCTCTGCTTTCGAAGAAGACAGTTCCAATACAGCATGTCTCAGGGCACGGGTAGGGGGTTTGAGGGGGTCAGGTCTGCAGGCACTTACAGCGACCGTCACCACAGCGGGCGACACAGGGACCGCAAATGCTCACGGCGTGACGCACTCTCATAAATCGCAACCCAGAGGACCCAGGACCACAAATAAGCGATTGCTAAAGTGTCGAGTCTCAACTCAGGACATTGGTGCTCCTATACGATGCCCCGGGTTCGAGCTGGTCAGTTCGCTGGATGGCCCAGGAACCCTTCCAAAGAGGCTCTTTGCGAGGGTAAGCAGGAGGTGCTGAGAGTAGTTGATCCCACTACTCCAAAGGGTCGAAGCGCCCTTGCAGGCCTTCTTGGTACGATACAAAATCTGGTGTCCGACGGGACAACAGCGGGGTCAGGGTGCCAAACCTTCCAGCACATCTCCGGCGGTTCCACAGGTCTGCTCTTTCATTTCAGGATACTTGGCTCTTTCTGTAGTTCAGTGTGAACTTCAGGTGATCGGCCTGGAATGGATGCTGAGCCCCTTCTCTTATCCAAGATTCATTTTGTGCTCAAATCTAGGATAACCAATGGAAGATCTGCTCTCTTGCATGCATGAAAGACGTGGGCCAATCATGGACTACAGTGGTTCCAGTCATTCAGGACTACCAGACATACTGGCAAGGGTAGTGTGGATTGGGACCAGACAGTCCCAACCCTCTTCCTGAGCACTAGCACACACGCAACATGCAGGAGCCCACAAAAGATGCGGTTTTAGTGTGAGGCTGCATGCCCAAATAAAGAATACCCAGGTCTCTCGACCTAGGTGAAGGCAAAGAGACTAAATGGCCATATGACAGAACAAAAGACTTTGTGGCATGGCCATTTTTGGCACTGGCCAGTCTTGTGCCAAACACAGTAAACGTGATATGGCCCATTAAAACAAAGTAAAAATACTTTAAAAGTAAACTGCTGCCACCAGTTCATCCTACGCACACTTGTACAAACACCAAAACATCCTTAGATGGCAGCTAGGGCCATAAAACAAAAGGACACCTAAGTGCGGAACTGTAAGGTACTTGGTACATAGATAAAAATATATTTTTTAAAACAATTTTTATTAACTTTCACAACAACTAATCAACACATAAAAACAAACTTAGCGGTGCATGTTATACATTTTTAAGTATATCGTATCATATTAAACCATAGCCGCTGCTTACCCTTTACCCGCCCCCCCTTAACTTGAGCCTACTCCATTTTACCTTCCGCCGTTATATCCTCTAGGGATGTTCCCTCTTCCGTATTTTGGGAGGTATCATCCCCACTTGGGCATACCTGGGTGGACCCAGACTATGTGGCCACTAAGTGTCTCCAGGCCGTCAATCTATCTGCTTCTTCCTCCCCCCCTCTGTTGGCTGCTTCAGTCCATACTGCCGTTTCCATTTCAGCCCACTTCTTGACATCATTCCACCATACCTCTACCTTTGGTCTGTTGCATGCTTTCCAGCCCATGGCAATTCTGCGCTTGGCCAGTATGTAAGCCAGGTCTTTAAGTTTACCCACATGCTTTAGCTTGCGTGGTCTAGGGAACCCCCCATCATACATGTCCACACCGATTACACATCTAGCGTGATCCCCTTCTCTGTCAGGCGATGGGCCACTTCTTTCCAGAATTTACCAATTTCCAGGCATGCCCAGAACATATGGGTCATCCCAGCATTCACTTCTCCACATTTGGGACATGTTTGTATTTCTGCATTTTTTAATCGGGCTATCCTCTGGGGGGTCATGTACGCTCTGTGAGTTACATATAGCTGAATTTGTTGCAACCTTGCATTCCTGGACACCTTTTTATGGTACCTCTGAGCCCTCTCCCACTGCCCATCATGCATGCTTTCTCCCACTTCCTCTTCCCATTCCCGTCTTAGCTGGGTCACTTCCTTCCGCACCCTGGTCATCAACAGTTCATAGATTTGGGAAACCTCGTGCCCTCCCTCTGCGATGTCATAGATTGTTTATATGGCTGTATCTGGTTGGTCTTCCAGCACTATTTCAGACCATGTTTCTTTCACCCGTCACACCTGCCTGGTGTATGTAATATATTGCCCTAGATAGTAGGCCTGTTTCCTCTACCAATGCATTAAATTCCAGTATCTTCCCATCTTGCCATATGTCTCCTATTGTTGCAATACCCACCGGTTCCCAGTGCTTGTGTATCGTTTTCCTCAATTGCACATCCCCTTTGGTCAGTGCTACTAGCAGTACCTGCAGGGAGCATGGAGTCGGGTTCTCCATGGCCTGGCAAGCCTTTTGCCACATTTGCCATCCCAATTCCAGCATTCTCGGACACCCTTTTAGCTCTGATTTAGGCAGCCATATCCATTCTTTCAAGAAAAACAGAGTACATTCTGACCTCAGCAGTCTGGACTCAGCTGTTGAGTCTTCCGATAGCCACCTGGCCTGGCCACATATTGTAGCTGGCTGGCCCAGTGATATATCTCAGGCACATAGATAAAAAGTTACCAATAAATTGCAACATAGTCAAAGACTACGGGAAACAGCCTGAAGGATGTGTCAGTTTCCCCATAACAAATGAGCAAAAGCCCAAAGTAGTGCAGCTGAAGGGTGTCCTCCACTGGAAAAAGTCAGGTTAGGCAAGGCAAACAAAAGCAAAAAGTTTGGGGGGTCCATAAATGGAGGGAAAATTGCACCTAAGCGACATTTTTCCTAACACTGCGCACAATGTGGCTACATCTTACCTCACTTAGGAGAGTGCATGGCGACAGGACATACCTGTGGTAGGTGTGGTGTGCAAAATCACTTTGCAAGGGTGTGTCGGGCCCAAGCACTGTCCATGCAGCCCAGAGAAAAAAGCAAACCAAAACCTTAATTCCAGAAAAGGAAGCAGAAAGTGGTGCATGTGGACCCATCAGAGCAAGAGGAAGAGCCATCTGGAGGAGTGGATGACAAAGGCGAGATTTTCTTTTTAGGTCTTTCTGCGTGTGGGTTTTTAACAACCAGGCTTGGAAGAAGAAGAACATAGAAAAAAATGTAACTCTTCCTTTAGGAAGCAGAAGTTGGGCATGTCAAAGGTAACACCCAGCTGAGGCTCGGAATATCTGCATCTGGCCAAAACACTTAAACAAAATGCCCACTCTATTTTAGGGCACCAAGAACATGAAGCATGTCAATCAATACTTTGCCAGAATCATCTCTCTAATCCTGCTTTTTAAGAGTAAAGTGTGTTGGACTGGCCCTATGGAAAGGGAATGCATATGGGAAGAAATGTTCCACTGAAATGCTGTAAACTGCAACTGTATGAGCAAAGAAACAGCCAGGCCATGAATGCAGAGCACGAATGGCGACATTCCGCATATTGCTCAGTGTTCAGAAGAACTTCTATAATTCTGCTGTCAAATCTACAATAGGCACACAAATGTCCTCCAGCACCAGGAAGCTAAAGTAATAGGTAAAACTCCCTAAAATTACTACAATACTGCACAAATATCCTTCTATTAAATTCAGTATTATAATATCGTAGCTCTGAAAATGCGAACCACGGACAATAAAAAAAATTGTTCAGGGCTTAGAAAAAAGAAGCATTGTATCATGTACTGTGAGACACAGCTGGCCACACACTTCTAATTTGGGGAATAATCTTTTTGTCATGTTTCAGGTCCTGAGGAAGAAGAGAACAGGAGTGATGCTGCAGAATCCACCCCCGGTCAGACCACGGTAAGATCTGGGATTAATAAGATTGGAACCAAGGTTATTGTTTTTGTGAATGAAGGAATAATTGAAGAGAAAGAAGGTGTGTTTTGTATCAGTATAAGGGCAACATGGACAATAATGTGATCTAAGTAAAGCAAAACATTGAGACAAATATCCCTTCACAACAGGGAAGTATCTTGTAGCTCGGGGAGTACCACAAAGGGACTGAACATAGTTGCAGATCAAATCATGTTTTATTTAACATAAACATTTCCCTCTCTGGGTAAAAAGAAACCCACACGTATCAACACAGTCTCTTCTCAAACATCCAATAAATCATAGGGCTTCTTTTAAGATTCACAAGCTTATAGATTGCAGCCTGCCACACAGTCTCTGGGTAACAGTTATGGTTCTCCCCCTCTTGTTTCCTGATAGTGATCAGATAGAATCACCTCTGCTCCCCATGTAGCTACTGTGGGCATCGCTGGCTCCACCCTCAGCTGTAGGTTTAATCCTACCTTCTCATAAACTTTGAGGCAAACACAATGGGATTATCGTCCCTAGTCTCCACAGGCCATTTCAAGAGTGCCTTATCAGTTTCCTGTCCGAGTCTCTTCAGGTCTTCCCTATCAACTGCCTCGCTTCTCCTGCTTTGTTCCGGCTTCTTCTTCACACCCTACCATTTGCTCTTTCTTCTTCCCTTTGTGGGCTCAATTATTTCAGATCGGGGTCTCGCCCCTACCACCTCCTTTCCTACTCTTGGTAACTACTACATTGCCATCCTCCTGTAGCTTTTCCTGGTGCCCCACGCAAACCTCCGCCTGATGACTAACTTCATCGTCCTCCTGCTTCTCAACTTCCTCCTGATGTTCCTGAACCACCTCCCCCTGATACTCAATTCTAACCTCTTGCAGATGTTCTTCAACCTTCTCCTCATAAGACAAAACTCCCACTTCTTCCTGGCACTGAATTCCAACCTACAGAAGTCCCTTAACCACCTCCACTTGCCACCAGCCTCCTGCGCTCCAAGCTTCCTTCACAAGCTCTCTGCACTGCAAACTCGCTCCAAACTCCTGCCGCAGTCTCTGTCTCCAAAGATCCACACTAGTCTACTACAGTCATTTCTTTTGTATACACTGGGGTGTCGTCCTATTTTGGTGATAGGGTTTGAGTATTTGCACTGGAGTGTAATAAATTGTGGATAAGTGGTAGTTGTTCACTGTGATTCTGTCACCTGAACCATGTGTGTCTAATTGGAGATTATATATATGATGGGGCAGGCTGACCGTGGCTTGAAAAAGCTGGCCCATCATCATAGATTTGCTATTCACCCCCATCTGCGAATGTGTGCCGGCATCCAAAGCCATCCCTCACTAAACTAGAGGTGAAGGTAACCAGTGTACTGACTCTTTTCCCATGTCATTTGAGTATGTGGTGGACTTTCCCTGGTCTTGTCTTCCTTCAGGGAACATATACCACTTGAAGCATAGGGTTTTGGGGCCACTTGAAATGCCTTTAAAGGACCAGTGCTGTTTATCTGCCTCATGGCACATATGACCCCCGCCCTATGACTGACATTTAGTGAGCGTAACCAGGGGATCCTACCAATGCCTTCCTCTCCCCTGGGACCATCATCCATTAGCTCAGGCAGGTGCCGGGCAGCCTGGGTCACCCCATTAGATATCACCAGAGTTAGGCAGGGTGCTTCATTAATGAATATTTTGTCAACAATTTGATCCTCTGACAGTGAATATATTGAGAAACATTTGGTCTCAATTATGGGAGTATGTTGAAACAAACTATCATGACAAATTATGTATTACAGAGGCAGTGATATTCCCCCTGAAGTTATTGTTAAATTAAAGTTAATATTAGCAATGTGATCTTTATTCCACTGCAAAGGCTCTAAGAGGGTAGAAAAATTGGTAAAAGTTGGATAGGGGTCAACTGAGAGGCCTTTGACTCACCCCCCCTCTTGAGCAGTGTGGGCAGTTTCTGGGGTGTGCCTGTTTTGGCATCAATGCTAGCAGTTCTACATTACTGGGCTATGGCAATACTAGCCCATTGTTTAACCTGGGAACCCCACTGACATTTGAGGAATGTAGGATGGTGGCTGAGATGGAGAGATTTGTTAATGCCAGATCCATCATTAGATCGCAAACCCCCATGTGCGGGGTTGTATGGATGAGGCAAATGACTCTGCTAGAGATTACGTTCAGACAGAATCCCCAAAGGTCGAGTATCAAAGCTCTAGAGATTGCTGGATAGAGTGGCTATCCCTGAACAGCTTTCATATATGTGTGTAGTTTAGAAGAGGGCATTGGTATATCCACTGATCATGAATATTGAACTTGCACATGGGTGTACGCTTGTAAACCTCCAGATGTACCTTAAGCATGGAATGTACCTATAAAAATAGTTATAGATGCTACTTACCAAACAAGACTGCACGAGAATGTTCCTTCTCATTCCCCCTCTGCTGGAGGAACTGTGCTGAGTTGGGGAACTAGGCAGACTAGGCATATATCTTTTGCAAAAAGTTGTCTGCTAATATAAGACATTTCCAAAGCTCAGCTACCCATTGACTCCCATGTTGTACTTTTAGGAGATGTGGAGTAAGGAGTTTACCCAACATCTACTTTGTCTACTCTGCCACGCTCATTACCCATTTGCTCACATTGGCCAAATTGACATTGGTGTGTTGTTTGAATATTTGGTGGGGTATATATTCCCCCCCCCCACGGAAGACCTTTAAAGATGCCAAGCTGCTCGCCACTGCCACCCTTAACACTCACTCCACTGTAAAACACTCGTCCGGCATCTGCAAGCTTCTCGAACTCATGGATCTTGATGTGCTCGCCATCACTGAGACATGGTTGAAGGATCGCTCCGTCACAAGCTTTGACACTCTCCTCCCTGAAGGCTACAAAATCCTTTCTGCGCCCATGCCAAAGAAGACAGGCAGTGGAGTAACGCTGATCTTCCCTGAATGGATACCTGTGTCCATTATCCCTACTCAGGCCTACTCCTCTTTCGAGTGCCTACTCTACAGGCTATCACTCTCTTCTACATCTTCTCTCCTTATGGTCAACTTCTGTCTGCATCCTGGACAGCCCTCTCTCTTCCTTTCAGAATGGGCTGAACTGTCCTCCTCTCTTCTTTCCTCCTCCTCTCAACTCCTGCTGGGTGATCTGCTGGGTGACCTCAACATCCATCTGGACTCTCCTGACTTCACAGAGCCTTACATATGTAACTCTCTCTCACTCTCGATCCTACCTTCTGGGTCCACTCACACCGCAGGCCACTCGCTGGATGCTCTCATCTCCACTGACATCCCATTCTCTATCCCTCTCACTACCTCTCTCTCGGACTGACCACTCTCTTCTATCAACACACCTGAAGCTCTCCTCTCCACTTGCATTGACACACCCGGGACAGCCACTCAGCTTCAAAGTCACCAGACCCATGAAAAACGTGACAGTAGCTGCCTTTGCCTCCACCTATTCTCCTCCTCCCATTCCTGCGGCTGACTGCCACCCTGACACAGCCCTCACCAACCTTAATCTCTCTATCTCCAACACTCTTGATACTCTTGTCCCTGCCATGAGCCTTCCCAAAAGTGCAACTCTTGGTACGACTCCGATCTAGCTTCCCTTAAACGTAAGTGTAGGGCAGCTGAGCGGAAATGGAACTCGTCGGGTGGACCATCTGATAAACTGGCCTGCCGTCTCCTTCAAAGGCAATATCGACTATGCACGGTCAGGGGTTGGTCCAAGTGCACCCAGTCGGTAGAGAGTGGGATAAGTGCAGAGAGTGAAGCTCTCTTGAATTTATTCAGAAGTGCAGTGAGGGGGATGGAGTGCAGAGAGTGAGCCGGTCCTCCAAGCAGAGATTTGGAGGGAGATCCTTATCCTCAGCAGGCACCTCCCTCTGGAACAGCCTCCCTGCCACCTTTCGTCTTGAGCCTGATCTTCTTAAGTTCTGGAAACTCCTCAAGACCCTCCTCTTCTCCTCCTCCTTCTCTCTCCCCCTACCCTGCTAACCTAGCTCTCTGCTCTTTCGATCTCTCCCTCCTCTTCCATACAGCTTTGCTGACTGGCAGCCTGGTGTACCTCAGTCTCACAGGTCCCTGACACCCCTGTCAGTCTTCTTTGCAGTTGCCTCAGGGCCCTGCACTCCATCCCCCTCACTGCACTTCTGAATACATTCAAGAGAGATTCACTCTCTGCACTTATCCCAGTCTCTACCGACTGGGTGCACTTGGACCCCCCCCTCCCCTGACCGTCTTGCACTTGAATGATCTGAATGCATCTCTGCCTGAAGATCGTCTGTATGTTCTCCCTTGTCTTCACCCCTTATTGTGAACTTGGAAAAAAAAACGCAGAATCGCTGTCAGGCCTATTTGCTGTATCTCAACTTTTCAATGTATCATTTTTCACTTACTCTGCCTGTGCAGACAGTTATTGCTCGGATTTTCAAGGGCTCTGAGCGACTGTTGTTTTTTCCCTGTGTACCCACCCTCTTGGAGCGCTTTGAAACACTGCCTGTGTATAGGCGCTCTATAAGTAAACAATTACAATTAGAAGATTGAGGACATTTTGACATCAAAGAAAATCACTGCCCTTCTTCTAAATTGCTTCAACATATGCATGGTCCCTGTTCGTCGAATTTTGTAGGGGATAAACTTCACTGTTTTTAGAACTTCACTGTTAAAATATTTCTCATTAATCTCATGTCAGCCAAAGTGGGGAAATGGGGCGGAATTGGGAAGATGGATGTATTGGAAAATTGATACGTGCCAGGAGAGGGAACAGCAGCAGAAAGGCAACTGAAGAGTAAAGGTCTAAGGAAACAAAGGGGCAGCACGGCTTGAGAAAGGAAAACTACAGGCCAGGTTGACATAGCAAGAGACAGAGGTCAGGCTGCAGGATGCACAAGCAAGGAATGCATTACAAACCCTCCTGGAGCGTTGTGACAACCTGGTAACAAATCTGGGTTCCTTTTTATAGGCTGCGTGGAAGCAGCTGCCGTGAACGACATGCAAAAGGTTTGCTGCCATCTTAAGTTGATATGCCAGTCAGTTAACTGTATAGTCACCACATTTTGGCAGAGCAATTGGCGTCTTCATGCCACCAATCCTTCCGGAGACCATAGGCTCCTTCACGACAAACTGAAGCGACACTGGTCGCTGATGCCTCGCGCCACTTGTAGAATCCTAGCTTATCCCATGCACCTCCAACCCCAGCCTATACCAAACTAAGAAGGTGGGGGCGGCATATCAAGACAGGTCACTTTATTGGGGAAAATCCATACAGTTTTTTTTTTTTACAGATGAAATTCTGTCCAGAGGTGCAAAATTAAAGCATGAGGTCAGAAGAATTGGCAGGAAGGGTCGCTGTGCCCTTGGTATTATTACCATTCATATCGCGTTGCGTGGCTGATCAGTATTGCCAAAGTCCTCATTGATTTGCTTAGAGGACAGTCAAGGGAAGGTCACTGTGCCACAGACACCTCTCAGCGTAGCTGCAGGTCATGCTCAGGGAGACACATCCTGGTCCCATGGAGAACTGGACATAGCCTGTGCCCATATATAGTGAGCGCTGCAGGTTGGGTGTCAAGCTCTGAGGTCCACGTAGATTTGTATACCTCCGTCCCCAAACACCAGTCAGGGAGGAGCACAAAATACTCGCTGACCGGTTATTGGGGCCACAGGTGGGAGAAACAGGAAACACCGGGTCCCAGGTGGCTGCAAAGAAAACACCAGGTTAGCTGATTGGCTACAAGGTATTCACAACAAGCATCAACAGATAGACAGTAAATGCACCTACCCTTGGGATGACCAATGAATGCTGTACACCTAACTGTTCCCCCCTGAGGGTCTGGTGGGTGGTGCAGCGGAAAGGACGGGACCAATGGCGTCTGGGTGTAAGGGGTTGAGACTTGACAGAAGGTAACAATGGTTCCAAAAGGAGAAAGAAGATGCAGCCCTTGAAAACAGTTCCAAAGTTCTGAGAAATTCAGGTAAGAAGTTTACCATGCACCAAGTCCACGGGGTAATCCAAAAATTCAGTCCAAAAATCCAGGCAAAAGGGTAAGCAGTCCTATTTTACTCCAAGCGTTAAAAACCAAGAACAATCCACAAGAGTAACGAGGTCCAAAATCCAAAGGGGTCGAAAACCATGAAATACGGAGCGCAGGAATAGCTAGACGCCGTCTAAACAGCTGAGAAGCAATGAATGAAAGGGCTAAGCCCTTTTTATCGTGGTCTTCCGGGTCTGTTGGCCAATTGCAGACGACTTTCTGGTCACATGACCGCTCTCTCCTGGTCACGTGACCGCTTGGGTAATCCAACGCCTGCAACTTCCTGGTCACATCACGTGACATTCCGCCGTGGAACGCTGCGCCCAGCAGAGGACCACAATGCAGAATGGGACCCCCTCGGCGCCTGCAATCGCCAGGGCAAGCCCCAAGACAGGCACGGAAAGCGGTGCCAGGGAAGTCCCAGAACGTGGCGTCCTCCCAGAGGCCGAGCGAGTGCAGCCGCAGGAGGGACCCGTACTACGCTATGCCGCATGAGCAGGTAAGTCTGATGAGGGCATGACATTGGATCTCTGTGCCAGCCCCATGAATAGTGGCTACTGAGTATGGCTTTCAGCCATGCTCAGAAGGCACTGAAAATATGTTAACCCCTGCCTGGGAACAGACTGTATGCATTGCCCAGGCATAGTGACCACTGGGTTTGAGCATATATTGATAGTGTATCATTTATGAAACACAGAAAATGCACTAAAAGCTGAAAAACCTATCAATATTAGAAATGTGTGGCCTACTACCCAAGACACATGAACACTTTCATGACTTTTGTTCTCTTATCTAAAAACAAAAAACGTAGCTATTATCAGCTAAGAAAATGGAAGTCTATTCTGCCATTTAAGGACGCAAGATATTAAATCAATAGTAGCTGGCTCTCTTACCAAATCCCTGATCGATTATGGAAAGGATGGCCTGCCACATCAATGAACTAATTACAATTTACTCAAACATAGACCTCTGTATTGTACTTGACCTCTCCAAAATACAGCTTATTTCAGTGACCTGCACTACCTTACACTGGATTCCTGAAAAAGACTGAGTTATATTCAAAACACTCTGGGCCACATTCCAAGTTGGGTGGTATTTCTATGGTAAATCTGCCAAAATACCAGAAAATCGGTTACTGTGGATTACAAGTGGTGGTAAGGCAGTGTTAGTCCCCATTTATTTATGAACTCCATTGGGGATTTCTGGCGCAATTACCACCAGCGGAATTACTGAGTGGAAAAGTGGAGGATTTACTGGTAATTCCGTCAAAACCTATAATTTTTCAGTGCAGGAAAAATGGCAGAAACAGAATTACTGTCACTATTTTCCCGCACCCCCAAACTCAGAAAAAGGCTCTCTGTTTATATCTTCATAAAGTTGCCCCCTCTTACTTTTCAAGCAAGATCTAGCCTTGTGTGCCTCTTAGGTGTTAGAGTCAAATCGCTCATCTCTCACTGCTAGTCCTAAAATGTAATGCTTTTCTAAGCAGAAACCACATCAGCTTGTGCGGGCCCCTAACACTGGAACACAATTTAAACTGTGATTCGCTCTGAGCCAAATAACCTCTGGTTCAGCTCTGAACACTCACCTTTTGTTCTCAATGATCTGCCTCTCTGCTCCTAGAACTATGACCCACATTGCCAAGAGTCGGTATGGTCTGCGCTGTACGCTATTCAAATAAATGTTCATACTGACTCCCGCAATCAGTTCTCCTACACTTTGTAGCCATTAGCCATGGCCTGTGGACATGCCTCGTAGGGCCTGCATAACTTAAACCCAATCCTGCTAACATATTTCCCCATTTATGATGTTAGGTGCATTGCACGGCAGGAGGAGTATTATAGTTACATTGCTAAACGTAATTGGTGAATTTGTATTTAGATATTGCGTTGTAACGTCCCTTCAACTAATGCTGTTATCATTCTATGTATTCTTGTTGTTATATTGTAAAGCGCTTTGGAGTAAACGCTATATAAACCCTATAAATATAAATATATTTCTGATGTTTGTTAATCTGCTTAGAATCACATGCTGTGCATAGGTCCGACATCCAGTGGTCACTGCGGAGTATTGCATTTTGTTTTTCGTAGTCGAAAAGGGGACGTCGACAAGGCGTGTCTGTAACACTATCCCTATAGTGACGTGCGTTGTACCCACAATCCCTCACGCGTCGAGGTCCCTCAGATTGTTTTTTTCCGCCCAGTTTATGGTCGCCTTACGCGGAGCTCCTAGAGAGACATTGCAAAACAATTACTACGGACCTCGGTCCTTAATATATACTTATTGTAAAGATCCCTCCCCTCGACTTTAGCTGTGAAGCTGTTTCTCCGCCGTGCAAGTTTTCGACGGAGAGGAAGAGACGGAGGAGATCCCTCGGCGCTGCCGAACACGTGGCCAGGCCTCGCCGGCCAACATACAGTAGGGAGAGTGGGGGTTCGAACTTTTATCTTCTCGTCGAGAATGTCTTTCTTTCTCCCCTATCTTTCCCTTGGGGTTGTTATCACCAGTTTTTATTGCCTCAGCTATGGAGAGGACACCTTTTAAGTTTTGCCCACGCTGTAGGGGCAAATACACTTGGAAGGACAAACACAAGCTCTGTAATCGTTGCTTGCCCCTCGATCATAAAGAGGACAGCTGCGCGGCCTGTAAGCTCTTGAAACCAAGAACACTTAAAGAACGGAAAGTTAAGAGGTGGGCGGACTACGCTATGTCGAAGTCAGTTTCCTCACCCGCTGCTGCTGTTACAGAAAGTGACGAGGAGGGTGATAACTCGACGTCCGTTACGGAAGTCATTAACCCCCAGAAGGAGCGCTCTCGCTCCTCGACGTCCGTCCCCGGCCCCGACGGGCTCGGCTCACGCCCTGCTTATGGGGATGAACACCCCAGCGACAAGGACGCACACAGACCCCATAGGCCTAAGCACACAACCCACGGCTCTTCTTCGCCGAGGACGAAGGATCCACCAGCGCCGAAGGGGACGCAGGGCACTCCGGCGTCGACCTCAGACCGCAAGGGTCTCAAGCCCCACCCGCAAACGCAGCCGCGACCAGCGATTGGGCTTTCATCTAACACGGGCGCTACCTCAAAAACATCCGACGTAACGCTCCATAGAGCGGCCGTCGAAAAACAACGCGCAGCGCAGGCAACGCCGACTCCAGAACCCTCGACTGACGAACTCGTCGTCGAGAGTCTGGCGAGAATTGTTTCCGAGGATAAACGTAAGCGGACGACGAAACAGACGTCGAATACCGCACCCAAGGAAATAGAAACGCAGAAAAAGCACAAGAGTAGCCAGGAACTGCCCCATTCATCTAAAGGCACTTCTGAACTACCGGAGGGCTTTTCTGAGGGCGACGGAAACCTTTCGTCGACGTTGTGGGAGCGTTCGAAGCGTTTTGAAGGTGATAACACTGATTTCCCCCCTCTAGACTATTCAGGGGTTCCCCATGAGACCATGGAAAGACTCCATTCTTGTATGGAAAAGATGGAGAGGTTTTTGGGTAGCCAAAACCCACCCACACCCAGAAGACCAAGAGAATGGACCCAAGATGACCCTAGGGTCAAGATTCCTAGGCTGTTTCCCCCTTCTACAGATGCATATGACCTCACTGAAGAGGAGCAATACCTCCAGGAAGATGAGGAGTGTTTAGGTGGAGAGGAAGAACATGAGGAGGAGAGGTTTGAGGAAGACCCTTACACTAACGCAGGAGCTTTTGAGGAAGATACAGCTACCTCACAGCCCTGGCACTCCCCATCAGTGCAGCCTTGGCAATCCCCATCAGTGCACTCAGACCCTGATGTCTTTCACCCTTCTCCTCCCAAGGACTCACCTATTGGGAACACCTCCCCCATAGATGACCAGCCTTCACTTAATGCACTATTGCGCAAGGCAGCAGCGCATTTTGAAATAGACACAGAGGAGACTCTTCCGGACATAGACTTTGTAGAAAAAGTTATTAAAGAAAAAGCCCCGGTCAGTCAGTCCATTCCGCTCCTGGCTTCTATAAGGAGAAGAATAACTCCTTCCCTTTCCAATCCGGCCTTAGTCAGAGGGGTCAACCCTCGGATAGAAAAGCTCTTCAGCCCTTCGTCTTCTGACCCTTTGTACATCAGGGGACATTCTATTCCGGACTCTCTGTTAGTTACTAACGCAAGAAAAAGAGCGGGGGTACCACTATCTACTAGTGAGGCACCACCTGACAAAGAGGGCAAGAAGCTCTATGCACTTGGGAAGAGAATCACGACCTCCGCCGCCTTCTCAACTAGGATTGCGAATAACAATTCCCTATTAGCTAGCTACGCAGATGCACAGTGGAGCAAGCTGCGTAGCGAAGCAGAGGACGCACCAGAACCCCTGCGTTCACGCCTGTTGGCTACTATATCAGAGGGAACTCTTGTAAACCAGGGCATCGTAAAGAACTCCTTGGATGCCGCAGAGACAGCTGGACGTTCCCTGGTTCAGGGAATACTTCTCAAACGCCATGTCTGGCTGCGCAATTCGGGATTTAAACCAGAAACCCAGGCTTCCCTAATAAAGAAGCCCATAGAGCAAACACATCTGTTTGGAAAAGCAGTTGATGAGGCCCTAGAACATGCGAAGAAGGAGTTTGACACCATCAAGACTCTTGACCAAATTTCTAGGCCACCTAACAGACGCAGCTATGGCAATAGACGCTCCTTTCGTGGCCAACGCCAGCAGCAAAGCCAACAACAATTTTACTCTGCTACCAACTGGCCCTCTAACCAAAGCACCCAGTTCAGTCAAAGAGGCCAACGTCGTGGCAAAGGAAGAGGGCGCGGCTCCAGTCCAAAAGGCCCCACGCCCAATACCAACAAATGACCCAAAGATTCGGGTCCCCTCCCATGCATCACCGGTCGGGGGCCGGCTAACATCGTTCCTTTCAGCATGGGAGGGAATAACGTCAGACCGCTGGGTATTATCCACCATAGCCCACGGATACTGCATCGAATTCAACGGTTCCCCAAAATACAGACCCCCAGGGAACCGGCGCATGACACCGGAACACCTCACTATTCTTCTTCAAGAAGTAGAAGAGCTACTGAAAAAAGAAGCTATAGAGGCTGTCCCCCTATCGCAGGTAACAGAAGGTATTTATTCAGTGTACTTCTTTGTACCCAAAAAGGATTTAACCATGCGCCCTGTATTAGATCTGCGTCCAGCGAACAATTTTGTCAAACCCCAAAAGTTTTGTATGGTAACCTTGCAGGATGTAATCCCACTGTTATCACAGGGGGATTACATGACAACACTAGACATGAAAGATGCATACTTTCATATTTTAATGTTGCCAGCGCACAGAAAATACCTCAGGTTCAAGAGAGAGAACAAACACTACCAGTTCAGAGTACTACCCTTCGGGATAGCATCTGCACCAAGGGTATTTACGAAAGTACTGGCAGTGGCAGCGGCCCACCTGCGCAGATTATCCATCCCGGTTTACCCGTACCTCGACGACTGGCTCATAACAGGGGATTCTTACGAAACATGCTTCTCCAATACCCAAAGGACCGTAGACCTTTTGTCACAACTGGGCTTCTCCATCAACGAAAAGAAGTCCAGCTTAGACCCCAGCCAAATCAAACAATTCCTAGGGGCTCTAATTCGAACAAAGGACGGCCTCGTCTTCCCCTCCAACGAGAGGGTCCAAAACATGCTGTTTCAGATCCCCCATTATGTGGCAGGTCGAGAGGTTACGGTACGCAAAGCAATGCGTTTGCTAGGGATGATGGCGTCATGTATTTATTTGGTACCTCACGCGCGCCTGCGCCCAATGCAAGAGTGGCTCTACAGCCAGTGGTGTCAGGCCAGCGGACAATGGGACGATCTAGTGGTGGTCTCGCAGGCCTTGGTTCTCTCGCTACGGTGGTGGACAAAGGAAAACCTGTTATTAGGGAAAACTTTTGCCACACCCGCAGTGGAAGCCACTCTAACCACAGACGCATCCCTTACAGGTTGGGGGGCTCACCTATCCCATCAGACTGCTCACGGAGTGTGGACTCCGAGCTTAGCATCCAAACATATAAACCTGCTGGAACTATTAGCAGTGTTCAAAGCACTGAAAGCCTTTCAGGAACACTTACAAGGAAAGACAGTGATGGTCCTCACAGACAGCACCACAGCCATGTACTATCTCAACAAGCAAGGGGGCACTCACTCTCCAGGACTGTCCAAGCTGTCCCAGAATATATGGAAGTGGGCTCTCAAACACAACATGTTCCTACTATCACAACATGTACCAGGGGAACTCAATCTGCTAGCAGACAAACTCAGCAGAGACTTCCCCCTACCCAAAGAGTACGAATGGCAATTGCAAGAAGACATCGTCTTAAACGTCTTCACGCAATGGGGTTTCCCGGAAATAGACCTGTTCGCAACCCTGGTGAACTCACAATGCCAAAGTTACGCCTCCAGGTACCCCCAGAACCAGTCCAAGGGGAACGGTCTGTTGATTCAATGGTCAGGGAAATTTGTTTACGCCTTTCCCCCGACTCCCCTCCTCAACAAGGTGGTGCACAAGATGCACCAAGAGCAGGTGACCATGATAGTAGTGGCCCCAATGTGGGCCCGGCAGCCATGGTTCGCTCACTTGATGGAGATGTCCCTATCTCCCCCAATGAAACTTCCTTGCCCGTACAACATGCTGTCACAAGACAAGGGCAGGACACTGCATCCATGCCCTCAGACCATGAACTTAGCAGCCTGGCTCCTGAGATCATAGAATTTGGACATTTACATCTCCCTCAGAGATGTATGGACATCCTCAGGGAAGCCAGAAAACCTAATACTCGCCACTGCTATTCTAGCAAGTGGAAAAGATTTGTCATCTGGTGTAGAAGTAAGAACATCAACCCGGTTGACTGCTCTGCCACTAACATTATTCTGTACTTGACCCATTTACTGGATTCAGGTCTAGTGTTTAATTCCATTAAAGTCCACCTAGCGGCACTTTCTGCATACACCACTTTCCAACTTAAAGTGTTGTGGTGGAAGATACCAGTTATAAAGGCCTTCATGGAAGGGGTAAAGAGAATACACCCCCCAATAGCTAGCCCAGCTCCCGGATGGGACTTAAACGTGGTACTTTCTAGACTCATGGGCACTCCTTTCGAACCCATGCACAAGGCAACTCTTAAATACCTCACTCTTAAGACTGCTTTCCTAATAGCTATCACCTCCATTAGGAGAGTAAGTGAACTACAGGCTCTTTCTATATTACACCCCTTCGTATCAGTTCACAAGGATAAGGTGGTTCTTCGCACACACCCAAGGTTTGCACCAAAATTCATCTCTAAATTTCATGTAAACCAATCTATAGAACTACCAACGTTCTTTCAGAACCCTTCCAACTTGGGAGAAAAAAGTCTGCATACACTAGATGTACGCAGAGCTGTCATGTTCTACATGGAAAGAACCAGATCACTGAGAAAGACTAATCAGTTCTTTGTCTCGGTGGCAGCAGGAAGAGAAGGAGATGCAGTCTCTAAGTCCACTATATCTAGATGGATTGTACAATGCATCACTCTCTGTTACACTCTTGCTAAGAGAGAACTACCCTTCAAGCCAAGAGCACATTCCACTCGAGGCACTGGGGCATCCATAGCATTCATTGCAAATGTTCCCCTTGAGTCCATCTGCAAAGCGGCTACCTGGAGTTCTGTGCACACCTTTACAAAACACTACTGTCTAGATGCACACTCAAGATCTGACTCCCAGGTGGGACAGGCAGTATTAAGACATCTTTTCTCTACTGTTCCTTCTCATAACCCACCGCCAACTCCGGGTACTGCTCGCTAGTCTATGCACAGCATGTGATTCTAAGCAGATTAACAAACATCAGAAGACAATGCATTACTTACCGTAAAAGCATTTCTGATGGTTGTATCTGCTTAGATTCACATGCGCCCACCCTTCCTCCCCGCTCGGATGGAAGGAACATAGACTTCCTTTTATATCTCTCTTTTCTGTACTCACTCACGTCTAGAAGGCTCCCTCAGGGCAGAAAAATACAAACAGAGGGACCTCGACGCGTGAGGGATTGTGGGTACAACGCACGTCACTATAGGGATAGTGTTACAGACACGCCTTGTCGACGTCCCCTTTTCAACTACGAAAAACAAAATGCAATACTCCGCAGTGACCACTGGATGTCAGACCTATGCACACCATGTGAATCTAAGCAGATACAACCATCAGAAATGCTTTTACGGTAAGTAATGCATTGTCATATATATATCAGTTGAGCGTGAAACACGTTGTAAGCGGGTCGTACCCACGGGCGTCCTGCCTCTGTTTGTTTCCCCAGCCTTTTTGTTCTGTGCATTATGTACAGCCAAGAATTTATTAAATAATCTTTTTTTCTATTTTGTGTGAGCTGCGCTTTCCTTCTCTGGAACCTGTGTTGGAACCTTTTGAAACTTTGCTGGGTTCACGGAGAGTGCGGTCCTTCCCTTTTCCTCCTTTTCTTTATATTATATATATATATATATATATATATATATATATATATATATATATATATATATATATATATATTTATAAATATGAATACTTTTGTAGGTGCAGGCTTTGCTCTCGCCAATGTCCATCACAAAACCCTGATGATCAATTTAACATTGTTAGTGGATGAATGAACCAAAGAATAAACAATGAACACCCATTTGCATAAAACTGGGCTTAGCAGTGAAAGGAATTTGAATACTTGCGAAAGGGCCTGCAGAAATTACAACTTGGTCAATGCACATGTTGATGAGGGATTATAGAAAATGTATAGGGTTGTGGACTGCTACCGCCAAAGACAAAACACAATTTATAAATCTGAACAAATTGTTATTATTTATTTTTATTATTGTGACTTGGTTTTACCTTAAAGCTTACACAACCTATACAATAAATATACCCAATTAAATTTCATATGCATAATCACAAAAGAACACATGCATATTAAAGCTTATGAAGTTCTTAAGACATTTCAGTAATTGCATTAATACAATATAACAAGTCTTTAGATGGTGATGGTTATCTGTTAGAGGGCATAAAATAAAACCATTAGGTCCTAAAATACATTAAAATGCATATAATATAATTCATGTCATCTGTATCATAAGCCATTAAATGAGGTGAACAATTTGTCAGAATCCCATCATACTTTTAAGACTCCAGCATTTCATATAAAATGTTTAGCAATCTTATTAAAGCTAATAGAAGTTGTCTCCCTCCATGAATCTCACCCATAATCGTTCACCAGCGTGGATGAATTTAAAATCTGAAAATCTTAGGAAACAAATGAATTGAAGAGTATGAGTTCTTGGACAGTATATAACAAGGTGCTTCAGCATTTCTCGCCCATGGCTCAATAAAGTCTA
Source organism: Ambystoma mexicanum (assembly GCF_040938575.1). Lineage (NCBI taxonomy): Eukaryota > Metazoa > Chordata > Amphibia > Caudata > Ambystomatidae > Ambystoma > Ambystoma mexicanum. The sequence continues at coordinate 391,883,583 of NC_090938.1, forward strand.
AACATTCTCTCTTCCTTTTGGTAACACCCCGCTGGGGCCCATACATTCTATTGTAGGAGCTTCAAACCTCATATAAATCCTTCTTGCCAGGTTTCAAGAGAAAAGCTTCATGTATTTTGGAATATCTTTGCACTTTTGAGAACATACTCCGAATAAAGGGAGTAAGATTGTATTTGCTCTATACAGAGTCTCCAATCATGTCGGTAAAGCTTTCCCTTGGTCTGCACAGGATTATGGATTAATTCCCAAGCACCAGACCCGATTTCCAATAATAGGTTTACTTGGGTAATTGCAAATACCATTAATTATGGGACAGCTTTATCATCAAGCACTGAATTAATGTTGTAGAAGAGAGAATGTAGAAGAGGGCTAACCATTTTTGCATACAGTGTTCATTTGTGCCATTCAACCTGGGTCTTTACAGACACCAAGACCAGTTCAAACAAATTTCAATTGAAATTTCACTGAACAAATTAAAGAATGTCAGTTGATCTGGTAGAGCTGGGACACAAACGCACAATGAAAGTAAAAGCACCAACGGTTAAATGTAACAACTGCCAAATTGTTATTTTATTACTTTCGTTTAAAACTCCTTGAAGCTGTAAAATATTGGTGGGCAGGGGGGGCGGGGCGCCTCTCCCCTGTGAACCTCCCACACCCCACGTCTACCAAATCAATACCCCTCTTTCCCAAACTCACTGTTTTAAATATATATATATATATATATATATATATATATATATATATGTATGTATATGGGTGGTGGATTTCATTGCAATTAATACTCTGCAATGAAACATAAGCGCAGTGCATATTCTGCAATATCATCACTGGGTACCACTCTAACATCAACCATAAGCAAGTAAAGAAGCTACAGAAATATGTGAAAGAAAAATAATCAATGGCTAAAGAATGGGCAGATGTTCTGGTGTTAGAGGAACTGGCTCTGCGTAAATGGACAATAAACTGAGATCCTGCTATTTGGACCAGTGGGCCCTCCACTAAGGTCAAGCAAGAAAGACTGCAGATTGAGAATGCCATTTGATGAGGGTCTCTGCTTTTTACTCCAAGTGAGCATGATTGTCAAAAAAGAGCTCTACTACACCAACCTAGTAAAATCTCCTCTAAAAACAGTGTTAGTCTACATTGTGTTGCCCTCCAGCTTTGACTATCACAGTACACACGCAGAGATCTAAATGGACCCTACGAAAACTCCAAAGTTCCAAACCATGAGGCTGCTCTCATATTCGACCCGAGACAGTCACGGCCGAGGCGTCAACAGACAAGTTGTAGCAAGGGTCTTAAGGTCCAAGGAGCTTTACTAAACAGACACGATATTGAGGAATGACATTGAACATTCTGAGGCATAAAGTAGCAAATGTTGCATCACAAAATGGTATTTTCTGCAGCACTTTTTTATTGTCTCGAGAATGTGAAAGAGAGCCAGGGTGCAAAAAAAAGGCAGTGTGCGCAAGGGTGCAAGACATCCAGGTTCTTATTATTTATACCTTTTTTATTGTGTTTCTACTATAAATTCAACAGAGTCCCAGGTGTCCCAGGCTTGACAGAACAGTGTTTGCTTTGCTCTACTGTTTTGTTTGATGTGCATGTCTATCCGATATTAACTTTATTGTTCGGTATCACTTGTAATGATGCCAATATTCTCCTCCTATGTTCTCCAATTCCCAGTCACCAACACCGCTCAAACACTCACCAATTTTCCATCAGAATGTACACTCCCAAACCTTTCATTCTGACAGTCATGTTCATACTCACTAGCACTCTCGCCCTGCCAAGTTGCAACACACACTCCCCAGCATTGCCACACCCCTACCGGACTCCCACCTCACACCTTCCACTTTCTTACAGTCAGCAGTCCTTCATTCTTTCTTAGTATCTCTTTGCCCCATCTCCCTTTTTTTAAATCCAATCTCTCGCTCCTTCTGCATCCTGTCATTCCTCCATAAATGCTGCACGCTCCCTCTTCCCCCAGTTTATCCCCTCCTCCGCAGTCACTGCTCCTATTTCCCCCTTAGTTGCACACCTAGTTCCTCCTCAGTCACTCCCTCCATTTCCCCCATTCCCTCCCCCTATTTCTCCAATCACTCTCCCCCAAAGAGCTCCCACTCTTTCTCCCAGTCGCTCCACCTCTTGTCCCCCAAGTTGCTCATCTCTGGCCCACCGCTCCCTTTCTGACCCTCCGCTTACTCTTTCCCATTCTTCCACCCCTTAGCGCCTTTTCTTTTAAATGAAGCTTCTGAGTTTTTGTTTCAAACTGCAGTTTTCACATGTTTCGCAAAAATGCTGATTTTCCCATTGTTTGCAATTGCAAAATCTTTATAAGCTGGGGGTCTGATTAAACAACAAAAGCTTGCTAAAGGATCCAGTAGGACAGCTCAAAACAGGTGGGGAACTTAAAATTACTCTTTCCCCTTCTCTCTTACACTTCTCCAACGTGTGGCCAAAAGAGTCACGCAGCCTTCTGGGGTTTTAAGTGCCCCAACTGTTCTTTCTTGGTACTTGTAGCAGATTGCTTGTCTTTCAATACGCTTGTCAAGATGTCGTTTACCTTAAGGTTGGAAGTGATCATCATCATCCTTGGTGCCCAGAATCATCAGCATTTGGGCCTACCGTTGGGCCTTGGCTTGGACCTTGAATTTCCTGGAGAGAAGCAAGCCTAGCTGGATCCATGCAGGTCACAGACTGTCACAGTCCGTCCCAGAACCTGTGCATAACCACCAGGACATCCCCCTTCCTGTTGAATTACGCTCCTACACTATCCTGCTTGCCTAGACTCCTTTCTTCTCTTTTCCCTCTTCAAACGGTATCTCCCTTTTTTTCCCTCCTCACTGATATGAAATGCTCTTCTATTCACCTATCAATGTGCCTTATCCCACCTCAGCAGCTTATTTCACCTTCTTTTTCACTGTCTTGCTCTCTCCATCTCCTTTGATGCATCTCTTGCCATCTCCTCCCCTTCACCTCCCTTTCCTCCGTGTTTCTTTCAATCTCCTGTTATATCCCTCACTGCCTCTTTTCCCTCCACTCACCTGTCTCTCTCCTCCTCAATTGTATCTCATCACCTTCTTTTCCTTCGCTCCCTCCCTGTCTTGCTCTCCATCTCCTCCACTGTATCTCTAACGACCTTAGCACCTCCCTCTACCCCCTTCACTTGCTCTCCTCACCTCCCTGCCACTTCGTCAAACACTCATTCTGGCTCGGACTTCTAACTCCCACACTATTGTCAGTTCCCAGGGCCTTTTTATAGTAGAACTGGACATCCCACAGACACAACAATTGTGTGATAGCCTTCAAGTGAGGCTTTGCATTGTACAAATTACCGTTTTGCTCCTAAGACATAAGCCCCCGAACCCCACCTGATTTCCACATCTCAGGATATATCAATGTGGTCCAGCAACTTTTAGTTTCATAGCTGGAGGGCCCCTATTTGGCTTTCACTCACTAGCTGTTTTTGTCGCTGTTCACTGCTCTTAAGTCCCCTGCTCTCCTTACAGGGCAAGTGTCTCCAGGAGCACATTCATCCCTGCCTTCCTCCCAGGGAGTCTTGCAAACAGCAGCACAGGAGAACACGTTGTGTGCAAAACTACTTTCCGCAAACCAGGTATTATCTGTTTGGGTTGTGTAGTTTGCAGGGTAGGGTCTGCAACCATAAGTAAAATCATTTGCTGGATTGTTCAAGACCACTGGCTTATTGGGTGCCACAAGAGCGGGTATCTCTAGGTTTTGATTAAAACAAAAACAAAAATCCCATAGCCCTTCATTTTTGGAGCCGACCCCCACAATGCCATCATTGGAGTCTCCAGGCATGGGGAGTGGATTCTCTATTAACTAAGTTTAGGCTGGCTTTACTCTGAAATGCTGATGCTCTATAGGCCATTCATTCCCTTTTCTTGGGGCCGAAATAATGGGGGAGATCTTCCCATGCCCCGTAGCTGGTTCTCTAGTTGGTGAGCGTATTAGGATTCTCGGGTCTTAGAAAGATGGTCGGATTTTTAGGTGGGTGTCTTAGGATCACTTGGGAAATGGAGCTCAAAAATGACTGTGGGGCTGGAGACCCTGTCGGATCCATGTGTATTTCATCTGGGCCCTACCTTATGGAAATAGCGGTGGCATCAGACCCAAAGGGTTACCCAGCGCCTATACACTTGTGTAGAGGTGCGTTACAAATGCCATATCATATCAAAACAGGACTTTTCCACAGATCCCAGAACTACATAACACATGCACTGAGCCCTACACTGGCTGCTTGAGAGAAAGGGCTTAATCTAAACCCTCGGCTTGGTCCACATCTATCTATCTATCTGTCTGTACACACTCCTTGCTACTTCCACAGGATATTTGCACAGGATATTTCAATTCCACAAACCATCAAAATACCTGCAGTCTGCCAAACCAAACTGAAATCTGGCACACCAGATTCAAGAATTTGCCCGGAAAACTCTACCTGCTAAGGGTTCCACCCTCTCTGTGCCTACCAGCTACACCTTCCATCAGAGGTTGACTTTCCAGAGCGAGGTCTGAAAACTGGGTCTACGTTAAGATAACAGGAAAAAATGAAGCCCAAAACAACGTTTGTTTTGCACTGCAGAGAGAGACTCGCCCCTCTAAACCCTGCATCTCTCTCCCTCCCCACCCTTTTTCTGCTCCTTAACCCAAACCCCCCATCTATTTATTTTTCAAATGTGCAAAAATACAGAAAAGTTCTATTAAAAAATGTGGTGTTTTCTGCCTAGTTGTTTTGTCATCCTTTTTATGACGCAATACCCTGAAAACGACCTTCTACTTAATCTATATACTTCCAAACCTAGTCTCCTCATTACCATGCTGCTCTCATCCAGACACTTTGTCACAAAGCCTAGTAGGAACAACAACCAAAGAAGCAGCTTAGCGTCTTTACTTCTCTCCAGGGTGGTCCTTATGAAAAATGCATAGAAAGAGTTAAAACTTTCCCGTCTTCCTGACATTGGCCCACCTCCCCTTGTATCGAAGCCCATGAGTTTATCAGACATATGACTGGTGGGCTAAGGCTTGGGTTTGACGGTTTAGTCCTTTAAGTGTTGAATGTCTCTGATGCCAACACAAACACAAAGGAAAGTTTCTTAGATTGGCAAAAATGGTTTCACATTGGTTGTCCTGTATCAAGAGTTAGCGGGAGAAAAGCATGTCAACCAACAAAAAGGGGAAAACTGTAACCAAAACCCTAGGATGCCTTCTCCAAAGTGTCCGCAAATTAAAGTCTCTACAATTCTGGGCCCCCAACCCAGAAAAGTGTCAGTCACTGGTGTGTAAAATCCCCTGCACTGTTTCTTGATTCCTGGTATTAGTAATTTTTCCTGTGTTTCTTGTCCTGCTTTCTCCTCTGCTTGTTGTCCTAGTTCTTGAGAAACCCCTTCGTCTGGGTCTTGGGAACCGGATGAAAATCTGCACACTAGACCTACGCAGTGGGAGGGATGCTTGTCACAAAGCAATCAGAGATGACCACTTGTCATGCAACTGCTAAATTACCCCCAATTCGAGCGCTGTCTTAAACTCGTCACAGATGGTTTCTTTGTAGGCTTCAGAAACCTGGTATGGATTTAGTCTTGTTACTCATACCAGCGGGTTGTGTATCTTGTATACTATCCCTTGTGTTCGTCGTGGTTTTGATGAGAAAACATCAGTATAGACTTCAATCCAATGGGTTAGTTCTTAATGTTTTATGGCGGTCAGTCCCATTGGGATGGTCACTCCTGCACCTTGATAATGTGGTAGATCAGACATAGGAAAGAGACAGCTGGACATGGTTAAAAATGTTGCACTTTACTAAAGTAAAGATATTTCCTCACATAGCCCTACTACTCTGATGAAGGTTCCCTATTATGAAAAAATTAAACAAGGAGGTATCACGATGACTTGACAGCAAAAATAAAGCTCGTCCTCTGTCCAAACCTATGTTATCATGCTAACTGACCCTAACATTACTAAAGGAAAACAAAACTTAGACTAGAGAAGTGTTCTTACTGCCGCTTTCTTGGCCTTGTGCTCGTTAGTACTTGACCCCTTGCCCAAAACTGTCACTCAAAAAGTTTCTGGGTTTCTCATCAGTTTCAGGCTATGTCCTACTCACACAGTTTAATATCAAAGTTCCTTGGCTTCCTACGGAAAAGAGGACTCCTGAACCCCTCTAAAAAAGCCTTGTTCAAAACAAGTAGTTATTTCCTCAAGTCTGTAATTTGGCTTTGCTGGCCCTTCAGCTCAGGTTCACCCTTTTCTTGGGTTTCTGCTTACTCTCTGATCTCTTGTGTCCCATTGGGGATTCAGTTTCACCCCCTTAGAGTGCTTTTCCCTCCCTTTTGTAATTTGGTTCCCCTCGTGGATTGTTGGGTTCCAATTCACCCCCTCCGAGTGTTTCTCTTTCTCTCCTGTATTCGGTAACCCCTTGTGGGTGATTAGATTCTGTTTCACCGCCTCAGAGTGTTTTTCTCTTTCTTTGTTATTTGGCAATCCTTCTTGGGTTGTTGCCTTTCTGCTCACACCCTATGGGTCTTTCTATTGTTCTATGGTACCCCCACCAGTGCCTTACGTTGCTTTCTTCACTTTCATCTCATCCTCGGTCCCTTTTGGAACTCTCTGGAGCTAGACTGCCCTCCTCCCACTCCTCGACGTGAACAGCCTACCCGTGTCTTTTCAGTGTTCTTCGTCAGGGCAGGCAGCGGCTTGGATCACATTGGTTCCATGCTTTTCGGGCTGTCAGTTCTTTCTGGTTCCTTCTCCAGTCAGGCGTTGTGCTTCAAAAGCTTCGGGAGGCTACGTCGGCAATGGTTCAGTCTCCTTCCAGCAGAGACCTTGGGGCCTAGGACTCTCACCCCTCCTGGGCTCAAAGGCTTTTCCTGGGCCCTCCACCCACCACATGTGGCACATGGTCCCACTTCCAGGTACTCTGCGCTACAGCCAAGGCTCAGGCAGTGCAAATCGTTGCTCAGGCTGGCCCTCTCAAAGCCAGAGCTTTGCTTTACAGTGGCTCCACCCCCTCTGGTAAGGATTCAGCCCCTTTTGGTCTCTCCCAGCACCAACAGATACAACACCATTTGGCCCGGTGGTTCAGGCTTCCAGGGAGGGGTCAGCAGCACAACCAAGCACATTTAAAGGCCTTGTTTGTTTTAACATGCTCTTCAGTTTTCATATATGTGGAAATCAATTGGGGCCTTGGTGTCAAGGGATATGTTGTAAACTGGTGCCTTGCGGAGTCCTTGTCCATTGAAGGGGGGGCCCCCCTTTGGAATTCCACTTTCCCTACCCCCTAAGGAGTGTTTTGCGTAGCAGGCTCACATCTCGAGTCCCAAAAGGGAGATCTCTCTCTTGGGAAGAAGTGAGGAATTCCCTGGTTTTGTCACATACCCCTCCCTTTAAAACGGAGTTCCCCCTCTTCACATTCCAGTGGGAAGCAGCTGAGGAAGTCTACATTTTCTTGTTCATTCCCTTTTAAACGTTCCACTAACAAAAGAAAAAGATTGTAGGTCTAGAAACCACCTCATTACTCGGGCATTTGAATCTGATCGCATAGTTGCCGATGGACAGCATATATTTGTTTCCAGATTTGGAGGGGTGCAAAGGGACGACTACATTCATACTGATCCAGTGGAAGGGCACATTGACGATTGGTAACAACTGCAGAGGTGACCTGGGTACATCATGATGACCTGGGTACATCATCCAGAGAGGCCTTCTGGCAGATGGAACCACAGGCACAAAACTATTTGGTCTCTGCATGCCCCCGTAGAAAATAGAGCCTGCTCAGTAGTCTTTTGGACCTTTTCTAGCCCCAGATGCCCCACTGTTAACTTAGAATGAGCTAATTCCAACACCGTTTTCTGGAATGGTTATCAGACAAACAATTGGTGATGGTTGATGCCAGCTTCTCTGCGATTTACACTGATTTGATGGAGGAGCCATCTCCTTTCATTGAAATGTGTGGTCTTTGGAGTTCAACTCTAGATCTCTGATACCAGATTCTTCCAAGCTTGGTCCAGTAGTGGATATGTCCTCTGTGCCTCAGCAAACTCCAACAAAGCACGGCCTGGGAGTTCAGATGTTGGGATACCTGCATTTTAGGCTTAGGTCATTTCACCAGAGCCAGCTTCGGCCTAGTCGTTAGTGTCCAGAGTTTCGACTTCCTCTATAGCAGGGAAGAGTATCTTTTTGCATATAAGTTGGGCGATGGGTCGCCTGGTTTCAGGTTGAACTGTCTATTTGTGAGGTTCAGCAGTATCATCTTAAACTCCCCTCAGTAATCTTGGTCAGTCACTCCTGCTCCCACCTTTTGGAAATGTGTATGGCCCAACCCTCATTTTGGAGCCACTCCTCCATAGGATCCCTCTGGTATCTCCAACTTCAGGCCGGTCCGAACCATGCCTTGGACTCGGGAGGAATAGTCACTTCTTCATCCCCATGTGGGTCACAACCATCCGCTCCTGGTGTGTCTCTGGTGGGAAGACGGGCCATACTCAGCACTCTCATAATTGTCCGCATTTTGAATGGCAATGGGTGACCTCTGTATTGGGGTCCAATGGATCCCACAGTGACACCATGGGCCTCATTATGAGTCTGGCGGTAGCCATGCTGGTAAATACCACCATGGCTGCCGCCAGAGTCATGAATTTACCGGCAGTCGGCAATGGGGACTTACCGGGGCATTACAGCCCCAAATCCCCATTGCCGGGTGCCAGTAATTATTACTCCCCATTCCCACTTGAGACAGGTCAGACCTGGCGGGGGGTGGGAGGGGGAGGAAGGCTCCTGCGAGCAGAACTCGTAGTTTGCCAGTCCGGTAACAACGGTCCCGTCAAGCTTACCGGTACCGTTGTTACCGGACCGGCAACCTTGTAATGAGGCCCCATGTGTTAAAGATGGCACAACAATCACTCCAAAACTCGGTCGGTTCAAGGGTTTTTATTGATGGTTTTGCATGCTCTAGGGATGCCCCTCTCTCTTATTTAGCACCTCCTCCCTAACACAGGCATTGCTGACCCAGATTGTATAAACAGAAAGTTGACCCCTACGGTCTAATTTTCTAGACTTATTCTAGAGATGATGAACTAAAGGCAGATTTTGCCTTATTTAACTGATCTCCCAAAGGGACTTCCTAACTCTCCCGACTTTAACCAGTTGTTAGTGTTCTACAGTGATATTTGGAATTGTGCCATACAGCCACTTGGTTAGATTTCGTTGCCCTTGTATCCCGCTCACTCTCTCCTCTCCCTCTCTTATTCTCTCTCACTCCCTTCTCTTCACTCCAAACATCTGTCCCTCCAATGTATTCCACACCTTCGAGGCCTCGCCTCCACCCTTTGATGTTACTCCTCCCTCTGCCACACTATTACTCTCTCCATACCAATTCTTCCTCCTGCACACTGCTATTTCATACCCACTAATACTCCCTCCTGCACTCTACTACTCCCTCCACCACACTGCTACTCGCTCCTCGACACTAATACACCTTCCTCCTACTCCTCCCTCTAGCTGCTACTCTACCACTCTGCTTTTAGCCCTTACTATATACTTCATATTCACTCCGTACATAAACATGTTCACCTGAAAACATCTCCACACTATGTGGATCCTTTGTTTTTCTTGCTGGACTCTTGGCCGTACACCTCCTCCTCTGACCTCACCCAAGTATCCCACACTTCCTGCTCACCCCCCTTGTATCCCATTCTCTGTTGCTATTGGCATGGCCAAAATGTCCCGTCTTCCCCATTAAAGGAATGTTAGAAAAATGAAAAGTCATAAGTAATGGGCTTAGCCCCGCCCACTTTGTATGCACAAGCCTGCAGTGGAACAACAATGGCTTCCAGGGAAGACCATTGTTTGTGTTCTGGAGACCAATTCCGGCTGCCCCTAACGTAAGTACAATGGGGAAGGGTATCTGGTATTCCCCCTTTTTGTTCCTGTTGGTCTAGGGGTTGTCAGAGGTATTGTGCTTGCTCGCCGGCAGCACTGTGCAGTCCATCTGCTGAACACATATGATATTGTTTTGCCACTGCAGCTCTTTCTCCCCTCGCTGAGGCTTGCCTACAGCATAGAACCGCATAGGTGCCCCGGCTGCCCTTTCTCTTCCTGGGTATCTTCGTGGCTGATGCCTGCCGAAGCTGGGTGATGGTCGAGTTTCTGCCTTGTTTGCACAAATGTAGGGCACTTGTTCAGCATTCAGACTTTGATGCTTCTTCTTGGTTTCTAGCTTGAATGATGTATCTCTACAAGAAACACACACACACTGGCAAATATCTTGTATTGGATTTGTGGCTTGAGATAGAGGTGTACTGCTGAGAAACATGCCGGCACTGGGAGGAGGGACAGATGTTGGGTCCCTCTCAACTGCGACCATCCACCTGAGGGATTGGATTGGCTCTGGATTTTCTCGCAGATGGACCTCCTACCCGTGGCTGAGAGGGATTCCCATCCCCTCTTGACAAGGCCAGGGGACTGGCCTTGTGACAATGGATACAATGTTTTTAATCCTTCTAAAAAATCTTTCTTCACTGGCATTGTGAAGCAATATTCTCTAACCAGATTTTTTCTGTAAGCTGCAGGAGGACCTACACTCCTTGTGAGAAACCTGAAGGTGTCTCTCTGACTAGTCCCCGCGGATCTGTCATCCAGGTAGCCATGATACAGCCATCGCTATTGGACCAGTTCCTGGGGGTGGACCAGTGAGGGAGGGTCACCTGGATAAGGATCGTTGGGGGGTGGGAGTGGGACACCGGGTGAGATGCGGTATCCCCCTTCTTATAGGACCTTTTCCCCATCCTACCCCTTAGGATAATCAGACACTCTCCCTCACCCTTTTCCGACACAAACACTTTCGCACGCCACGAAAGACGACGGACAAACACTGGAGCCGTTTACCTGACATTTCCAGCACAAGGGTCGATCAAAGTCAGACAATTGACCAGAATCCCACACACCCAACGTCTCTTTCCCTTCCCCACACGGATAAAAGGTGGAGCACAAGAGCACAATACATGCAAGGCAGACCACATGACAAGAGAGCTAACTCAGCACAGCAGTTCAAGAGGAGAAAGAAGGCACGAATCGAGAGGGTGACAAGGAGAGAAACAACGTTACCGTTTCCGAGCCAGGTCCGTGAAACCTCCACGGAAGAAATCGTAAGACTGCAAACAATAGCCAGCGTGTGTTGCAGCAGATGTCAACAGTACACAGGGCCCTCCTCTGCTGATAACCAAGCCGGGGAGAGAGACTTGCCACCATGGTACCGGCCTTGACTCCAGAGACAAGAAAAGCCAAGCAGTTCATCACAGCCGGTGAGTCGGGGAGAGAGCTGATAAGAAACCGAACTGTGCTGAACGAAAGTAACAAGAGGCTAATTGAAGAAAGTACAAAGAACTATTAATACGAGAGGGGAAAAACAGCTACACAGGAGTCAGGCACCACGTGGGTGCTCACTCAGGAAACTCTGAGCGACTACCCTATTGTTAAAACTACCGTTACCAGAAGGCCTTGGTAAAGGCGTGAAAGAGGTCAAAGTGGTCATACAGGAGTCTAGTAAAATCCTCTGTACAGTCGAAAGTCTTTGACCGACAGATGATTGTGAAGCAAAGGGAAGTGAATCCTGCATCATAAGAACTGTTCAAGAAACCGTACGATTGATATAGCTGGCAAGAGTGAACAAAGCCAAAAGTCCCAATGAATAGTGTGTTGACAAGAGTGAACCCGGCAGAGTGATGTCCACAGTCAACTGTTTTTAAAAGACATTAAAATTTGTGAATGTCACAGGTGAGATTGTGTTGAAATCCGTAGTGAACCAGATGGAGGGAAGATAATATTCAAGAAGGGTCTGAACCCAGAAGATGGGGATCCAAGGGTGAGAAGGCATCACACAATGGGCAAGCAGAAAGAAACGTTTGTTTATTATTTTGGAATACATAAGGTCTTCGGAGGCAAGAGACTGTTTGTAGAAGAGTCTTAACCACTGAAGGCTCTGATAGCTGAGAGCGGAACTGTTGACTCGTGCTGTGAAAGCTTGTGCGTGTACTGTGCTCAGGAGTCCAGCTTTGTCCCGTGCTCAAAATGTGGGGAAGGGAGACCTGACTACTGCATCCTGACTTACTATTTGTGAACACTTCTTTCTTTCTTATTAACCTTATCCAACGCTCTTTGTTTGTATTAAGCTTAAGGATTGGCAATAGGTTTTTCTTAGTTTAGGCCCTTTTATTTTGACAAGACGCCACTAGGACCGCCTTATTATTATTTGATGGTTGTAGCTTGCTCCCATCTTAGATTTAGGTTTAGATTAGGTGTATTTCCAGCCTGCATATACAGTTTAATAAACGCCCTTGAACTGTGATCACTGTCTTTACTGTGTCTGTCTTTACTGTGGCCACCATGAGTTCTGTACACCCTATAGCCCAAATAAACCAGATCACGGGAAGCCACCCGCACCTGTGAGGCAATACCAAAATAACCCCAGATTACAGGAAGCCACTGTGAACCGTGAGGCAGTAACCAAATAACCTCAGATCATAGGAAGCCACCCGCAACCATGAAGCAATAGCAAAATAGCCCCAGATCACAGGAAGCCACTCTCAACCGTGAGCAGTAACCAAATAACCTCAGATCACGGGAATCTACTTGCAACCGTGAGGCAAGCTGAAAAATACCAGAAGACCAGACCATCAGAGAATAATCTGACACGAGAAAAAACAGCAAAAAAGGATATCCAGAAGGGAACCACAACAGACGCCTACCCCGACAATTCGACAAATTCCAGAACATCATCAGAACACACAGCCCCAACCATCACAGGAATAAGAACCACCACAAAAACAAGACAATAAAAATCACTCTACCTTACACCATACCTCGCAACAACCAGATTAACAGAACAGATGTCGATACACAACAGCAGGATACTGGAATCCCATAGGAAAAAGGCAGAAACATCTGGAAGGATGAGGAGCTGCACCCTCACTCCACAGCAGGATACTGGGATCCCATAGGAAAAAGGCAGAAACATCTGGAAGGATGAGGAGCTGCACCCTCACTCCATACATCACCAAAACCCAAGGGAACCGCCAACACCATCCTGAATTGGAAGAGGAGCCTGAAATGGCCATGTAGCCAATTGGAAACTTAATCGACCTATTCAACGACAAAAACAAGAATAAACTAACACCCTCAACAATCGAAAGACGATAAGAGCCCCCCAAAAAAACCACACAAAGATGCAAACCAGAACAAATTGACTACAAGGAGAAAACAACACTGCAGCCTAATCCACGCCAGATCTATGTCCAAACACGCAACCAAGATCTACAACCTATTCTGTGACGGGGAATTGACATCCTATTCATCACAGAAACTTGGCTGGCTGAAAACTACAAAGTCATACTTCACAACTGCCTACCAGATAACTTCAAATGCAAACAGGCAACAGGAAAGGAAAAAGAGGGTGGGGGGAGGGGGTGTCGCAGTAGCTTTCAAAGAACACCTAAAGTTTAAAACAGAAGAGCCCACTTCGAAACCTTCATCCTCCACCTTACCACAGGCCCACAATCATGCCTTACATTCATTCTAGTCTACGGGCCTCCGGAAGCCGCCTTCACAGACCCCTTCATAAAAGCAGTCACCAATCTAGCCATCAAACATGATGATATGATCATTCTCAGGGATTTCAACATATGGTTCAAAGAAGAGAATCCCAACTTGCAGAAAACCTTAATCAAGCAACTTGAGGCCAGGAACCTTCGACAGATGGTGAAAGGGGCAACACACACAACAGGCACACCGTGGACGCAATCTTCACCCCAAAATAAACCTGCTCACGACATCCCACCCATCCAAATACTATGGAGTGAACAACTCATCATCCCGTTTGTGATCCAAATACCATCAAACCCATCCTAAAAGCCAACAAAATACCCACGAATCTGGATAAGAAACTGGAAAATCATCAAGAACAGTAATCTAGAAGAACAACTAGAAACCGCAAAGCCAAAGGCCATATCATTGGATGTGACAGACATAGATGGAAAAGCAAACCTGCTCCAGAAATGGATTGCAGAAACAATAGATACCATCTGCCCGATGATTGACACCAGGTGGAGGAATATATCAAAACAGTCGATTTAGTAGCTAAAATAATACAACTAAAATCATCAAGTGCTACCGGCCCTGATGGCCTTACCAAGTTCACTCTGAAAGGTGAGCCCGAGTTCTCGGCGAGTACTCTGAAACAAATGTATATACAGACATGCTAAACTGGGGTGATACCTGAGACATGGAAAAGTGCCATCTTAATTTCTATCTTTAAAAAAGGTCAGAGAGACAGACCGAAAACTACAGGCTCTTGGCAATGCTGGACTGTAGTGGGAAAGTATTTGCTAACATCTTGTTGGAACTACTCACGGAATGGGTATCCCAAAAAGGAATACTTACCTATCATCAAACGGGGTTCAGAAAGGGATGTTCGGCAACTCACCCAATCTGGACCTTTTTGACTCTGATCTCTGACCTAGAAGCTAAACCGGGGATGGCCTTATTTGCATGTTTTCTGGCCTACTCTTCCGCTTTTGATAGTGTCGACAGAGGGAAATTATGGACCATGTTAGCAGAATGGAATATTAATCGCTCACTCCTGTATTTTATCAAAGCCCTGTATGGTGACACAGTAGTAAAATCTGCTTATCACATGACGGGGCACTAAAAGACACTATCTCAACTTGGAAGGATTTGAAACAACGGTGTGCATTCGCCCCTTTTTTCTTTTACATCTATCTCTCCTTGCTAGCAAGAAGGCTAGGAGAAGTATTAAACACCACTCCCCAATATGGGAATAATGGTCTGATATGTATATCGTATGCAGACGATGTTGTGATCCTTGACAGGAAAAAAGTGGGGTTGCAGCGTTCACTCCGGGCTCTGTCCATCATTTCTGCGGAGTTGGCTTTGAAGCCCAATAACAACAAAACAAAATCATGATATGTGGGAGAACGGCTTCAGCCAACAAAGACAATTATTGGTGTTTAGGAGGAGAATGAGTGGAAACCACCAACAGTTACCAATATCTAGGAATCACAATAAGGGCAAAGTTTTCAACAGCTGCTATCTTAGAAGATGTAACCCAAAAAGCCTGGAGGAAATGGTTAGCTCTAAGAAAATACGATAGATGCACAAGGGGGGAAATGCCTAGAAGCTAAAATACTAACATACAAAATGTCAATTGTGCTGATGATCCATGTTAAACCTACCTCCTGGCACACCTATCCAGGCAATTAAACTAGAATTTGGACTACCATCTCTAGGCATGGTATGGTCAGTTACATCTTGGAACCTCTGGGCTAAGATAAAGTATTAGCTGTCAGGCCCGATAGTTTACTCTCGCTCACCCTCCAGCATGTCCGTAGATACGAGATGAGTAAATGGTTCAGCAAACTAGACACAAGAGTTACTAATTATATGGTCAATATTGGAATCACTCAAATCCCTACGACATGGCTGGAATTGAACTTGGCTAAATCCCTGTGAAAGCTAGGGTCCTTGACATGGACTTAGCTTTGACACATCTGGGTTCACTAAGAAAGATGTGTGACTATATCGTTTGATATAAGGAGTCCCAAGCCCTATTTAATCAAGAAACCAATACCCTGCAATGACTAGGTTCATGCTTACAGTTAGATTACAGACAGTTAAGGTATTTGAAAATACCAGAGCATGGAGAGGCATCCCTCTGCACAAAAGGCTATGCAGACTCTGCAGAAGAAATATAGAGTCCGCAAGACATGTACTAACACAATGTGACAAGCTAGCAAGCTAGCAACTATATATGAGCAGGCGTATGAGAAGTATAAAGACCCTGCTTCTGATGTATTTTGGAGTTGCCTTTTCAGAGCCGACTCATCAGTATTATCTACTGCGGCCTTGCATGTATGGGAGGAAATCTGCAAAGAAAATCTTGAGTTTCAACAATGGTAGCCATAAAGTTTGATTTTAACATTGAGTTTTTATATGTTCTTAACTGGATGATTTGTTTTAACTTACATTTTAAAAGGTTTATGGTTGTATTAACGCAAATGTATCAATGTAAAATGTGAATTTTTGTATATGTTAGTGCGAAAAGGATGCTATTAGATACATTTAAAAAAAAAGAAACAATAGATACCATCTGTCCTCGGAAAACGCCTCACCCTTTCAAGAAAAAAAGCAGTGGCTAGATGGTTCACGTTCCACCTAAAATCAATGAAAAGAACTAACAGCAAGCTGGAACATGATTGGAAGAAAAACTACGACCAGGCTAAAAGAGTAAAATACTGACTGCAAATTTGATCATACAAATCCTAAATTCTCAAAGCAAAAAAGAAGCAATACGACGACTGAATCAGAAACGCTACCAACAACTCACCAGTACCCTGCCAAAAACTATGCAATGATCTTGCAGATCACTTCAAGAACAAGGTCACCAAAATACACTGAGTCATACAAAGCACGAGCTACCACCAACCCCTGGACCACAAAACAAAATGTGCTCCTTCCAACAAATAACAAGAGAAAAACTCTTAAGCCTGATTAAAAAGAGTAACAAGGCAGGTTCCCCAATGGACAGACATATATAAATCCATCCTTGCACAGGACACCCCATCGGAATACTACCTAAACCTCTTCAGTCAATCACTTAAAACAGGGAGAGTACCAAGAGCATTCAAAACGGCCTTCATGAATCCTCTGCTCAAGGACACAACGGGCGATGTGGAAGACCTCTCAAACTACAGACCCACCTCAAACATCCCATACTCAGCAAAACTATTAAAAACCTACATCTATGAACAACTACTGGAACATGTTTGTATTTGTATTTATTTGTATTTATTTTGTTTATATAGCACTTTACACCAAAGCGCTGAACATTTTAACAACTTGATACATATAACATTATAACAGTAGAAACAAATTACAATTATGAATCAGTCCAACAAAACAGTAAGAAGAGCAATTAAACTGAAGGGAAGAGGGAGAGTAGGGCAGTAGGACTGAGAGGGAGGGGTGAGGAGGAGAAGGAGGAGGGAAACTGAGGGGAAATGGGCGAGAGTGGGGTTGTGGGGGAGGGGAGGGAGATGATCAAGGGGAAAAAGATAAAGGAAGGAGGGGGAGCAAGAAGGGGAAGGGATTTCATGGCGGGGAATGGAGAAGGAGAGATTTAAGGGAAGTGCGGAATGAAGAGAAGGTAGGAATAGAGCAGATTGAGAGAGGTAAGGAGTTCCAGTGCAGGGGGCTAGGAGCTGGAAGGAGCAGAAACGGGAGGGGGCACAAGGGGATGGAGGAACAGTGAGAAGGAAGTGGTCAGCAGAACGAAGGGAGCGGGAGGGAGTGTAGAAAGAGAGGAGGGAGGAGAGATAAGGGGGAGCAAGACAGCAGAGAAAATGAAATTTAAGTTGGGAGTGAAAGGGAAGCCAGCCAAGGGAGGAAAGGAAAGCAGAGATGGAGTCACGGGAGGTAAGGAGACAGAGGATATGGACGGCAGAATGGTAGATAGATTTGAAGGGGGCGAGATGAGAAGTAGGTAGTCCAAAGAGTAAGGAGGAGCGGTAGAAGAGGCAAGAGAAGATAAGGGTGGAGATTCAAAGTTTAGTAGCATGGAAAGTGAGAGAGGGGCAGACTGCGAGAACGCCTAGTTTGCGATCGTGGGTAGAGATAGGGAGATTAGAAGGAGGAAAGTGAATGAAAGGTGGAGGAGAGGGAGGGGGAAGAGAGTTGGAGGGGAAGAATACAACTTCAGTCTTGTCAGTGTTGAGGGAAAGAAAGCGGGAAGACATCCACTTTTTTATGGCAGTAAGACAGGAAGAGAGTTTCAGTTGGAGGTCGGTAGAGAAGGAAGAGAAGGAAAGGAAGAGACGAGTATCGTCAGCATAGAAATGGTGGGAAATGCCGAACGAGGAGATAACAGGGGTAAGGAGGGAGATGTAGAGTGAGAAAAGGAAAGGGCCAAGCACCGAACCTTGGGGTACGCCGTATTCCAGAGGCCGGGTTGGAGAGGACCGGCCTCCCCAGGAAACAGTAAAAAAGTGGGAGGAGAGGTAAGAGGGTAGCCAGTTAAGAACAGAGCCTTTGAATCCAAAGGAAGAAAGAGTGTTGAGAAGAAGGGGGTGATCGACAGTGTCGAAGGCAGCAGAGAGGTCAAGAAGAATAAGGACAGAGGATTGCTTAGAGTGTCGAGCGGAGAGGAGGGAGTTAAAGATGTAGGTGAGGGCCGTTTCAGGAGAGTGTTTAGGACGGAAGCCAGATTGAGAGGGGTGTAGGAAAGAGAGATTGGTGACAAAGGTTGAGAGCTGAGAGTAGGCAAGGCGCTCCAGTACCTTAGAGAGGAATGGGAGAAGAGAGATAGGACGGAACTTAGAGGTGAGAAGGGGATCAGCAGAAGGTTTCTTCAAAATCGGAATGATAATGGCATGCTTGAAAGCAGAGGGGAAGGTAGCTGAGGAAAGGCAGGTGTTGAAGAAGGAAGTTAAGTAGGGAATAAGAAGAGAGTAGATTTTAGGGATAAGAAGGGAGGGGAGAGGGCCAGTTGGAGCAGACATGGGTGGGCTTTGGAGAGGAGGATGGAGACGTCAGAAGGGGAGACAGGCGAGAAGTCGGACATGCAGGATGAGGGGAAGAGGGGAGAAGGAGAAGGGGGGAATAAGAGGAGCAATTGACTTTTTGCCGAAGGGCAAGAACCTTGGAGGAGAAGAAGTTAGCAAAGTCAGAGGGAGAAAGGGTGGACGTGGTAGAGGGATCAGGGTTAGGAGGGGAGAGAAGTCGAGAGAGAGTTTGGAAGATGGGGTGAGGGTGGGTGGCTTGGGAGTGGAGAAGGTTAGAGTAGTAGGAGCGTTTAGCCGAGACGAGACAAGAGTCGTAAACAGAGTGCTAAGAGAAATATGAGGTTTGGTTGGAAAGCGAAGGAGTTTTGAGCCAGAGTCTCAAGACGTCGGAGGAGACGCTGCTTAGAGAGAAGTTGAGGAGAGAGCCACGGTTCATAGGGTTTCCGGGTTGGACGGAAGATGGAAAGGGGGTAAAGTAGATCAAGAGAGATCAAAGAGGAGAGAGTGGATAGTGCATCGTTGGCTGACAGTGAAGAGAAATCTTGGAGAGAGGGGAGAGAAGAAGAGCAAGTGTCGAGAAAGAGGGAGGGATCAAAGTTGCAAAGGTCACATCGTGAAAAGATGGAAGGAGAGGCCACAGTAGAGGAAGGATGAGGAAGGGGAGTAAGGGAGGAGAGTAAAGCATGATTGGAGAGATAGATAGGAAGTGTAGAGACAGAGGAAGAGGGGTAGCAAGAGTTGAAGATGAGGTCAAGAGAAGAAGGAAGAGGGGAAAGGAGGTAGGAGTCAAGGATGGAGAAAAGGGGTGAGGAATGAGGGGGAGAAGGGAGGTGAAGATTAAAGTCGCCGAGTACAGTTAGAGGAGAGGGGGAGGGAGAGATGAGTGAAAGGAGGTGATCGAGGTCATCATAGAAGGAAGAAAGAGGGCCAGGGGGTCGATAGATGATTAGAAAGGAGATGGGGCGAGGAGAGGAAAAAGATTTGTAAAGATATTCAAAGGAAGGGAAAGAAGGAAGAGATTGTGAGGAGGTAGAGGAAAGGTGTTTAGGGTGGAAGAGGAGGCCAATACCTCTGCCACGGCCAGTAGCGTGAGAGATATGAGAGAAGGAGGACGAGGAGGTGGTTAGAGAAGCAGGGACAGTAGTGTTGTGAGGGGGGATCCAGGTTTCAGTTAGACACAGGAATTGAAGGTTGAGACGAAAGAACATGTCTAAAACGGCTGCAGGCCTATTGCAGATAGATCTGGCGTTCCAGAGAGAAATGTTCATGAGGCTGGAGGGATGAGCAGAAGGGGGGGTAGAGAAGATTAGGACGGTGAGAGAGGGTAGGTGTAGGACGGGAAGAGTGGGGGAGGGGATTGAAGAGGGGATGGGCATGAGGAGGAGGGAGGAGAGAGTAGGAGAGAAAGGGGAAGGTGGGGTGAGGGAAAGAGGGAGGGGGAAGGGAAGTGAGGACGGTGATAAAGAGTTTTGGCAGAACGCAAAACAGAGGGGATGAGAGTGGTGTGGTGAAGGAATAAGGCAGTAATGAAGGGGAGGTGGGTGAGGAGGAAGAAGGCAGTATGAGATAGAGAAGGTGTAATGGGGGAAGTCGAATCTGAGGGGGGAGAGAAACTAGGAATAGTGCAGGAAGGAGTAGCAGAGCAAGAGGAGAAATTAGAGGTAGTTGGTTTTTATAGGATGGCAAGATTAAGGGACTATGTAGGCAAGAGGAGGCCTCAGAGCTGAAAGGGTAGGCGCCACAGGAGGCAGGCCAGGGACTGAAGCTGAGACTGGAGGGCCTTGCAGGTGGACGGTGGCCAGGGACAGGTGTTATCAGATGAGACGAGGAGCTGAGATGATCCGCCACTGTTGAACCTTTAGGATGGTAAGAACAGGGACCAACATAGGCAACACAGTCCAGGAGAAGGTGGGGAGTAAAAATAACCATCTACTGGACCAGGCACAAATAGGTTTCAGACCCTTGAGAGTAACGGAGACAGCACTAGTCTCAATATGGAACGATCTAAAGATGAATGCAGACTCCAACACCAAATCAGTTGATATTACTCGATCTCTCAGCTGCCTTTGACACAGTCAACCACAACATCCTAATAAAAAGACTGGAAGAAATAATGCTGAATGACACAGCGCTGCTCTGGAACAAATCTTTCCTCTCGGAAAGAACAAAAACAGTTTGGTTAAAACCTTCAAATCCGCACCTCGGAAGACCACCTGCGCAGTACCCCAAGGCTCATCACTATCACTGCTACTCTTCAACATTTACATGACACTGCTAAACAACCTCATTAAAAAACTGTCTAACATGCTACAACTATGCAGATGATACACAAATCATCTTCAAATACAGTGACATACCAGAAGAGAACGCACCCCTAATAGAGTTTCTCAAGGAGCTCTACCAATGGATGAATAGCAACAAACTCAAAATTAACCCAGACAAAACCGAAATCATGATTACGCCTGAAGACAGAAGAAACAATCAGCTAATGCCATGGCCCATAGAACTGGGAAACCCGCTGACACCATCTGCAGCTGTAAAAAAAACCTTGCAATCATCATGGACAAAGTGTTAACACTAGAACCCCAAGTTAATACGATAATCCAGAAGTGCTTCTTCCACTTACAAACGCTTAAAATAATTCTATACCATTCCTCTCATTAACACACAAAACACTGGCCATCATATCCCTCATCATGTCCATGATAGAATATGCTCACAGCATATACCTTGAAATGCCAGACTACCTACTAAGGAGACTTTACCAAATACAAAATGAGTCAGCCAGGCTTCTTAAACTCAACAGAGGAGACCACATCACATCAGCAGTTAGGCTGTTACGCTGGCTCCCGGTAAAAAATCACTTTCAAAACAATGTGCATAACGCACAGAGCAATACACGGCCAAGGAGCGGAATTCATTTGAAAGAAACTCTTCATCTACAAGCTTAAACCAGAACCCTGAGATCCTGCAATGACATCCGCCTAGAACCCAAAAAATACACAAAGAAAAAACTGTGTGCATCAGCATTCTCCCGTCTAGCCGTGAAACTTTGGACCTCCCTTCCCAGGGAAATACGAAATATGGAGGACGATACAAAATTCAGAAAAACCTGGCTCTTCAGCTCCGAACACAATGATACCAACTGAACAGCGCACGCACACCCTACAACCGGCCAACCAGTGAAAACGGAAAAGGAATCCGAAAACAATAAAGGAATGAGGGATAGGACTGGGAAGAGAGACCTTAAACACAGAGGCCCCCTCCCCACCCCCTAAAGAGGAACTACTAAGAAACAGGAGAAGCAGGCAGGCCTGACACAATTAGGCCAGGGAAGGAGACTCAAGAGAAACCGGGGGAGGGAAAATCAGGGAAGGGAAACTCTCGGCCTAGGCGTACCACCACTGAGGACCAACAAGTGAACAAGATTAAGGAATCAGGCCCTCCCCAATAGATAACAGACAACTCCAGTAGGGTATCAAAGAATACGACTAACCGTTCCCTGCGGAATCTCCTGAGACTAGTGAACACATCGCCTAGCTAGAAATAGGGCCTGTGTTAAAATAAAATAAAATTCAGACAGCATAATGAATCCCTGAGAAGCTTGGGAATTAGGACCACTGAGGTGAAAATCCAGGCAAAACCCAGAAAGGGCAACTAGAAGGGAAACAAAGATCACCACTGCCACAGGTGACGCAGTTAGAGGAATTTCATGCGTAGGAAATTTTATATACTTAACAGATTTCAAAAGTGGAAATTGTGATGCACTTGGATGGATGTCAGGGCCAGGAAATCTGACACACTTGGGTGGCTTTGGGGGATAAATATTTGTTGTACTTGGATGGATTTTCAGGGCATGGTGGAAGGTGTGACACACTCAGATTGACACCTGTGGTGGGAGGTATGACGCACTTGGATGGATTTCAGGGGTGGGAGTTGTGGCGCAGCTTGCTGAACTTCGGGGGTGTGAGATGTGATGCACTTGGACAGAATTTTCAGGGGGGGGAGGTATGATTCACTTAGATAGATTCCTGGGGTGGGGGTACTGGTGCACCCGTTTTTTTCAGAGGGGGTGGGGCGCAGTTGGATGGATTCCTAGAGTGGGTGATGTGGGGCACTTAGCTGGATTACCAGGACTCTCATCAGCAACCACTACTAATAAACCTCGCAAACTCTGAACTTAACACAATCAGACCTCTACAGCATCACAATATGCACGTACTTCACAACACCACAACAACAAAACAAACCACACATAGACCTCGCACAACAGCACACGGTACCCAACTTCCGAAAATGACATTTATGCTGAGCTGAGTGAAATGTGTTTCCGAACTGAAGCTGCTAACAGCACATCACAGCTCTCTTGCTCTTCTCCCGGGCAACCCCACTAACCACCTACCCCCCAACCTTGCATTACACATCCCCCTGAGTGCCTGGAGACTACACAAGTGGCATCAGTGTGCGGTACAAAAACCTTTAACATCTCCCTACCTCATAGCTCCCAAACTTTTGTGTCACCAAGGCGGGTGAGAACACCAGATTTTCTTTTTGGTGGGTGAGAAAGTGAATGGGCGCATGAGGGACTTGGCGGGTGATTCAGCTGCTTGCAAGGTGAGGGACACCAGCCAAAAGCAGGCTAGTTGAGAGCTGTGCTACCTCATCTTGCTCCCCCACTTTTCCCTTCCTCTTTATCTTGCCCTCTGCCTATCAGTTCACTGTTCCTCCTTAACTGCCGTCTCTTCCCTCGAGAATCCCCCCATCTTGCAACCCTGTCATCGCCCCTCGACTGTCTCTCTCATCATTAACTCCACTACCCTCCGTAGCCCATGTAGTCTAGCCCAGCCTCTCTCACTCTCGGGTTACCGCTATCTTCTCTCTTCCTCTCTAAACATATCTCTCCCCTGCCCATACGATCTCTCCTGCCATTCCTCGTCAATTCCCCCTTGCTCTCTCCTATTTTCACTATCCCTTTCACTACTTTCTTTTCTCATACCTCCCCTGTTTCTCCCTCCTATCTCTGCTTCTCCTCTGCCCCCTCCTAACCCCCCTCCTCGCGACTCTCCTCCTACCGGGCCTCTCCCAGTGAAGTGGTGTAGACCCGGGCAGGCCTGGGCCGCTGGGGGAGCTCTGGGTTTTGTTTACAAACTTCAGCGAGGCCTTTTCTGGGCTTGGAGAGTGCCGGAAAAGCGAAACAAACAGCAGAAAAGCGCAGCGGCGCCGAAGGATCGACCGTAAAAACGTCAGCTGGGCGCAGCTTACAAAGCGCCAGCCCCGAGAGGCGGCGTGGCACTCTGGACAGGCCCGGGCGGCGCAACCGGGGAAGAAAAGAAGGCAGGCCGGGACTCCATTCCCGGAGATAGACTACCAGGCCGAGCCCCCACCACTGGTGTCGCTTCCTCGTCTAGCCATTTCGCTACGTCCCACCCCCGTTTCTCCAGACCACTTGGGCATGGTGATGTCACGTTTGCGGCCGTAGCCATGATCCTGCCGCCGGTCCGGAGGGTAAGGGGGAGGGGAGGCTGTTCCTGAAACTTCATTTTAAGTTGTCATCTGTTTACTCTCCATGTCTGCTTAACCTCCCCTGCCTGTTGCATGCGGCCGAGCGTTGAAATCGAACATATTGGAAGAGGGGTGGCAATGGCACTAACTACAGTGAGTGTGAGTGCTAAAAACTTGCGTGCACACACCCGAAAAGTACCCATCGCTTTAGCACTAAATCGTATAAAAGATGAACACTTAAAAATAGCCCTCAAAGCCGGCGAAACAAAGAATATAATTTAAGATGTAGGATCTGCGGAATACCTCCACATATTCTTTACACAGTTCACCCCAACCCGAGCCCGAAACGTGATATTCTCACGGGTATTCCTTCGTCCCAGAGCCAAAGCGGCTCCGTGTTAGGGGTTGTGGTATTGCTTTCATACTTCCATTCGGGATGTAAGCAGTGATCATGTTGCCAGGCAGTGACACTGCCCCTAACCCCATTAAATACTTTCCGGAAGTAAACCCTCTACACCCATTGCCACCGCTCCACATCAGTACTTACTTCTCTGTGCCCTACGCTATCTGTACATTTGCTAGAGTTGTGTAAACATTCACTTGGCCATATGTAACCCGTACGCCCTGTTGCATAATTCCATGCCCTGTCGTATAACAATCGCCCTATGGCCGCACTTTATAAACCTTCAATAAAATGTGGTTTGTGTTATATTGGGTACTTGTATAACACGGTTGACCCAATGCCGTCTTAAAGCAACGCGAGTGGTTAGGGAGCGAGAGGGGAAGGGGGCAACATAGGTTACTGTATATTATGCTAGCGGCTTGTAGCTAGTACATTACAAACTGAATTATGTTCAAGGACAGCCCTCGGGAGACAGAGGGCAGGCATTTTAAGTGGAAGAGACATAAAAAACCACAGTAAAAGGAATTAGGACCTGAAACACATCCAAGTGACCTCATGTCATGTGTGACACTGGACTTGTAGGCACATGCTTACAATGGGGAAAACGAAACGGTGGCACTTAGAATCCATAGTGAAACGTTAGGACCGGCTTAACTTGTTAGACAAATGACATGAGGCCATTTGGCAGCAATGGGCAAAGTGTATTAAAAAATATCACAGGTGGCCGCTCTCCCCAATATTTATGATTGTTTTATGTAAACGTTTCAAATAACTTCATGCATGAATGTAATAATGTTTCCCCCTCCCCCCCCAGAACCCTCTAGTGGACTAGTATTGCATTATTCAATTGACTAAGTCCATTGTTAAATACAATTTATTTTCTTAAAAAATGTAATGATTATTACTGTAGTATATTTCCTCTACATACAAACATAATGTGGGTATAATGTAATGTTAAAGGAAGAATATGCCAAAACTTGAAATCAACTGGAAATACAGGTGTTTGAACATACAATTGTATTTACACTGGATCTATTCCACGGAAGAGTGAAGTACTAGTCCACTAGCGGGCTCGGGGGAGCACATTATTATACAGTGAGTGCAAAGTCAGGGTGGACAGTTGGAGTGCCTGATGGCTCCAAAGGAATTCACCAAGCCTCCCGCGCTCTCTAAGCAGAGGTGCACAACTGATTTCGCTGGAGGGACGAATTTACGATACAAGTCCCATACAGTGGGCCGAACTATCAATGGGAATGAGCGGGTGGGTAGGGGCAACGGTGTGTGAATTTAAGTTAAACAAATTTACTTTAAGTGCACTTTTGTGATGCAAAAAGTGGACTAGAGTGGCTTCCCACACCTGACATTACAGACTTAGTGACTGGGCGAGGCAACACTTCATCATTAAACTCGAGTAACTTGGAGGGCCGTAAATAATGTCGTAAAGGGCCACATTCAGCCCATTGGCCGCATGTTGGGCACCACTGTGCTAGGGTATCTGCATACAGACCATTTCAGCTCCAGCTCAAACTGAATATATTATCTACAGAAAAGAGAGCTAAACTGAGGGCTGGGGCAGCTGGGTACATATCCCTCATTTCCACGGGGGTTTGAGTCTTCTAAGAAAACATATACTGAGCTAAATGCGAGTGTGGTCCCTGCCCAGATCGGAACTGACAATCTCTTGGACAAATGTGCCCAGCCTACCTCAAAGAGATGAAGGTCTAATCCTAGGCTGCTGTAGCGATAGCCTAGTAGTCTTGGCCCAAAATGAGCTGTGGTAATTGGGGCTGGCGGTGCTAATATTGGTGTTGCCAGGGATGGGTTTAAGGCATGGGAGCAACATATTACTCCTTTAAATGCAAAGGTTGCTCCAGTAAAATGTTATTTCACCTTGAGTGTCAAAATTCATTGCTTTTGGTAAAAATTGAGTTATTTGTAGCTCTGCTGGCAATCTTGGTGGTTGTGTCGGCTCACTGACATCAGTATTGTTTACTAGGATTGTCAGATGCTATGTCACCCATGCCCTGTTTGTGAACAAGTGGTCTTTTAGCATGTCTTTTTTATGCAGGTATTCTGCTGCCCCTACTGCAGTTTTGTCAGCCCAGCAGCAGAGCAGGTGCGCAGCCATACTGTCTCCCAGCATGCAGTGCAGCCCAAGTTTCGATGTCCCTTGTGTCAGGAGCAGCTCATGGGGCGGCCCAACTTGAGGTTCCATCTGACGCACATTCACAACGTGGTGTCTGAGTGCGTGGAGCGACTTCTGCTAGTGGTAAGACAGCAATGTGTATTTTACATGACTCTAGCCCGAAATGATTGTGTCTTGAAAGGACAGACAGTACATGAATAAAAGCAGCACAACATTCCAAACACCATGTTATACAGAAGATAAAGCATGTGGGATATAGAACACAGCAGCACAACGTACCTTAAAAACATGAGGTGTGGGAGATAGCTTGGCACACCGTCATCAGAGTGGGTGTATGGAATAGGGCATGCAACAGAACCGCCTGCAACACAGCTTCTTCTAACCAATACCATCATGTGTTGGTGAAAGAGCATGCCTGGGGTTAAGAGGGCAGCATCAGATAATCTCTTAGAAGTGTGGGGTGTTGAAGATAGAGCATGTCGGAGGGATTGAAGGCAAGAGCACAGCATTCCCTAACACGTAATCTAGGAGATGGAGCCTTTATATGAGATGGATGACCGGGCCTCCACCAACATAGCCCCCCGACCAACTCAAAGCCATGCTATGGTACAGGAAATCTGGCATGTACAGGGTACGGAGGACAGCAGTACAACAACCACAGACACCATACTGGGCTGCGGGAGACGTATGAGTGCATGGATGATACCACCCCCCTTGCTTAACACCAAACACTGGGCCTCTTTCCGAGCCAGTATCCTGGCGATAGAGCCGCCAGGATACCGGCATTTGGTACTTACCTTTACCGGCACTCAGTCCAGCGGCATTGCCTTCCGGATTACGAGTGCAGGTGGGACGTGTAAATCCCCATTCATGGAGTCCCATAGGATTCGATGAGGGGATTTTCTGTCCATGGCAGTAATGAGGGCTTTTTTGGCTGGTAGGGTACCTAGCTAATGCTCTAGCATTTAGCTGGAGGTAACCCAGGTGTCCCACCGGCAAATCCGTAGTCGGGCGGTCCGGTAAAGTGCCGGTATCCACGGATACAAGCACTTTTTTACCAGACCGCCCCGACTCAGAATGAGGCCCACTGTGCTGCGAGACACAGATGGGGCATTTCCAAGATGTGGGGGACTGCACCCGATTAGCTGACCTGTTGACGATTACAATATTTCAGACTGTGACCTTTTAACTCTCTTTTATCAGGCCTCCGCTGTAGAACCGACATTCCCCACCAAAGTTCTTCCTGGTACAACCTTACTAAAGGCCCGAGACTCGGCTGACACATCAAGCTCATTCGAAGCACCAGAGGAACCCAAGGTACCCGAAGGTGAGTGCAGTTCCTGCCACTATGACAGACCCCCTGGGGGTGACATCTGGAGATTTAGTTCTTGCGGACTTGTGTACTCCTTTGCACAGGTGGAGCCGGGGATGGCAGATTCATAGACCTCTTCATATTAAATTGGATACTCATGTTTACAGTGCCTTTAAAAATGGAAAGTAAAGCCGTTGGGAGAGGAGGATTAATCTGCTGCTGTTCAGGGGCCATAGGAGGACCATCTCTCCACACCTCATTTAAAACATTTGCCGGGGTCCAGCCCAGGGTAACAAAAAGCCAGGATTACGTTCTGGTATGAAGGGTATGCAATACCTCAATCTTACCAACCATAAACGCAAGAGGACATCTTAAAATCCCACAGCACTATACTGTCCAAATAGGACCGATGACTTACCTGTACAGCACAACAGAGCACGAAGTAACAAATACGTTGAACAATACAAACAGGAGGGCTGTGATCATACATAGAACTCTTATGCTGGGTGCAGCACCCTGCCTTATTTAGTTCAGTTTTGTTAAATGTTCTGTATTTTGCTCTAAAAGTATACATACATCCCCTCCGTCGTCCCCAAAAAAGGGTACAGAACTCGGACACATCCTTTTACTGTGGGAGAAGTCAGGGACTGGGAGGCCCCAAAGCCAGGCTGCCCCTCAAACACCCACTGCAGAACCATACAAAATAGCATACACAGTCACTGAAATTAGGACACAGAAATAATTTGATTTATAAGGAAAGAACAACAAACTGGGCATATGTTTAAAATGGTATACCGTGATGATAACGAATGCACAATAACGAATTACTTTTTCAGTGAATACAAAATTACGAAAACATTGAATTTTACAGTAAAAGTATATATGGGGTGGGGTAAGGGTTTAAAAAGGGAGGAAGGGGTTGTGGTGGGGTAATAAAGAAAGAGGCCGCAAAGAACCTGTTATTAACGTTAGAGAGGCAAATTGATTGGGAGGGGTGGACCTGCTTCAAATTGCCGCCAAGATGGTGGCCACTTAAAGGAATGCCTGGAGGTTTGTCACA
The DNA here is from genome assembly GCF_040938575.1 of Ambystoma mexicanum. Taxonomy (NCBI): domain Eukaryota; kingdom Metazoa; phylum Chordata; class Amphibia; order Caudata; family Ambystomatidae; genus Ambystoma; species Ambystoma mexicanum. The sequence goes on from NC_090938.1 coordinate 391,912,596, forward strand.
TTTCTGGGGAGACCACCCTTACCCCTGTGCCTTCCTCGGGTTCCGTTTTTGTTTTACTTCTATACTGGCTCGATTCACTCAACGTGTCCATTCAGGAAGCAGTACGTCCTTACCAACCTATCCCATCTCTGTTCCACTCAATGGGCAGAGCATGGAGGTACAAACAGAGCTTAAAGATACTGGATAATAATGTGTCGTGACCTCTACATGTTTACCTAGGGGGGTCTAAATTAGAGCCTACCCACGCCAGCGAAGTTACTATTGGCAGGTGTCTCTGGTTACTACACTACACTTTAAGTCACGGCTGAGAAATAGCACCATCTAAGGTAGGTGAGTGGCGAACAAAGTTCTGACAGTGCAATGCCACTGTCTGAGATTGCCATTGTGCAGCCCCATTCCTATCCCAGCCCTGTGTGAAGTAATGTCATCACGCCAGCCCGTCAAGTCATGCACTGGACGCGGCAGGAAGAGGTCCGGGGACCAGGTTGTACGTTAACCACTGTGCCCATTTGGGGTTGGTGGATAGGAGAGGGCATAACCCTGGGCAGATATCTGGGACAGAACACACACAATAAATAACCGTTCTAAACAGGTTCATATTAGCTTTTATATCCTCACAATGGGATTTTGTATGGCAAGATAACGAATGAACATTAGCTGAGGCATTTACTGGACCAGAGGTCTGCAACCTGCGGCTCTCCAGATGTTTTGCACTACAACTCCCATGATCCCTCACCATTGACTATGCTGATTCGTGTTGATGGGAGTCATAGTTCAAAACATCTGGAGAGAGCCAATGGTTGCAGATCCCTGGCCGGGACCTTCCCTCCATGATTCACCTTCAGGGCATTTTACAAAGACAACCTGTTTAAGATTCTTACACTTTGCGTAATCTTGCCATCTAGTGGTTGGATTCGGAATTGTCTTCAGAATGATGTTGAAAGCAAACCATAGCATTGATAATTTCAGGACTCCTGTTCATTAAAAACGCAATTTGGCAGTGGGGAGCCGGTACGTGTTGATATACACGTAGGTGGCTCACTGGCGCCACATTTTACTCATTTGCACGGCAGAGTGCAAAAGTGCAGGGTACGCCACCTTTTGCCTTGCACTTTTCCACTCCGCCATACAAAGTGAGTGCGTTTAGTTTTCATTGTGAGCACCACTTGCCATGCTTGTATGCCATGCAACGCTGACAATCAGTGCTCGAGAGTAACCATAATGACATGCACATTCTATTACCCTACAGAATATGCACTTCCATTATGATATAAAAATAAAAATGGGGCACATGGAGGAAAGAGCAGGAGGAAGAAAACGGTACATGGACAAATGTGGCAGACAAGGGAATATCAATAAAATGGTAGTAAATGCAACAAAATCAGTTAAATCGATAAGCAGAAACCTCAGGACCAGATCAGGGTCTCTACAATCCCAAAACACATTCTTTCAACTTACAGGCCAGTACATTGCTTCTGGCACTGTGGCAACACTCTGTCTCAACTGGGTGATTGACTCCTGTCTACTGTGGTTTCCTTCCGCCTCAGACGGTTGGTCGCTTGCACCTAGATCACAGGGCCTCCCAAAACCAGTAGGCTCACAATCTTACATTCCATATTCCCTGTCCTGTCGAACATGAGTAGGACCCGCACCACATCTGACACCCCCTAACCTTGCTCTAACGGAATCCGAACAAAACAACGGGAAAACAAACGTCGAGCGGGAGTGTCCCCCCTCTACCCTTGATCGACATTCCTGGTCCTGGCCGTTGCCGGGGTGTCCCCTGCTTCCATAAAAAGGAAAGCGGGGACAAGCAAAATCAAAATTTTAAAAAACGAAAGGACCCTGTGGCGCTGGATCCCCTCCATGTGCGTGAAGGGCACCAGCGTCGCAGGGGGATTGCAGAGGTGGCGGCGGCACACTTTGCTGTGTGCCGCCAGAATGTAAGGGGCTTGGTGGAGCATGTGGTCCAAAATGGCCTTGGGAGACAAAACCAAGAGTTATTTTCAAAAAAATAACTTTTGTTTTTTTCTCCCTCGGTCATTTCTGCTTCGAACATATCTCGGTAATCCGTTCCAAGAGCACCCATCCTCAAGAATCACATGGAGGGGACCCACCATACAACCTTGTGGGGTGCAGAATACGCTGATTGCCCCTTGCAAACCTAGACCGGTTTTATTACCCTTACCCATTCTGCAGGGTATAGCATCTTCACCCAAATCCCCTTTTCTGCTGTTTGTTTGTTTTATTATTTATAATGCGCAGCAGACCAGAGGAAATCAGGGCACAGAAGGCAGCAAGAGGATTTTCAGCTTTGGTTACAGTGCTGTACAGGTAAACATGAATAAAAACAGAATAGACACAAGGCATACATTTAGACATACATTTATATACAGTTATAGGCAGAATGGAACGCATGGCCTATGCCTAGACGGTCAAAAGGCAGAGAGGCGGATGGTCATAATAGGATGGTATATAAGGTAAACGTAACGGGTATGGAAGTGTGGGATCGGCAAGCTGGGAGTTAGTGGTCTGGGAGTTAGTAGTCTTTTTCCTTAATCCAGTGAATGAGGTTGTGCCTAAAAAGTAAGTAGGCCTGGTCGGCCCTTATGGATGGGGAAAGGGGATTCCACAGCTGGGCTGCTTTCACTGGGAAGCTGATGCCTCCCATTTTGGAGAGTTTGAATCTGGACACGGTGAGTAGATTGGAATTGGTATTTCTGGTAGGGCGGTTGGAGGAGTGTCTCTTGAATTTGTCTGTGAGGTAACGTGGGGCAGCGTTATTAAGGCACTTGTGAGTGAGGGAGGCTGCTTTAAGAGAAATGTCCTTTGTGGAGAGCCAATGGTTTGCTCTCCTTATGTCGGAGATATGCTATTTTCTAGGGATGCTCAATGGTGCTCTGAGAGCATTATTTTGTAGGATCTGGATTTTGTTTGTGATGTATTTGTTAGTCCCTAGATATAGGGCGCTACAATAATTGAGTTTTGACAAGATTAGGGCTCTTGCCAAAGTGGTGCAACTGTTGGTGGAGAGGAAGGGCTTGGCTGCTCTGATTAATCTACATGTGTAGGCGGTGAAAGAGGCCATGGAACTGACCTGTTTATTGAAGGAGAGTGTGGCGTCTAGGTAGAATCCCAGAGTTTTTACTTCTTTAGCTACTTCTATTAAAGATAAAACCTGGTGTACTGACATACAGTCGGCACTCACTAACAAAGTGGCCAAGCTCCAAAACAAAATAGCTCTAAAGAAAGCTTTACTATCAGCCCAAACACAAGCTCCCCCGAACAAAACACTGAAGTCCAAACCCATAGAACATACCCAATTTAATTTCTCTAAGGTCTCAGTTATTGAGGTAGAGAAAACGATTCTCGCGCTGAAACCCTCCAATTGCAAAGGTGACCAATGCCCAGCACAACTGATCAAGGATGCTGCTAGAGATCTAGTGTTACAAAGTTGCCGGTCGTGCAGATATGAATACCTCCGTCCCCAAGTACCACACAGGCAATTATATGAATACTGCCTGTGCAATCCTTGGAGCCACAGGTGTGGTAGTTTGTCGAGGCTGGAGTCAGGAACTGCCGGAAGGACCCTTTGAGCGCTGTAAGGCAAGGAGGGATTAGTACAGGGCAAAATGCAATTCACAGGGTATCTAGAAATAGAAACTAAACGTTCTTACCTATGTGCACTGTATATGTACTGTGGGTCCACCCAGAAAAGAAGGTGAGTGATTGGACCTGAACTCAGGTTAGGAGAGGTTTCCACAACCTCTGGTTGATGACGGTAAGCACTTGGATTTGAAGTGCTTGATCAGGCGAACGCCTAGTGAAAGGCCATAGGCCCAGGTTCCAAAGAATCGTGGTTCGTGGAGAAAATCCGTTAATCAGGCCGTGGTCGAGTAAACCAAGAGTTCCAAAGTTAATCAAGGCAAGTTCAGGGTTAAGAAAACACTCCGTTAGGCAGACCGTTGTCGAGTAACCAAAAGTTCCAATAGTGTTCAAAGCAAGTTCAGGGCGTAGAGAAAGCAATCCGTTAAGCAGACCGTTGTCGAGTAACCAAGAGTTCCGATAAAGTTCAAGGCAAGTTCAGGGCATAGAGAGAGCAATCCGTTAAGCAAAACCGTTGTCGAGTAACCAAAAGTTTCCTGGTAGATTCAAAGCGTAGCAATGTCCAAGAGAAAGACCAGCTGTGAAGCACCGTGTCGGTGTTTCTGAGTGCATTTAAACCATTGGAGAAAGTCACGTGATGTTCAACAAGGAACGTTGAGGCGTGGGGATCGTCACGTGATACCGATTGCGTTTGGTCTCCTCACGTGACGATCAGGTCCACATGGGCAATGGTGATTGCGGCCATATGGGAACCTCCAATTGCATTGCCAACGGAGAGAAGGGCGATAGACACCAAGTCTGCCATGGACCCCCCTGACATTACGAGTGCACTGGTGTCGCCTTGTCTGCGCGCCCAGAGGTAAGCCTCGGGGGCTACGTAATGTGGGTGTGTGGAAACGTGAGTCTGTGGGAAACATAGGAGTTCGTAAGGTAGAGGACGTGGACGTGGAAGATGTAACAGAGTCCCCCCTCAAAGGCCCACGACCTCGTGGGCAGGAGGGATGGTCCCTATGCAAGCGCTCAACAAGAAGCAGAGCCTGGACGTCCCGAGATGAAACCCAAGAGCGCTCCTCCGGACCATAGCCCAACTAGTCCATGAGGTATCTGAGCCGACCTCTGTGCAGACGGGAACCCAAAATGGCACTAACCTCAAAGACATCGGGTGTGGAGACTGAAACAGGAGCATGAGGAGTATGAACCCAGGTAGGGGCAAGGTATGGTTTAAGGAGGGAAGTATGAAAAACCGGGTGTATACGCCAAGCAGATGGAATAGCAAGGCGCAAGGCAACAGGGTTCAGGACTTTAGCAATTCTGTAGGGGCCGACAAAGCGGGGCAGAAGTTTGCGACAGCCCGGGATGTGTAAGTGGCGAGTTGACAACCAAACCTGGTCCCCTACATGATACACAGGTGCTACTGCTCGTTTCCTGTCCGCCTTCTTCTTCATAGCCGTCTGTGCCTCACAGAGATGGATCATGGTTTGGGCATGAACCTTAGTTAGATCGCGGGCACAAGCAGTAGCAGCAGGGGTGGCAGAAGGAAATTCCGGAAGTGGAAGGGTGCGTGGGTGTTGGCCATACATGGAATAGAAAGGAGAAAAGCCGGTGGCCGAGTGCCATGCATTATTGTAGGCGAATTCAGCGAGATGGAGCAGATCGAACCAGGAATCTTGATACTGAAGGGTCAGGCAGCGCAAATATTGTTCTAGAGCCTGATTCACCCTTTCCGTCTGTCCATCACTTTCCGGGTGATAGGCCGAGGAGAAGCGGGCATCAATACCCAGGAGCTTGGTCAGAGAACGCCAAAAACAGGACGTGAATTGTGTTCCACGGTCTGAGGCCGAAAAGACAAAAGACAGACCTAAAAAACAAACGGGCCAAGGTCGGGGCTGACGGCACGCCAGTGCAGGGAATGAAACAGGCCATTTTAGTATAAGAATCAACGATGACTCAGATGGTATCATACCCCTGTCTGCGGGGTAAGTCTGTGATAAGGTCCATAGAGACCGTGTGCCAAGGTTTGGGGGGGAACGGGTAGAGGTTGGAGCAAACCTAAAGGACGTCCCCTGCGTGATTTACATTGGGCACAGATCGCACAGGTGTTTACATAGTTCGCTACATCCCTTCTCATTGACGGCCACCAACACCAGCGTCAAAATAACTCCAAGGTACGTTGTTGCCCTGGATGTCCGTTGATGGCAGCATCATGAGACCAGGCAAGTGCTTGATTGCGTACATCGCTAGTGGGGAGGAATAATTTCCCTTGAATGAATGGCAGTCCCTCCTGGAGTGTAATGTCCCATTCAGTGAGTATGTGCGGGTGTTGGCAGGTCCAATCTTTAATCGTGGTAAGCATGGTTGGGGCTGGTGTACATAGGCAGATGACATGGCCCTTTCCCAATAATGTGTCTGGAAATGTGGAAAGCGATACTCCCCCAGGAGAACGTGAAAGTGCATCCGCTTTACCATGAGCGAGAGCTGGCCTATGCTTTACCACAAAATCGAATGCGGCGAAGAATAAATGCCAACGCACCTGCCTACTGTTCACACATTTCAGAGAGGCAAGATCCTGCAGGTTTTTATGATCTGTGTACACCACCGTTTGATGCTTTGCCCCCATGAGATGGTGACGCCAGGTTTGAAGTGCATCCTTAATGGCTAACAGTTCCTTTTCTGTTACAGTATAATGGAACTCGGCTGTCGAGAATTTCCGTGAATGATAAGCTATAGGATGCAAAAGCCCAGTAGCAGAACAAGGTTGAGAAAGAATAGCGCCTAACGCGAAAGAGGAGGCATCCGCCTCTACAACAAACGGCACCTCCGGATCAGGGTGTTGTAGCACAGGGGCAGAAACAAACCTAGACTTGAGTGCCTCAAAGGCCTCTTGGTGGTCAGGTGTCCAGATAAAGGGGACATGAGGGCTGGTGAGGGCGGTCAGGGGAGAAACAATGGCAGAAAAGCCGGCGATGAATCGCCTGTAAAAGTTGGCAAAACCGAGAAACGATTGGAGTTGTTTGAGGTTGACGGGGGTAGGCCACTCCGTGATTGCACATACTTTTGCCTGATTCATGGTCAACCCACCGGGTGTAATGTGGAAACCCAGGAACTCTACTTCTTGAGAATGAAACAAACACTTTTCAGGTTTTGCGAACAAAGCGTTTTTTTTTTTAGGCGAGAGAGGACTTCTCTTACATGCCCGATATGGTCTTCTAGAGAGGATGAGAAGATCAAGATATCATCTAAATAGACCACCACGAATACATCAAGAATGTCAGATAATACATCATTGATGAAGCATTGGAATGTGGCAGGAGCGTTACAGAGCCCAAAGGGCATCACGGTGTACTCAAACAACCCCTGTCGAGAACAAAAGGCCGTTTTCCACTCGTCCCCCCGCCGCATACGGATCAGATTGTATGCCCCTCTCAGGTCCAACTTGGTAAAGATAGAGGCGGCTGTTAACTTATCTAACAGCGTAGAAATGAGTGGAATAGGATACCTGTTTTTTATGGTGATGGCATTCAACTGTCTATAGTCCACGCACGGGCGTAGACACCTTCCTTCTTTGGCACAAAGAAAATGGGGCTAGCAGCCGGGGAACAGGAGGGACGGATATGACCTAAACGCAGAACCTGCTGTATGTAATCCTTCAGGGCTTGTTCCTCGGAAGGTGACAACGAGTAGATCCTCCCCTTTGGTATGGGGGCATCTGGAATGAGATCAATAGGACAATCGTAGGCCCTATGCGGTGGCAAACCCTCCGCGGATGCCTTATCGAAAACCATGTGGAAATCTTGGTATTCAACAGGGATGCTAACCGAGATGGCCCCTACGGTATGTAATGTGGTAACCTCTGCTGTGTCATCAGTGAGTCGGGAGGAGGCCATGGCGCCAAGAATCGTGGCAGGAGAAACAAGGGAGTCTGATTCTATCAGGCAAAAATGTTGACATAACTCCGACTCAAACGATACGTGACCTGTTCCCCAATTGATCAAAGGGTTATATTGCCTCAACCAGGGGATACCTAGAATGATACCGAACTGCGGTGTAGTGATGAGATCGAATGACAGAGTCTCTTTATGTGTGCCTTGTATTACCACCTCAAGAGGGGCAGTTTGATGACTGATGGGGCCAGAAGTCAGGGACGTGCCATCGACTGCTTGTATGGACTCAGGATGCTCCTTTTTGATTAGCGGTAGGTTAAGACTATGGGCTAAAGCGATGTCCATGAAGCAGCCAGTGGCCCCTGAATCGATCACAGGATAGACAGTGTGTGTGATTTCCCTGGTTGGTTTTAATAAGGCCTGCACTACTATGGGTCTGATTGGACCAAAGGCGGGTTCAGTGGGGGTCAATGAAGGGCTTGCCGGTGCCCCCTCTCTCATGGGCGAGCCTTCTGAAAAAGCGGATTCTTGTTTCTGGGACGTCGAGGGCATTCTTTCACATAGTGCCCGTTGAGTCCGCAATAAAAGCAAGCGTTATCTGTCCTCCGACGTTCCCTTTCAGTTGGTGTTATTGGACTGCGGACCCCGCCTATTTGCATGGGTTTGGGACTGGTAGATGGAGGGGCCGGGGAAGAGTGACTAGTAAATGTCGCTTCTGCCTTCCGCTCGGATCTGCGGGCGTCTAACTGCAGTGTGAGATCAACTAAATCCGAAAAAACAGAAGGCAGAGCAGGAACCACCGACAGAGCATCCTTCATGGCATTGGATAAGCCCCGGTAGAAAACAATCGCCTTTTTTTCCTCTGGCCAAGAAGTTTCTGCGGCCAATTGGTTAAAACGGGTGATATAGTCTATCAGGGTTTGCCTACCCTGTGTGAGATCAAGTAATTCCAAGTCCCGTGCCTGAGCCTTGTAACAGGTATCGAATACCTTTGCCATTTCTGCGACCAGCAGATCGAAATCGTATAAGGCAGGGTGATCGTTTTCCAACAATGGATTTGCCCAAGTGGCAGCTACCCCGGACAAATGAGACAGAAGGAAGGCGGCCTTAGTGACGGAGTCGGGGAAAGCCTGAGGTTTGCATAAGAAGTGTAATTTACACTGATTTATGAAGGTGCGATATTTCCGGGGTTCACCTTGGAAGCGTTCTGGAGCAGCAAGAGGGGGGGGTCAATGGGAGCAGCACTGGAGTGGGAACGGGAACGGGGGCTGAAGTCGGGGCAGGCTGGGCTGGAGAGGCAGGACCGGGTTCATCGTCATCACCGGGCAAGGGAAAACGTGTACTCTGGAGGGCATCAACGTGGTGGTGAATGGCGGTCGTGGCAGTGGCCATATCGGTCCTAAGGGTCTCTAGGGCCTGCATTAACGCGGTCACAGGGTCCCCGGCGGAGGGATTCATAGTCTGAACGAACCGGGAAGGCTTCACAGTCTGTTACAAAGTTGCCGGTCGTGCAGATATGAATACCTCCGTCCCCAAGTACCACACAGGCAATTATATGAATACTGCCTGTGCAATCCTTGGAGCCACAGGTGTGGTAGTTCGTCGAGGCTGGAGTCAGGAACTGCCGGAAGGACCCTTTGAGCGCTGTAAGGCAAGGAGGGATTAGTACAGGGCAAAATGCAATTCACAGGGTATCTAGAAATAGAAACTAAACGTTCTTACCTATGTGCACTGTATATGTACTGTGGGTCCACCCAGAAAAGAAGGAGAGTGATTGGACCTGAACTCAGGTTAGGAGAGGTTTCCACAACCTCTGGTTGATGACGGTAAGCACTGGGATTTGAAGTGCTTGATTAGGCGAACGCCTAGTGAAAGGCCATAGGGCCTGGTTCCAAAGAATCGTGGTTCGTGGAGAAAATCCGTTAATCAGGCCGTGGTCGAGTAAACCAAGAGTTCCAAAGTTAATCAAGGCAAGTTTAGGGTTAAGAAAACACTCCGTTAGGCAGACCGTTGTCGAGTAACCAAAAGTTCCAATAGTGTTCAAAGCAAGTTCAGGGCGTAGAGAAAGCAATCCGTTAAGCAGACCGTTGTCGAGTAACCAAGAGTTCCGATAAAGTTCAAGGCAAGTTCAGGGCGTAGAGAGAGCAATCCGTTAAGCGAAACCGTTGTCGAGTAACCAAAAGTTTCCTGGTAGATTCAAAGCGTAGCAATGTCCAAGAGAAAGACCAGCTGTGAAGCACCGTGTCGGTGTTTCTGAGTGCATTTAAACCATTGGAGAAAGTCACGTGATGTTCAACAAGGAACGTTGAGGCGTGGGGATCGTCACGTGATACCGATTGCGTTTGGTCTCCTCACGTGACGATCTGGTCCACATGGGCAACGGTGATTGCGGCCATATGGGAACCTCCAATTGCATTGCCAACGGAGAGAAGGGCGATAGACACCAAGTCTGCCATGGACCTCCCTGACATTACGAGTGCACTGGTGTCGCCTTGTCTGCGCGCCCAGAGGTAAGCGTCGGGGGCTACGTAATGTGGGTGTGTGGAAACGTGAGTCTGTGGGAAACATAGGAGTTCGTAAGGTAGAGGACGTGGACGTGGAAGATGTAACATCTAGCCCCCTTCATCACCAAACTCATTAACTCCTCCTTCACGACTGGCACCATCCCGCGCAATCTAAAGGAATCTTGGTTACTCCCTCTTCTGAAAAAACAAACACTGGACCCGAACATACCCACCAACTACAGGCCCATCACCACGGTGCCATTTCTACATTTCTACTAAAAATCCTAGATAAGGTAGCATACACCCAAATTCAGAACTTCAGAACCAAATTCAGAACTTCCTCGAGGTGAACCTACTCTTAGGTGCCCGCCAATCCGGTTTCCGACCACAACATGGCACAGAGACAGCCCTTATCGATTTAAAGGCCCAAATAGACTCACTAAGAGATGAAGGAAAACTAGCACTTCTCCTCCTACTAGACCTTTCAGCTGCCTTTGACTTGGTGGACCACAGAGTTCAGTGTAGTCACTTGGACTGAGCGGCCCACTTCTCAAAGGAAGCTATAGTTTGGATACAGTCTTTCCTTAGCGACAGGACTATGAGGGTCTTCTCACCATCGGCCGCAGCAGACCCGATACCCATTACTTGTGGGGTGCCCCAGGGATCATGCGTCTCGCCAACACTCTACAACATCTTCACCAAGCCACACTTTGACGATCTTGACAATCTGGGTATCACCTATACCAACTACGCAGATGATACCCAGATTCTCCTACCACTTACGGGGGATTATGAAGAAGATCTGGCTTTGGTGAATAGAGTCTATAGCATCGTTCAAGCATGGATGGCTAACCAAGGCCTGTGTCTGAACGATGATAAAACAGAGCGCATCATTCTGGGCACCGCAGCTCGTATCTCAAAACTTAACCTTAATTACTTGGCATTCATTATTGATGGGAATGCTATTAATGTTGCCAGAGAAGTAAAAACCCTAGGCTTTTACCTCGATTCAACCTTATCCCTCACCAAACAGGTAAATTCATTAGCTTCATCTACAACCTATACATGCAAACTAATAAGAGCAGGAAAACAATTCCTGTCAGTTGTCTTATCAAAAGATGATTATTGTAATGCTCTCTGCATAGGGGCAAACAAACAAACCATTAACATAATTCAAGTGCTACAGAATAATGCTCTTAGGGCTGCCTTAAGCATCCCTAGAAGAGCACACATCTCTGATATAAGAAGGAAACATAAATGTCTCTCCACCCAAGGAAAATCAACCTCAAATCAGCTTCCCTCATACAGAAATGCTTAAATAACAAAGCACCTCGCTACCTAACAGAATGATTTACCAGAAAAAACTCCATCAGACCGTCGAGAATAGCCAACCCCAACTGCCTTCAAGTGCCAAGATTCAAACTGTCCACCATTGGAGGGTCCAGCTTCTCAGTTAGGGCAGCACAATTATGGAATTCCCTTCCACACACTCTCAGATCTGACCAAACGTTTATCAAATTCAGAAAGAGTATAATTAAATGGCTCACAGAGAAAGACATGTAACCAACACTTTCCTACTGCACTAACTTAGCCTTGCCTGCATACAATGCATACAATGTATCTTGACATAGTCTTGTTAATATGTAAATATCTGTAAATTGCTACATGTGGTCTACATCTATATGCCGCTATACTTGTCTATGCAGTTTACCCTCACCCTGTAACGCCGATGTAACCTGTCCTTACCTTGCTCCTTTACTTCTGTAACTAAGCTGTAAGTTCTCTTTTCACCTGTGCCCTGATACCCCTGGTTCCGGCGCGCACAACAGATAAATAAACAAACAAACAAACAAACAATGGTGTTACCATCTATGATGAAGCTTGTATAGTTGTGACTGAGTTTGCTAATGTTAGTAGTGGTGCCAAGGATTATAATCTCAGTTTTGTCATCATTCAGGCATAGGCAATGGGCGGCCATCCATGCCTGAATGATGAGGTACACTCTATTCACCAAAGCCAAATCCTTGTCATAATCTCCCGCCAGCGGTATGAGGATCTGGGTATCATCGGCATAATTAGTGTAGGTGATCCCGATACCAAGACCATCAGGATCATCGAAAAGGGGCTTTGTGAATATGTTGTACAGGGTGGGAGAGACACATGATCCCTGGGGCACCCCGCAGGAAATAGGGATGGGGTCTGCAGAGGCTGATGGAGAGAAGACACGCATAGTCCTATTATTTAGGAATGATTGTATCCAGCCTATTGCTTCTTGTGAGAAGTGAGCGGCTGAATCCAGGTGGTTGCATAGGATTTTGTGGTCTACTAAGTCAAACGCCGCTGATAGGTCGAGGAGCAGTAGCAGGGCAGTTTTGCCTTTGTCTCTTAGTGTGTCAATTTGTGCCTTGAGGTCGATCAGCGCTGTCTCAGTCCCGTGTTCGGGTCTGAAGCCTGACTGGCGGACTCCTAGGAGGTGGTTGGATTCTAAGTATTGCTGTATTTGGATATAAGCTACCTTGTCTAGGATCTTGAGAAGGAAGGGAACTGTAGTAATGGGTCTGTAATTAGTGGATATAGAGGGGTCCGGTGATTGTTTTTTGAGTAGTAGGAGGACCCAAGACTCCTTGAGGTTGCAGGGGATAGTACCGGTGGAGAATGAGGCATTGATGAGCTTAGATATGAAGGGTGATAGGTCTCTGGCCGCATCTTTGATATAGTTTGGGATAGCCAAAGGTTGCCTTGGCAATTCGAAGGTTTGAGGGTTAGAATGACTTTTTCCACCTCTAGGATAGATTGTAGCTTTGTTTAGAATAGGGAAGGACTCTTAAGTATATGGACTCTGACTAGAACATATAACAAGTATTGCAAAGTACTTCCTTATAGAATAAGTTACAAAGTGTTACTAAGCTCTTACCTTTGAGTTGCTTGTTGCCTCTCTGAAAAGTATAAGAAGTTATTTACTTACCTTTGAATTGTGTTCCATTCTTCTAGAAAGTAATTGAGTTGGTATTTATTTATTATTCCTGAAACTGAGTAAATGTAAAAGTCTACCAATAGGGTTTAATCACCTGGAATAGCTTCTGCCATTCTAAAAGTAGAACATTGGGTTTTGCTTACCCTGAACTGCTTAGTGTCTTTCTAAAACAGCCTTACAGAGTTCTCATATATTCTAGAGGTGCATTCTGCCCCTCTGAAAAGTACACAAAGTTCATTATTGACCTTACAATTGTGTTCCGCTCTTCTGAAAAGTAGTATTGGTATAACTGTCTATTCCTATAATAAAAAGAGTGTAAGAGCTTAAGACCAATAGGGTTTTACTCACCCTGAATAGCTTGCTGCCATTCTAAATGTGTATCCAGAGTTCTTTATTATCCATGAGTAGCCGACTGTCCCTCTGAAAAGTATATATGTTATTTACTTACCTTTGACCGTGTTCTGAAAAGTAATAGTGTTGTAACTGTATTCATTCCTGAGAGAAGAATAAGTTACATATGTTGTCAAGTGCTTACCTGTTTGGTAGTTTAAGTGTAATATTCCTGAAACAGAATAACATATACAGTGACCAGGTTAACTTGTAACAGTTTTGGTATAACTAGAGTATTCCTGAATCAGAATAACACTGTAGGTTATTGTATTGTATTTGTTATTTATATAGCGCTCTTTCCCCATTTGTATGGCCTGAATGCGCTTTGCGATTGGAACCCCCTCAGTGACCGCGTTCAGTGTGTAGGAGGTTCTAAGAGTTTAGATTAAGAGATGGTTGGGTGTATTTTCGCCGGTTTAGGATTTAGGTGCTCAAAAGGTTGGGCACGTGGATGGGCGCTGTTGGGTGTTTAGGATAGAGTGCTATTGCTGAAGATTCAATGTGTGCCTAGCTATACCAAATTTTATTTTTGTTGGTAGTAGCTGTATGCTAGTGGCAGAGGTGTTGAGGTACGTCAGGGGTTTCAGTGTGGACGGCTCTGTGCGCTGCTAGACCGAAATGGCCTAGCCATAGCTGCGCTCTATAGTGCATGGATGGATGGATGGCTGTGCTTTAGTCCACAGACGTGGTGTAAGGTATATGTATCTTATGCTTTAATGTAGTTCGGCTGCAGCGTCATTTTTCTTTGTCCAATGTGGACGGCATGGTCTTGTTATCCGTGGTCTCTCTAGAGCGAAAGTCTGAGCAGCGAGGGTGAGTCCTGGAGGGGGTAGGGCATGGGCGATGACGACGATAGGGGACAGGGAGGACAATTGCGCAGGCGAACGTGTGTTGTGGAGTGCCGCTACGAAAGCTGCTGGCATTCGTGAGATGTTTAGTGGGTAGAAGAACAAGTTACTTAGCAACTGTAACGTTCTTTCGACTGGATGTTCCTCCCACGTATTCCTCATTTTATGATAAATCGTTATCTCCAGCTTCGCTGCTTCGGAAAAAACATTTTCTTGGCAGAGGGCGCTGTGCTCGAGGTCATGGCGTCGAATGTCCCTCGACGGACTCTGTACTCTGTCGACGTCACCGATGGTATAAATAGCTCGAGCCGTGCCCGTTGCTTCAGTTCTGTTTTTTTGATAAATATATATAGGAGGAACACCCAGGCGTGCCCCACGACAGATACATTCTTCGTGAGAAGAAGGTGTAAGAAAACGTAAACTGTACTGTGGGGTAGGATGGGAGGGTTGATGAGGAATACGTGGGAGGAACATCCAGTCGAAAGAACGTTACAGTTGGTAAGTAACTCGTTCTTCGAATGGATTGTGTCCTCCCACGTATTCCTCATCTTATTACATACTCCCATAGCAGTGGCAATTTTGGAGGTGGGAGTACTAATTACAGTTTTCATGGACAGAATGCAGAACTGCCTTGGCAAATAACCCCTCATTGGAGGAGGCAGTATCCAAGCAGTAAGGCTTGATGAAAGTATGCATTGTTTTCCAAGTTGCAGCTGAACAAATATCTGCTGCCGGGACTCCCCTCTTTAGAGTCGCAGAAGTAGCTATTCCCCTTGTAGAATGGGCTTGAAGCCCATCTGGTGGGTCTTTCCCGCCAATCTGTAACATTCAATTATGGCCAAAATAATCCAGCGGGATATGGTCTGTTTTGTTACTGATAAACCCAGTTTGTGACCAGTATAACCCACAAATAGTTGGTCATCTTGTCGCATTTTAGACATCCTTGAGATGTAAAAACTAAGAGCCCTCTTGGGATCTAGTCTATGCAGTCTCTCCTCTTCCTTGCCCAAATGAGGAGGAGGATAAAATGTTGGTAGTATTATTTTTTGTGACAAATGAAAGTCCGAAACTACCTCTGGTAAAAAGTATGGTTTAACTTTAAGGACTACCTTATCCTTATAAAAACAGTATATGGTGGTTTGCATGAGAGAGCCTGAAGTTCACTAACCCTGCGGGCTGATGATAGAGCCACAAGAAGTACAGTTTTTAGTGTTAAAAGCCTCAATGGACAGGAGTGCATAGGCTCAAAAGGTATGCAAGTCAAAAATGTTAGTACTAAATTTAAATCCCAAGTTGGGACATGAAAAGGTACTGGAGGGTATACGTTAGTAAACCCTTTTAAGAATTGAATGATTAATGGTATTTTGAAATATGAAACCTCTTCCGAGGTGTGCTTGAAAATGGACAGCGCAGCAAGGTATCCTTTCATCCTATCTGGAGCCCCAGATTGGCTAGATGTAATGGAAAAGAGAGCACTACTGGAGTGCCACATTGAAAAGGGTCCACATCCTTATCTTTGCACCAATTACTAAACTTGTTCCAGCGACATTTTGTTGCTGGCATTCTGGCCGAAAGCAAGACTTCCATTACGTCATCCGGAAGATCCCAATCCTTTAATCTCAACCTCTCAGAAACCATGCGTGAAGGTTGAGTGTCTTGACCTGTGGATGGAGAACCCGACCTTCCTCTTACGAGAGAAGATGAGAAGATCCTCTCTTTGTGGAAGACGTATTGGAGAGCAGATAGGCATGTCTAGAAGGTATGGGTACCACGTCCTCCTGGTCCAATCCAGGGCAATTAGGATCATGGTTTTCCTGAACTTTCTCAACCTCCTGATTACTTGAGGAATCACAGGGACTGGGGGAAACGCGTACAGCAGTGGAAACTTCCACTCCACTACGAATGCGTCTCCCAGAGCTCCTCTTTGAGGAAATTCCCTTGAGCAGTACTGATCGCACTTCCGGTTGATCGCGATGGCGAACAGATCCACTTGAGGGGTTCCCCAAAGGGCGAAGATCTCTTGAAGGACTTCCTGAGCTAGTTCCCACTCGTGAGAGACTGTGCTCTGCCTGCTCAGAGCGTCTGCCGCCGTGTTCTTCCCTCCGGCTAGGTGAATTGCCGATAGAGTGATTCCTTCTCGTATTGCCCAGAACCAGAGCTGCATTGCCTCTCTGCACAGTGGTAGTGACCCTACTCCTCTTCTTTTGTTGAGGTAGTACATGGCCACCATGTTGTCCGTCATTATCAGGACATTCTTTCCCTGTACAGAGGGTAGAAAGGCCTTCAGCGCTAGTCTGATTGCCCTCCGCTCCAAAAGGTTGATGTGTAGTTTGGACTCCGATGGAGACCAACGATCGCTGATTGTCAGATCGTTGGTGTGTGCTCCCCACCCCGTGAGTGAGGCGTCCGTCACTACTGTTGTCTCCGGCCATGGTTGCCAAAAAGATTCTCCCTTGAGAATGTTGTCGTTGCAAGCCCACCATAGAAGATCCTGAGCAACTGCGCTCGGGACTTGCAGAAGATCCGACATATTCCTTGAGAACTGGGACCACTGAGTTCTGAGTGCCCATTCAAGGGATCTCATTCTCAACCTGGCCTCTGGTACTAGGAAAATGCAGGATGCCATGAAGCCGAGCAACCTGAGAAAATCGAAGGCTGGTAGACGTTGGGCATTCTGGAACTTTGTTACCATCTGCTGGATGTGGAGAGCTCTCACTTCGGGAGGCAAGGCTTTTCCCGAGGAAGTATCCAAGACTGCTCCGATAAACTGGAGCTTTTGTGATGGGATCATATGGGACTTCTTGAAATTGAGGGAGAAGCCCAATTCGTGGAGGAAGTGGCAAGTGATCGAAAGATGTTCCTGAGCTTGTTTTGGAGAACTTGCTCTGATCAACCAGTCGTCCAGGTAGGGGTAGATGTGAATACCCCCTCTCCTGAGACTCGCTGCCACAACCGCCAACAGTTTGGTAAATACCCTTGGGCGGAGATCAACCCGAATGGCAGAACTCAAAACTGATAGTGAGAGTTGCCAAATGCGAACCTCAGGTACTTTCTGTGCTTTGGATGGATTGGCACATGAAAGTAAGCATCCTGAAGGTCCAATGATACCAACCAATCCTGGAGTTGGAGAGCCTGGAGGATTTGAGAAAGGGTCAGCATCTTGAACTTGTCCTTCCTGAGGAACTTGTTCAAGTTTCTTAAGTCCAAGATGGGTCTCAGTCTTCCATCCTTTTTTGGGATGAGAAAATATGGGGAGTACCAACCCCTGTTCCTCTCCGCTACAGGCACCTGTTCTATGGCACCTTTCTCTAGCAGGGTTAAAATTTCCTGCAACAGGAGCGGGTCTGGAATTTTTACAGAGTTGGCTCCCGGTGGATGATTCTGAGGTCTTTTTTGGAAGGGGAGACAGTAACCTTGGGTTACTGTTTCCAGTGCCCAAGCATCTGAGGTAATGCCCCGCCATTCCTTCAGATGCTGAGAGATCCTGCCTCCCACTGGTATTTTGTGTAACAAGGCCTCAGAGGGATTTGGAGGCGGCTGCAGGAGTGGCTGAGGTTAAAGATGCCGCTCCTGAGGCTGATTTTGCACCTCTTCCTCGTGCACCACGAGGGAAGTTTCTTTTGCCTCTTTGAGAAGCCTTTCCTCTTCCTCTACTAAATGAGGAGTAGTAACGAAAAGAACGACCCCTCCAGGAAGATGAGCCGGAATAGGGTTTTAGAGGCTGGCGCATGGAGGCACTAAGCGATTTAGCTGCCACTTTCGAGGTCTGAAGTTTTTCTAGGCTTTCATCAGCCTTACTGCCAAACAGCCTCGAGCCATCAAAGGGCATGTTAAGAAGCCTGGCTTGCACGTCTGGTGCAAACCCCGACTTCCTCAACCACGCAAATCTGCGTAGCACAATGCTTGCAGCCATAGATCTGCTGACACTATCAGCAGTATCCAGTCCAGACTGGAGACATTCCCCCATTGCCTCCTTCCCGTCGTTGACTATATTCAGGAAGCCTTCCCTTTCCTCGCCTTCCGAAATATGCTCAGCCGCCGCCGAAATACAGTCCCACAGGGTATGGGTAAACCTGGCCAGGGTACAGGTGACATTTGTCGACATACTGCCTGAAGTGAAAACTTTACGTGCCCAGGCATCAACTTTTTTATCCTCTCTATCTGGAGGGATAGTGGGATATGCAGTTTGCTTTGATGTGGATGCTGCCTGAATAACTAGACTTTCTGGAGTCGGATGCCTGTTTAAGTATTCAGGATCCGTACCAGCTGGTCTGTATTTCTTGGGGAAATTACTATCTGCAGCAGCAATGCTCTCAGGCTTTTCCCAGTTTTTCTCCACCCTCCTCTGAAGAGCCCTGTGAAAGGGGAGAACTGGATCTTTTTGAGGACCTCTGACAATTATATCCGTCATGTCATCCTGTTAAAAAACGGGTGAAGTGTTACCCCAACCTATATACTCAATTACTCTGGTCATAAGACTACATGTTCTGCAGGATCAGGTCTGGCAAACTCTAATTCTGGGGCGGTGTCACTTCCACTGGCAGAATGTAGAGTGTCACTCAGGTCTCTCATTTTGGACACTTGATCAATGAGTTCCTCAGGAACTTGCTTTGTGCCATATGAAACTCCAAAAGGAGTGACTTCCTCTTCCTCCGAGCCAGATTCCTCATAAATTGAGGACATGGACTTAAAAAAGTCTGACCTGGGCAACGGAGTAAATCTTCTTTCTTCCTCTACCATACGCGTCGAAGGAATGGAAAAATCCTTCGAAGTTGTCGAAGGAATCTTCGATGACTTTGAAGATGACTTTGATACAGGCGTCGAGGTTATTTTTGGTTTCGATGCCGAAACGGTCGACGTCGATGAAGTCGTCGAAGCCTTCGACGACTTATGTTTTTTATTTGGCACCGGAGAGGTGCTCGACTCTCGAAGAGTCCTCGACGACTTGTCATCGACTCGAGTTTTTCGAGTATCCTCGACACTACCGGTTTTTACCAAGGTAGTCTTAGACTTCCCTTTGTCGTCCAATGGAGCGACCTTAGGGGTATGGCGCTTCCGAGGTTCATTCGAGGGGGGTCGGGCCACATTCTCGAATACCTCCATCATCTTTTTACGAAATTCTTCCCATTTTCTGGGAGAATCCGATTTTGTCGGACATTGAATTACTTCGGTCGACTCGGAAGATGATGATGAGGGAGATCTATGTCTCCTCTCCATTTTCTTGGACGAGGAAGAATAGTGTCTCGATCTACTCCTAGATCAAGATCTCTTTGAATGCCTATGGCGATCCGATTCCTTCGAATCAGTCGCTTTCTTATGTTTTTTGGGCGTAGCCTTCTTAGAGGCTTCCCTCCCCACCGACAGTTTACCTCTCCTCTCACGAAGAGCTTTCTCGGTCATGGATTGGCAGAAACCACAGTCGTCGGTCCGGTGACTGGAACCGAGACACCAGAGACAAACCCGGTGAGGATCCGTGATCGACAGTTTCGATCCACAATCTACGCACTTCTTGAACCCAGTCTTGGGTGTCGAAGAAGATGACATTTTCTTCACAGAAAATCTCAAGCGCGCCGTTCTCGATAGCAAAGCGATCGGAAAAACGGAACTGAAGCAACGGGCGCGGCTCAAGCTATTTATACCATCGGTGACGTCAACAGAGTACAGAGCCCGTCGAGGGACATTCGATGCCACGACCTCGAGCACAGCGCCCTCTGCCGAGAATTTTTTTTTCCGAAGCAGCGAAGCTGGATATAACGATTTATCATAAGATGAGGAATACGTGGGAGGACACAATCCATTCGAAGTGTTGTTTTTCTTCAGAGGAGTAAGGTTTTTTGCGATGTGCATCAGCGAACGCTGCCGGCATCCCTGCGGTATTGATGGGTAGGAGTGTTGTTGTGTGTGGGGCGGGGGGCGATAGTTTGTCACAGTGAGCCAATGCGAACGCTGCCGGCATCCACACTGTAATTTTTGGATAGGATGTTGTTGTTTTTGGGTTCAGCGATATAGTTTGGAGAGGGGGTACGGGTTTAAGCGGATGTTGGTAAAAGCCATGTTTTGAGGGCCTTTCTGAATTTCAGATGATTTTCAGTATTGCAAATGTGTAGGGGTTGGGAGTTCCAGATGATCGGCAATTGGACGGAGAACGAGGATCTGCCCTGCCTAGAGGAGTTGTGAAGTGGGACCACTAGGCGATATGCTGTATGAGATCTGAGACTCCTTGAGGGGTAGTAGCACTGGATTTTATCTTGAAGGATTTCCGGGCCTGTGTTGTGGATGTCCCGGTGGTTGAAGCACATGTCTTTAAAGGTAGTGCGTTGACCAATCAGGAGCCAATGGAGGACTTTAAGTGTAGGGCTGATGTCTTCTCTGGGAGGTAGGTTAATGAGCAAGCGTGCTGCAGCGTTTCAGATTCTTTGCAGTGTTCTTAGTTGAAACGCTGGTGCCCCTTGGTAAAGGCAGTTTGCATAATTTAAGCGGGAGAGGATGATGGAGTTGATGGCCGAGAAGCGGTGAGGATAGGTGAGATAAGAGAAAATACACCTGAGAATCCGTAGATGGATGAAACGGGTTTTAGACACAGAGGTGATGTGTTGGGAGAGGGATAAGACGGTGTCCAATGTGCATCCAAGGTTTTTCACCAAGTTTGAAGTTGCTGGTGTAGGTCCTAGGGCTTGCGGCCACAGAATCGGTGGGAGAAGGAGCGCTATTTTCCCGTAGACTAGGATTTCAGTTTTCCCAGGGTTGAGGGTGAGGTGGTTGGTCGTCATCCAGAGGTCGATATCCGCGAGGCATTATGACCGGTCCGGACTGTCGGAGCCTGGAGGTTTGGGGATTTTAAGGATGATCTGCGTGTCGTCTGTGTAGTTGCAGCAAGTAAGGTTCTGGGATCGGATGATTGCTGACTGGGGTTTTAGGTAGAGGTTGAAGATTAGGGGAGATAGCGATGCGCCTTGTGGGCCCGCTTTTCTTACTGGGCGAGAGGGGGAGGTGAACGAGTGGAGGTGCATGATTTGTGAACAATTAGAAATTAAAGAGGAGATCCATGAGAGGGCTGTGTTTTAGATTCCTAGTGTTTTTAGCCTCTTTAGCAGGATAGTGTGATTGATGGTATCGAAGGATGCAGAGAGGTCAAGGAGGATAAGTACAGCGCAGCCTTCTGCGTCAGCTGTTCTTTTTAGGTCATCCCAGACGCAGACTAGGGAGGATTCTGTTCCTCTGAGCAGCCTGAAGTCCAATTGCACAGGGTTTAGGAGGATGTTGGTTTCAGTGAATAGACCAAGCTGCTTGCATGCTGTGCAGTCCATGAGTTTGGCCATGAAGCATGTGTTGGAGATTGGCAGGTAGTTCTGGGGGAGGAGTAGGTCGGGTGTCGTTTTTTTTGAGGATGGGTTTGATGTAGGAGGTTTTTAGGGCTTCTGGATCCTGATGTGAGTGAGTGGTTGAGGATTGAGCGTGTGATACTGCCTGCACCGGTTGAGGCCAGGATGTTTTTGAGGAGTGTGGGCAGGAAAGGGTCCTCAGGGGAGCCTGATGGGCAGCTTTGTTCTATGAGCGAGTGGAACTTCTGGTGTGAAATGGGAGAGAAAGAGTTGAAGGTCTGTATCGAGGGGGGGGGGGGGGGTTGACGAAGGTCACCCTGTGGGCAGTTAACGGGCGGGGGCATTTGTTCCAATTTAGAGATGATGGCAGAGTGTCTCTCAATAGCGACATTGTGGAAGTGTAATGATAAAATGTCACATAGGGCTTCGGAGATGGGTGGGGGGTGGCTCGAGCAGGCCGGGGAGTTGAATTGGATATGATTCTATGCAGTTCCTTGCTCGGATTTTGAGCGTTTAGGATTCTGTTGCTATAGAATGTTTTCTTGGTTTTTCTGATTTCCAGTCTGTATGCTCGGGTTGTTCTTGCTAGGGCGGTTTTGTTCTGGGCCGTAGGGGTGGCTCTCCAGGTCCGTTCCAGATGGTGCTTCAGGGTTTTTAGTGATTTGATTTGAGGTTGGCATGAACCACCTGGGTGTGGGTCCTGATCTCTGAGAGGTCAGTTTTGTTGGAGTGAGGGGTGTAAGGGTGTTTGAAAGCCAGAGATTGAAGATTTTAATCGCTGGTGGTCCTTCCTGGAGGGAAAGTGTAGGGAGAGTTGACGAGGGAGTTTGCTAGATCTGGGGTGATTATGACTTTATTCCATAGTGGAATGAGAGGAGAGGTGGTTGGTGGTGGTGGTCATGCGTGGCCTTGGACGCCGGCTGCTGTGGTCAGTGGTATGGAGAAGTAAATTGCTTAGTGATCAGTCCATGATAGGGGGGTTGGGTAGATATGTTTGCAGTGCTGAAGCTCGCATTG
The DNA here is from genome assembly GCF_040938575.1 of Ambystoma mexicanum. Taxonomy (NCBI): domain Eukaryota; kingdom Metazoa; phylum Chordata; class Amphibia; order Caudata; family Ambystomatidae; genus Ambystoma; species Ambystoma mexicanum. The sequence continues at coordinate 391,935,138 of NC_090938.1, forward strand.
AGGACGCGACCTCCAGTGTGTGTGGATGTGGAGATGTATTGTGTCAGGTTGAGCAAATCTAGATTGTCTGAGAGTGATCGGGTCATAGGGTTTGAGGGTGAGTTGAACCAGATGTTGAAATCCCCTGAGATGGTAAGAGTTGTGGTAAGTGTTGGATGGAGGTTGAGGTTGGTAGCCAGTGCTTCACAAAGTGTCTGCAAAGTTTTTGTTGTAGCCAGGGGGTCTGTAGATGAGTAGAAAGCTGTGCGAGGTGGCGGCTGTGAGGTGCAGTTTTACCATGAGTGATTCGTAGTCTGTGGTGTTGGTTGAGGTGTCCTTAATTATTAGTGGGAATTGGTGTTTGTGTAGTATTGCAAGCCCTCCACCCCTTCACGATCTGTTCTGAACAGTAAGGTTGTAGCCAGGTGGGAAGGCCTTGTACGCCATGGGCTCGTAATTGTCAGCAAAGCAGGTCTCATTGAAGAAAAGGATGTCTGGGTTCTCTTCTGTGATGAGGTCCGAGATGTGGAATTTATTTTTGGAGACCAACCTGGCGTTGGAGTACGCAGGATAGTTTGTGGGGTGTCCTTGTAGGTGCTGGGTGGGTAGGGTTGTGAGTGGTAGGGGGAGCTTGAGTGATGGGGCAAAGAAGTGGGCAGTGCAGCATGAGGGGGGAGGTGCAGTGTGGAGAAAGTGGAACAGCGGGAATGGGAGATGAAGGAAATAGGGCTAGGACCGGGTTGGGTGTGGGTGGGGAGGTTTTGGTCCTATAGTGTGGTGGCAGTGTTTGCGATCTGGGCCGAAGAATGGGTGATGCTACGAGGGGCATGAGGTGGCCTTGGTCCGGTCCTTTCCTTGGCTTTTGGACAGCCCAATGGGTGTGGGGGAGAGTGGGAGGAGCTGTGGAGCTTGGGGTTTTGGCCAGAGCTGCTCTTGCTGCGTTGAGACTGTGGAAGTGCAAGTTGGAGGTGCTATGTTGTTTGGAAAAGGTGTGAGCAGCTGTTGCGGGTGAGTGGTTGGTGGTGGGGGTGGTGTGTGACGGTTGTTTTGTATGGGTCGGCAGACCTACCAATAGGGTCTGCTTCCCTTGAATTACATTGCTCGTTCTAACTAATTTGGTTTTACTCCCCACAAATAGCATCCTGCCATTCTAAATGTGTATCACTAGGTTTTACTCACCTTTAACTGCATACTACCATTCTAAATAAGGTTTATACTTTGGTCTGCATACCATAAGTATAGGGTTGTTTTTTATAATTGTGATTATGCATGATAATAGTACTTAGCTTTCTAAATAAGTCTCTTTGTGTGTATATAAAATGAAACCATTATTTTTACAATAAAATGTATCATTGTTTCTTTGGACCATATGTATGCTACAATTTCTTTGTACCTATCTACAGCCCTCTCTCCCTCCTAAAATAAGCCTAGCTGCTCTGTCATTGCTACCAACATCTCAGGTGGTACAGCCTTATACTAAGAGTTGGAGTTTCTGTATTGCCCAACGTATAGTTTTATAAAGCCCCTGGGTGGACTTAAGAAAAACTGTGCTAACAATTGGCACAGCAGTTCTCAAGCCTTGAATTCAGCTGATAGTAATGTGCTTTTGCTGCAGAGCGCAGCAATGTGGACCAAGCCAATCATGGGCCTGGCCACAATCTTAAATGCTGTTGGGCCAGACTGCCCATGCACTCTTTTTTTCAAACTGACAGCAGCCTGGTGGCTTTGCATCAAATGCTGCCCGTCGGCTGACACCATGCCCTTCAGTCCATGTAAGACTTTCAGACATCAGATTAGGCTGCCAAGCTGGGAGATCACAATGCAGAAGGGCCATTCGTATAATAATGGCTTGTTATAAGCCTGTCCCTTAAAAGGCCTGGCAGCAGTAATGTTATGAGACCCATGACGGTCCTCTGCCTTAACCCTGGGACAGGGTGGGGTGGTCCAGAGGATCCCCTGTGTGCCAGCTCTGGTCCCAATTTCACGTGTCCGAAGGAGGGATCCGCCACTTGGACCACCCTGTCCACTACCCCCAGTACCCACACTTATCAAGAAAGCTTTTAGAGCTAGGCTAAATGCTCTGAATGTCAACATATTGACGTAATAGGTCTGACCGTATCCCTTGAGTTGTCAGGTAGTCTATGTGACCTCCTTAGCCCTGCATCAGTGTATTGGTGACCAAGATCTGTTGTGAGGGAGATCTCTGGAAAGGGGCTCCTTGAAGCAGATTGTCCTCCCTGTACCACCACAGCATAGAAAAGAATGTTTCTTTGACAAAGTAAGCTTGTCCTCCAAACACTTTGTCAGTTGCAATGATCGATCCTCCAGTTGAAGGGGCCGCATGTGCAAGCAAGCCTAGGCGACTAGGAGTATGCAAGATGCCATTGAGACCAGGACTTATGAAATTCATGTTGCTGGTGGATTGCAGAGCTTCTTCAAAATATGGCACTTGAAAGAAAACTGTCTCTCTCAAAGATTTTTTTTTAATTTCCAGTATCTTTGACTGTTCAGAAGATGCAAAGATCAGCCAGTATCTAGATATGGGTAGACAAATATTCTCTCTGGACCGTGTATTTTAGAATATTTTTGGGGCAGATTTTCTGGCTGAATGGTAGGCCATGGTACTGGTAATGATAACTGTTGATCACAAACCTCACGTGTCTCCTGGGATTAGTTGCTACAGGAACATGGAAGTAGGCATCTTTTAAGTCTATTAAGCTCATCCAATCTCTCTGAATTTAAGCTGGGAAGTGCTGGTGTGGTGAGAGCATTCAGAACGTTTCTGTTTAATAGATTTGTTAGCTGTCTTGACATCTAGAAAGAGTCCCATTTGATCAGAGTCCCTCTTCTCCACCAGTAAATGCTTTCCCTCCTCCAATGCTTTGGGACGTTTATGGTGTCTTTTTCCATCAGAGTGTGATCCTTCTAGACCATTCTGCCTTGGTAGCAGCGGATCATTCATAATCCTTGGGAGGTTTTGGGGGTGAACGTATGTTAGGAAAGATTTCTCTTGGAGCTACCTTTCCTCCATAGTCTCTGGACCTTACAGTGCAGTGCAATGGGGATACCTTTGTATCACCGAAGACTACACTCAGAGCATTTTTTGGTTATTTCTAAATGTGCCTAAAGACAAGCTGGTGGCAGCAGTTACATTTTCACAATTTTTACTGTATTTTATTTGAGCTCTCTCGTGTTTACAGTATTTGGCTACTAACTGTGGCTACTGTCCTAACATGGCAGTGCCACTAGGTTTTTCGCAGGACTATCTGTTTATGGTCATGCATTTGCCCGGGAAAGCAGTGTTTTTCACGGGTTGGTGCAGGGCATGTGTGTTGGGACTGGCTGGTTCTAATACACAACTGGTTTCTGAATGTCTGAGGTGTATACATGAGTTTCACCAACAGTGGTACATGCTTGGACCACTGCTGGGGTGTGTGTGGTGGGCAGATCTTCCATTGGTTGAGCTGAGTTTCTGTGGTCACCTGAGGTTTTCCATAAGAAGAGGCGCCACCAGAGATCTCAGGAGGAGCCAAGTATCCTGCATAACCGTGAAGACTTTGGACGATCCATGGACCGATCCTGAAAATGCGTGGCGACCAACTTTTGCTGCAATCCTGGTGGAGCCCCGTCTGGAGACTCATCTTAGAAGACCTTTGGCGGTGCTCCGACCCGGTGGAGTGGTGACAACAAGCATTCTCAATGTCTTCTTGGTGCCCTGCCATTTGGAGTCTTTGGAAGCGTTTCTGGGCCATCCACTGGACTGACTAACTCCAATTTGGGCTACTGCGGTAGAAGTGTCACTGTTCCACATTTTGACTCGGAATTTCAGGAGCCTTCAGCTTGTCCTGTAAGTAGCCTCTCTGTGAAATTTTCATCCAATGGTCCTGATATAGAAAGCTTTCTTCAACTGCAATATCTGGAACGCATACTGTTGCTGTGCATCAGAGACCTTTGCTGAAACCGGGTTACCCGCATATAGTCGAGGATCCTGAAGAGTCATGCACCGGTGCCTGCTGCATTGTTCCACGAGAATAGGTTGCACACAGCTCCTGGGCACAACTGGAACTCTTCTTGCGCCCACAGGTCCTGGGCGTCTTTAACTGGAACCAATGGTGGGAAATCCTAACTCAGGCAACCTGCCAATGACCTGCCAAGTCTGAGGAAAAATCAGAGTACGGTATCTAAGTTATAACGGTACTTACCTGCACCCCTATCTCCACCCTTTTAAAAGTTTGTCAACTTTTAAATAGTTTTGGCTATGGCAATGCTTGTTGTCTAAAGCCCTCAAAGGTAGAAAAATGTTTTACTCACCAGTGAACTTCTTCATCTGTATTCTGGAACCTTGTTCACATCCACAGGACCCTCCTAACTTTTTCTCACTCCCTAAAATTACTTGGAAACTTTGTGCCATTTTGGGCACAAGGCCCCATACAACTTTGGGCTTTTCAAGTTAGGGTTGTTATTCATGTGGATTGTTGATGTTATATGTAATTATGGTGTGCGGGCAGTGTAGTCGCAGTTTGGAAGTGTCTGGCAGTATCTGTGTGATCCGTGTACTCCGGTGTGTTTGAAGTCTACAGTTTTCATTGAGCGGAGGAGAACCAACTATTGAAAAACCCCTAATCAGCGCAGCATGCGGGCAGTGTGCTCATAGTTTGGCAGTTCGGTGGTTCAAGGCTCAAGGACTGAGAGCACCCTGGAAATGTGCAGCAGAGGCTTTAGTCCATCTCGAAGCCACTGTGCCTCCATCCGAGCTGTGTGTTCGCTTGATAGTTGGAAAGTGTTGACCTTTATCAACGAGTGAGTGACTTTAGTTTAATGCTATCTGTGCACAGTAAGTGTTTGGATTGCAGTCTGCTGTGCCCGTGATTTGAGCCAATACGGAGGATGCACTGCACGGCGTAAGAATTACTGACTACTTTCTGGCAGAGGTTGTTGAGTTGGGCCCCATAAACGATCAAGGGGAGGGCCAGACAGAAAGTATAATGCAACAATCCTCATCCTTAATAATTGACAATAAGAACTCCCTCCTTGAGCACTGCTACTCCCTGCAAAAGGAAATAATGTTGAGCTAGCCCCTGTTCCCCAGCCTGCTATGGCTGCTGGTTTGGAAAATGCTGTAACGTCTGTGCTGAGTAGTGCCACGGATGTTGCCAGTCAAGCGAATCATGACAGTTCGGCGCTGGAAACTCTGCAGTATGCAGTACAAATTTTGTTAAAACTCTGCAGCAGGATTCATGAAGAAGTCGGACTGCAGAGAACGCTATCAGAGGGAGCTGAAAGCCTCCACGGTATGACAACCAATGCCAACAAATAGAGCGGGAAATGGAAATAGTAGCCCCTCAGTCTGGGAACCTACAAAAACTTGAACATATTGAAAACTAAGTTCCAACTGTGGCTATTGACGAAGCTGCAACAGCAGTAGTGAAAGTATTTTCTAGGCCCTCAAGGAAGAAAGGAGGCTGACAAGTTTAGCTATTCTTAAAGCTAAGACTGGGTTGAGGCAAAGAAGACAAAAGGATGCTCCTTGTGTAATTCGAGACAGTATTGAGTGAGAATAATGAGGTAGACAATAACAAGAAGCTGAGGAAAAGGGAATAAAATAGCCGGGAGAAAATCTGGAATGCTAACCAGCTGCTTGCTGGCTGCTCCATTTGGAAATGATAATATTGTCCCGTTTGGCGACTGTAAACCCCCCTCTGCATGTGAAGTGAACTCGACCATCATGACCTATGAGGGCAACGATATAGGTAAAACGGAAGACCCAACATCCTGTTGGGAACAAAGATGCCATTTCGGGCCTTCTTCGGACTAGCCTACCAAATTCACTAAATGTTAGTAAGGCTAATAAAGCTGAAACAAAAACAGTAGAGGGGACCTGTAAAAGGTTCTCAATAAGCAGTTTATAAACAGTGAGGAAAAATGCCTAAATAGGAATGTGGTCCTCGAGTCCTCCATGCAATTCCTCAACCGCTATCTAGTGATTTTGAATGCGTGGAGCTAGAGGAGAATGGAAGTACTCCTTCCTCTGACGTTTATTGTTATGCTAGCTTGACTGTAGGTTGAGTTTTTAATCTTATCACCACCGCCTATTGAGAATAGGCTATGATATAGTTGCTGCAAATCGTTATATTGAGACACAGGAGCCTGTGAAGGGCTCGCACACTACATGCATTGCTAAAGGCACAGGAGCCTGTGAAGAGCTCGCACACTACATGAATTGCTAAAGGCACAGGAGCCTGTGAAGAGCTCGCACCCTACATGCATTGCTAAAGTCTTTGGTGCAACGACGGGTGGCAACAAGGCCCACAAAGTAGAGCATGACCATGGGAAAACTAATGGGAATCAAGTGCGGTTGATGATGGAGTGAAAAGCAGCACCATATATAAGACCTAGACTGAGGATGGTTGACTGAATTCTTGCCAGGCAATTCCCAGAATAAGCAATGAATCCTAATGCTGTTGAAATGGAATAGACATGGCTTTTGCTATTTCACATCAAGGGAGGTGGACACAAATTACTGTATGACAGTGGAGTCCTGGCTGACCCTACCGGTAATCATCGATGGTTATAAAATCATACAAGCCATGGAAAAAAAGGTCCCTTGCGTAAGTAATGATTGGGGTGGCAAGTGACATCAAGTTAACAGAAATAAGACTGACTGAAAATAGGGCAAATATACTAGCAGTGGGAAAAAAATTACCAGCGGGCAAGGGCCAGAATACACTGCTAGTAGTTAATGTGTATGATCCGCCAGGGGACGGTAGTACAAGCTACATACAGGAGTCACTAGCTGAAAATATTTCCAACTGGTACCAAAAGAATGGGGTAAAATCGTTAATAGCTGGCAGTGATTTCTTTGCACACTGTGTTAATGAGTGGATAATACTTTCCTCTGAGCATGTGAGGGCTGCTACCATTATGACACAGACCCATCCTAATAGGCTGGGATTGCGATGGATGCATTTTGCTAAAAAATGGTAGCTATGCATGCACAATGGGAGAGTGACAGGTATCCCTGGCAAGCATGAGTGGCAGATGGCTGACAGAAAGGCGACTCTGGACGATTTGCTAACCCCAGCAATTTCAAGAGTATGTTATCTATGAAGATGCTACATACATCTTACAGCAATCATGCAATGGTTGGATTAAACATGGAATTGGACAGAGTGGTGCAGCCTTTGCCTAGAATTGGTGATATTGAGATAAACATGGGGGAAACCAGGTAAATTGGATGGCTAACACATGTAGGTCACGCAGGACACTGTAATGAGAAACAAGTATTATATGCAAACCCCAAAACCCCAGCTTGTGATATCATAAAATGGTTTTTCCAGTGTGCTGCCAAAGTAGCAGTGGTTGGTAATAGGTATGTTCACAGTGAGGGTGTAAAACACTCTGGAGTATATGATCCAATAATTTGTGATGCAAAAAAACGGTTTGAGGCGTAATATAAGATCAATTACGAGGTCCATGATGGAGGCATCTGTTTTAGCCCTAAAAATAAAGAGTGAAAAAGGTAAATATCGCAATTGGCTAAAAAGATGGTGCCTATCTATTAAGAAAGCCCAGTGGAAGTATATGCTAGCGATCATTACTAAAGGATTCACAAAGCACTTGTGGGAAGCATTGAACAGTCTAAAAAGACCAAGGGCCTCATTACAAGTCCAGCAGGAACCGTGCCGGAAATTCCGGCAGGTTACCGCCGGACTCGTATTACCATTCTGCCTCCGTCATTGCCGGAATCACTGGGGCATCACAACCCCGGTGACCTGGTAATTCCGGAGGCGGAATTCTGTTAATCCCCATTCCCATGGAGTCCCATAGGACTCCATGGGAATGGGGAAGTGGAAACACCGGCACCATGCTGTAATGGTGCTGGTGTTTCCATGTCCGCCTGCAGGAGGGTGGTGTTAAACCCGCCAGGTCAGACCTGGCGGGAGTGACACCTCCCGCCTGCAGGACTCTTAATCAGCCGGTCCGGAAAGAACGATGGTGGCGGATTTACCACCACCGTTCTTTCCGGACTGGCTGACTTGTAATGAGGCCCCAAGTCAGCCATTGTTATAAACCCCATAAAGGGAGAACTGTGGACAAAACATGTAATCCATGTATACAGGGGTAGTACAATCGACTCGCAGAGTAAAACGGCAACTGGGGGCTCTACATTTGAGATCAACTTTGATAAGGAGGTGTAAGAAAGGCATGGTATCAACAGTAAGACAGACACAAGTGACCAGTTCAAGGGTGTTTATTGAACTTCAAAAAGGGTATGATAAACGCCTATCTAATCCTAAATCTATGGATGAGAGCAAGCTACGGCCATCAAATAATAATAACGCAGTCCTAGTGGTGTCTTGTCAAAATAAAAAGGCCTATACTAAAAACCCTACTGCCAATCCTTACCTCTAACTACAAATAATGTAGGTAATAATGTTATGAAAAGAAAAAGTGTTAAAAAAAGATACGTCGGGATGTTCAGGCCGTTGGCCTCCCTTCCCCATGTTTTCAGCACGGAACAAGGCGGTTCACTCGAGCATAGCACACTCTTTGGCTTCTTCGGCACAAGGACACAGTTCAATTACCAGCATCAGGGCCTTCTGTACGCCAGTTGCTTTACTTATCAAAGTCTCTTGATGCAGAGGGCCTGATCTACCAAAAACAAACTAAAAGTTATTTTCCTCTCACAAGTACTCAAATCAGAAGATTCACCCCTCACCCTGGATCCCCCTCAGCAGGGCTCAGATCCCTTTTCTTATAATGTTTGTTCCTTTGCCTATTTTACAGGCTCAGATTCCTAGTTACAATGTTCAGAGAATATTATTTCTCAGGTGACTCGCGCTTCACCCCGGATCCTCCTCAGCCGGGCTCAGATCCTCTTATACAATTAGTCTCCCTCAGCCAGGTTCGGACCAATTTCAATTTGCATTAACTATCAAAGACTTTCCATTGTGCACAGGGTTTAGCATGACCCGTTGCAGGATCACTTTGATCTCCCAATTCCTCTACACAATTGCCAACCAGTTGGATACCTAACAGAGACCTTCGAAGAGCACCCACATGGCACCGGACCACTCTGTTTATGGTATCTTTCTTGGCTTCAAAAGTTCAGTCACTCCTCTGTTATTCAATTATATTCGGATCGCTCATCACATATGATTCACACAATGCTCTCCTTTGATTTCGCCATACAATATTGCCGCTTGCAACCTTGATTCTGACACAGGCCGGTCTGGTTTCAGTTTCCCTGACTCACCGGCTGTACTGACTTTACTGGTGCTGCTTTATTGTAGGAGCCAGGGACATTACCACTACGGTGAATGCTCCTCCATGCCTTGGTTATCGACGCAGGAGAGCCCCGGGTACCTCCAACACACAATGCAGGTTTCTTCAACTTTAATTCCAGGTCTTAGGTTTCTTATTTTCCAAGGTTCACGAAAGTAACATTCTGAAAAGGTCAAGGGCACTTCCCTCCTTGCAACCCGCTCTAGTCTCGCCGTCTTTCTCCTTGTATTAAACTGCATCTTGGAACTGCTGCTTACTTGTGTGCTTTGCCTTGCTCAGGTGTGCTTTTGTGCTCTGCCTTTTATCCATGTGGGGAAGTGTGATGGAAGTCGTGTGTGTGTAATAATCAGGAATTGCCTGACCCAGCCTCACTACTGTATTGGGACATGTCAGGTACATGGCTCTGATGTTAGTCCGTTTTCGCTCACATGAGCTGTCCGTGAGAAAGTGTTTGTGTCGGGAACAGGGGTTTAAGGGGAGGGTTGAGTTCCTAAGTATCCTACCTGGAAGGATGGGGAAAAGGTGTTACAGGGAAGGGGATACCACGTCTCACCATCCGGTGTCCCACTTCCACTCCCTGGAGACCCCCCGATCCAGGAAATCCTCCCGCACTGGTCCACCCCCAGGAACTGGATCTAAAAATGATGGCCCAGTCCTGGCCACCTGGATGACAGAGCCCCAGGGACTAGTGGGTGAGACAACTTCAGATTTCTCACAGAGGACATAATGCTCTTGATCAAAAAGCTGAAAAAATCCAGAGTACCAGGGCTCAATGCTCTGGCAAGTGTGGTCATTTCTGCAAATCCAGAGCTTTGGGGCGAGATCTTGTTATTTCTATTTACTCATGTTCATGAGGAGGGCGTAATCCCAGAATCATGGAGACTGGCATTCTTAATACCCATTTATAAAAATAAAGATCGCAATGAGCCTGTAAACTATTATCCATGTTGAATGTGGCAGGCAAGATGTTTGCCTCCATGATTCTAAAGGCCCTAAAAAGGTGGGGCTGAGTAAAAAGAGATTTTGTCCCCCTTCCAGATGGGATTCAGGGCCTCCTGCTTCACTGCTGTCAATATTCTCCTATTGAGCACTTGAATGGCTAACGCAAAAGAGAAGAGGAGCTCCCCCTTGTACCTGGTATATGTTGACTTTAAATCAGCATTTGACACAGTCGACAAAGGCCTACTGTGGGCAAAGTCACAGGGATGGGGTGTGCAGGAGTCATTGCTGACGATTCTGCGACAATTCCATGAAGGGACTAGAGTTCAGGTGAGGTTGAACAAGATGGGCACTTGCACAAGGGAGATACCGACTGTAAGAGGTTTAAAGCAGAGGTGTGTGCTTGCGCCCATGCTTTTCAACCTCTACCTTGCCGATGTTCCGCTTTAAACTGTTTTCCTCCTAAGATCAGGGCCATGCATGTAAACTGGGCATCATATACTGATGATGTGGTCCTTATGGACCCCATCCAGGTATGATTGAAAAGGGAAATAGTTGAACTTAATCAATACGCATCTGCAAATGGTCCCATAATAAACTTTGATAAAAGCAAAAGTGATGGTCTATGCCCGTAGAGGTGTGACAAGGAAGTTGGAGACATTTGCAGCAGGTATTGCGAAGGTTTCCATGTATAAATATCTTGGATAGTCAATTAGAGCTGACAATAAATATACAGACATGATTGAAGTGAAGGCAGATAGTGCGATAGCATGTACCGGTAATGTTAAGGCATTTGCAGTGAGAACTGTAGGATATATCCTGTCTGGAGTTATACAGGTGTATAGACAGAGTATTGCACCTGCCATTGTTTATGGCCTGGAAGCTATGCTTATGACTGACTTCAGGCGGCTAAAAGCAGTGGAAGGAAGGGTTTGGAAAAGATTATTAGGACTCCCGCAGTGTGTGTCTATTGAAGCTCTGAGAGTAGAACTGGGTCTTACCTCATTGGCTGCTGTTGTATATGTACGTAGGAGCCTTCTCTATATTAAGGCCATGAAGACTCTTATCACCATTATTGGCGATAATGGGCACTGTCATGAAGACTGAGGGTCAACATCCATTACAGAAATTTGCCTGGACAAATGAAAAGATTTTCAAGGGAGTAGGCCAGTGCCCAAAATGAGTGAATGATCCTGAATTCCTTGGAAGGGAGTTCATGGCCATACTCAAAATGAGTGCTAACCATTTATATCTGTCTGGCTTAAAAAACTACAATGACTGTTTGGTCGTTCAGTCGGATTATTTGCGCCCTCAAAAATACTTGAGGATGGCTCCTGCCCCTGCACTCAGACGATTTGGGCTGCTGATGCGCTTCAATGAATTGCCCTCACGGGCCGTAACTGGCCCTAGAATTGTCATGGCCAAAGAGGAAAGACAGTGGGCCTCATTACAAGTTTGGCGATAGCTGTCCGGAGGAACTGGAGACGACGAGGACGGGTTGAATGTTTGTATTCTCGTAGCAGCCGAAATCACTGAATCCGGCGATGGTTGCGACCTTAGGTACTTGGATGCAGATTCCGGTACTTCTTCTCTAGCCTATCCCACTTGGCTGGAGCCGTGCAAGGGTTCTTCAAGAGGGCCAGGGCCTCCTCTCACACGTCGCCCAGGAGGGGAAGTGCTATGATTGTCATTCTCTTGGCCTTGTGCCTCTGGTACAGGACACCCTCCTTCCTGGTTTCTTCACAAGCTGGAACAGCTCAGAGGCTCTGGCGATCATAGAATGGAACAACCCCACCTCGTCCGGTGGGGACGCCCTAGGCTGCGGGGATCCTCGGCCCGCTCTGACGATATCGTTGTTGTGGTGGCCGTATCCGTCACTGTGTCTGGGTCTTCTGGGAGAGAGGGGGCCCGACACAGATGTGGAGGCTGAAATTTGGGCGTTGCATGGCACTTCCTTTTCTTCATCAGCGGTTGGTCGGTGGCTGGGAACCGTTTGAACAGGCCTTTGTGGCATCCTCTTGTGGATCTCTTACACCAAAGTGTGGTGGGTTGATAGGATGTCCAAAGACACATCTCTCGGTGGAACTAGCGTGATCTGAACACTAGGCCCGTTGCTGTCGCCATCGTCCTCATCCTTCACGTCCTCGTGGGCCATGTGTAGGGACTCTAGGTCCACGTCGAAATGTCCATGGCTTGGGCCACAGCCTGGGACTGATCTGGGGCATCCTTTGTCCCCTCCCTGACCCCCCCCAGTGTGTCTGGATCTGGGAGTTCTGGGACGGTGTCCCCTTCTCTGGCTTGCCGGCAGACCTTGTCAAAATCACCACGATGGCCTTGTGCTTCAGAGGGAGGGATACCTTCAGCGCTGTGGGGGCGGGCTACCTTCTCGGGGTCAGCCACTTTAGCTTTAGGTTTCGAGAGAGCAGCCGCCACCAGCTCTATCGTCGACAAAGACTTATCCTGTGCTGCCTGGGCTTTCTTGGGCAGCTGAGCCGCCTTCTCCTCCGTCCGCAGTTTCTCAGGCTTCTCCCACAGTTTAGCCAGGTTGGTCAACTTTCTCTTCGAGGAGGAGCTTGATTGCCGGCTGGCAATGGAGGCGGAAGGTGATGTTGATCACGCCATATCTGCCATGGGAACCGTTTTTCCGCGGCGACTCAGACTTGTGGTGCTTGGCCTTATCTTTGGCCCCCACAGATGAGGCGACCTCACAGAACTTAGAAGCCCACTATTCGAACCGACCGACCTTGGTGAGGCATGCCCCTGCTCGGAGCACGGGGCAGAGGCCTTGCCGTTCAGCCACATCACCAGTCTACTGTGCCTGTCCTTTGTCATCTTCTAGGAGAATCCACGGCATATCTTACAATCTCCTTCCTTGTGGTCTGGATGCAGGCAGTAGAGACACTGCAGGTGCATATTGTTTGTTTGTTTGTTTGTTTTATTTATATAGCGCTACGAACCCTCAGGTATCTGAGCGCTGCTTATTTCCCACGGTGTGTGGTGCTCATTTATCGACCTCGGAAGGATGAAAGGCTGAGTTTGGCCCTGCCGGGATTCGAACCTGCATGAGCAGGCTCTGCACGGATGTCAAAGCGAGCGCTCTACTCGCTGTGCTATCTGACCGGCTTGATATCCTCCACAAACACATTTCAAAGCCCACACTTGGTGCAGGTCTTCAAAAGGGACTGCCCTTCCTTCTTCTCCTCCGTAATGGAAGGTGCCAAGTAGGCCTGATGGCCTTCTGGAAACTTTGATGATGTTCGCCCTTGATTGGAGCTGAACATCACCGACAACGGATCGCCGCTGTGAGCAGATGCAGAGAAGAGCATGCTGCCTCTTTGGGAAGAAAAATAGAACCTTTTTCTGCAAAAAACATAGAAGTAGCTCACAGAGAAAACTTGAGGACTCCCAACACTGAAGCGTGCAGTAAAAATCGAAGATGGCTGCCAGAAGAGGGGCTTAGGCAGAGGACTGTCATTGGATGGGGGCAGTATGACCCAGAGGAAAGTGATTGGTTTAGAGGTGAAATACAGTTTGTAAGTGAAAGTGAAACTGTTTTTCTTTTTTATGAGGATACCCAGCCTGACTGCGCTGGGGTCTGAGGGGGGTGAACTGAATATTTTATAGTAACTCATTGTGATTGTATTTATGTATTTTAGTATTAGTATTGTGTGATATTATTACCTGTTCTTAGTCATTTTCATAGTGTCTTTGGCCATTTAATTGGCCAAAGACCAATTTAATTTAATTACTTGTCTAAGTGTAATCCTTGATTGCTCATTGTGTGGACTCATTGTGGACCCCTGATCCCACTCACTTTCTCCTCAGACTTAGCCGTGACCACTCTCTATGCTACCATGATTGGTTTGGCTACAGCTCCCAGAGTTTCCCTGTTCACTAACTAGTGTGGCCTTCCAAATATCTGTCCACAGGCCAGAGTTTAGAAATCCAGTCTAACAGGGAGCATACCAAAAGAAATACCCATTCTTTATAATGTTAAGCACGCAATAGTCTTGTGTGATTGGCTGTTCTTCGTCTTACTTGGGTGATCGGAGGAGGAGAATCTGGGGAAAGTCATTATTTTGAGTGAGCAAATGTTTTTTCGTATTGTAGTAGTCCTTTGCTGGTACTTCTAAGGGTCCTGCTGGCAGTATTGCTGGCCTATGGAAGTATGCTCTGACAAATGGAAGGACAGAACTCTTTCTTCCTCTGTTGTAAACCCACTGTCTTGAACGTTTCTACCTCTGTCTTCATATTTTCAATATCAAACATCCCTTTGTGACCACTTTCAAAAGTTCCTCTCCCTTAATTCCTAAATAACCAGTCTGTCACAATGCATACAAAGATTTTAAAAAAGGCACGACATGACATGTTTACCAATACCTCTTTACTATGATTTTGAAAAGGATACATGAAAGCAATACAGTGAGGGCCCAAGTATGTGCACAAAAAGTAATTCCTACATGGCTAGGATGGTTGTGCACCAAGGTATGTGAGGGTTTATCAGGAAGGTTCCAAAGGCCCAAAGCAAATGTTCTTTCAGTTCTTCTTGGGGCCGGGTCCTGGTTCTTCCAGCGGCATCAACTAACAAAACCTAAGGTTCCGAACAAAACAGAGCTTCCAAGAAAACAATCTGTCATGATCTTGCTGTTTTAGTCACAAGTAAATTCTCTGGTGATTGTAGATTTCTTGCCAATGTTTGTGTACAATTACAGGACAGTGAGGTAAATGGGAGGCCCCCATAAGATCTTTGCAGGGTCCTCCGCAGGCTCTCCAGTACCCTGTCCTTGGGTGCAGATTCCACAGTCTTCCAACTCAATCTCTTTCTCCTCCTTGATATCCTGTCACAAGATTGTACCTGAGGGATTTTCTCATGTTCCTTCCTTCAGTCTGTCTTCACGCTCATGCTTCGCCAGACCCACTTGATGCTCCACTTAAGGCTTGCACCTCTGCCTTTCCTAGGCTCCCTCCCTCTCCCTAGACTGCTCTCTCTCTCTCTCTGTCGCTCTCTCTCTCTCTCCAAACTCTCTCTCTCTCTCTCTCTCTAGCTTCCTGGGTCTCTCGCTGCCAAGCGTCCCGGGTCTTTCTCTTCCCAGTCATACAGGTCCCTCATTCCCAGGCCTCGTAGTTATTTCTCTCTCCAGCCTCCTGGGTCTCCCTTTCCCCAGCTTCCTTGACCCCTCTCGCACCAGCATCCTGGGTTTCTCTCTCTCACAAGCCTCCTCGGTTTCTCTCTCACCAGTTTACTGGATCGCTCTCTCCCCTAGCTCCCTTTTGGGGCAACAACTGTAGCAGGCTCTGACACCCCTAAAGATCAATCAGTACCAGCGGTATCGACAACATCACCCATGCATCATTCTTCGACAAAGAGGGCTTTGACATTTAGAATAGAAACAGTAACATGTCATCTCTCTCTGAGAGAGCTGGTGTCCACTTCAGTCTCAGAGAGAAAGGCTTGCCAACTGTGGATTCACTGAGAGGAGGTAGTAGAACATCTGACTCAGAGTGAGATTGAGTGTTCCTTCAAACAATCTGAAGCATTAAGGGTCGCAAATCCCTCTCAGCCCTCTAGAAAATCCCAGCTAAAGAGGCTGGACCTTATCTAGTGTGAGAAACCTGAAGATGTCTCACTCACTAGTCCCCAAGGATCTGTCATCCAGGTGGCCAGGACACAGCCATCGTATTGGATCCAGTTCCTGGAGGGGGACCAGTGCAGGAGGATCACCTGGATGGGGGGTCCTCGGGGAGTGGAAGTAGGACTCTGACGGGTGAGACGCGATATGCCCCTTCTTATAACACGTTTTCCCCATCCTACCCCTTAGGGTACTCTAACACTAACACCCAGTTCCCCTTACCGACACAAACACTTCACGCACCACGAAAGACGGCGGACAAACACCAGAGCCGTTTACCTGACATGTCCCACCACAAGGGTCAGGCAGTTGACCAGAATCACACACACCTGATATCACTCTTCCTTCCCCACAGGGATAAAAGGTGGAGCACAAAAGCACAATACAAGCAAGGCAGACCGCACGACGAGAGAGCTAACTCAGCACGGCAGTTCAAGAGGAGGAGAAGGACGGCGTGAACCGAGAGGGTGACAAGGAAGGCAGCAACCTTGCCCTTTCCGACCAAGGTCTGTGAAACCTGAGCAGAAGGAATCGTAAGACCACAAACAATAGCCAGCATGTGTTACAGCAGATGTCAACGGTACACAAAGCCCTCCTCTCATGACAACCAATCCGGAAAGAGAGACGCTTGCCCCAATGGTACCGGCCTTGACTCCAGAAACAAGAAAAGCCAAGCGGTTAATCACAGCTGGTGAGTCGAGGGGAGAGCCGATAAGAAACCGAACTGTGTTGAACAAAAGTAGCAAGCGGCTAATTCAAGAAAGTACAAATAACTGTTGATACGTAGCTATAGAGGAGTCAGGCACCATGTGGGTGTTCACTCAGGAAACTCTGGGCGATTACCCTATTGTTGAAACTATAGGCCAGAAGGCTTCGGGAACGGGACAAGAAAGGGGTCAAAGTGGTCATACAGGAGTCTAGTAAAATCCTCTGTACAGATGAAAGCTTTTGACCAAAAGATGATTGTGAAGCTAAGAGTAGTGAATCCCGCATCATACGAACTGTTCAAGGAATTGTGTAAATTGGCAAAGTTGGCAAGAGTGAACCCGATGAAGGGATGCTGATAAAGAGGGGGCCAAGCCAAAAGTCCTGATTAAAAGTGTGTTGACAAGAGTGAACCCGGCAGAGGGATGTCCACAGTGAACTGTTTAAAAAGACATTAAGATTTGTGAATGTCAAGATGAAATTGTATTGAAAGCCATAGTGAACCTGGCCGAGAGAGGGTCACAGTCAAGGAGGGTCTGAGCCCGGAAGAGAGGGAGGCAAGGGTGAAAAGCTATCACTCACCAATCCGTGAATGAAATGGAGTAGAGTGCGATAGAGAAAGTCTTTTTGAATACATGCCACAGTGAATCCGACCAAGGGAGGCTGATATTCGAGAGGGGTCTGAGCCCGGAAGAGGGGGACCAAGGGGTGAAGGGCTATCACCCAAATACAAGCAGAGACAATCATAGAAGAATAATAATACTTGTAGTGGATTGATACTTGGTACTGTGCGCTATTCACCAAACCTATTAAGTTATATTGGTAAGTAATATAATCGTGTTAAATATCCAGCTGCGGGAGTCTCACAAAGACGAGAACCCTCCACAAAAGATTTTCTCTGCAATAAATGATTCAAAAACTATTGCAAGACTGTCTCCGCGCTTGATACTGTCATGATGCCTACCCCCGGGGACCCAGACCACGTCCAGCAACCCCGGAAGCAGGCATCAAGTTATCCTAAGCAAGCCCAACAACCCCTGCTAGGGGCTATTTGGGTCCAGTCCTGGCGCCTATGGCGCCAGGCTCATATGGAGAGTCAGTCCTGGCGCCACAGGCGCCAGGCACATAGATTAAAACTTACCTGATGCAGACCATGCTGCAAACATACCTGATGCAGACCATGCTGCAAGAGCTTCAAGCCAAAAGAGGCTTGGAAGGGACTACTTTACTTAGGAACTATTTTTTACTCGGGCGGGGCTGGGGAGGAATACTTACCTGGGACTACTTTGGGGGCTATTTAAACCACGCCCGAAGAGCAGCACACGCTTCGCGTTATTCTGCATCCAGCAGCGTAACGCTCACCGTGCCTGCAAGTCTGCATCCAGCCTTCTGCCACGCCCACCTCAAGTTTGGAGCTCCTAGAAAAAGGGAGAAAGAAAGAGAAAAGGTTAGAACAAGAGCAATACCTTTAATCCTTACCTGAATTCCCGATCCATCGCGCCTTCGAGCTGGAAGAAAGAAGTTATTTTATGCGCATCGCCTCGCCTGCTGCAGCGCCGCGCTGAACTCACCGGCCTTCGCAGCATCTTCACATTCCACCGCATCCTCCTGTATGTTCCCGCCGCACTCCGGCACCTAAGAAGAAGACAAGAACAGCAAGGTGAGCCAAGGGAATACACAGAGGAATATTAGTTACCCTCCCATAGACTTACCTGATTTTACCACCGGGGGTACTATTCCTCTTCACGGGTCGGCGCAGCTTCCACTGCATCTTCGCCGAAACCCGCCCCCTAAGGGGAAACAAAAGGACAGCAAGGTGAAACAAAGGGACTAACAAGGGGAACCCTCCTCACCACAATACTTACCTGATTTTACCGCCGGAGGTATTATTCCCCAAGACTTCATACTTTCTCTCAGCGCCTGAATAAGGGAGAAAGCAACAGGTTACATATTGACATTATTTTATCGAACTGTGTTGGAAAATACAAATTCTTACCAGAATACTACCGGTTGCCACGAGGAACTCTTCATTCGGGTCAAGCTAAAACCTGCAAGGAATCGGACAAGAGTGAAGTCAGGCATTTGAACTCTTACGAACTTTATACTTGCGGCGTCTTGCCGGGAATCTCGGAGTCAATATTGTCCTGGAACTCACCAATTCCTTCTAGCCAGTGAAGCAACTGGTTATCAACGCGCCCCTGCGCTCAATGCAGGATGGAGAGCTCATCTTTTCAAACCATCAGGTGAGACTATAAGAGGGGACATCAAAGGTGATCTGTGGGGAGAACAGCGGGGGTGGGGGGATTTACGCTCAACTCCACAGGTGGTTAATTCCCTTTCTCCATTTTCAGAAGAATATTCCTACGGGCCAAGCAAACGAAGCTAGGTGGGCCAGTCCAGTCCGTCATCTCGGCCCTACGTGTCACATTGGTTGAGACCGCAGCTGTCCAGTTCCGATCGACGCCTCTGTGGGAGCCAGGTGAGCGTAACATATACTAGTATTCCCCGTCTACAGTTAGTAGCTGTGTTCACAATTCATCATGTTGTTTGTTCAAATGATATAGTCCACACATTAAATCCAGTAATGTCTTTATATTCTGGTCGTACAGTGCAGTAATAATATAGCCGACACGTGTTTCGACCGGTGTGGTCGTTCTCAAGGCTATTTACATCCATGTAAGACATATTATGACACATATGAATACATTATGATAGTCAATTGTAATATAATAAATGCATTAGTGTCAAATTAAACCAATCATGATTGACAACATAAAGAAAAAATAGTTTATGAAGACATACCACCCAGGTTGATGTGGGTTGGGAGGTGTAAGCTTCCATGGTAATTGAAGTAGAGAGTAAGAAGAAATAAGGTGTTCACAATTAGATGTGATTTCGAAAAATCTTTTGCACAGAATTACTATGAATCTTTTCCTTATTCAATATAATATTGTGGTGTTATTCAAGATATACATGTGTTCAGTGCAGCCATCCACCCCCTCAGAAATACCCACAGTTTTATCCATCGTGCCACCTATATGTTAATTAGCTACATTGAGTGTTGCCTGGGCCCATATCCATGTAACATTCAAATGTGCTCCATAAGTAATCTGCTAGGTGATTAGGGTATGCTTACCCTTGTCCTATGTTCGTTCGTCAATATCTATAATTCAAAGTATATCACCAATAATCAATGAATTGAGTTATTAGGTATCTGTATATAGTATTAGACTGTACGCTGTATTCTGACCCACCTCATATGTTGCTCGAACTAGCATCCGTGATTTGGTACAACTTCTATTGTGTCCATAGAGTTTATTGGGTTCAATCCCTGTAACCTTCAATAAATCAGAAAGCTTCATTCAGTAATGTCTCCAATTACTAAACTGTAGAAATAACACAAGATTTGCTGTTATTCTTACCTATTACAGATGGATAAATCCCTAATGCAACATCCTCGTCCTTGACATCAAAAGCCCTGTCTTGTCGCGTTTAACTAAATCGCAACAAAACAAGATGGCGATGACGTTTTGCGCGATGACGTCACGCGCAATGATGCACGTGACATCACAATGTAATCACAGTACGTTACTGGTATTGCTCACTTTGTACATGCTCACTAGTGAGCCAATTACTGTTTAGACACGAAGGTTCCTGATGTGTGGAACTTAAATCTAAGTATTATAATACTTGTGTTGCTTCTTGATACGATCGCTCTTTTCATAGAAATATGTAATGTAAATAAGTTGCAGTCAGCATTTGTATTTTACTTGCTAATTATGGTGGAGTTTAATGTAAATCTGAGGGTTTAAAAATCTAAGTGATACATTTTAATGTTTAGATTAGGCGTTCTTTCCAACCCACATTTACAGTTTAATAAACACCCTTGAACTTTGATCACTTGTGTCCGTCTTTATTGCTGCCACCATGAGTTCCTTACACTAGGCAGTTCTGGGCACCTCTGGTGTCAGCTGATCAAAGGCAGAAATTAGTATGAGGACCTGCCTTAGGATACTTCACATGAGTGGCCCATTTACCAACCACCTAACGTGTGGTACTACTTCAGCATACAAGGAACTGCAGCTTGGAGTTTCATCTGTCTTAACAAAACTTCAAAAAGCTCTTGAGAGGAATCTCAGTACAGAATGAGTAGAGGACTGCAAGGATATTTCCAGTGGAAGGTGGGCCTTGTCGTCAGTATTAGCCCTTGACTCTGCCTTTGAACTCCATGTTGTCGGCTGGCAGGCTCCAAAGGGCCCTCACCCGTGAGCCTATATTCGCCGCTAAGAGGGGAACCTACCGGTTGCCCCCTGACCTGCAGTGACTAACTACCTTCGAGCCACGTGGGCCCCACCCAGGGCCAGAGATGCCAAGGGTTGGATGACACTGCAGCCGGATGATGAGGAAAGGGGAACGTTAATCACCTTCTCTTGCTTCTTTTTCTTTATGAATTTTTGAAGCGATGCCAGTGGTCGTCTTCAAAAGATTGACTTAAAAGTATTTTAGATGGCCTCACAGAAAACGTACCAGGAGCATATGACGGAGCAAGCAGAGATCCTAAGAATGGTCCGTACATAAAAACTTAAAACGCAGAAAATGAGAGTTTGGTGTAAGAATTTCCCACTCGCAAGACCGGTAAAGGAAAGGAAAGTAACTTTTCTTGCCATGAGGCAGAGGGAAGTTTGACAAAGTTCCCTGTCTAAGCCTGGATATGGATAGTGGTGTAGCTAAAGCGGTCGTGTACTGCCACTCAGTGTGATGCGAGGCCCAGGAGCGGCATAGGGGAATCACTTGTATAACCCCATCATGCCACTTGAGGAAGGCTGCGGATTTCCATGTGTTTATAAAAGGCATAACTGTCCTTTTAAGGGACGTGCCAAAGTGCAGCAGGCAGAATAATCAGAAGGCAACCCTTTGGCCTGCTGTCTCTTTTAGGGATTCCCAAAACTATGACCAGTGAAATAAAAAAATCAGGCCTTTCCATATTCGGGAACTGTACCTAGAGGTGCTTGTGGGTCTATCAGTAGGGGAGACTGGAAATCGGCCCAAATTCCCCAGACTGGAGTTCGAGATAGGCTCCTGCAGATAAGCAGGGGCTTTGGCCAGCCCCAGGAGTTTTGACGGAGTGGGCACCCTGGGAAAGAACTGTCTCTTGTATCATCTTTGCAGGAGCCAGTCTTGGTGGCAGATCGGAATACACATGCCTGTTCAAGGCGCAGTCCTTGTTCAGGCTGAGCCTGGGGTGCGGGTCCTTTCATGGAATATAGGAGGCCTAAGTAAATACATGATGGACAATGGTTGGCTCGAGTTTATTCGTGACCATGCAGTAATTTACCTTCAGGAAACATGGGCGCTACTTTTGCAATCTCAGCACATAAAGGAGGGAGGGGTCGCCCTAGTGGAGGTCTCGTCACATGGGTGCATGTTGCTTTGTTTAACTCAGCAAGTGTGGTGGGCACTGGCTCCCCTGATTTATTTGAAGTACAACTCAAACTTAGGGTTGAGTCAGAAGTGTTGCTAATACATTTCTATAACAGGATCTTGCTGAGAAGGGGTGCTGAATTAGTCGACCTGTTGGCTGATCTGGTCCAGAGTTGGATCTTGGTAATGGGGCATCTTAACCTCCAGTTCAAAACTCTATGTAGTATGAAGGAAGCCCACTACTCGCCGCAAGCCATCTCCTGGGTCACATCCTTCCTCGAAGGTTGACTCATGAAAGTCTTCTCGGACTCAGCATGCGCCACCCCTACCACCATCCATTGTGGAGTCCCACAAGGCTCATGCACAGCCCCTACACTATACAATATCTTCACCCTCCCTCTCTTCAATGACCTGGATCGTCGGGACATAGCTTACACCAACTATGCCGACGATATCCAAGTCCTACTCCCCCTCACAGGCATCTATGAACAAGATGCTGCGGCACTAACGAAAATCTACACAGCCATCCAAACCTGGATGGCAGCCAACGGCCTCTGCCTAAACGGAGATAAAACAGAGATCCTAATAGTTGGCCCCAAAGAAACGATAAACAAACTCCCATCCCAATACAAAACCTTTATCATAGACAACTCCACCATTCCAGTCTTACCGCAGTAAAAACTCTACGAGTTTACCTTGACTCCACAATGTCCATGTCACGGCAGGTCAACGCCATAGGATCCTCCGCTGCACTCACCACTAAAATAATCAATGCTGTGAAACCATTTCTCTCCACAAAAAACTGCTTGTCTATAGCCAGAGCCACAGTAGGCACCAAATTGGATTAATGTAATGCCCTCTTCCTAGGCACCTCGACAAAAAACTTAAGAAAAATTCAAATCACGCAGAACAATGCCCTGAGAGCACCTCTGAGCATTCCTAAAAGGGAACACATTTCCCAGGCCAGGAAAGACGCCCACTGGCTCCCAATAAAAGACGCATACTCTTCAAATCCATGGCCATCACCCACAGATGCCTCTCTTCAGATGCCCCACCCTTTCTATCCGAAAGGATCACTCTCAATACCTCCACCAGACCTACCAGATCTCACCTGACATATCAGACAAATGTACCTATATTCAAAAGATGCAAAGCCAGAGGATCCAGCTTCCAACACCTGGCACCCAAAAACTGGAACGCCCTTCCTACTGCACTAAGGAATGAAAAGTCATACCCTGCCTTCTGCAAACTGCTAAAAACCACTCTATTCAACTAAACTCGACTCACTCTCCCCTTTACGCACACCCACCTCGATTGTTATGCCTGTAGGGGTGCCTCTATGTGTTGTATCGTCTAAATCCACTGACACATGATAACCTCTGTATGTACTGAATGTAAACTAGGTGTGTCAATGTTGTATATCGGCTATATGCGCTGACCTATGATAACCTCTGTATGCTCCGAATGTAAACCACACCTCAAATGCCTACCTGTTGTATACTAAGCAATTATGCAGGACATGTACTAAGCAAGCCTACCTTTCAGCACCACGATACCCCCGGGCAGCTGTGCGGCTTACAAATGCAAATAAATAAATCATGGACGAGGGGGATAACCACTGGGGAATAGGGCAGATTAACACAGTTTACCCCATTAGGCAGCACCGGAATTCAGAGCAAGTGGCAATTTTGTTTATGGCAGTAAATTTGAGGGCTCGCAGTGGCCGATTCGCGGGGGCGCAGCAGATGCATCAACATTGGAAAACTGCCAAGGGGGAGAGTAAGATCGATGATATCCTTGTAAATATGGAGTTATGGGATTTAGTGATGAACTCCCAAGTCCATAAAAGAATTGAGAGCGATCACCACCCTTTGGTCAAGGAAGCAAGTGAACAGATGTGGGGATCAATGGCAGGTGTATCAGGTGGCCTTGAGGAAGGTGCAGTTTTGATGGAGGTACATAGGCACATCAGGCGTAATATCAGGTGGGGTAATCACAATGCTGAGAAAATTCTGCCCATGGCATATAGCGATATTCTCCCTGCCTGGGACAAGGTTGCTTTTTTAGATCCTGTTGATGCACCTGCGTTAGTATCCCTGCATGAGAGCTTAATGGCTAAGGTTGGGTCTCGGCTTTTGAAACCCCTCGAAAGTAATTCGTAAAGTTAGACTTCTCCAGCATGGGGTCTGGCATGGATTCACATGCTCATGAATATTCCCCGTCGTCAGGCTGGGAATCCTGGGTAAAGAAAAAACCAGTATCAGTTTCGTTTCTGATCTGTCTTTCGTAGTAACAACCAATCACTGGTCTCTGCGTCATACTGACCACAGCCAATGACTGCCCTCTACCTAAGCACCGCCTCTGGCAGCCATCTTCAGATTTTTACCGCACGTTCATGTGTTGGGATCCTCGTGCTATTGCTCTCGAGCGTTAGTGCTATTTTTCGCGCTTTTTCACAAAAAACTTCGATTCTTTCGGTCAAAAGAGCCTCAAGCTCCACCGATCCTACATCCGATCAACGGGGACCCGTGTCGGATTCGTCTGTGCCCCTCAAGGGTGAAGATTTCGTCGAGCTACACTTCGGAGGACTCCAGAAGCTTCTCAGGCCCGGTCTCGGAGATGGCCCAGGAGAAGGGAAGCTCGACGCCCGGAAAGCTGTTCAGGGTCTGCCCTGGATGCCAGCTGCAGAACGTCTTTAAGGAGGACGAACACTCTTTCTGCCTTTACTGCCTTCATGAGGACAAGACGCACGTGGAGAAGGACTGTGCGTTTTGCGGCAACATGTCGGAACGGACCATGAAGGACCGCCATCAACGTCTCGCCAACTGGCTGGAGGGTAAGAGCCCGTCTGGCGAGAAGAAGAAGAAATCCGAGCGGTCTTCTAAGACCTTTGAGGGCGCCCCAGCGACGGGGGCCCAACATAAGGCTAAGCACCACGAGTCCGCTGGCACCGGGAGCGCCGAACGGTCGGGCTCTACGGGCGCCAGGCAGGGCGCACCCTCCCCGGCACCATCAACCACGAGCCAACGCTCTGGGTCGGGTAAGAGGAAGGCCGAGCACCCGGCGAAGCTCCTGGAGAGGCCCCGGTCGAGCTCTAAGGCAGAGGAGGAGCGTGGCAGTGCCCCCTCCCTCAAGGATAAGGCGGTGAGCGCACCTAAGGTGGTGAAGGCCTTGATCCATCCGACCAAGCCCTCTATCGAAACGGTCGCGGCGGCCCTGGCTCAGCCTGTGGAGGCTGCACCAGTGGTGGCGACCTCGGGGCCCAGAATCTCCCTGCCTCCTCGGAGGGAGTCTTCTTTTGTGCCCATCGATAGGACCCCCGTGAAACCCTCCGTGGGGAAGAAGAAGGGGGGGCAGGGTGTCGTCGTAGATTCGGCCTCAACCTCAGAAGAGGAGCTGATCGAGGTCTTAAGCCACGGCCTAGGCGTGGAAGAAGGCCAGCCCGTCGGAATGGACCCCGACGCAGGTGACGACGACATCGTCGAGGATACCGACGGGGCCCCTGCTCGCCCTTCGGACTCCCCTCTGCCAGCGCCGCAAGACAATTCGGCGGCCATTTTGTTGGCCATACAGTCCTTATGCTCCGAGATAAGGACGAGGCTACCGTTACCGACGGAGGAACCTCTCCCGTCGGGGGATCCAGAACCGGGACCTTCTGGTGTTCCCCCTACCAAGAAAAGAAGGATCCATCCACCACCTCCTTTTCAACCGTCGCGCCCCGTCCAGCCCTCCTCCCCGTCCACCCGAGGGGATGATACGGGGACTGACACGGCAGCGACGGGTACGGACGACGAGGCATACGACGAGGATTTTCCGTCGTCGCCTCCCGCCAGGGCTTCTCCGCCCGACGAGATCGGATCTTTCCACTCCATGATCTCCAGGGCTTCCGAGCTTTTCCAACTCTGCCCTGAGGAGAAGAAAAAGGAAGGCTTCCTTTATCAGCGGCGCGAGGCCAAGAGGAAGACGGTCCTCGCAGTGCCTCTGTTGGACGACATTTGGGATGAGGGCCTTTCCCTCCTCAAGAACCCTTCCACGACGCCAGCTAGAAGAGACCGGTACGAGAAAAAGTACCGGGTCCCGGACACGGCCCCCCTGTGCCTCTGGGCGCAGCCTACCCCGGATTCCGTCGTCTCCGCGGCAGCCAGGAAGAAAGCGGGGGGGGTGCGGCCTCCACATCGACTTCCCCGCCGGACGGCGAGGGAAGGAAATTGGATGCTATGGGACGTAGAGTCATCTCGTCGGCAGCGACGACGATTAAAGCGGCCAACGCCTTGGCTATCGTGGCTCGCTACGACAGGGAGCTCTGGTACAAGATAGCCCCCCTGCTGGATTTTCTGCCGGACGACAAGAGGGCGGAGGCCCTGGAGATCCTGCAGGAAGGTGAGGTGGCCTCGGACCACGCCATCACCGTGGCGACGGACATCGCCGACACTGGGTTCCGCCAGCTGGGCAACGGCGTTTGCCTTCGACGTCGTGGATGGCTCAAAGCTACGGACTTCCGGCAGGACGTCCAGACCAGAGTCCTGGACATGCCCTTCGACGGGAACAATCTGTTTGGGAAGACAGTGGACGATTCCCTTCAGGCCATCAAGGCGGATACTGAGACGGCCCGGGCCCTTGGAGTTCTGCAGCAACGACGGACGCCCTTTCGGAGCAGCGGAGGCAAGGGCGCCTCCAAAGGTTCCGGCGGCGGTTTCGCTTCCTACCGTCAAGCGGCCCGCTCGTCGTCGCAAGAGGCCTACAGAGGACGAGGCAAGTCTAGCGGACCCCGCCGTCGTCGCCAAGGAGGTCAAGGCGGCAAGGCCGCGTCCAAGCAGGATTGAACCGGCCGTGGGGTCGGGCCCCCACCGAAGCACCCCGGTGGGAGGCCGGCTGGCGGGCTTCGTCAGCGTGTGGGAGTCCATCTCCACCGACCGTTGGGTGCTGGACGCCCTGGCCCGGGGCCATGCGCTCGAGTTTCAAAGAAGGTGCCCGCGCGTCCCCCCCGTGGCCAGGAAAGAACTTCACGCCCCTCAACTTCTCCTGGAGGTAAAGGCGATGCTCAGGAAGGGCGCCATCGAACTCGTCCCAAAGGGGCTTCGGGGTTCCGGAGTCTACTCGAGATACTTCCTCGTGAAGAAGAAGACGGGAGGATGGCGCCCCATCCTAGACCTGCGACGTCTGAACAAGTTCATCAAGGCGCAGAAGTTCCGGATGGTCACCCTCCAGCACGTCCTGGGTCAGCTGGAGGAAGGAGACTTCCTATCGTCGTTGGATTTGGAGGATGCCTACTTCCACATTCCCATCCTAAAGGGGCACCGGAAATTCCTCAGGTTCGTGGTCCAAGGGCGTCATTACCAGTTCAAAGCCCTTCCCTTCGGACTACGGTCGGCACCCAGGGTATTCACCAAGTGCCTCGCACCGGTGGCGGCGCAGCTGCGCCGCGAGGGGATTCACGTCTACCCCTACCTGGACGACTGGCTCATCCGCGCCAAGACGAGGGAGCTCGCCGTGGTCCACACGGCAAGGACCGTCCAACTCCTCACGGACCTGGGATTCTCCGTGAACTACGCCAAATCCCACCTGGTGCCCGCGCAAGTCGCACTGTTTCTGGGAGCGAGGCTCGACACAGTGTCCCTTCTGGCCTCCCCGTCGGAGGAGAGGACCAGGACCATCTTGGGCAAGGTGCAACGGATGTTGGTGGCCGACGCGGCCAAAGTGAGGTCCATCAAGTCCCTCCTCGGGATGATGTCTTCCTGCATCTACCTCATTCCCATGTGCAGGCTCCGGATGCGCCCGTTGCAAGAATTCCTGGATGCGCGCTGGATCCAGACGACGGGCAGCTTCGAGGAAAGGATCAAGCTCGACGAGAGCTTCCGACGAGCGATACGGTGGTGGGGCACCCGCGCGCATCTGACGGCGGGCATGGACTTCCAGGCCCCAGCCCACCAGGAGACTGTGACCACGGATGCCTCCCTGGAAGGGTGGGGAGCGCACACCGAAAATCTGCACGCAAGGGGACTCTGGCTCCCGACGGAGAAGTCCCTGCATATCAACGTCCTGGAGCTCCGTGCAGTGTTTTGGGCCCTCAGGTCCTTCCTTCCGTCCCTCAAGGGCAAGGTGGTGAGGATCTTCACCGACAACACCACCACCATGTTTTACATCAGGAAACAGGGCGGAACCAGGTCCCCAGCGCTGTCCAAGGAGGCGCAGGACCTGTGGCATTGGGCCGTCGCCCAAGGGATTTTTCTGGTGCCGTTTCATCTGGCAGGGATAAAAAACACCATCGCCGACTCACTCAGCAGGGAGCTGCGCTCGTGCCATGAGTGGGAACTACGGCAGGATCTGGTGGATCGCCTCTTCCGACGGTGGGGCACACCCCAGATCGACCTGTTCGCGACGGCGACGAACACCAAGTGCCGGAGGTTCGCCAGCAGGTTTCCCCAGACGAGGAGCATGGGCGATGCTTTCTCGTTCCCCTGGGAGGGCCTGTTCCTCTACGCGTTCCCTCCTTTGCCTCTGCTAATCCGGCTCATCAACCAGCTCAAGAGGTCACGGTGCAGGATGATCCTCGTCGCACCTGCGTGGCCGAGGCAGATATGGTTCCCGGACTTGCTGGACTTGTCAGCGTCCCCGCCGATCAAGCTGCCGGCGGACTCGGATCTACTCTCCAGGGAAGGAGGCGCCATCCTCCACCACGACCCGAAGTCGCTGAACTTGCAGGCCTGGCTCCTGCAGCGCTAGAGTTTGGAGGATACGACATACCGGCCGATTGCAGAGAGGTTCTTGCAAAGGCCAGGGCGTCCTCGACTCTTAAATGCTACGGACACAAATGGAAGAGGTTCTCTGTCTGGTGCCACGCACAGAAGATTAACCCTCTACGGATTACGGCTCCCCAAGTACTGCCGTACCTGCTGACGCTGGCCAAAGCTGGTCTGGCACACGCGTCCATCAAGATTCATCTTGCTGCGATCTCCCGATACACCAGAACCACGGGGCGGACGTCCTTGTGGTCTCATCGTCTGGTGAAAGAGTTCATGAAGGGACTGTTCAGATCGTTCCCGCCGGTGAAGGCTCCGGCCCCGGCGTGGGAGCTCAACGTGGTGCTGACCAAGCTCATGGGACATCCGTTCGAGCCTCTGCACTCGGCCCCGTTGAAGTTTCTATCGTGGAAAACAGCTTTTCTTGTGGCCATCACCTCCGCACGACGAGTGGGAGAGATCCAGGCCCTTTCCTGCAAGGCCCCGTACTTGACTTTCCACGACACGAGGGTAGTGCTCAGGACGCACCCCTCCTTCATGCCCAAGGTACCGTCGGACTTCCATCTCAACGAACCCTTGGTGTTACCTGTGTTCTTCCCGTCGCCTTCGTCGCCGGCTGAGAGGACTTTGCACTCGCTGGATGTAGCTAGAGCGCTGAAGTTCTACATGGACCGCACGAAGGGTTTTCGGAAGACGTCACAACTCTTTGTGAACTTTGGACCTGTCAATCAGGGGAAGGCTCTCTCGAAGGCTTCCATCTCCAGATGGCTCTCCGGCTGTATCATGTGCTGTCACCGGTTGGCAAACCGACCGCTGCCTGGCCGTCCGAGAGCCCATTCCACCAGAGCGATCGCAGCTACCACGGCGTTCCTATCTGGTGTGCCCCTGCTGGACATATGCAGGGCTGCTACGTGGAGGTCGACGCACACCTTCACGAAATTCTACTGCGTCGACCGGGATTCCAGGGAGGAGTCCAGGGTCGGCCAAGCAGTGCTGTGCAACCTGTTCGCCTGAGGTGAGCCTGGTGAGGAGGTAAGATGCTTAATGTTGAGTTGATGTGATGCTTGATGTTGAGCCTTTGCCACCTCCCGTGGTTGTGCATGTGTGTACTGCTATGTATTCTTTATTCATGAGCATGTGAATCCATGCCAGACCCCATGCTGGAGAAGGAACAAGTTACTTACCTGTAACTGTTGTTCTCCAGCATGGGTCTGGCATGGATTCACATGCGAACCCTCCCGCCTACCCCTCTGCGGCTCTTCACTTGGTCATACTGCCACTTCACGTGCTTCCAAATCTGAAGATGGCTGCCAGAGGCGGTGCTTAGGTAGAGGGCAGTCATTGGCTGTGGTCAGTATGACGCAGAGACCAGTGATTGGTTGTTACTACGAAAGACAGATCAGAAACGAAACTGATACTGGTTTTTTCTTTACCGAGGATTCCCAGCCTGACGACGGGGAATATTCATGAGCATGTGAATCCATGCCAGACCCATGCTGGAGAACAACAGTTACAGGTAAGTAACTTGTTCCTTCAACGCCATGGTATGATGAGGAGTGTAGGCAGGCAAAGGGAAAGATTAATTGCTGAGGCTAGATCCACAGCAATGCCCAAGAGTCAAGGATTATAGTTGGACAGAGGTGTTTACCGTAGGCTCTTGAGGGCTAAAAATAGGACATGGCACTTGGACAAGTGGAGTACCATGCTCGATGCAATTGGCAGGGGAGACTCAAAGGGTTTTTGGGGTCTTATGGGGACAGGGCATAGAGCTGGAGCCAGTACTTTGCAGGGATGTATAGCGCAGCAAACCTGGGTGGATTACTATAGCAGACTCTATGGTAATGGTGACGCTATTATTCCTGCAGAGTGTATCGATACAAGACCTGACAGAGGGGATGATTCCTCCCCGTTGGTGGTATCAGGTGAAGAGGTGAAAAGAGCACTGATGTGCCAAAAGCCAGGAAAGGCCCCTGGACCTGATGGGGTCCCAGTGGATTTGTATTTGTCCGAGCCAGTGGTGTATCTAACAAAGCTCTTTAATGTATGTCTGAGCCAAAACATGGTACCCACGTCTTGCACTAGTGCAGAACAGGTGCTGATTCATAAGAAAGGCTTGAGGGATCAGCCCTCAAATTATCAGCCAATATCGCTGTTAGATGTGGGGGGAAACAAACTTCTGTTAGGGCAGTGGTCTTCAAACTTTTTTGGCCGGGGCCCCCCGGAGCAAAATTTGGGCAGGCCGGGACCCCCCAAAAATGCCAAATGGACAGTATGTATGATATGATAGGTTATTTATAACACGCTTAATACCCAGAGGATTCTAACCATGGACCCGGGGATCGAACCTGTGTTGCTTCGTGTCGTCTTGCTTCCAAGGTGAGCATGTTGCCGCTGAGTTGTCGTCCCGGGCTGTCACCACTATTGCATTCTGTCACCACACCCTACTCCCAGTATAGTCCCTGGGCTCCCTCACCTGCTCCCATCACAGTCGCTGGGCTCCCTCATCCCACTCCTACCCAGTCCCTGGGCTCACCCCACCCCATCACACATCATGGGCTTTCCCCACCCTGCTCCCAAAACTATCCCATGGTTCCTGCCCATCCTGCTCCCACCACAGTCCCTGGGCTCCCCCATCCCGTTCCCAACACAGTCCGAGGGCCAGTGGCGGCTGGTGAATTTCTGAAGTGGAGTGGCATAACTATTTCCCCCAAAAATGCCATAGCGACTGAGTGCAGTTAGGGAGCCTGAACCAATCAAGGGAGGATCGGGGGGTTTTACCCCGTGATTATTTTTTTGAAATAATGGGTTAAAATGTTTCATTTTAGAGCATACTTTAAAAAAAGAAATGGGTAAATAGCCAAACAGTTTGCATTTGGTGCTGGGGGGCCCAGGGGGCAGGCATGACATTTTTTACTGGACATCTATGATAGATGTCTAGTAAAAAAATACCATCCCTGTCCCCTGGGCCTCACTGGGCCTAACACAATCAACATCATTATGTGTGTATGCAAGGCATTGGGGTGCCAAGGGGGAAAACATGGTATTTTTGACAGGACATCTATGATAGAAATCCAGTAAAAAATATACCATCCCTGTTCCCTGGGCTCAACAGCGCCTCAGAAGGAGAGCTGATTTTGGCAGGTGGGTAGGGGAATTGTGCGACAGAGGCATTTAGGCATTTTAAAATGCCTTTGTTGTACAACCTTCCTTCCCCCTATATCCACCACTTGCCAAAATCAGCTCAACTGACCAAAACAAACTAACACACACCACATTCATACAGCAATCACTCTATCATTTACACGAGCATCCATCACCATACACTCACTCATAACACAAGCATACACACATCAATACACATGTTTAAATTTAAAAAAATGAACATAAACGTACCTTCTGCATTGGCCTGCATGTGGGTGCTGAAACGCCCTGCTCCAGGCTGCTTTGTCCGTATGTGCGAGGAGTTATAGGAGCTCCCCCTCGCACATACAGACATGCAGTGCCCCAGCCAGCATTTCCAATGAGCTATGCAATGCTGGCGAAGTAAAACGCCCCAGCCTTGCATGGCTCAGTGAGCATGTGCGGCTGGGGCACTGAACTGAACTGTTAAAGGGAAATTGTGTTTCCCTTTGACAGTTCAGCCAGCCCAGGAGCACTCCCTCAGTTGGAAAAAAAACAGCTGAGGGAGTGCTCATTGTTTCACTGGGCTGGCTCCTTGGCTCCTCCATAATGGGTGAGGGGGCCACTGGGTGGGCGCCCCCTCGCCATTATGGATGAGCCGCCAGGCTCGGACTAGCCTATAGGGCAATAGGGCAATTCATGCATCAAAAATGCAAAATGCTAGTGTGGGCCATTTAAAATGGGCCACCTTTTTGGCCAATGTGGGCCAGTTTGATGAGTTACTTCAATATGCAGTTAGATTTTGACCATTGAGCAGTTAGTAATTTTTCTTAATTATCAGATGCGTGGGCGGACCCATGACCATTGTTGCTGAATAAATATTCTTTAAATATCACAATTTACTTACACTTTAACACAAAGCATCCCCTTGGGTACGATTCAAACAGTCTGCGACTAAAGGAATTAATATCCATTTACAACTGCAGGCCACTTTCATTGGTGCCTGAGACAATTTAATGCTTCTGCCCGACCATGTGAGCCGCCCCTGCCATTTCTTCCAATTTAAAAAATAAATAAATAAAACTTTTGTTTTCCTTTTTAGTTTTCATGCTGGCCTCTCACGGCCCCCGAGGGATGCGGCCGCGGCCTCCTGCGGGGCTGCGACCCACAGTTTGAATACTGCTGTATTAGGGCCTTATTGTTTCACTTTAGGGTCTGGGTTACAAGCAATTCAATCATTGACTATCAGCAAGTGGGATTTTGCGAAGGGTTGAACACAACAGATCAAAGCCTCCGGTTGTAGTTGATTATTGATAAATATGCAGTCCTCAGAAAGGTCAAAGTGTATGCTGTTTTTGTGGAACTGAGAACTGCATTCGACACCGTAATGAGGCATCTCCTCTAGGAGGTGCTTAAGAATTTGGGTGTCCCTCTTGCCTTACTGCATTCGATACAGAGCTTGTACATGCATAACAGTGCTGTAGTCCGGTGGGGAGTTGATGGCAGCACCTGTGGTAGTTTTAATGTTGAAAAGGGGGTCCGCCAAAGGGTGCGTTCTGCCCCCCAAATTGTTTTGCACCATCATAAATGGTGTTATTAATGAGTGCTGGCTGCTCAGACGGAGGCACAGATGCTGGAAGGTGAAAGGATGCCGGTCTTGTTTGCAGACAATGCAGTATTTCTGTCTTTGACACCTGCAGATGCCCGCAAGCAGCTGGACAATTGTACTGCCTTCTGTAGGAAAATGGATTATCCCTTAACGTTATTAAAACTAAATCCATGATCTTTTAAACTGTACCCAGAAAAGCTGTGAGGCTTTTAGGTTGGTGCTGGATGAGTGCGTAATAGAGCAGGTATCATGTTATGACTATCTGGGGATCAGAGTGATGGCATCTAGTGGTTGGACGAAACCGATTGAAAAGGCTACGATCACCCTCAGAAGGTATAGTGGAGCCCTAGCACGATATACTGCTGAGCATGATAATGGGGCAGTGCGCGTCTCGTCTCGTTGGAGGCCTACAAAGCCCAGGCTAAACAGGCTGTCATGTACGGGGCAGATGAACACCCCCTCAATGTCAGTACTAGAAAATACATTTCTGAAAAATGTTTTGGGGTTGCCCGCAGGCACGCTGACTGTGCCGCTGTTATTAGAGACCAACATGCAGGGGGTAGTATCCATTTGTCCGATCCGCCCAGTGTTATACTGGGTGCGGTTATTGTCGAATGGAAACCTTGTTAAATATAGAGATGCTTTAGTGAATGTATTAGCACAACAAGGGGGGGACATCACTGAAGTGGGCTGTGCATGTCAGGAATTGTTTGAGAGAATTGGGTCTTGGTGCGTATTGGAGGAACACGAATGCAATTACTTCACAATCGAAGGATATTGTTAGAGATGCCACTCTTGCTAAAGTACTGCAAGATGTTCTTGAGAAAACTCTTGGCTCAGTGCCTCTAGAACGATACATTTTTATCAAAACTAAAGCAGGCTTTGAGGACTACCTAGACTATGTAACCCCAAAACATGAAAGGGCACTTTGCATCAAATTTCGCCTAGGTATTTTACCAACAGCTTTGCTGAAACATGGTTGGCAGAGGGCTGTTTCACCGATGGGCCCTCTGCGTAACAGCGTTATTGAGGATTTCAAACATTTTCTATTGCTGTGTCCAGTTACATTGCCACCGAGGAAGCGCTTTCTTACACCTCTTTTCTGAAATCAGGGCTGTACAACTATAGAGGAGGCCATGATGATTTGTTTGAATTCAACCGACAACCCTGCAGTATTTGCCACCTGCACATTTCTTAAATGGGCATGGTGTCTATGTTCAAAGATGTTGCTGGAGATCCCTTGATAAATGCCTGGTTTTATACATTTTAATTCTTGTATTATGATGCAAATGTGTATGTGTTGTCGATTTTATTGATGTATGCTTTGAAGACATTTCAGTCGAAATAAACCTAGTTGAATTGAATACAAAATCGTCACACGTTTGGTAAAATACATACAAAGAGTATATGAACCAATCCCACTTTATTACTGAAGCAAAAGTCTTTCAGAGCAGGAGCTGGCAGCATAGAGCAGAAATCACGAATCATTGTCGTTGATGCTCTAAGTGAGGGCGGTTGGCCTGCTTGCATAGTCACTCTGCATGTCAGGAACAACATGGGTTATTTATAACGCCCTTAATACCCAGAGGTTTCTAAGAGCGGACCCGGGAATCGAACCTGTGTTGCTCCGTGTCGTCTTGCTTCCAAGGACATGTCAGTCAAGCCCTTTGAAGGTCCAGCCACACACTGCTGTGGCCCCTCCAGAGATACATCTGTAACAAACCGAACATAGGTCATTCAGCAATCGCGATCCCCGAATCATTACTATATAGAGATGCATATGCTGAGGGGAAAAATTGAGCCTGAGGGGAAAACCAAGACCCTATAAAAGCAGGGAAGAACGTAGTAGAAGTGAGGGAATTTGGAGACGAAGCAGAATCAAGGCATTGGTGTGAAAGAGACCCTGGGAGGAGCTGAAATGAGAGTGGAGTTGAGAGAGTGAGAGAGACAAGGCACAATGTAGGAGGAGGAAAGTGTGAAGGTGGAGGAGAGGAGTAAGAAGATCAGGAGAAGATTGACGTTGAAGGGGAAGGAGGTGGAGTACAACAAGAAGGAGATTTGTGTGAAGTGGCAACGCATCGAAGAGAGACAGATGAAGTTAGTAGAAGGAAGTCCTATAAAAGATGGATTTGTGAGAAATCCCTTAAATTCAAGCTTATGTGGATGCATTGAGGAGGCAGACAAGGAAAGATTGGTGGGAACTAGAAGGGCACCCAGACAGGGGTGGAGATTAGTTCCACCGAACCAGCCTCCAGTGCTAGCCTGCGGTCATACTGCCAGGTGACAGCTCAGGGGATGGACCTGGAGAAATCCAACCTTTACCTTGGCGGCTGCCTAGGCTTGACTAGCAGGCCCTTGTCTGGCCTTAGGATAAAAAGACAAGGTTACCTGGAAACCACCCAAACGAGGAGAGGGAGTGGAGCAGATGGACCTGAAATTCAACAAGCCAGTAAAGAAGAGTTAGGAACGCTTGGGATACCCCAGGAGTGTGGGTGACTGTGTCTTGCAAAGTATCAAGCAGGAAACTCGGGGATTAACAGTGGCGTAACAGATGCATTTGATTTTAATCCAAGAGAATTTACTCCACATCTGTTTTGTACCTCTTATCTGTATGCAAATACCACCCATGTTTCTGAGGCTTGTATCTGCAGAGAATTACATGCTTTGCATAGTCTGCCATCTAGTGGTTGGCATGGAGTATAACACTTCTTTTTTTCGTCTTAGAAAAAATGACGTCAACAGGGGCGTGCCGGTCATACGATCCCTATCCTACATGTACCCATGATCCCTCACAAATCGACATTTTCAGATTGTTTTTTTTTCTGCCATGACGCCTGCAATGTGTGTGTGTATATGTATATATATTTCTGAGGCTTGTGGAATCTGCTTAGATCACATGCTGTGCATAGGCCGACATCTAGTGGAAGCTGCGGAGTATTACAATTTGTTTTTCGAAACTCGAAAATGAGCGTCGACACAGGGCGTGCCAGTAATACTATCCCTAGTGTGACGTCCACTGTACCCAAGATCCCTCACGCGTCTAGGATCCTCAGATTGTTTTTTTCCGCCATACTGGTCGGAAGCATTTTGCGGAGTCCCCTGGCCTTTGCCATACTTTTGCTAAAATATTGATTTATGTACATCTTTCCCCATCCCAACGTCGAACTTCGACACTCGACGCCGGCTGGAGAAGAAATCGACCGTCGGCTGCTGCACGACGGATTTGGGCCTCGGAAGGCCTCTGGCCTCGGCCCTGCAAGTAGGGAGAGTGGGGGGTTGGACATACTCTACACTCTTGGTATATAGGTACACCTTATACATTTCCTACACTTAACAGCCCGCTGCCTCAAGGTGCGTATGGATGGTACCCCTTTTCAATTCTGCCCCAAGTGCAATCGCAAATACCCTTGGGTCGACAGGCACGCCACGTGCAATCTCTGCTTGCCGAGGGACCACCCCGAAGCGAACTGCAGAGCGTGTAGTAGGTTTAAACCTAAGACACTTAAGGACCGTTCGACGAAGCGTTGGGCCCACCATGCCAGGTAGGCAGCCATGGCAGCGGAGGGTGCCTTCAGCGACGGCAGCGACGCCGTACTTTTTGACGGCGAGGGCATTACGGCGTCGAAAGACAGCCGAGCGCAGGTCCCCGACCTCGGAAGGTCGTCCGGCAGGGCGGCTATGGGGAAGACCCCCGGCGACACAAGCGCTTCACACACCACACACACTAAACACACAAAGTCCAACCGAGACTCGACGACGTCGAGTTCTCGGAAAGAGGCACAAACAGAACGGTCCGATTCGGTGTCCTCTGGGCGTTCTCGATCGAGATCGCCGCATGACTCCAGGCAATCATCCACTCTTGCCAAGAGTGCCTCGCTCCCTAGGCTAACAGAAGTTCGATCGTTGGAGGACGAAGACGACTTCCACCCCCAGGCCGCGCTCCAGGAGTCGGAGCCCGCAGACAAGATCAGCGCGGCCCCACGCTCGAATGACAGGGACTCTACCCCCGATCCTCGACGCCAGGCGTCGAAAACCTCCGGAGCCACAAAAGGACAGGGAAAACACTTTTCCACTCACGGGGAGGGGGGAAAACAGCAGAAGAAGCAGCCTTTGCACTCTTCCACACCTGTGAAACATGCCACTCCCCCTAAACAGACAGACAAGACCAGGTCTGCTGATATGTCTAAAACCAGCAAATCTACTTAAGATAAATCTCTGAGACTTGCTGAGAGAGTCATTCCCAGTTCCAAAAAATGGTCGAGTGAAGACATAGATAGGGTCATGTCAAGGATGTCTTCTTTGGCTGACTTTTACGATAAAAATCCAGACCATTTCCTTTTGTATGATCCACAAGGGGCGACACCCTCAGGCTCCAACGATCCTATCCCCCCGAGTAAGAAGCCCCGGTTTGAGACACCGATGAGGTCTACAGACCCCTTTGACGTACAACCATACTCACGACCATACACACTGTATCAAGGAGAGGCTTCCTTTGGTGAGGACCAAGAATTTGGCATAGTAGAAGAACAAACCGGGACGGGCTACTATGGGGATGACGAGGACCAAGAAGAGGAAGAGGAAGACCCTGAAACCTACAGAGTAGATTCCCCGGTAGAAAACAAAGCCCCGGTTACCGACTCCCCTGTCGATAACCAACCCCTCCTAAACGAGGTTCTCGCACGTGCAGCAGAACATTTCCATATTGACACCCACGGTGTCCAGTAGGAGAGGGACTTCGCTGAGGAGTTAGTGGGAGAAAGGAGGCCTGTTGCCCAGACCATCCCTATCCTTAAGTCCATTCAGCGAAGAATAGACCCGTCCCTGGTGAACCCGAACCTCACCAGAGCAGTCAATGCCAGGGTTGAAAAACTTTTCAGGGCAGCCCAGTCTGACCCTCTCTATATAAGAGGACATCTGAAGCCAGACTCCCTAGTTGTCACTAACACTCGTAAGAGGGCTGGAACACCCTTGTCATCGTCCGAAGCTCCTCCAGACAAGGAGAGCAAAAAACTATATGGTTTCGGCAGGAGAGTAGCCTCAACGTCCGCCTAACAGGCAAGGATTGCAAACTCCACCACCCTGTTGGCCAGCTACAACTGCCATCAGTGGGAAGAAGTCACGGCACTCATAGCCTCTGCTCCGGAACCTTTAAAGGGCCAGTTAGCTCGGATTTCCGCAGAGGGTAGAGCCGTGTCTGGTTGCATTTTGAAAGCAACCTTTGACGCCGCGGACAACGCAGGCAGATTGATAGCAGAAGGCACTGTTATCAAGAGACATGCGTGGTTACGGCAGTCTGGTTTTAAGGCAGAAACCCAGGCATCATTGTTGGACAAACCGGTGGAAGCCGATCGGTTGTTTGGTAAGGCGGTCGAGGACGCACTGAAGAATGCCAAGGATGAATACGAGACACTCAAGTCCCTTGGCCAGTTAACCAATAAACCCCCTAACCAGAGAGGGAATAGTAATTTTCGTCACCCACGCGGCCAAAATTCCCAGAGAGGATCTAACTATACCCAGGGGCAGGGTACACAGTGGAACAACAGCCAACAGTCTACCCAGGGTTACGGCAGGGGTAATAGGAGAGGTCGTGGTAAAGGCAGAGGTAACCCCAGCAAAGGAGGCAGCACACCTCCACCAAAGCAGTGAGGCTCAGTTCAGGGTCCCTTCTCGCGCAACCCCAGTAGGGGGACGCATTTCCAACTTCACCCATGCTTGGGAAGGGATCACATCAGACAGATGGGTGCTGTCAACAGTATCCACAGGGTACTGTATAGAACTACTGCAGCGTCCCCGGAACCATCCTCCACGACAAAGAGTACACTCCTTAGAACATCAGAAGATTCTCCTCGAGGAGATCACCATTCTGCTAGAAAAGGACGCGATAGAACTCGTCCCGGGACACCAGGTAAACAAGGGTATTTATTCAACTTACTTCCTTGTGCCAAAAAAAGATTTGACAATGCACCCAGTATTGCACTTACGGCCTGCCAACAAGTATGTCAAGCCCCAAAAGTTTCGTATGACTACGCTACAAGAGGTAATCCCCCTCCTAAAAAGGGGGATTACATGGCAACCTTGGATATGAAAGATGCCTATTTTCATATTTCCATGTTCCCAGCGCACAGAAGGTACTTGCGCTTCAAGGTGGACAGTCGGCACTACCAATTCAAGGTACTGCCCTTCGGGATAGCTTCAGCACCAAGGGTATTCACCAAGGTACTGGCGGTGGCGGCTGCACACCTACGCAGGGAGGCAATCCCGGTGTACCCTTATCTGGACGACTGGCTCATAACGGGGGAAACCCCAGTAATTTGCAGGACAAACATTCAAAGGACTATCGACCTCCTCCACGAATTAGGCTTCTCAATCAACGAGAAAAAGTCAAGCCTGGTGCCAAGCACCTCCAAACAGTTCCTAGGAGCAATCCTAGATACTCAAGAGGGGTTGACCTTTCCTTCAGAGGAAAGAATTCGGAATATACTACTGCAAATTCCGCAATATCAGTCCGGTCACCAAATAACGGTACGCAAAGCAATGCGTTTACTGGGCATGATGGCGTCATGTATTTACCTGGCCCCCAACGCGCGCCTGTGCATGCGTCCCATGCAAGAATGGTTGGCGAAACAGTGGTCTCAGGCAAGTGGTCAGTGGGACGATCTAGTGGTCGTTTCGCCAACACTAGTACAAAGCCTTCACTGGTGGACAAGAGAGAATCTTGCACAGGGAAAACCCTTTTACGATCCCGAAGTACAGGCAGTAGTCACTATCGATGCATGTCTGACGGGGTGGGGAGCTCACCATCTCCACCACACAGCTCAGGGTCTCTGATCTCCCTCAGTGGCCAAGAACCACGTCAACCTGCTAGAGCTTCTGGCAGTATTCAGAGCGCTTCAAGCGTTCGAGCCCCACCTACTAAACCTGTCAGTGCAAATCCGGACGGACAGCACAACAGCCATGTTCTACCTGAACAAGCAAGGAGGGACTCGTTCGCCAAATCTGTCCAAGCTTGCCCAGAAAATCTGGATATGGGCACTCAGACGGAACATCTTCCTGTCATCACAACATGTTCCAGGGGAGCTCAATTCCCTAGCGGATGCTCTGAGCAGAGACTCCCTCCCAGAGGAACACAAATGGGTTCTACACAGAGAGGTCGTAGAAAATATCTTCTCTCAGTGGGGTTTCCCCACTATAGACTTATTCGCCACAAGCGAAAACAGACAATGCCCAGGATTTGCATCCAGGTTCCCTCAACCAGACTCCCAGGGGAACGCCCTGTGGATGAACTGGTCAGGGATGTTTGCGTACGCTTTTCCACCAACTCCTCTCATCAGGAAGGTGGTGAACAAGATGAACAGAGAGTCGATGACGCTCGTCCTAGTTGCTCCCATGTGGGCAAGACAACCGTGGTTCCCACACCTACGCAGGATGGCGGTGTGCGAGCCCATCAAACTTCCAGCCTGGTACAACCTACTGTCCCAGCACCAAGGTCAAACAGTGCATCAGCAACCCAACTCAATGAACCTGGCAGCATGGCTCCTGAGGTCATAGAGTTTGGACATCTCAATTTACCACAGAGGTGAATGGACATCCTAAAGGAATCTAGGAAACCAAACACAAGGTACTGTTACTTTGACAAGTGGAAGAGATTTGTTATCTGGTGCCAGAGTAGACAAATCAACCCAGTTGATTGCACTCCTTCCACTATTGTTACATACATGCTCCACCTGCTAGACGCAGGATTGGTTTTTAACTCACTGAAAGTACACCTGGCAGCCCTGTCGGCATACACCTGTCAGGCTGAGAGGTCCTGAGTCCGAGGAAGCTGCTGAACCCCCGACGATCCCCCTGAAATGTTATTCCCAGAACTAGATTTCAATTCAGCTCTGTAAACTACACCCCAAAGGGAAAGGGGGAAGTGGATAACAAAACAACACCAGGCA
This sequence comes from Ambystoma mexicanum, assembly GCF_040938575.1. Taxonomy (NCBI): domain Eukaryota; kingdom Metazoa; phylum Chordata; class Amphibia; order Caudata; family Ambystomatidae; genus Ambystoma; species Ambystoma mexicanum. The sequence continues at coordinate 391,976,506 of NC_090938.1, forward strand.
GACTGCGTCAAGGCTAACCAGAGCTGAACCTGCAGAGGATATAAGAAAAGCAGATACAATTCCTTTATTTACTTAGTTAACCTTAGGAATGGGAAAGACTTTAAATCCTTAACTAATAATTAAGAATCATACCTGGCTCTTCTCTTGAAATTTCTTAGAGAAGCTTGTAAAGAAGCTGAAAATCTCTCTTACTTGAGACTCTTGAAATTCACAGCAACTTCTTACTTTGGGAAAAACTGGAAAGCTTAGTTCTTTGTCTTTTTTCCAAAATGCACTGGTTGTCCAGTTAAATTGTCTTTATATATTCTTTCTTTTTCTTTCAAACTTTTCAAACTATTTACAATTCAATTGAGTTTGTGAATTCTTGAAGAAAACACGTGTTAGACTCACACGCGGGTTATTTCCATACAGATGAACTTCACGTTGAAAACTTCCTGGGTTGAAGAACACGCGCACGGTAAGCAAAATCCACGCGCAGAAAACACACGCGCTTGCCTAACCACGTCACATAGAATTCACGCGCAAAGAGTTCACTCGCGAATGAATACACACGATTAAAAGGACACGCGCAAGAAACCACACGCGCAATAAACTTCTCACGCGGCAATCAGATTATCGCGTCAGGAAGCACACGCGCTATAAACTCACACGCTTTAAAGTTCTCGCGTGACGAATGAATCTCACGCTAGGCGCACCCGCGCTAGAAAACACACGCGCTCTTGAGTTCTCACGCGACAAACAGATTCTCGCGCTAAGGAGGACCCGCGCTGGAAAACACACGCGGTCTTGAATTCACACGCGACTAACAGATTCTCGCGCTAAGGAGCACCCGCGCTGGAAAACACACGTGCTCTTGAATTCACACGCGACTAACAGATTCTCGCGCTAAGGAGCACCCGCGCTGGAAAACACATGCGCTCTTGAATTCTCACGCGACGAACAGATTCTCGCGCTAAGGAGGACCCGCGCTGGAAAACACACGCGCTCTTGAATTCACACGCGACGAACAGATTCTCGCGCTAAGGAGCACCTGTGCTGGAAAACACACGCGCTCTTGAATTCTCACGCGACAAACAGATGCGCGCGCTAAGGAGCACCCGCGCTGGAAAAAACACACGCGCAGTTGAATACACTCGCACGCGCCAAGGTTCAACGATATTCTCAGATTACAAGTAGTACGCGTATTTACAATTAGCGTTCAAGCGCACTCAGGGAGTTCAATAGTACAAGTATAAAGACAACTTTTTACGAATTTTCAAGGAAAATGTCATTAGGATGAACAGAGTTGCAGTACAAATAAAGTCACTTATCTCCTGAGCAAATTCATAAGGATCTTCAGTGTTTCCTGTCTTCAAAAAACGAATTCCTGACAACTGATAGCTACTCCAGAAACCCCCAAGAAAGTAGCCGCTCAACTGCAAACGCCTGAAGGATAAAATCCACCAGGCCCAAGTCTAAAGCAGGAGCAGCCACTAAACACGTCCTCTCAGCTGGGGTATAGATGATGAAAGGCACAGAGTGACAGTTTAGAATGTTCATTGTTGTTCTGCAGTGTCTTCTAACCAATCAGAGCTGTCACTGTGAGACTCCATTTTGCCTTGGGTCAGAACCAGGATTCTGAATCAGCAAGTTAAAGCCAAACCAACTACAATAGAAAACTTCCCACCCACACAAGGATAATCTGAAAAGGATAAATAAAGAGAAATAATGAGAAGGAAACTTGAATAAGGGAAAATAGCCTGAATAGGGGAAGGAAACCTGACAACACCACTTCCCATAACAAGGTCTCGTGGTGGAAAGTACCAGTAGTTAAAGCCTTCATGGAAGGAGTAAAGAGACTTCACCCTCCTATTTCAAACCCACCACCAGGGTGGGGCCTTAATGTGGTGCTATCTAAGCTCATGGGACCCCCTTTCGAGCCCATGCATAAAAGCAGTCTCAAACACCTGACTTATAAAACGGCCTTCTTAGTAGCTATTACTTCTATAAGAAGGGTCAGTGAAATTCAGGCTCTGTCAGTGCAGGATCCCTTCTTTACTATCCATAAAGACAAACTGGTTTTACGCACACACCCTAGGTTCTCACCTAAGTTTATATCTAAATTCCACGTAAACCAGTCCATCGAGCTTCCGGCTTTCTTCCAGGACCCTCAAAGCTCGGCTGAGGTGAAACTACACACCCTAGATATGCGTAGGGCGGTCCTCTACTATGTAAATAAAACCAGACCGCTAAGAAAAACAGATCAACTGTTTGTCTCCGTAACTACAGGCAGAGAGGGGGATCGCGTCTCTAAAGGTGCCATCTCGAAGTGGATTATTAACTGTATCCAGCTGTGTTACTCACTCTCTGAAAGAACTCTGCCTTTCACGCCAAGAGCCCACTCTACTAGAGGCATTGGGGCCACTCTGGCTTTCATTGCAAATGTACCCCTTGACACCATTTGCAAAGCAGCTACTTGGAGCTCTATTCACACTTTTACTCAGCATTACTGCATTGACACCCATTCCAAGGCAGATACACAAGTGGGACAAGCGGTTCTAAGACACTTATTTGCTCATGACCCTTCTCACATCCCACCTCCTTCTTCAGGTACTGCTCGCTAATCTATGCACAGCATGTGATCTAAGCAGATTCCACAAGCCTCAGAAGGGATACATTACTCACCGTAATCGTATTTCTGATGCTTGTATCTGCTTAGATTCACATGCGACCCACCCTTCCTCCCCTCTGAGAGAAGGTGCATGGTTGCTTGTGGTCTTACCTTTCTATCTATCTGCTTGGATTATCTGTACTCGCGCTACTCCTCATGCTACCTCATGTCAGAAAAATACAATCTGAGGATCCTAGACGCGTGAGGGATCTTGGGTACAGTGGACGTCACACTAGGGATAGTATTACTGGCACGCCCTGTGTCGACGCCCATTTTCGAGTTTGGAAAAACAAACTGTAATACTCCGCAGCTTCCACTAGATGTCGGCCTATGCACAGCAGGTGAATCTAAGCAGATACAAGCATCAGAAATACGATTACGGTGAGTAATGTATCCCATATATATATATATATATATATAGAATAAAAACAGCTGTGTAATGCCAGACTCCTACATACAAAAATCTAGGGTAGAATTGGTACTTTATCAGGCTAAAGGACTCTGCGGGCCAACGTACAGGCTCTGCCCATCTCTACAGTCCAACTTTTCACATATATCCACGCACTGCATACACCTATTAAAAACAAACAGAGATATTATAAATGACAATAAATAGAACATTCTTACCTCAATTTTAAGCTGTAGTGGAGTGAAGGAGCAAAATCTAAACTGCCCGCTGGGAATGGTACAGATGTCGTCTGCCATAAGTGTTGGGGGTGGATACGTCCATCAGATAAGAGCCCAGTCCCCCGTCTACTGTGGCTGATGTGAACATTAAGAGCTCAGGAATGCAAGCATCATAAAACATGATGGGGGAGGGAGAGCTGAATGGGGAAGGAAGTTTTCTGCAGTTTTAGGTGATTCTTCCTATTTTAACATGTGGCCTAGCATTTTCTCTGTCCCTTTCCCCATGAAGTGGAACTAACTGCATTTCTGCAGAAAACATCCTTGCCCGTTCGGCTCGCTTTCCCCCATCATGTTTTATGATGGCTGCATTCCTGATCTCTTAATGCTCACACCAGCAACAGGAAACAGGGGCCTAGGTTCTTATCTGATCGCCACCTCCACCACACTTATGGAAGGAGACAGCTGTTCCATTCCACGTCGTGCAGTTTAGCCTTTGCCCTTGCACTTTAATACAGCTCGATATTGAGGTAGGCATTTTCTATTTATTGTCCTTCATAATATATATATTTAATTGTAATGGGTGTATGTAGTGTGTGTACATATATACAAATAGCAGAACTGTGGAGAAGCGGCGCAGCATCTAAGTTGGCCCACAGAGACCTTTATCCAGATAAAGTGCCAATTCTGCCCTATATTTCTTAATATATATTTATATATATATTTGTTCTTTTTTACTGGCGCATTGCTGTCTTGCAGTAATGCAGGGTGTTAAGAAAGATTTCGTAATTGTGGGTAATTTTCCTTCCATGTGGCAACCCCTAAACTTTTTGCTGTTGTTTTTCACCTTGTTCTCGACTTTGCCAGAGAAGTGCAGCCTTCTGGCGCACTTCTCTGGGCTTTCGCTCCATTCTTACGGGGAAACTGACATGCCCTTAAGACAGTCAGTACCGGGAAACGCTGTTTTCCGTAGTTTCTTTTATCATGTTGCGGCTTTCGTGCAACATGACACAAGAGGGCATTGTAAGCTAAGTTACTGCTCTCTTGGGTCTATAGCCTTCTACAGGCCCCAGATACTCTTTTTGGATTGTAACTGATCGGTGCAAGTGAATCACGGACGGGAATGGTGGCAGCGATCGTTTCTTGTGTTTTGAGCTCCTTTTGGCGTTTTAAGCGCGTTTCTCGCGCTTAGCCCAAAATGGTGGCCTGGCTCCCAAAATGGCCAGACCACGAGGCTCCTTTGTCCTGTCCGCTGACCGTCTTGCTCCCTTCACCTTCCCCAGGTCGAGCCGACCCGGGGCCTTCCTTATTTGGGCATGTACTTTCCCACGAAACACGGATGCTTTCGCGGGCTTCTACAGGCCTTGTGTGTGCCTCCAGGATGTGGGCTGGGATGTCTGGTCCCAATACACATCCTGGGTGCCAGAGAGTCTAGGGTGGTGTAAATGCCTGGGACCACCGTGGTCCGTGATAGGTCCACGAATGGTGTGAGTGTTGATGAGCGGATCTCCCATTGGGTCCCCTCCGTTTTGGCGCGAAGGGAACCGTGGATAAGGGGGGGCTGGAAACACCACTACTAGGTCGATCTCCTGAGTTCTCACGAACAAAGGAATACAGGAGCCAAGTATCCTGCAACCACGAGGCTGAACCGAGGAATCGCTGGTGACCCGCTGAAGGACTGCTCCTCTGCATTGCTGTCGCCTTGTGAAACCCTTTTTACCTCTGATCGAACCAGAAGGCCTGTACTGGTACTTCGACCCTTGGAATAGCGGGGACAGCTATTCTCGGCATCTTCACCATCTCCTGCTCGTAAGCCTTTGGAAGCGTCTCTGGCCATCCAGCAGACTGACCACCCTACACAGGAGTCTTGCTCTGTAACCGCCGCCAGGTTGTGTAGTATTTCTAGTCCTTGTCACTCTCACACGATTCGTACACTTGGCGTTCCCAGGTCTGAAGTGAGTAGTGTACATTTGACTGAGATACACACGGCCGCTCCGTTGCCCTGCTGTGGTAACAAACTGTGCGGGTTCACTTCGTTTGGGACATCTTTAACTCAACTCTGCTGCTGCAGAATCAACACGACGACGAGACGTCCCCTGCTCTCCTGAACCTGCCAGCGACTGAAACTGACGCGGAGAAGCCTGGGTCTGCTTGCATAAGGGACCGGTGAATAGCATAGCTAGGAACTGGTCGCCCTCCTGCAGGAGCCCATAGCTTTTCCCCGCTGTGTCAAAACAGCACGCCTTTCCGTACTCGCGCTCTGCTTCTGCCCACAGTGGAGGCTGCGCTTGAGTCGCGGAACTCTGTTCTTCTTCATTTGTGCACTAAACTGAACTGCCTGATTCCCTCGAAGAGACTCCCCTTTTTGCCCGTTGGCACCAGTGTGTGCAGGTACTTTTGAGCACAAGGCTCCACTCTTCGTAGGGCTCGGACTTCCTTTTAGTTAGGTGCCTCTGAAGGCGGACTGGGTCTAAGCATTATTTCGCACTGCCTGTTTTCCTTCCCTTTTAGGTGGACTACACATTTCGTGCATCTAACGCTTGAGACTTGTTTGTATTTGTATATATTGTATTGGTATGGTATGTGTTGGTTTACTAGAGTTGTATTGTGATTTCTCGCTACGGTCATTGTTTTAAAGGCCTTGGAATAAATGTGTATATATTTTTAATATAGCACCTGTTTGGAGTAGTTTGTAAGTGTCCTTGCTTTGTGTGCTCATTGCGGGCTTTCAGTCACCCTCACCCCTCTTGAGACCTAGTCTTGACCGCCGCGATCGCTACCCTGATTGGTCTGGATTGTCCAGAGGTTACCCTGTTCCAAGTAATTAGGTTGGCCTTCTGAACCTCTGCGCCGCCAGGACAGAGTTCAGAAATCCGTCTTAACACAGGGCGGTGTGACGAATCAAGGGTATTTGTCTCTTCTCCCCAAAGGGGAGCCACCCTCGCCCTTTGAGGATAGGAAGGGGAGCCCTCTTCGCCAGACCCTCCCTAAGCCAATACCATATCTGCATACATGGGACTGCCTGCGATGAAGATCAATCTGTCATCCTTCTGTTTGGCTTAAGGCAATATGGGAACAAAACAGCCATATCAAGAAAGATCTGCAAATAAATGGGACAAGTAACCTTTGTGAGGAGAGAGAGTATGGGACACAGGGGAAGCCCCTGATGTGATCATGCCTTGGAGAGGCGGAGCAGAGCAAAGTGGCGGAGCCCGCGACTTTTGGAGAGGCGAGGAACACCAAGGAGAGACTCCAGAGAGCCGACTAATCCCGCAACGGGACAACATTGCAGAAACGGGAACCTAAGACGCGTGCAAGGCGGTGGCGTGACCACAGCTGCTTTGTGGTGGGCAAGACGCCCAACGAACAATGCAGAGATCACCGTAGAGGCGGATCCTGTTAGTTATCTGCAGCCCGTGTCCGTAGACGGCGCCCTAGGTCAAAGGAGCCGGCGAAGCCAGGCACAGAGAAGCACAAATGAGAAGTCGAGTACCCAAGTGCATGCTGATCCCCGCAAGGCTCCCCTGCGTTGAAAAAGGCTGGGGGGAACGGGAGAGCCGGTAGGCCACTGTGACGAAGTAGTGGGAGGAGCGAGAACTCTCAATACCCCTACTATGAAATACGAACATTAAGTAAAGAGAATTGGGAGTATCAGAAACCAATACAGATTCCAAAATGGCGGCTGCCGTAGCAGGACGTGTCTGACTGTCTTTCATCACAGGGCCGCACCACACAAGCCCATTAATAATGCGTATCGGGTGAGTCTGTGCCTAAATATTGTGAAACTAGTTGGTGTGCCACAAGCAGAGAGGAGAACGCGTCATTGTGCACCTCGGAAGTGCTGAACTGCACGGGGAAGCCCGGGCAACAGAGAGTCCGACGCAGCGGGACAGCCGCGCACAGCCAGACCCTGCAGCGTAGACCCATTGAGCCGGAGACCGCGAGCGTGAGCACCCGGGTCGTGCAGCGGGATTCGCCCGCATTGGGGCCCCTGCGTGGGGGCAGGACGAGATGCCATCGGAGTGCGTACCGGGGTTCGCCTCTCTCCCTGGTCGGCTCCCCCCGACCGCGGTGCCCACATCTACCACCGTGCGCAACCACCTCAGCGCGGGGCTGCCCGTGCTGGGAGGCACACTGAGGGACCCGGAGTGAGCCAGGGCGAATGCCCGCGGTCCCCCGACGGCACTGGGACCATGTACTTGAGCAGGGCATTCAATGGCCTGGGGGGAAGGACCGCGAGGGGGAAAAGCATCTCAACAAAGGCACGGAATCTTCACCTGATCCCGCGACGGTCTCCACCCAGGCGCCCACGGGCACTGCTATCAACCCCCAGGAACGGGTGCACACCCTCGGGGGCACCACTGCAGCGGCCTGACTGAAACTACCTACAACAGGTGGGAGCGCACCCTGCATGAGCTAGCAGTGAGGCCTCCCGGAGCGGGATCTTCATATCCATTAAACAACGACAAGCATCCACACAACGGCTGTCTCCACATCTTACAATCAGGGGGACGCTCCTTCATCTGGTGCCACGGCCACATTCAGCAACCACTATTAAGGGGCGCCATACTTACATTCAACGGCCTAGGGGGAAGGGCTACGCAGGGAAAAGCAATCCACCAGAGGCACGGAATTATTCACCACCTGGGCCCGCAACGATCCCCATTTGGGCGCCCGTGTGCACCGCCATCAGCCCCCAGGGAACGGGTGCACGCCCTCAAAGACAACCCCACAGCGGCCCAATTGACTCTCCGTACAACAGGTGAGAGAGCACACTCCATAAGTGTTAGCAACAAGGCTTCTCGGAGGGGGGATCCTCATATCGGCTGAACGACAGTTGGCAGCCACATAGCAGGACTTCCCCCACATCAGAAAACCAGGGGCTCCCTCCGTCATCTCACGCCATGGCCGCATCCAGCGACCACTACTACTCAAAGGCACCATTTCCTGGAGCAAACACACAAACACACACATTCCTGAGAAAGGCCAAAACCTGCACAGTGAGCTCGCTGAATAGACCCTCCCAGGGTGCAAGCCGTTTCTTAAATGAACTGCCAAAGCTATAACTGGGAATCCTCTACAGAAGTTTCGCTCAGCCCCTCTGCGCCCCCCGCAACCCAGCTCCACCAGGTTTTATACGGTGCATTAATGTCTAAATCGAGGGTGAAGACTCTGGCGCAGTCCCCCCCAACCCCCGCAGAGAAAACAAGGTAGGAACTTAAGGCAGCTCTGGGTGGCACAAGAAGACTCAACTTCCACCCGCTTATTCACAACCCATCTCAAAGCAACATGGAGGGGGGGGGCGGAATGAGTAAAGAGGACATACAAACCTGCTTCAAGGAGCTACAGTCACAACTAATCAGTTCTGTACAAGAACAATTCAAAATCCTTAGGGGCGAAATGAAACAGATAATTCAGGAAATCAAGCAGGACGTAGCCAAATTGGAGGAGAGGATTGACACAGTAAACTTCAGCAGGTAGAGAACGACTCCCTAAAAACGGATGAAACTCTGGACAGGATAGCCCAGACAACCATGTACCTGGAGCAACAGTGCGAGGACCTGGAAAACAGGTTGAGGAGATCTAACATTAGGATTAAAAAACTGCTTGAGTCTATAGAAGATGCAGACCTGATGACGACAGTGACGCAATTGTTCATCGAGGTCTTGGCTGACGATAAGGAACCAAGGGTGGGGCACTAAAAGAGCGGCCGAACCAGGAACGAGACCCCAGGATGTACTAGCAGCTGTAACCTCCTACATACAGAAGGAACAGATGCTTTGAAAGGCCAGGCAAGCCCCCCCCCCCCTGATGAGAGTGAATGGCCAGGAGGTGCAGTTATACCAGGACCTAGCTCAGTCCACCCTTCTCAAGAGACAGAAGATGGGCCCAGTGGTCTGCGATCTGTCATCAGTTCAGGTGAAATACAAGTGAACATTTCCTTTCGGCCTCCTATTCCCCTGGTATGGGGCACAGCACAAGATCACAACATGTGAAGAAGGTGAAAATATTCTGGGAATATCGAGTGGCGTGGAGGTTGCTCAACCTAAGCCCCAGAGGAAGATCCGGGGCCTGAGCCAGCAGGACGGCTGGTCAACAGTGCACAAGAAAGGCAGAGAGAGGAGGACCAAATAGAATACGTGGCTCACCAGGCTCACCAAGCTCGAGTTTGGTTTGAACAAGTGACTCACGCCTCAAATACCAATGGGAGGGAAACAAAAAGAGGGACTCGCCCGATCGGCCTTCAGCAGGCCAGGGAGAACAGTTAGAAAGGCACGGATGGAATCTACAGTGGGGTTTAGGACTCCCCACAAAGGGTTAACGAGGGGAAATATGGACCGGGAGCGCTGGACAATCCATACCAGGGCAAGTAGTAACCCGGCCCTGACCTCATGGGATCAAGGGGGGAATAATTAGGAGGGCATACAGTAATGGAACTGCGGGACGGCATACAAGCAGGGCAACAAGTACATCAAAAAGGATCAAGGGCGACACAAGGTGCTCAATCAACAACCTAACTGTGGCTAGAACAAACATGGCTATAGTGACAGTACTTTCACAGAACGTCAGGGGCATGAATACCCCCATGAAAAGGGCCAAACTGGAAAGACAAGCCTGGAAACAGAAGGCGGACATTTTATTGTATCAAGAAACGCACATAAAAAGAAGTGAGAAAACCCAGATCAGGATAAAAGGGGCAAAGCATGTCTTTCAGTCTAATGCAGAGGGAAAGAGGGCGGGGGTCCTGGTGGCCGTGACGGACACACTGAAAACTCAAATCCACGACCACAGAGTTGACAAGGAAGGAAATATGTTTTCCTGAACATTACACTAGAGGGGAGGCATGTAACCCTAGCATCCATTTACGCACCGAATGTGGGACAAGAATCCTTCATATTAAACATGCTGGGAGGGCTGGAGGAGATGTTATACTAGGGGGAGACCTGAACCTAGCATGGAACCCCACTTGTGATAGGAGCACTAAAACCAACAACGACTCGAAAGCCCCCTCGAAGGCATTCAGGAAAGCGTTTGAATCCCTCTCCCTGTATGACATATGGCGGGCGAAGAATGGGGAAAGACAAGGCTACACACATTACTCTCACCTATATAACTGGCTCTCGCGAATAGACTATATATGGGCATCTACGGATCTGATAGGACCTACCTTCACCTCCTTGATTTTTCCTAGCTCCCTCTCAGACCATGCCCCGATTGTAACGTCTATAGCTCTCAGGAACAGGGGAAATTGGGGTGGTCCTGGCGATTCCCAGCCGAACGTCTGCAAGATACTGCAATAGTAGAGGAAATTCGAGGGTACTTCACCGAAAACGACACAGGGGAGACCTCTCAGGAGACTGTGTGGGATGCCTTCAAAGTAGTCCTGAAAGGCGAATTAATTGCTCTGAAAGGTAGGAGAGACAAACAAATGGCGCAGTGGGAACAAGATCTGGAGGCTCAATTGCGAGAAGCACAGAAAGAGGCGGCGGCTAACCCTAGAAGGGCCAAGAAAAGGGCTATGAAACATATTCAGGGTCAATTAGAACTCCTCCAAACTCGGAAAGTTGATAAATCGCTCCTGAGGTATTACATACTCGCCAACAAGGCGGACAAACTATTTGCTCGGCAGCTCCGGGAAACTGCTAGACAGAGGACAATTCTAACACTGGCGGACTCCAGTGGTAATCGGAAAACTACCGATGATGAAATGGGCGATATTATGCAGACTTTCTTCCAAGACCTGTATCGCACTGGTAATCCAAACGAGGGAGAGCAGAGGAAATTTCTTCAGAATGTACCCCTGCCTCAACTATCGGGAGAAGCCCTAGAGATACTAGATCAAGACATCACACAGGAGGAAGTCCTATAGGCCATCAAACAACTCCCAAAGAACAAAGCACCGGGACCAGATGGTTACACTGAGGCCTTCTACAAAAAGTTCTGAACCTCCCTGGTCCCCATACTTACGGCACTCTTCAACACCTTCAAGTCTCGGGGGAACATCACACCCTCTATGAACAAGGCAAAAATAGTATTATTCCCAAAGCCAGATAAAGACCCCATCCTCCCAAGATCGTACAGACCAATTGCTCCGAGAAATTTGGATGCAAAGCTGGTTGACCGAATACTTGGCCTCTCTGGTGGATGTGGACCAGGCAGGTTTCGTCCCTACAAGACAAACAGCAGACAATACAAGGAGAGTATGCCACATAATAGAAAAGGCGGAGCGCACGAACACTAGGGAAATATTAGTAGCGCTGGATGCCGATGAAGCGTTCGACTGAGTCAAATGGTTGCAGCTCTTCCACACAATGGAACACTTGGGATTTGGGGAGTCCTACATGAGGATGATAAAGTCCAATTATAACAGTCCTACCTTAAGAACCTCAATCAATGGCCTCCTGTTCCAGGCTGTCACCCAGACGAGAGGAACAAAGCAGGGGTGCCCACTCTCCCCCCTCCTGTAAGCCCTGTTTCTGGAGCCTCTTCTGGCGAGGATACGTCAACTGCACCACATTAAAGGGATTCAGATGGGGGGGCTAGAACACAAAACTATGGCATTCCCCAATGATATGCTGCTAGCCCTAACAGAACCAACCACATCCTAACCCGCGCTTGTGAACGAACTGGAGGCTTTTGGAGCCATCTCAGGCCTCAAGATAAACAAAAACAAGTCGGAGATACTAAACTTAACAGCCGACCCATCTGCAATTGCAAAACTGGCTCAGACGCAAGAGGTGAAACTGGCACAGAACAGCATAACATATCTAGGAATTAAAATCACCTACACAATAACACGGCTATACGTGGCAAATTTCCTGAACTTACTTACCCAGCTGCAAAAGCTCCTGACAAGATGGTCACCCCTCTCCACCTCTTGGTGTGGGCAGATTACGGCAGTCAAAATGACAATTCTCCCAAAGGTTCTGTACTACTTCCAGGCCCTCCCGATAAGGATCCCCAAATCATTCTTTAGGTCCTTAAATAGGATGACATCTGCATACGTGTGGCAGCATAAGAAACCAATGGTAGCAATGACCACAATAACAGCACAGGTGAGTGAGGGTGGAATGGCATTTCCTCACTTCAGGAGGTACTACGAAGCGGCACAACTGCGGGTGATCAAGGAATGGGTGGCGGACTCCCCGCAGCCCAAATGGACGAAGCAGGACATAGCAGTAGCTGATGCCCCACTCTCAAATCTTCTTTGGTCCCACAAGAAACACAGACATTTGAACACCAAAATAAGTGAGAATATGAGTGCATCTCTTAACGCGTGGGACTCTGCAGTGAAAAGGGGGAACCTGACAACGCACCCATCCCCCTTCACACCACTGTTTGGTAACCCCGACTTCCCACCGGGGATGGACCCTAATGCATACACCACCTGGAAACAAGCAGGCTGCACTAAGATCTGTGACATGTATAACGGCCAGTCTCTAAGATCCAGTTGGGAGGAGAGGAGAGAATGGTCTGACCAGGGGAGGGGGTGACTAGTGGAGGGGAGAGAGAGAGGTCAGAGTGTATGAGGGCGTCCAGAGTGTGTCCAGCTGAGTGGGTTGGTCCAAAAGGGAGAATGGAGAGGGAAAGAGAGGTGCGGCGGTCAGTGAAGAGAGTGGATGCAGATCCAGGGGAGTCCAGTTGGATGTTGAAATCACCCAGGAGGAGGAGGGTGGAGGTGGATGAAATTAATTAAGAGCAGAAATCGGCCCATTCAGAGAGGAACCAGGTGGTGTCGCCTGGAGGGCGGTAAATGGCAGCAGTGGTCAGGGTGGAAATGGGAGAGATGATCAACTTGCAAACCAGGCTTTCAAAGGAAGGGTAGTGCTGGGTGGGTAAGATGGAAGCAGGTAGCCACTCAGGGAAGTTTAAGGCACCCCCAACCCCTGCCAGTGCGGTGAGATCGAGGCACGGAGAAGATTTTAAAGCCATCAGGGAGGTGGGAGTCAAAAGCAGTCACCGAGCTAGCACTGAACCATGTCTCTGTAAGAGCGAGAATGTCAAGGTCAATGTCTTCAAGAAGGAGGCAGATGTCAGCAGAGTGTTTGTTGGCTGAGCGGGCGTTAAGAGCCTCCAGATGGAGGCGGTCTCTGCCTTTTGAAAGTTTTCTGAGGTGGTGTACAGGGGCGTGGTACAGCAGTCAGAGGAGGGAGAGTTAAAGTGGTAGGGGGATATGCAGGAGAAGTAAGGAAGTTCATGAAAGAAGGCAGAATCCGGTCAAAGAGGAAGGGGTTGGGTTGTGGACCCTGAACCAGGATAGTGCCTGTGTGATAGACATTAACGAAGCAACGTGAGGATGAGAAGCCAGCCAAGAGAACTTCCCAATTTGTGCCACCATTAATGGTAGATGATGTGGAAGGAGAGAGAGTGGGGATGTGATAGGAGGTGGGAGGTCCATAGATCTGGAGAGGAGACATAGAAGAAGTTATCAGTGAAAACCTCTCTGGAGGAAGCACTGGCGTAGGTGTCTGAGATGGGAAGTCCAGGGTTTTCACTGAAGATGTCGTTTTTGTGCTTTTTTCTACTGGACTTTGTGAGAGAGGGGGGATAGGTGATAGTGTAGCAGCTAGAGAAAATAGAAGCGATAGAGAGAGCCATAGAGGCGCCAGAGGATAGTTGAAGAATGCAAGACGAGTGGCTGCACCGCACAGTTCTAGGAAGCCTAGTTGAAGTAATCACAATGACATAAATGCAATCCAGAAAGGAAAAGTATCAAGAGATAAGAGGTGCACAGATGTAAAAGGTACACACAGCCTAAAATCGAAATGTTTTTAAGAGAGGTGCAAAGATGGTAAAGCTACACAAAGCCTAACATTGACATGTTTTTAAAAAGGCCCTGATGCAATGCAAGAGAGGTGCACAGATGGTAAAGCTACACAAAGCCTAAAATCGAAATGTTTAAAAAAAGGCACAGATACAATGCAAGAGAGGTGCACCGATGGTAAAGCTGCACACAGCCTAAAATCAAAATGTTTTTAAAAAAAAGGCACAGATGCAATGCAAGAGAGGTGCATAGACGGTAAAGCTAAACACAGCTTAACACAGCCTAAAATCGAACTGTTTAAAAAAAGGCACAGATACAATTCCACTCTGCGACCCCTTTAGCTAATCCAGAATAGAGCAGCAAGACTTATCCTTGGCCATAAGCCCAGGGACCACATCTCTCCTGCCCTAAAAAGCCTCCACTGCTCTTGGTTGCTGCACAGATCAAATACAAATCCCTCTGCATCATCCACAAGGCTGTCTGGGGCCGGGGACCACGCTATCTGCAACTCTCTCTTACCAAATATTCTCCTTCTAGACCTCTACGCACCTCTAGCGCCAACTCTCTGTGTGTAAAGCGTTTCGCTAAACAGAGAGCAGGAGGCCACTCATTTTCCTCAGCTGGATTCCTCCCCTGGAACAGCCTCCCCGTCCCACTGCATCTTGAGCTGGACCTTCTGAAGTTCCAAAAACACCTCAAGACTCTCCTCTTTTCCTCCTCCTTCCCTTCTTCCTTCCTCTGCTAATCCCACAGTTGCTGTGATTGGTGTCTTGGACCCTTATGCATCCTCTGGGCCTCTGACCATTCACACCCAATCTCCCCAGCATCTGTCTTCCTTCAGCACTTGCCTCGGCACACCCTCCGCGCTGGACCCAACGCGGCTCCTGGCCGCATAGCACTTATCATACCTTGCACTTCATCTGTGGCTCACCCTCGAAAATTGACACCGCAGCACTTACCCCGCTGCCCTCTTTATTCCTGCACTTTGACTTTCTGAATACTCGCATTATTTTGTTGTATTTAACTGTACTGCTATCCCATGTTCCCTGCCTGCTTCCCTGTGGGCGATTTGAAACTGAATTTATTTCCTGTATAAGCATCTAACAAGCAAACTAACAATAAGAAGACAAGAACAACCACGACCAGGAGAAGAGAGGCCTATTTTGAGTTTTTCATATTAGTGCTAGGGTCAGGTAGAGTTAGGATTGGACCACAAGACAATATATACTTTTGACATCCTGACGACAGACTAGCACCTTAAGTTAATGTAGATAGGCAGGGCGATCCCTTAGTAATAGGGAAAGATAGGCCTTTATCTCATCATTTTCATGAAAGAAAAGATGACATGTCCTCAATATCTCAGACTCCTTCTTTCGACCAGCCACAAAGGGCACATGTGATACTTAGCAGATACAAGCCTCATAAAGATGATTATCGGATAAGTAATAATGGTCTTCTTGGGGTTTTGAATGTGCTTAAATTCACATGCTTTGCATAAATTAGCAAGCATCACCTGAAAAAGGTGGTGAGTGAGCAGCAATAGTGGAACAAAGATATTTTAACACTGCTCACCCAACCTGTGAATCAGCCCTTGCCTGTTAATCAACTGAGTAGTGCTGTGTAAATGGGTATTATATCAAAATAACAAGGACGGATACTGCGAGTCCCAAAACATTGAATTCTTTAATCGAATTTAAACACAGTTCATCAAAAAATAGAGGGGACTTTGGAGTATTAATTAAGGTGGGAGGTGGTGGGGTGCGGGCCCCCCCACATTTATTTTCGATTAACTGTGTTAAAATTCGAAGACAACATATTCTGTGTTTTGTAACTCACAGTAACATTTTTGTTGTTTTCACTTAGATACCTGTAAATGCTGTACCGAAATCCAAGTTGCTGCCTTTCAAATGTCCTCTAGTGGAGCATTAGTGTTGCCCCTGTGCTTCCTGTTTAGTGAGCTTTAGGTTTGAAAGGTAAACTGCCCGTCAGTAACAGAGTTGTGTACCCTTGATGACCCACCTAACAATGGTGACTTTGGTCACTGGGTCACCTACTACGCCAACTGTGAAAAGTACAAAGAATTGAACTGTCTTTCATAGTGCCTTTGTTTTATTCAGGTAAACCATGACTACTCTAGGCACATCTAGTAGGTGTAATGCCTTTTCCCCCTTGTTTTGAGAGTTTGGGAAAAAGAATGCAAGTCTATGGATTGGTTATAATGAACATTAGCAATGTATTTAGGAGAGAAACGTGGATGTGTACGTAAAGTCACCTTGTATTTGTGTATAGTTACAAAAGGTTCAGACACTGACAATGCTTGTAACTCGCTAACCCTTCTGAAAGATGTAACTGCAATTAGAAAAGCTACCTTGTAAGAGAAAGATTTTAAGGTGGACTTGTATCCTAGCTCAAAAGGTGCTCCCATGAGTCTTTGTAATACAATATTAACATCCCACCCAGGGCAAAGGTGGCTAATAGGTGGGTGAATTCTGTTAACCCCTCCCATGAAGGCTTTAACCACTGGAACTCTCCACCAGGGCATTTTATGCTGAGATGTACTGTAAGCTGCTAAAGCTGTCAGGTATACTTTGAGGCAGTTATAGACTATTCCTGAGTCTAAGAGATAAAGCGGGTAAGTAACAATGTGTATTGCAGAGCATTCAGTGGCGTTGATATCCTTTTTAGTGCACCAAATAACAAAACACCTCCATTTGTTGTAATAACAGTGGGTCTCATTCTGTGTCGACTGGTCGGGTAATAAAAGTGCCGGTATTCACGAATACTGGCACTTTCCCAGACCTGCAGGTCTGTTTGTGGGGCATCTGTTTTCGGTGCGCTACTGGTAACAAAAGCTGTCATTACCAGCACCGGTATTGCCGGTGCCAGTAATGACGGAAAAAGCCCCTCATGGAGTCCTATGGGACTCCATGAATGGCATTTAACACTGTCACTCCGGGGCCCGTAATCTGGTGGCCGGAAACGGTAACATGTGTCGGTATCCTGGCGGCTCTACCACTTGGATACCAGCAAATGATATAATGAGGCCAAATGTCTTGTGTTAGGTTTTCTGGCCTCCTTTAATATCTCTATGCCTCTTGTTGGTAGAAGCGTCCAAATTCTATGATTTCAGGAGCAATGCTGCTAAACACATTGTTAGCGGGCATGGATGTGTGAGATTGCCATGATATTGTGTTAGTAGGTTCTGGACTGGCTGGAGTTTGAATGGTGGTTGGGCCACCGCCTTTTGAAGATGAAGATACTATGGGCCTCATTACCACCCCGGCGCTAAACCATGGTGCTATTAGCACCATGGTCCATGCCGGGGTCCGCCATGGTGAATGGCGGAATTACCGCCCCATTCCAAGGTTGGCGGGGCGGTAATTCCCCATTTACCATGGGCCCTTCCCCATTCCCATTTTTGCCCCATAGGGCTCAATGGGAATGGGGAAGGCGCTAAGTACAGTGCCGCAAATTGCGGCACCGTACTTAGCACCAAGGTCCCTTTGCGGCACCCTACTTTAACGCCTGCTAAAAGCAGGCGTTAAGGTTGGGTCCCGCAAAGGGAACTCGTAATGAGGCGTTAAGGGTTTAACGGCGCCGACACCTTTTACGGCGCTGTTAAACCCTTAACGCCAGGGTCGTAATGAGGCCCTATGTCTATCTTGCCCGCATTGGTGCAATCAGTAATAGAGTTAGTCTCTTGTCTAGTAACTTGTGCACTACCTTCCAGAGAAGAGGTGTCTGGGGAAAAGAGTAAGCAAATATCCCGAACTACTCATCCATAGTAGTGACCCTTTTTGTGAGTACCTGGATGCAAAGCTTTCACATTTTCTATTTTGGACTGTTGCAAACCGATCCACTGTTGGCTTTCCCCACTTCCTGAAAATCCGTTCGAGTGTGTTTGTGTGGATTTCCCATTTGTGGTTTTCATTCAAAATCCTGCTTCAGCTGTCCGCTAGGTGCTTGTGATTGCCAGGGACATGCTATCTTTGAACGTAAATTCCTTTCTTGATGTGCCACTCCCGTATATCCTGTGCTAAAATTAACAGTTTAACAGAGTGTGTCCCTCCCCGTTTGTTTATGTATGCAATAGCTGTGGTGTTGTACGCTTTGGTTGTATATTTTTGTTTGGAAAGATATAAGTGCAGTCTTTATTGCCTGTACTCTAGGTCTTTTTTTGCTGTGTTGATTATTTTTGTGTCCATCTTCCTTGTGAAGTGAGCTCTTGTCAATGGGCCCCCGAACCTAGGAGTGAGGTGTCTGTTTTGATTGTAGCCTGTGTTGGAAGGGCCTAATTTTAAGGTTTTCTTTTGTCCACAAATGCAGAGCAGTTACCACCTCTTTTGACACTACCACTAGATCATCGCATTCGCTTGACACTCTGGACCATTGTGGTGAGAGCCACTGTTGAATCGTCCCCGTGTTCAGTTGTGCATGTGGTACTGGTCTATTCATGATGCCATCATGGCTAGTTATGTCATAACCTTTCTTACTGATACTTCGGTGCCTGCCTGGAAACGGGAGACTATGCCTGTACTCTTTCTGGTAATGGATAAGCATGTGCGTTTAGTGTGTCTGAAACAGGTCCTATCTACTCTTTTCTTCTGTGATGGTACTAGGCTTTATGGTGAAACCAAACCTGAAAAGGAAGTTGAGTAAGGGTAGATGGAAATGGTTTCCCTGCGTAGATGCAACGCTAGAGTATATAAAGGGCGCCTGGCGATGTCCTGATATGCCCAGGAGGGTACTGGTAGGTAAATAGATAGAAATCAGGGTGAGAGATCCGAGAGCAGCTGTCAAGTTTTTGAAGCTATTTTATTTTGCCTTCAAAAAGATTTTGCACAGATTAGTATTTTTAAACATTTACACAACTTTCGATAAGCACGAAAGGTTAGGTGGACAGATATTTCTTTTTTTTGCGAAATACAAATTAGTATCGTCCTCTTTTCTTGCGGAGGAACAATTTTCACAGTGATGCACGAGTATACAGTACAAGTGATTGATGACAGGGGGTGTCAACAGTGTGCAACCCAGGACTGTGATAGGTCCGGGGGTACTAGAACAACAATAGTGAACACAACACTATTCTACAAACACATATAAACAGGGGTTGTGCCACAGAAAATCGACATGACAGTGTTTCGGCCAAACTGGGCTGGGGTTAAGCCTGAGGTTGTAGTGGCCTTCATCAGGATGGTTTCTTACTACAGGTTATCTCCGTAAAGGAAATCTGTGGGGGAAGGGGAGAGCTGTCAGGATCTCGGGTAGTTAAGGTTTCATTTACGTATTAATAAATAATGGCTGATTGGTGCCTAAAAATACACTTGGAGTGTATTGCCAGTAGAACAGCTTACCGTCTGCTGTGGTGCAGCGGGGACGCTGTACTAAGGTCCTGTTATGGTTGCCGGACTATAGGGGACATGGGAAGACTCGTATGACTCGGGTCACTCAGGCTATTGATTAATGCCTATGGTCTCTGGGAGCTGCAGAGACAAAGGTAAGTATATCGTTAGCCCCACGTGTGGGGGAGACAGTGTATTTTAAGCAAAATACAAGGCCCATGTACATCCAGCATGGTATGTGTTGGAGTGGTGAGTGTTGGACCCAGAATGATGAACACCGGTGGTGTGGGTGTCTCGTGAGAGTGGTGTTTGTTAACAAAACGATCAGGTAATGGCTATCGATGTGGTATCCTGTCGGTGGCAGGAATCAAGTTTAAACGTCACGGTGAACTATGGGCTGTGAAACTCAGTTTACTGTGATTAAAGGTGAAACGAGCGTGCAAGAGGAGATTTGCAATACGATTTTGTGGTGGGTGCAAAGTCCGGAGTACTTGCGTGGGATCAGGGTGGAAGCCGGCTGTAGCCATCCCCGTGTTTTATAGGTATATAGAGTTTTCCAATCTTTTTGCAAGAATGGTGCTTTTGTGCGCGTTTAAAAAAATGTTACATGAAAGCTAAAGATTACCACAGTGCACGAGTGGGACTATAAAAGGACAGTGCATTAGGTAGGAAATGCTGGAGGTACCTAGGCTGTCTGTTCCGAACTGTCTAAATGAGAGAGAGAGCATAATTCAGCAATGTGACTTACCGAAGCCTGTTGTGGCAATGTCTGCGCTCCTCGCGGTAATGGATGCTACTGAGAAGTGCAGGCACCATAAGTTAAAAGCAGCCCTGCCGGTACTGGCCAGCCAATGGGATGCCCAAAGGAGAGTGGGGTAGGGCAAAGATAGGATTGAGTAATGGCCGTGGTTATTGGTGTTCGACATACGGCCAATAAAGAGGAGGCATGACAAGCAACAGATATGACCCGTATGTGTGAGCTCTCGATGGGGCACAGAAGGTTCCTATCATGGATGACTTCAAAAATGGCCTGGACTATTGTGGACTCAGTACAACGGGAGTACGGCAGGAAGTAAACTGCTGCAGATTAATGGACACTATAGGATGGTGATGGCTTGAATGGAAATAAAGTAAATCAAAAGTCAGAGACATGTAAGAGATTTAGCATGGTGTCAAACAAAATCCTGACTATGCACAACATTATCCTTCGGAGGTAGACACAATGTTGTATGATGAAGGCTCGATATACACAAATCAGTATTGTGGTCCTGGTCGACAGCTAGTGTGGAGACATCCACATCTACGCAAGACAGTATAAGCAGTATAGTTTCTTATGTGATTAATGTAAAGCAGGATCATACAATGCTGTATATACAAGGTTATTTAATGGCATATATGTTGATGTTAAAAACTGCAAGAAAAACATGCAAACATACAGTGTCAGACAGAGAACAGCAGGATGTGAACCAGTACTCGGGAAAGACCTGTACTGTACAAACGCCGGTGGAATCTACGGGGGTCACTCAGTCCCAGAAGTGTTTCCACTCTACGGTGATATTGAGTCCAGTTCTTACTGTGTCCAGTTTGTGGACCCATTTCTGTTCGAGCCTCGTGAGCGCTAGATTGTTATCCCCTCCTCTTTTTTGTTGTTGTAGTTGTTGTAAGATTGTCCAGGTCAGTTGCTCATTGGTGTGGCCTTTTCTGCTGTAATGCTCCACTAGTGGTTTATCCTGTATGGAGTTCTTGATGCACGATCGATGTTCACTTATCCTTTGTTTAATGGGTCTGGTTGTTTTCCCAATGTAAATGAGCTCGCAGGGACACTTTATCACATAGATTATGTTTTTGCTCTCGCAGTTCGTATGTCTTCGCATTGTCCAGATGAAATTGTTATGCGTGAATGTCTTGCTGGTCTTGGTGTAGCGACATGCGACACACTTACCACATGAGTAGTGTCCTACTATGGGTGGTAGGCCCCATAGTGTGTCTTGTTGTTTTTCCGGTTCGAGAAATGTATGTACCAACGTATCTCTAAGGTTCCTGTTCTTTTTAAAAGAAAATAAAGGTTTTTTGTCCAAGGTGCCTTTGTTTTTTATCAGGTGCCAATGCTTGTTTATGGTGGTTTTTAACTGATAGGGTTGAACGTGGTGACACAGACTGTCCGGTCTATGGGTTCCTTGGTGCTGTTTGTCAGACAGATAGTGCGGTCGGTGTTGGCTGCTCTTTTGCAGGCCATTTTGATGGATTTTTGGATAGCCTCTTTCGCTGAGGCATTTTTGGAGTTGTTGAGCATGATATTCGAATTTTTCTTTATCCGTGCAGTTCCTGCGTACACGAAGAAATTGTCCGTACGGTAGGTTGTATTTGAGTCCTAGTGGATGGAAACTAGTGAAATGGAGTAGGCTGTTCCTGTCGGTTGGTTTCCTGTATAGTTCTGTTTTTACAGAGTCTCCAGAGCGGTAGTTGTGGAGGTCCAGGAAATTTACCGCTTGATGATCCCATTCGATGGTGAATTGGATGTGGCAGTTTCTCTGATTCAGCCATTTGTGGAACTCAAGCAAAAGTTCTTTGCTCCCCTCCCATATTAGGAGAACATAGTCGATGTATCGGCGCCAAAGCAAGATGTGAGCTTTGTAGGGGTTGTCATCATGGTAGATGTTGTCGTCCTCATGTTGGGCCATGTATAGGTTGGCTACGTCAGGGGCAAAGGTAGCCCACATGCTGACGCCTTTCACCTGCTGGTAAATCTGATTTTGAAAAAGAAAAAAGTTCTCGGTCATGGCTAGTCTGATACACTCCAGCATGAAGTTGGTGGGAGTGGACGTGATGTCGGTTCTTCTGTTGAGGCAGATTTTTAAAGCTTCCAGTCCTTCCTGTTGGGGGATAGAGGTGTAAAGAGCTTGTACGTCCATGGTAGCCAGGATGGAGTCGGCGGATAGGTGTATATTCTGTAGGACCTTCATGGTGTTGGTGCTGTCTTTGATGTATGACTTCATATGTCCGATGAATGGCTTCATGAAGAAGTCAGTGTACAAAGATAGAGGCTCCAAAAGTGAGTCACAGGCTGAGACGATGGGACGTTCGGGTGGTTGAGTGGCATGTTTGTGAATCTTTGGAAGTATATAGAAAGCTGGTATCCTTGGGTGGGTTTTGTTGAGGAAATGTCGTTCATCTTCGCATATCCAGCTCTGGTCTTCAGCGTGTTTTATAAGGATGAGGATTTCTTCTTGCAATCTCTTGGTGGGATCTCTGTTTATTTTCTTATATGACATTTCCTCAACAAAACTTCATGAAGCCATTTATCGGACAGTAATTTTCTATGAGTGAGGAACATTGACATATGAAAGTATGCATCTTTCATGTCTTGAGTGATCATGAATACTCCCCTTATAGGAGAGGAATAACCTTGTGGAGTGTGGTCATTCTGAACTTTTGAGGTATTATATATTTTTCTGGTTGTCTTAGATCTAATACTGGCCAAAGTGTCTTGTCTTTTTTGGGCGCCAACAAATAAAGGGAGTAAAGGCCCTTGTTTACCTGGTTTGGAGGGTCTTTTTTGATGTGCACGTCTGTAGGGTATCACTACATATTATCCCCACTAAAAATATTGCCGTATATATGGTCGTCTGGAACGACAATAGGAGATATTTTTGGGCGGGATAATTTTTGGGGGGTTTGGCAGAAGGGTTGCGGGGGTGTCCCCCGCTCCTTTAAAAATAATGCGGGGGTGTCCCCCGCAGGTTCCATGTCTTAATATCGCTGCAAAAATATGGCAATATTTTTGTATGCCGATATATTTGCGGGGATATTAACATATGGAACCATCTGTAGTAGGGCTTCGATTCAATGGCCCCACCACACCATGTCCTGGGAGGAAATGGGGTGACAATGGGGTGACAAACTTCACAAAGAAGTCCTTTCATTCTGACCTTTCACTTCAAAAGAAATTATTTCTTTCTGAAGTCAATTAATTTCTTTGAGATGAAATGTGCATGCGCTCGGACTTCACAAAGAAACTGAATAATTTCTTCCTGAAGGCAGAGCGCATGAAATCCAACTTGACAAAGAAATTAAATGATTGCACAGAGTAAGAGAGTAACAAAGGCCTGATGGTGAGACAAGAGCAAGGAATCTATGTGATTGCTGCACCACCCGTAATTGCGCCAATAAAAATGTCGACACCAATTATCAGAAAGATCTCTTTACACGCATCCCCCGGCCCACATTTCCCTTCCTGACCACCCAACCCCACTTACCTTTACGGCGGCACATTTCTGTGAATGGTAAGCGGGGTACACCCCTGCAACGCCCGACTCCTGTTACTGCACCCAAGGAGAGCGGGAGTCACCCCCGCAAACCCTGCACTGCTTGGGTACAGTAATGGGAGTCGGTTCTTTGTGCGCCCCCAAAGTCACAGTGACTGCGGGGGCGCACAAATGAGACCGATCTTTTGGTACGATTCAAGAACAGGCATGGCTGCATGCACATCCTTGGATTTTGCTGCATAAAGTTTCAGGTCCCATCCCCATTGATGGACATCCCAAGAATATGGAGGAAAGGGTTTCGAAAGTAAGAAATAGTAGAGTTTGTATACTGCTATAGAGACCTCATAATCAACTATACAAATCGTGTTTCCTGTACAATGAAATAGGATATTTTATGAGGGTTTGTTATTTTCATGGTTTAACATGAGATCTGCCATAGAAATAGTTGCTGGTTCTAAAGTATCTTAATGCTGCCCCTAGGTGGCATACATTCTTGTTGGTGGCTGTTGAATGATATTTTATGTTTTTCTACTCTTCAGATGGCAGCACCGAAGCAAGCTCTGAGACCCCCATCGATATGCCTGCCAAGATCTTGGACAAGGGGAAAGAGAAAGTCAAAGACCATGCAGAGTCAGAAGACTTTGATGAGGCAGAAAGGCAGGTGGTGGAGAAAGAGGCAAGTGATGTCTTACCATGTCCTCTTTGCCGTCAGAGGGCAGAGAGTTTCCCTGAGTTGCGGGAGCATTTGGAGAACGAGCATCCTGAGCTAAGCCGCACTGAAATTCAGCAACTCTGCGGCCCTGGTGGGCACAGTGAAGAGGAGGAAGAAGAGGAAGAGATGGAAGATACTGATGAAGTCCCAGGGGGTGGCGGCAACCGTCCAGGAATTCCAACAAAAGAAGGGAAGTTGATGCCTACAGACCCCGAGGCTGCACCCATCACCACACCTGGTGTCCCACTGGATGCTCGACAGCCTGTCTCTTACCGTAAAAGCACAAATTTTGCCCTAGACAAATTCCTAGACCCTTCACGGCCCTATAAGTGCACAGTATGTAAGGAGTCTTTCACCCAGAAGAATATCCTGTTGGTTCACTACAATTCTGTTTCCCACCTGCACAAGATGAAGAAAGCCTCCATTGACCCTTCGCTGCCATCCCGGGCCGAGGTCACCACTGCTCAGGACAAGCCCTTCAAGTGTGCAGTGTGCCGCGTTTCGTACAACCAGAGCTCCACACTGGAGATCCACATGCGCTCTGTGCTGCACCAGACACGCTCCCGAGTGGCCAAGCTGGAGGTTGCTGGCAGAAGCACTCCAGACCCCAACAGCACCAACTGCATTGAGAAATCTGACAACACTACTGGGAGTTTTAATGCAGAGCATGGTAGCAAGAACACCTCTGCTTGTTCAACATCACCAAAAAGTGACAATGCTCTGTCGGAGGTCAAGGTAGAAGTGCAAAGCACAGATACCATACAGAAAGGCCTGGCGGTGCCAGGCTTGCCTTTTGTCCCACCGCAGATGCACCTTTCCCTTGATCTGCACCGGCAGGCTTCACTACTACAGTCATCTTTGTTTGCACCACCCCTTCTGCCTCCTTTCCCACTTGGTCCTGAGACCCTGCTCAAGCTGCAGCAGCATCAGCAGCAGCAGCTCCTACTGCCCTTCTATCTGCACGATCTTAAGGTGAACCCTGAGCTAGCCATGCAGGCCTCACCTTCCATTCTCTCTCTGCCTGGCACTGGTTCCATGCTATTCAGCGGAGGAGGCTTAATGAAACCAGTGAATGTGAAAGATGAACCTCAGCAGTTGATGGAAATGCCACCATCCTCCACTTCCTCATCCTCTCCTGCCCAGATAGCCCAGTTGGGCAGTGAAGCAGAGGCTGCTGCATCACAACCTCCATCTGACAACACAAAGGATGACAGCAACACAAAGGACAATGTTGCCGGGACTCAGGAGCCCATGTTCATGACTGAAGAAATATCAGACGGCATGAAAGAAGAGCAGTCATCAGTGCCACCACTAGGTGACTCCAAGATGAAAGGGTCAGAACCGGAGCAGGCCACCAATGCTATGCCTCCACCACGTATCCCAACCGATGTTTCACGAACAGCGTCTAAAGCCTTGCTGGAGAACTTCGGCTTTGAGCTGGTGATTCAGTACAACGAGGGAAAACAACACCTTCTGCCAGCCCATCCTCCACTGTACCAACCGCAGCCGGCACCACCTCGGCTCCCACGGGGCCCTGTTGGGGAGCACTGTCGCGAGAAGCTGAAGTGCGAAACCTGCGGGAAGCTCTTCTCTAACATGCTGATCCTGAAGACACACGAGGAACATGTGCACCGCCGCTTCTTGCCCTTCGAGGCACTCAGCCGTTATGCCACACAGTTCCGCAAGAGCTATGACAACATGTATGCTCCGAAGCAGCCAGTGGTTATGGTGCCATCTGAAGCCACAGCTGCTCAGAAGGCCCTGCAGGTACCTACAGAGGTAGCTGGCCAGACCCCTCAGCTGCCTATCCCACTGGACTTCTCTCTCTGCCCCTCTTTCCTGATGCCACCCCTCTCACTGCAGGCAGTTCCTCCTGCTCTTCCCAATGTGGAGGAGCTGATGTCTGCTGGCTTGGCCCAAGCAAAGACAAGTGAAGTGGCAGTAGAACCTGACCCTGGCGAGAGCCGCAGCCCTCGCACCCGCATCACCCCTGAGCAGCTAAAGGTGCTGTGGAACTACTTTGACATCAACAACCTGCCCTCAGAGGAAAAGATATTACAGATGTCCGAACATACTGGTTTGGCTGCCAAAGTAGTGAAGCACTGGTTTCGGAATCGCCTTTTCAAGGAGCGACAACAGGACAAGGACAGTCCATACAACTTCAGTACACCACCGTCATCTGGCACTGCTCTTCCAGAAGGCGAGGAGGCCACTGAGGGGGGTGCCCCACAGATGCCCAGTGCCGAGCTCAGCCGGTCTGACCGCTGGGGTAGTCGGCGCTTCTCACGCACCAAATTCTCAGACTTTCAGTTCCAAGCCTTACAATCCTTTTTTGAGACCAGTGCTTACCCCAAGGACTGCGAGGTGGAGAAGCTTTCTCAACTGCTGGGGCTGCCCAACCGGGTTGTGGTAGTATGGTTCCAGAACGCTCGCCAGAAGGCCCGGAAGAACGCAGCTGACTCGCCATTCCATGCCGGCGAGAAGGGGAAGGAGCCAGGAGCAGGGGACAGATGTGTCATGAGCGGCAGTAAGCAGAGCACCTGTAAGAAGTGCCACCTCGACTTCTTGTGCATCTTTAAACTCATCCAACACCTGAAAAAATGCTACAATGACCAGCTGGCAGATGAGGAAGCCGAGGACGACACACTGCCTCAGGAACCAGCAGAGGAGACATGCAGGACTACCCAGGACCCAGCATCTGCCACCATGCCCCCTGAGATTGAAACAGAGGTACAAGGCTCCCAGGAAGATGCAACTTCTCTGGTCTCTGAAACAAATGATCAGGAGGAGCTGCAGATTGAGGGAGCAGTGGGTGAGGATCCCATGAGTGGAGCAACAGAGACGGTATGTGAAGCAGAGACGGTGAAAGTGCCACCACTGCCAGACACGGAGGCCATTTCAGAGCAACCCAATGAGTCAGAGAAGGAATTGTCTGTGCCGATCCCTGAAGAACAGCCACAGCCCCTAGAGCAGTCCTCTACATCTCCACCTCCACTGCCCCAAGACTCAACAGCAGAGTCACATCAGGGTAGCGATAGCACCAACATCTATTCCTGCGATCAGTGCCAAGTGTCTTTTGCCACCCCAGAGCAATTGGGCAAACACCAGAGTCTGCACATCCTGGCTTCCACTCAACTGCCGGGGCACCTGCTGGACATGTCTCTCCTAATGTTTGACCACAATAGTTCAATGCTTGCTGCCCCCCTCCTGCCTAGTGGCTTCAGCACCCTTCCCAGTGCCATGGGAGAAGCCATGGCAGCAGCAAACCGCAAGAGGAAGCTTGACGAGGACAGCCTGTCACCCACCGAGAGTGAGGCAGGCTACCTTGGTGATGAGCCACCCAAAGACAAGCGATTGAGGACCACCATACTACCAGAGCAGCTGGAGATCCTACACCGTTGGTACATGCAGGACTCCAACCCCACTCGCAAAATGCTTGACCGCATCTCTGAGGAGGTGTCCTTAAAGAAAAGAGTGGTGCAAGTCTGGTTCCAGAACACTCGGGCCAGAGAGCGCAAGGGTCAGTTTCGCTGTGTACCACCACCTCCCTCCCCCAAGCCCTACAACAAGTTCATCCCTCTGGGAAAGCCAGAGAACCTGCCACGGCATGCAACAGACACCCCTCCTGGACCACTGATGACCAATCGCAGCCCCAGCCTACAGGTACTGAGAGATACAGCTGCCTTTTACTACAATGCTGCAGGCATACACCATTCCACTGCTCCAGCACCATCACCTAGGGCAATCCCCTCTCCATGCCAAAACACAGCCATATCCCAAACTTTCATCAATAAGGCAGAGACGTGCATTCCTGCACGTGAACCGGCCACTCCAGACCCCACCCCAGCTGAACCTGCAGACTCTGCCACTGTCTGCACTGAAGAAACAACTAACAAGGAGAGTGGGGCAGGTGACCCACCACCACTCGACAACGCTGACGAGGGCAACCAGCGAGTATCTCCGCCACTTCCTGCCATGGAGACAGAAGCAGGTAGCCCTGGTGACCTGAGCGACTCATCCAGCTTGGCCGACCCAGAATCCCCAAACCCTGGCACACAGAAGTATACAGACAGCAGCCTGGATGCACTGGGCCAACGGCGTTTTCGAACTCAGATGAGTAGCCTGCAGCTTAAAATTATGAAGGCTTGCTATGCTAATTACCGCACACCCACCATGAGCGAGTGCGAACTGCTGGGCAGTGAGATTGGCCTGCAGAAGCGTGTCATTCAGGTCTGGTTTCAAAACGCTCGTGCCAAGGAGAAAAAGGCCAAGCTGCAGGGACTACCACCGCCAATGGGCCTTGATTCATCGGGAGATACTCCCCGCACTGAGTGCACTTATTGTCGCATCAAGTATGACTTCTATGTGTCCTGCCGCAGTCATGTCTTCTCTCGCCAGCACATCGCCCGACTGCGGGAGGCTATACAAAAACAACTAAAAAATGAAATTAAGTACTATGACCTTGCACCGGCTACGGTGGGTACTGTACCACAACTCAAACCAGACCTAAAGACGGGGACATCCATTGCTGTGCCCCCTGCCACTGCCAGCTATCCACCCCTGGGCTTCAAGAATGCATCTGCCACCCTACCCAGACTTACTCCGGTTCTGCTGTCCGGCCAGCAGGGGCCCTGTGCCCCCAACGGGGGGATGACCCCATTTAATACAGGTGAGGATGGTCTTGGAGAAGCATTCAGGGTACTGGGAAATGCAAGTGTCACCACAATGTGCAAGCATAGTCTCATATCAAGGCAAAACAGGGAGAGCGACACTAGGAGAAACAAAATATATAGTAGAGAAGGGTGAAGGCAGGCCAACAAGTGTGAAAAGGGAGGAGAGAAGAACTAAGTAGATGAAGAGATAAGAGAGCTGCTGGGAGATATCAAAGGAGACAAAGGGAGAAAGAGGAAAGCAGAGAAAGCAGCATGAAAAGAGAAGGAAGAGTATAGGCGGTTAAAGGGAAGCTTAAATAGGACTTTGGTGAGGAGAGAAGGCAAGAGGAAAGGAGACCAAGGAGGAGAGGAAAAAACATATGAAGTGGAGAGTGGAAAAGCAGATAAAGGTGAAGTGAGGAAAGGAAACTGAGATGTAAAAATGAAATCAGTACTGGAAGGGGAAAAGAAAAGGGGACTGGGAGAGAGGAAATGGGGTGAAATGCAAAGAAGATGCAGAAGGAGGGAGATGAAAGAGGACAGAGAAGAATTCAAATTGAAGTATGCAGAGAAAAGAGGCATAGGCCAGATGTAAGAGGGAAGGCCTAACGTTAGTTGCCTGATGGTGTTAGCATTTAGCGATGGAGCAGAAGGCATTCTAGACTGCCCGCCAAGAGTCAAGTTAAAAAGGTTTGAGGTAAAGCACTGCAGACTAGCCAGACAAGCAGAAGCACTCAAAGTGGTTAGTGTATATGTTCCACAGGCCCTCTATCAACTGACAACCTCACGTTAGTGCCTTCAGAATCATTTTTTTCTGGCAGCTGTTCTTACAACAAAAAAGCTTATGCAGCTCTGGTGATCTGCCTAAGACACCCCCTGAATCAAATGCAGGCATGCACAGTTATAGACATACTCTGAAGACCTCCTAGAGGTGAGGCCAAGATGCATAGCTCTGACGAAGCTAAAATGGTCCACCTGGTTCTGAGACTGGTCTAGGGCTGATGTCAGCCTGCAATGGTATGGTGACCTTGGGTAAGGAAGCCATGAAAGATGTGATGCCAGCCTGAAACTCCTCAAACAAGAGCTTTGGCTCGTAGCTTAACTTATTCCATAAACTGGAGGTATGCAAGTCCAGCCTACAATTCGAGGTTTTGACACTGAGATCTATGCCCCTGACAAATATCACCCCTGCCATTGTCCTGAAATGATATCTAGGTTTCATAATGAGGGAGTGATATTATGGTATGGCGTCCTCCGCAAGCAGGAAAGTCTGTGTTCTGAGACTTTTGTTGAATCACTTCATCTGAACTGCCTCCCGATCCTGGTAATTGGTGTCAATTGTACACATGCTGTAAATGGTTCCTTCGTGAGCCTATCAAAGTAGAAACATTCCACTGCATTGGTTGGCTCAAATTACTATGCCAGTTGATCCCATCCCATGATTGAGACTTGCTGCCAACATCGAGGACCCAGGCAATATTTATTAGGAAGAGACCTACAAGGTGGACACCTAGGTGCCAACCCACACCACATGGAAACCCTGACATCTGGAACCCTTCCTGTGCCTGGACAAAGGTTTGGGTTGGACTGGTACTCAAAGTCCAAACAGATTGTTCCTACTAAAGTAGGACAGCAGTTGTCAAGAATGCAATCTGATCCCCACCGCCCTCTGTGTTGTGGTACAAGAAACTAATGTCAACCCTGAGAGATTTCCTTTCTTCCACTGAAGCACAACTTATTAGTGTTTCTAACAGGTCTTTGTTGAAGGAATAGATAATTAATTTTGGGTGCCTCATAAGGTTCTTTGCACTGGGAAGCGGCTAACCGACTCATTTCGAGGTAGCTTATGTTTCTTTTCTTCCACAGAGAAACTCTTATCTGGTCATTGAGCAAGGATCCCATCAGCCAGGTGGGAGTCTGTATTTTAAAACACCTGGGTGGATTTGATCAATCAACACCGTATTGGCATCCGTCTTGAGGCCAATCCTAAATTATCCTTGAGAAAATGGACATCTGTGAAGCTGGTACTAGAGAACCAGAGAGGATGTAATTACCACCAGAGATTATGTGCAGACCAATGAATGAAAGCCAAGTAGGTAAATGACAGGAAGAGGTGGGTAGAGGTGAAGAGCACGGTTTGAAACATGGGGATATGGGAGAAGGCCAGGTTTGCATAAAAATAGATGGAGACAAGGGACGGGGTTGAAAGACAAGGTGGAAGGAGTGAAGCAAGTAAAGGGAGAGTGGGAGGTGGAGTGGAAGGAAGGAAGGAAGGGTGGGTGGGTGACAGGCTAGAATAAGAGAAGAGACTTAGGGAAAGAAGTATAGAGATGGGAAGAGAGAAGTTGAGGGAGGGACTAGAGAGTCACAGAGCAGGGAGAGAACAATGTGGAGAGATATAAAAGGGGGGTGGTGGAAAAGAAGGGCATAGATAGATAAAGGGACATACAAGAGGATTGAGGGAATTACAGGTAGTGGTGGGAAAAGGCCAATGATAGAGGTGTAGCTGAAAAGGGAAAGGGTGATGTAAATGGATGGGGTGGGAGAATGGATGGGAGAGGGTGATATAGGGAGAACACAGGTTAGATGACTGGAGGAAGGGGAGATTTAGGAGGAGGAAGCAAGGTAGATGGAGGGATTGAGGAAAAGGGATGTGGGTAGTGATGGTAGAAGAGATTAAATGTCAGGCCGCTTAAGAGGGGCATGTTCACTGTTAGCCATAAATGTAGGATGATGAGAGGGGAGGGTAGAGGCAGTTGAAGTTGAGGGAGGGATGGCAGTCAATGTGTTGAAGAAAATAAGTAGAGAGAGTTTGAAAGTGGCAATTTGCTTGTGAGTCAGAAAGTACCTCTTTTTTTACATATATACCTGTTGTCTCCTCTCTTGCTTTCTCTTGCTTCTCAACTTCTATGTCTACCCATTTCCTGTCACTCCTACCCTTTCCTTTTCTGCCCAGATAAACCCTTGCTTGATGCTGGGATCTAGCTGCTTCTTTTCTGAGGTGCTGTTGGGTTGCTGTCTCCTGCCATCCCTCATTTTGATTATCCCCACCCCACATCTCAGTTTGGCCAAGAGCCCTACACAGCTATCATAAATGTAGACCAGCAACCCTCTGCCACAATTACTTCTTCACAGTACAGACCCAAACTACAATGTTCTCCCTGTGTAGCCAGCCACCTCTGGTGTGAAAGGAGTGTCCTGCTATGACAGAGTGGAATGGCTAGGTGAATACTGGCAGCTGACAGGTGATGACTTGCCTGTGTTCCCACAGCAAAGGCTAGAGGCACATGTTGGTGAAGTCACTCACTTATGGTCACATTCTAAGCGGCAGAACCAAAGTTTGAGGCACGGGGAGCTGAATGCACTTGCCCTAGGTCACATTTCTACTCCATGGCAGAGATAGATTTGTATTATAATGGCTGCTTTCATGACAGCTAGGATTTGCCACTGGGTTGAGCAGGATCAAGAAACACGTTTCTGAAAATATATCCATCCAAGCAAATAATTTAAAATATCAAAGAATATAAATACTGAAAACCAGTTGCTTTTTCTCTTATTTTTTAAAAAGGATTCTTAGGGAATTGGGTGCTACCCTTTTAAGGCCACACGTTTTCTAGACTTAACAGTGGTCTATTATTAGTGAACTAGTACTGTGTTAGTTGACTAGCATGAAAATCTGACATTGTGTCTGGTGGTTAGGAAAATCCTTTCGGGTTCATCTGTGTAAACATTTTAAATTCACAAACCTTTGCTATGTATGCAGTCAAACAGAGGACAAGTCATTATTAAGAACTACATTTAGTCCCCAATCCCGAGCTGGTCTTTTGACAGGAGGAACATCTTAAAAAACCCTTTTAAGAAATC
This sequence comes from Ambystoma mexicanum, assembly GCF_040938575.1. NCBI lineage: Eukaryota > Metazoa > Chordata > Amphibia > Caudata > Ambystomatidae > Ambystoma > Ambystoma mexicanum. The sequence goes on from NC_090938.1 coordinate 392,009,380, forward strand.
CATGAACAGAAGAATAGTGATCAAGAAACACTGGTATTGCTTCTTCCGACAAGCTAAATGGTGAACACGTGAACTCTTAATGAAAAATATACAGCAACCTACCTTGGAAGTTGAAGAATTTAGGGTAGAACTGCTTTTTGACAAAGCAGACGCAGAAGATAAGATCAAAAACCTCTTCTATAATGAAAAATCTGATCTACCTAAAGGGTTACGAAGGTCTTCTTTGTGTACATTATTTTTAGCTCTTTAATGATCTTCATACAAACTGGAGGCAAATCTAAATTAGCATATTTTAAGAACTCAAGAACCAGACTGCTAAACTCAGTGATTTTTAATGCCCTGACCTGCAAACTGGAAAGCAGGTGTGCTGTGAGCAGCCATCTCAACTAATTGTTGTGACATGAAAGGCGATCCAGGTACCATCACTGGTACAGGAGGAAAGATAGTTAAGACATTTCCCTGAACAGAAAATGATACAAGAACTTTGCTCTAGGATCCTTCATATAAAGTTTGGTTATTTTGCATTTTCAGTGGCAAACAAGTCAATTTCCAGAAAACCCTGTTCACTAATAATGGAATTGACTACTTCTATATTTATTGCACCAAACTTGTAATCTTCACAAAGCACTGTTTTTAGTTAGTGTATCAACTGTGGGGTTTTTGTCCCGGTATGTCAGTCACTGTTATCGAGATATCTTCATGCAGAGTCTAATCCCACTGAGACTGAGTTTCCGTTGAAAGAGGGAGAGGTTTGGTTGCTCCCGGTTTCCAGATATAAAACATTAATGTTATATAGTTGGTTTGTATTAGGATTGAATATCAGTGTCAAAGCCTTCAGAGCAAAACAGACTTCTCTGAGTTTCAGCATGTTGGAGACCAGGGCCTATGAATTGTCTTCTATGGATGGGCACCCCATCCTTGAAGAGATACATCATTGCCCATGGTCACTTTTGCTTGTGTTTGATATAAAATGTATTACTTGTATAATATTTGGTTTTTGTGCCACAATTTAGTGAGTCCTCTGCTTCTGTGTGATCATAACTTCCCACGCCCCTGATGATTGATGCCACTGGTCATCGTGACAAACCGGCAGGGATCTCGTATTTGGCTTGGCATGACAAAACAGGAAAATACAAGATGCCACCCACTATTGACTGTCATCCCGCTTGCAAAAATTGGTTCTTTAGAAAAAGATGATCTGAAGCAAGGATTTGAATCTCTTCACCAAAGAAAGTACTTTTTTCTCTTTCTGTGTCCAGAATAGGGCCTAAAACGATACTTTCTTGGAGGGAATTGCAGATGATTCACAGCGTATGGAGCAAATGTAGTTGTGCGTTTCAGTAAGCCTTGAGCTATTTTGAAGGTTGTCACTCTAATCAACCAATTATCTACCTAGGGTTCAATGAGAATTCACTGGCTTCCTTAGATGAGCAACCACCAATGCTATATATTTAGAAAAAACAGGAAATACTTCAGGCTGATTGGCAGCACTTTGAATTGATAACTCTGGGTTCCCACTTGAAACCAGAGATACCTCCTTTTAGTCGATGAACCTGGAATATGGAACTGGGTGTCCTGAAGGTGTACTGTGCTCATCCAATCTTCCTTTTGAATGTTAGGTATTGTCTGTTGTGAGCACAGCATACAAAGTATGTGTTCATTACAGTGATAGAGTGTACCAAAAAAGTAGTGGAACCGGGACACCGGTGTGGGAAAGAGACGAAGGAAGGGAGCAACTTGCAACACATTTGTCAAGTGTTTCATGCTGGTTGACAGCTAAGTTAGTTGAAACAGATTTCAGTGTAACAGTAACTGATATCCGGTGGTTAAATGGAGAAGTGTGCTTTAACTTTTCACAGAACAGTTCTGGAATGGTGAAAATGGTTGCAAAAAGTAGTGGAGCTGTTAACAGTAAATAATAAAAGTAGTGGAACACCGCTTGTGACCGTTCCTGCTTACTTCGATCACTGGTTCTTTAAGAATTTGTTGACAAACTTCAAGTCCAGAATGGGTCTCAACCCACCAGGTGATTTTTTCTCTTTTTTGATAGGCTGGAACTGTGTTGACTGTTCCTTTTGTTTCTCACAATCAGTGCCATTTGCTCCAACATGGAAAGGTGAACACTGTACATTTGAATTGTGTATCCATTTTGAATTATTCCGAGCACCCAGACCTCTCTGGTCCTTTTTCTCAAGATTTGATGATACTTTAAAATTCCCCCTCCCACCTCGGTGCTGAAAAGGTGGAGCAGTAGGGGCAGGGACAGACATTGGGATTTTGAGGACTGAGTTGAGGCTTTACTTAGTGCTGCTTTACAGGAGCCAATTGCCAGTGTTACAGATAACCAGTGTACCAGTCAACTTTACTCCCTAAAAACTACTGACAAATACTCTCAGCAACGATGCCGACGCCTGCTTTTTTTTTACCCACACAAGAGTGGTAGCAACAGAGTAGTGCACAGGACGTAGCTCTAATATGCTAATATGTCTATCTGATCCGAAGAGTAAGTTTAAGGCAAGCCATCATCTTTTTTTGCATATTTTGCATAGCTCTACGTGCTAAGACGTCTGGTTATAAAATTATACCTGTTTTAAAGTTAAAATAGTCCTGTACTTGACTAAATGACAGAGATTGGAAATACATTTTTTTTTATTTACTCCCTAAAAAATCATGTATCCCCAACGTCAAAAATAGGGAGTAAAGTCTCTCACTCAAAAATCGTATCTGGAGCCTAGTAGATCATCTTTTCTTACACTTTTGATGTCGATGATCGGGTGATTTAACCCTCTAATAATTCTGCTTTCTAACTGCTTCAGATTTGTAGCAATGCTCGTCAGATGGCTTCTTGTTCAGCATACCCACTGATGTAAGGATTTCCAATTCGGTTTTCACCCTCATCCTGAGCACCAATTAATGAACCCGTCCCCCACCCCCCCGAAAATGGCAAATCCAGAATATCTTTTTGCGAATAACATTTGAGCTCTTTCTGAAGTAGTTAGTTGGGTAAAAAAGGCCTCCAAATTTGCACTTGCCACTAGCAACTGGCGAATGATAATTGACCGTTACTGAGTACGAAATGGTGTGGTGTTTGTATGCGGCAAACTTGCATGCCAAGGGGCAAGTGACTGTTTATGCTTGGCTAGTAGCTTGTAATGTGTCATTTTTACTCCAGAATATAAGAATATTTTAAATGAAAGCCTACACGCGTGTCTCTTTTTTTTGTAAACTCTTTTTATTGAATTTTGCAACAGAACAATCAGAAAGTGAAAAAACATTCCCTCCGCCCGCCCCCCCCAGCGACTAGCTTAAATCTCTTAATTCTCCATCCAACCGGTCTGCAACTCTGTGTTCATTGTAAATCCAATAGTGTCAAACGCTACGGGCACCACATCACCCTGAAGTCATCCTTAAGCACGTTCAGTACTTCCCCCCAGTCCGCCGCAAAGGTCTGCACCTTGTCGTTCATGGCATAGGTCGCCCATTCCAAAGCAACAATTTCCCAAGTCTTTCGAAGCCAGTCTTGACACTTAGGGACCTCAGGGCCTTTCCATCTTTGCGCTATTTAACAGCCTAGCCGCCAGAGTCAGAATTGCTTTTGCTTTCTCCCTTCCTCTAGTTTCCCCTATCCCCGAGGCGTCTCGAATGCCTAAGAGGATTTACGCTGGAGTTCTGTCGTCCCCCCGGCCAAAAGCTTGCTCCTGTGCTTCCCGTATTTCTCCCCAAAAGGGTCTAATCTTTGGGCACTTCCACCAAATATGCTCCGCAGTACCTGCCATTCCACACCCGCTCCAACATGTCCCTGATATTGTAGGGTAAAACCTATGAAGCCGGGCAGGAGTATAATGCCACCCGAGTAGTATCTTATACCATGCCTCTGGCCAATTTGGGTATTCTCCTCCACAACCGTTCCCACTCCATCCTACCAATCTCACGTCCCAGAACCCGTTCCCATTCCCGTATGTAAGCCCATTTAGTTCCTGCATATGCGGCAGCTAGAATTTTGTAAATGTTGGAAATGATACCTTTCGTTCTGTCATTGGTGAGTAGGAGTTTCTCAAATTGTGTTGGGTCTCATGTGGCCACCAATCTGACCCCTGGCTGTAGTACCCAATGACTTATCTGCGCATACCGGAGTCTTTCGCCCTCTTGTATAGCAAATTCCCTCTTACAGTCGTTAAAGGATAGCAATTCCCCACCCCGGAACATGACACACAGTCTCCTACAGCCTCCTTCCCGCCATTTTTAAAAGCCCCCTTCTCCAATCCCGGGGTAAAATCCCCATTACTGAAAATGGGGGTAAAGGGAGACGGGAAAGTGGTAATCCCCTTAGGACCCGCCAGCCTGTCCCAAGTATCAGCCATAGGTTTGGTAATAGAGCTCTGATAAAGAAGACGGGGTCTATGCGCCTTCGGGAGTCACAACACTTCAGCTACGGTGCGCCACTGCCCTATCCATTCGCACCCATAGCTTATTTTGTGTACCTTCTCCCTTCAACCACTCCCTAATAATGCGGAGTTGTGTTGCTTCGTAATATCGCCGAAAATCCGGCAGCGCTAGACCTTCCCTCGCCCTTAGGCGCCATCAGTAGCCTGGACCCCACCCTGGGTCTTTTCCCTTCTCAAATAAATCCCCTAGCCAGCATTCCCAGCTCCTTGAAGAAGCTCGCCGGAACCGGCTGAGGGATCGCCTGAAATAGATGCAATAGCCGTGGGAGTGTGACCATCTTAACCGCGGCTATCCGTCCCAGCCATGACACCCTAAGATCTCTCCACCTCTAGAATTCCCTCTTAATTGTCTTAAGGAGCGGGGGAAGTGGGCCGCGTACCATCCTACTAAAGTTGCAGTGATTCTCACCCTCAGGTAACGAATCCCTCCCGGGCTCCACTGAAAGAGAGTGCTCTCTTTTAGCCTATCCCGTTCCGCTGCTCCTAACGTTAGGTTCAGGACCTCCGATTTGTTAGCATTGATTTTTAATCCTGAGGCTTCTCCAAAAGTATCCAGCAGGGTCATGCTAGCCTGAAGTGACTCACTTGGAGCCAACAACGTAAGCAGCATGTCATCCGCAAAAGCTGCAACCTTCTGTTGCTCCCCCCCAAAGGGAATGCCCCGTATCTCAGTGGATTCCCTGATTGCTTGTAAAAGTGGTTCTAGATAGATCGCAAAAAGTAATGGGGAGAGCGGGCAACCTTGTTTTGTCCCTCTCTGCAGATGTATCCGTCTCGAGGCTGCCCCATTCACCATCACTCTAATCGTAGGGGCTTGGTAATTGGCCCTAACCATTGTCATAAACTCCCCCCCAAATCCCACCTTTTCCATTACACGGAATAGGAAAGCCCACTCCACGCGGTCAAAAGCCTTTTCCGCGTCCAATGCCACCAAGACCGCGGGAGTGTTTGTTTTCTGCACTTTTTCAACTATATGGGCCACTCGCCTGATATTGTCAGCGGTTTGCCTTCCCCTAATGAACCCGACCTGATCGGGGTGTATTAATTGTGTTCGGATGGAGTCAAGTCTCTTCGCCAGGATCTTAGTATAAATCTTAGCGTCGATATTAATCAAGGCTATAGGGCGGTAAGATGTTCTCTCTTCTGGGTTTTTATTTGGTTTAAGGATGAGGGTGACCTTAGCTTCCTACCTGAATGACGGAATGAGTTGAATTATGACGTCAATTGCTAGGCCAGCTGCGAGATGAACAACTTATAAAAAGCAGCAGTATAGCCATACGGGCCAGGGGCTTTGTGTGCGGGAAAATCCCTTATCAAACCTCATACCTCCTCCTCCGAGATTTCTTGATTAAGGGATTCCCTCATTTCTCTACTAATTTCCCCCAATTGCACTTTTTGCAGAAACTGCTCTTGCAAATCACTGCGGGGATGCTGCGAGGTGTATAGGGAATCATAGTACTCCGCTAGAGCCTCCTGTAGCTCTTCCTGCCTTGTAACCCGATCCCCTGAACCTACTTTCAATCTTTCAATGCTGTAATCGCATTTCTCGCCTTTTTGCCCCTTAATAGGCACGCTAAAAGTGTGTCTGGTTTATTAGCCTTAGCATAATACTTTTGCCTCACAGCTAGTAGGGCTCCCTCCGCCTTTTTCATACGCAGAAGCTCTAGCTGCCCCACCGCTTTCCTGTTGTCCCGCATTGCTTTCCGGGAGGTGGTACCACCCGCCGCCTGTCTAGCCGCTTCTACTTCTGCCTCTAGCTGGGTAATTGCTTCACCCGGTGGGCCGATATCGCAATAAGCTCCCCCCTGAGAGTGGCCTTGAATGCATCCCATATACCCTCAGCAGTATCCTCCTTCCTATTGATATCGAAAAAGACCTTGATTTTCTCTTCAATACGCCCCCGAATTTCCGGGTCTCTCAGTATGGCCCCTGGTAATTTCCAGCCCCAAATTCCCTTTACCCTCCGACCTAGCTCCATCACCAGAGAGACCATTTTGTGGTTCGCTACCCTTATTAGACCAGTGAATACCTCCTGAATGCCCCCCATTAGGCCTACTGGCACCCATATATAATCAATCCTAGATTGTGATCCATGGACACCTGACCGAAAAGTATGACTATCCTCATCCCCCTTCAATTCCCTCCAAACATCTCGTAACCCCATCCTGCCAATCCTTTCCTTCAGCTCCCCGGACATTACGGCTCCCCCCCTCCCCCCGCCTCCATCCTTCTCCCTGTCCCATGCGATATTCAGATCCCCCATTAGGACAATATGACCCCAACTTTGATCTTCTAATCCCTTTAGAATCTGTTGCAGAAATTGCTCTTGACCGGAGTTAGGAGCGTACACTACCGCTATTGTGTACGGGGCCTCTTGATACTTCCCCCTGACCACAATATACCTCCCTTTCTTATCTCTAGTCACATCACAGACTCTGAAGCCCACTGTATTCCGAATAGCCAGGGCCACCCCCTTTGTTTTACCTTGACCTGAGGCATGGAGAATCTGGTCGAAGCCACGCAATTTTAATCTACCCTGATCTTTACGCAGCAAGTGTGTTTCCTGAAGCCCCATAAAGTCTGGCTTTTCTTTCTGTGTGAAATGCTCCAGCTTTTTCCTTTTAAGACACGTGTGTCTCTTGATGCAAAATCAGCCTAATCTACAGCAGATATAACAATGTGGATGAAGACAACTTCTCCCTCTGCCAGAGATCTAAACCTTCTTGTTTTTGTTTGGAAGTAAATGGTACAGAATGTTTTGAAATGTGTCTTACAGGAGCCTGCCATACCTGCCCGAAAGAGCTTTATGACTGGTGCCCTCATTGCTAGGATACTAGTATTATAGACTTTGTTGGCAAGGTGATCAATCATTTTTTCATCTTTATCGAGAGGACTTGATGCTGATGTTCCAGATGTGTAACATGATCTTTTTTTCTGCAGACACAATAATTGATTCTACTGTAGTTTAGTATGGGAGAAAAAGTGGAACCTCCAAAGGAGCACTTGGTTGTTTCTCTCGTGCGTTTGGACATGCTCTAGTAGTAGCCCGTCTGAACCACAATTCCTTTGCCAGCTCCATATAATTTGACAAAAAGGGTACATTAAACATTAACGTATTTGGAAGCTTTAATATCTCAAAAATAGCAAATGTTATTTCCGTAGATGGGATGGTTTGCATTTTTAAAACCCCCGTTGTTTATCTATCAACTTATGCAAAATGTCATCTGGTGAGTAAGGTTCGGCAGGCCCGAGTTTCTCTGCGTCGGAAAGTGACTGTGGCTTTTTGGTTCTCCTAATAGAACAGCTGTATTGTATGCCCCTGTAATTGGATACCCTGATTGTATCATCAAATCAGCAGACCATGGGGCATCTGCAGGTTGGTTCACTCAGTTGCACTTTGTATGTTTGGAAATTAATTTAAACTAAGATTTGTGAGATCTCACTAATTGATCTAGAAATTAAAATAGATTTTGTATTGGAACTGGTGCAGGTGGAAAAATGTCTGTCGGAGCCTTTGGCATTGAACATCTTCTCAATACCAATTTGCTCCATACTACTGAAGAATATCTCAATGTTGAACACCTTGCATGGGTGGCTCCTGCCTCCTTGGTGATGCCTGACATCCAGGAGCTGATTTTAGCTCCTGCTCTTCGAATCTCAATTTTGAGCCTTGGAATATCCATTTGTTTAAAGTGTTTGAAGATGCTGCTGGACTGGTAGGAGTAGCGGTTATAAATCATGATGAAGATTGCATGGTAGAGAAATGATAGCTTTTGCTGCAAGTAATACACTCTTACCATCTTACCACTCTTACCATCTGCACAAAAAATCAAGACCCAACAGTACATTATTTCATCCAATAGTGTAGCTATGTTAATACATGCCCCGGCCAAATAACCTGATATGCAGAGATAATAGACTCTACCAATCAGAATCAATAAGACGCAAAGATCTTACAATTATAACCGCATCATGCAGAGACAAGATGTAGAAACACGATAAATCACTATAACAAGGAGGACATCAAGACACCCAAGGACGAAGAGAAAGGTCTTCGAGAAACCCAAAGTGGACCACCTCAAGCAGAGGTGTGGTATAGGCCGTTACGACCACATGCACCCCCATAAAGAACTATGTAAAGCAAAAACACAGACCACTAAGGATTACGTGGAGCAGTCAAGCAATATAGAAAGCACAGTGTGAACCCCCCCCACAGTTGAATTTATCAAGTATACAAAAGCATACAGGAAGCCCCCCCAAGCAGAGACAGAACGTAGCCCTCCAACCCCCACGTATCACTGTATTTTACAGAAGCAAGCTATAGCAGCGAAAAGATGTGTAGAGCCCTACCTATTTGACAACTACAACTATCTTGACAATAGCACAATGCAGATTAGATTGGGAAACTTGAACTCAAAAATGTTGCCCTTATAATGTGGTGCCCTCAGGGCTCAATCTTAGTCTTATCACTATTTAATGTTTACATGAAACCCCTATAAGACATTATCAAACTCTTCTCAAAATCTTTCCCATTAAACACTGATTATTCTCAGGTACTGAGAACCTGATCAGAATAAGCATATCATTGAACTCCTCCAAATAAACCAGGATTGGGCCATACATGATAATATGTGCCTTAACACCTCTAAAACAGAGGATATTGGGCCTCATTACAAGTATGACAGAGGGGGGAAAAGATTGGTGGTAACAGAATTACCGCCAATATTCCTGCTCCGCTATACTATGTGTATGGCCTTGGGGTGCAGGTTTTACCTCCAGCATCAACATTTTATTCCACCAACCAGAATAAAGATGTAGCAATCCCTGAAGTATAACCACATTAAGCAGAGAAAAACACAGGCACCCCCACGAATAGCCACATATAGTCAAGCCAAGATCTAGAGATCTCCCAAAAAATCCAGATCACACAGTATGTAATTTCTCACAAAAATAACCACATGAAACCACCAATTCATGCACCCCTAAAAATAACAGCATCAAGCAGAGATAAGAGACAGGCACTGAATATGACCCGGCTCAAGGAAATTCAGAAATAACTACATGCATCAGAGATAAGATGCAGAATGCAGTCACAAGATGTTGAATCCCTCAAACATAACCACTAATAAACCAGCGACAAGAATGAATAAGCCTAAAAATTACCACATGCAAAAGAGACAACATGTAGACCCCCCATAACACTCGAAAACTACATGAAGCAGACATAAAACTGAGGTCATCTAACAATGGATATTAGCAAGTCAAAACATAGACTGACAAAGACAACACCATCAAGCTGGTGCTCATTGCAGAGACCCTGGAAACACCATGTGAAACATGACCATAATGTCCAAAATAATACACGTCCAACAAAGAAAACACTTAGAAACACTGAAATGTAACCACAGCAAAGAAGAGACTGAGACCACAAATACAAATAATAGCAAGTAAATACCAGGAAAGCTGAAGCAGCCAGTAGCAAAGGCTGGAGAAATAGCAAGCTGAAGTGCACTGCAGCACAAGGCTGAAAACATGGGTTTGTAGGGAAGGCATGGTATCACAAGTATGACACTGACACAATGGATACAATTTGTAAAACCTTTATTGAAAATGTTGGGGTTGGAAAAGCTCCTATTTTGCCCTATAACTAAGATGAGAGTAGTCTCGACCATCAACAGTCCTATTGGAGTCCGTCAAATCAAAATGGGCTATGCTAACAAAAACCTAATGCCTGCGCTATCTCCTGTACAAAAAGTGTAAAAAGGAGAAATGTGCGCAAAGGAAAAATCAGTGTTCAAAAGAATAAAGGTAGTTGAACCAGCTCTCCTCGTCACGTTAAACCTCACTGAGAATGGCTGTCCTGTAGGCAGGATGACACACTCTGGCTCAGTTTCTGGCACTCTAAGCAGTTCCAAACCGTGGATTGAGGCCCACCTGGCCTTCCACGTTGAAGTCTTTCTTGACTTTCAAAATTGTACTCCAGCGTAAAGTTCACAAAGGTCCCCCTCTGCCGGGCTCAGACCTTACAGCAGACCGTTCACATAGGCCCCCCTCTGTCGGACTAAGACCTCTCACATCACAGATCAACACAAACTTGCAATGGGGCTCCCTTCGCCAAGCTTATTATACTTCGGGTTTCCCTCAATCGGCCTTGCACCCCTTTCGGATGTCGAAGACTTTCGAATGTGCGTAGCACTATTTACAGACCACTGCAGGACCACTTTGACTCAAAGTTCACGTTTACTCTCGCTTAATTCACTTTTGCTGTTTGTTTGCTTTTTACCTTCAAACAATTTACCTTTCACAGAGACTTGACTGGGCTACTTCCTTTCACCGCACCACTCCGTTACTTAGTATCGCTGATCACACAGCTGCCTTTACTTCAAAGTGAATTCACAGGTCTGCCTTTCTTCACGTCTCATCCACACGCGTGCAGCCTTCACTTGTGATACAATGTTGCTACTTCACCGGCTGTGTGCGCTTCTTTCTTGTTTTGCTATTTTCAATTCAAAAGTCAAGGTTAGTACCACAAGCTTGGCATTGCCTCCCCCACTCTGCCGTTCACCCCAGGAGGGTCGATGGCGTCCTTGATACACAATGCAATCTTCACTTGTGGGATCTGGCCTTCTCCACATGTCTTTCACGGTCTATCGGAGGCAACAGCCTCCAGTAGGGAACCCTTGGGGTTTTCGGCCCGCTGCTCTCATTCCTTGGTTCGTTGCTATGCTCCAGTAGATGTGCCTTCGTACCAGAAGTTGTGCTCGCACTGGTGTTCTGCCTTGCTCAGAGTGTGTGTTTAGGGGTTGCCGTTTATTTGTGTGAGGAGAGCTAACTGGTATCAGGTGAATGCACTTAGTGCAAAGTTCCTGACTTTCCCTTACCCGATTAACGGGACATGTCCAGTACGATGTGAGAGAGTTAGTCAAGTTACTCTCAGTCACCCTCTTCCTCCGCCTAGTGTTTGTATAAAAAGGGAGTGGGGGAGTTGGGACTTCGGAAAATCCTACAAAATAGGATGGGGTAGATGAACAGAAAAGGGGAGAATACCGTGTCTCACCATCAGCTGTCTCACCCCCACTCCCTGAAAACCCCTCACCCAGGTGGTCCCCCTGCACTGGTCCACCCCCAGGGTCTGGATCCAAAGGTGATGGCCGTGCCCTGGCCACGTGAGAGAGAGATCCATAGCGGACTAGCAGATGGGACAACCTGTGGTTTCTCACAGTATGCTGAAATAGGTTGCATCAGAAGGCAAAGCAGGTTGTGGCAGGACTTGGAAAAGACAAGCTTAAGAAGGCTGTAGCAGGGGGTGAATACAAAACCAGCTTTAAAAGAATGTAACAAGGAAGTGAAGAAGAAAAAGCCATCTGTAGCAGCAAGGGATTAAGATTAGGAGGAGAAATTAAATAGCACCATATTACTACCTCTTTCTTTGGGCATTGAACAGAAATGTTTTAATGATTTCCTGTACTTCTAATGATTCTCTTCTTTTCTAACTTGAACAGGGAGAATTTTCCATAGGGACACTAATTGGGCAGTGAAAATGCGATAACCCCCGTTTTCCAAATGAGATTTAGGGGGATGAGAAGATTTAGATCTGCTGAACGAAAAGTAGATCCTTTCAGATAGTAGGTGTTGTGGCAAAGCAGAAAGGCATTAACCTTATACATTTTGGAATGCACAGCCAATGCATCTTTTTCCAAGGCCAAGGTGTGTATAACTGTATGGACAGTTTTAAAACAGTTTGAGAAGTATCTTGGCCATCTGGTTATGAATTATTTACAATATTACAATCTAAGTATATTTAGGTAGGGCAAGATAAAGAGCACTGCAGAAGTCGACCCATGGTGAAAGAATTGCATTTGTCAGTTGTACGTATGACTGATTATATTTCTAGCTACCCAATATGGCACTTACTTTCTTGTTTACTTGTGGTATCAATGAGATTTGTCTGTCAGTGGTTACCCACCCGGATTGCGTACTTTGTCTGAAGGCTTCAGACAGGGGACATGGGCTGCGGCCAAAAAGTTGGATTTTGTGTAGTTTCCATAGGGCCACGAGCAGGGATTTATGGTTTACCGGCATATATCAAACGGCTGCAGCCTGCATTGAAGATCAAGCAAGCTGCTACAGACTGGATTAGTGACTGAAAAGAAAGTGAGCTGAAGCAAACCAGATCACGAACTAAAGAGAAGGCAAAGTGAATCAGTGGATTTGAAACTAGGCAAGCTGCTGCTTGGCCTGAAATGAAGACAATCTGTAGCATGGGCAGAGGACTAGATAATCATAAACATCATGTAGCAGAGTGGGTAGCTTAATCAAGCTATTGTAAGGGTTGAACACAGGATTACCTGACCAAGGTAGTGCATGTGGTAAAGCTCAGGCAAGTTGTGGTATGGCAGAAGACCAGGTAAGCTGAAATTGCAGGTAAGAGAGGCTGCAGCGGGAGTTGAAGATCAGGCAAGGTGTGAACATCTGGTACTGACAGCATGGAGCCTTCAAAATAAGAGAAACATGGTAGGATATGTATGTCTGAATACAAGGGAAGCTGTAGCAGTAGTCAAAAACAAGGTGAGCTGAAGCAGCTTGTGACAAACACTGAAGGGCAGATACACTGAACCAGGTCATGATGCTGGCAGAACATAAAGCTAGCAGAAGCAAGCTGGACTTAAGGCAAGCTGCAATGGGCTAAACAATGCAAGCTCAATCAGGCAGTAGCATAAACATAAATCAAGTGGAGGTAGAATGAAGCAGAGGCTGAAAACAAGGCCAATGAGAGCAGAAGACAGGGTCGCTGAAGTAAGAAGTAGCAGACATACAAGGTAAAGCAAGCTGAGGGTGAGATAATGATGCAGAAGCTGAAGATCAGGCAAAATGAATTGAGGGGAGAGTCAAGGGTAATAAACACAGGTATTCGCACAGGCTGAATAAGTCATATAAATCAGGGTTCTGTATTAGGCATAGGAGGCTTGCTTTCCCCATATCCCTGTGCAGAAAGGGTTTGGGATTGGAGGATGTAAACTGGAAATGCTGTTTGGCACTTGAGAATCTTTTCAACAGTGCTACTAGTTTTATTTTGAAAGCGGTAATACACATCTTGTCTGTGAGTGCCAGTTATAGAAGCGGGGTCAGGTGCATAGTCTTGAAAACAGAATATTAAAGTCATACATTGAATTGAACTAATAATTACAGTTTTATTTTATTTTCAATAAGACTGTGCAGTGAGCGTAATTCTCCATTAAGATTTACAAGTGCCAATCACCCAATCTTGTGACATGCTCCCAATACCTTCTTTTTACGTAAAGTCTTCTAGAGGTAGGAAGCTTTCTAAATCTTGCCTATTTTATAAGATCACTGAGAGCAGGTTGATGAGAAAGCAAGTAGAATTATATTTTAGAGCACTCTGAAACAGGCTCTAGCAAAATCAGGAAGTCAATTCAAGATTAATCTTCCTTCATGGGTGGATGTGCCAAATTCTTAATTAACAGTGATTTTAATCCATGTTTGGAGTACTGCAATTTGCCATCAGTGGTGGGCCTGAAGAAACTGATTTCATTGAAAACCCTGCTCCATTTCCAATATGTCCACCACTACATTTCATCTGGACAGACCAATATGACATTCCTACTTTAACTATGGTATCATGCGCATTTCCCCTTCCCACCTATGGGGACGACGAGAAGGTCATGGTCTGGATATAGTTGCAGCATTATTATTATGCTCCGACCCGCCGTTGGATGCCGCTAAAACTGCCCCCAGAATATACTGCTCTTCTCATATGGCTTACTAAAACATTTCTGACTCTCTTGACCCTATAAAGCATGTCAAACAAACAAAGCAAAAAACACATATGCAGAGTTGGTATATCAATGAGATCACTGCAGAAAATGTGCCATTCCCCATTGAGACCGAAAATAGTTTATTTCAATATCCACATCTGATCTACTGTAGCTCAAACTGGCAATAGTTCTTTTTAAAGAAATATTTTGAAAATATTTTGAAAAGAAAATTAGCCTGTTTGATTGAGCACATCTTTTCCTCTAGCAGCAACTCTAAAGGAGCGTCCAACATTTTTGATCAAGTTCATTCCATATAAAGCATTGATACTACGATCACTCGACTACTACTCGACTACTACAGTTGGACAATGATATTGCAGACTTTTCAGCAACAAACGTTCCATTATTTGATCAAAGCGTATATTCAAACGCCCATTGCCTGAGAATTTCCTGTTAACATGCTGGAACTGTGCTGCCTATGCCAGCAAGTTTTGTGAATTCTCCTCCATCTTACCTACACAATTTGAGACTTTGGTCATTATGGCAAAACAATTGGGGTTTACTAGAATTCCAAAACCAGCAAAAAGAGTCACATTTCATAGTTCTCTTTTTCCAGAGTTTTCTATATTATCAACTCTTGGAAAGTGGTGTGGTGCTCCCTGATTCTAAATTAACAAGTTACTTACCAACAGGTAACATTCTTCCGACTGGATGTTCCTCGAATGTATTCCTCATCTTAGATGTATTCGCCCAGCTTTAGCTGCTTCGGAAATTTTTTCTCGGCAGAAGGCGCCGTGCATTGATGCCGTCGAGTCGAAGTCCCTCGAAGGCCTCCATCGAGGGTGACGTCATCGGCTAAACAAGTAGCACGCACAGCGCCCGTTGGCCTCAGTTCTGTTTTTCCCCTCTTCCTCTGCTGTATAGATAGTGTAGGTAGCCAGGTGTCAGCCTTGCGTGATTTGAAGTGGTAATAACACCGGAAAATCTACAGAGGGGTAGGATGGGAGGGTGATGAGGAATACGTTTGAGGAACATCCAGTCGAAAGAACGTTACCAGTTGGTAAGTAACTTGTTCTTCGAATGGATTGTGTCCTCCAACATATTCCTCATCTTAGATAGACTCCCAAAGCAGTGTAGAAAACTCTCTGGGGGAGGGAGTAGATTTTTAATATTATATAGCTGAATATAATACTGCTTTACCAAAAGCAAGCATTTTAGAGTAGGAAGCATCCAGACTATAGAATTTAGAAAAAATGTGCAGCGATGAAGAAGTTGCTGCTTCACAAATAGATTTTATGGGAACACCTCTTTGAAGGGCTGTTGAAGAGGCTATGCCTCTGGTAGAATGGGCCCTCAAGCCTTCTGGTGGATCTTTGCCCACCAATCTGTAGCATTCTGAAATGCAAAGCACAATCCAACGTGATAGGGTTTGTTTTGACACCGATTGACCCAATTTCCTTCTGGTGTAGCCAATGAAAAGTTGGTTATCCACTCTAAACTTGAAGAGCCTAGAAATGTAAAAGCTTAGAGCTCTTCTCGGGTCCAGCCTGTGCAATCTTTCCTCCTACTTACTGGGATGAGGTGGAGGATAGAATGCGGGCAGGATAATTTTCTGATTTAAATGGAAATCAGACACAACTTTAGGTAAGAATGAGGGTTTAACCCTCAATACAACTCTGTCCCTGTGAAACACAGTATAGGGTGGCCCAGAAGACAGTGCCTGCAATTCGCTCAGTCTTCGTGCAGATGTTAAAGCAACCAAGAATTACCAGGTTACTCACCGTAGTGACCACCTTACTCCTAGTCCATAGTCCCCTTTCCTCCATACTTGTGGCACATCTCTCCGTCCTGTGGGAAGGGACCGGAGCACTTTGTAAAAAGCATCCACATTTTTTTCAAAAATGTGCCCCTCCTTTTTCCTGTGCGGGGTCCGGCACGCGGCCGTAACCCTGCCCACCTTGGCTCCGCCCCGCGCATCGCCCATCAGTCCTTTTCTATCACCAGGTCAAAGACCCATTAGCAATAACATAGGAACCTTATTAGAGGGGACGGCGGGCGGGCGTATGGAGGAAAGGGGACTATGGACTAGGAGTAAGGTGGTCACTACGGTGAGTAAACTGGTAATACTCCTACGTCCCGTCCCCTTTCCTACATACTTGTGGGAGATTCCCAAGCACTCCTTACAGGAACTACGGGTGGATGGAAATACCCCTTACTGAAACAAGTTCTTCAGCACAGCCTGACCAAACTGAGCGTCAGCTCTTGAGCTCATGTTGAGACAGTAATGCTTACAGAAAGCAGATGGGGAAGCCCAAGTAGCTGCCCTAGCAATGAACTCCCAGGGGACATACTTCTGAAAAGCAACCGCGGCAGCCTTGCCCCACACCAGGTATGCATGGATACCCTTAGGAGGTTTCAGCCCTTGGACGGTGAAAGACTCTGTGATGCAGGCGGCGATCCACCTAGAAATAGTTGCCTTAGACGCCGGCTTGCCCTGAGGGTTACCGACGGTCACAAAAAGTTGAGAAGAACTCCTAAGCTCGGAAGTCCTGTCCAGGTAGAACTTAAGAGCTCTTCGGACATCAAGACAGTGTAGAACCCTTTCAGCCTCTGAGGCAGGGTTCGGAAAAAAGACCGGAAGGGAGATCGACTGATTCAGATGGAATTCGGTCACCACCTTCGGTAGAAAGGCTGGGTTTGTCCGAAGGACTACCTTGTCCTTGTGAAAGACCAAGAAAGGATGCTCCACCGACAATGCCTGGAGCTCACTCACTCTCCTCGCAGACGTAACGGCGACCAGAAAGGACACTTTCCAAGACAAGTACTTGAGGTCCACCGTAGCCATTGGTTCAAAGGGTTTATGGCACAGCGCCGTCAGGACTACATTTAGGTCCCATGGCGGGTGCGGATTACGAACCGTAGGGTAGAGGCGTGTCAAGCCAGCAAAATGCCTCTTCACCACTGGGTTAGTTAGAGAAAAAGAACACAGGCCTGTAGAAAGGTAAGCGGAAACCGCTGAGAGATAAGTCCTGCATGACAGAACATGAACCCCTGACTCTGCTAGGGAGGACACGAAGGACAGGACTGTGTCAATCGTGGCCACCCTCGGATCCAACTTCTTCTCCAAAACACCAATGACAGAACCTGAGCCAATTACTCTTGTATTGAGATCTGGTCGAGGGTTTCCTGGCTGCCTGCATAATTCGCATGTTATCCACGGACAAACTCAGATGCTCTAAAGACTTGAACTCAGGCACCATGCCACCAAGCTGAGTGATTGTGGGGAGGGGTGCCAAATCTGTTGTTCCCCTTGGTGAAGAAGATCGGGAGTAAATGGTAACCTGATCGGCGGATACACCAACAGGTGTTGAAGTTCTGAGAACCAAAACCTGGCCGGCCACCACGGGGCTATGAGTAGCAGGGAACAGTTTGCCGAGTTCTTCAACTTCCAAATTGCACGGTGAACTAGAGGCACAGGCGGGAAGGCGCAAGCTCTCATGTTGTGCCATGGAATCTCGAGAGCATCCCCCAGAGAGGAGGCTCCCAGCCCCCCTCTGGAGGCATACTGAGGAAGCTTCTTGTTCACTGCCGTAGCGAAGAGGTCCACCTCCGGTGTGCCCCAGCGCGAGAAAATCCATGAGAGGACCTCTGCCTTCAATTCCCACTCGTAGCTGACCACTGTCCGCCGGCTGAAGGCATCCGCTGTGACATTCAGCTGGCCCGGGATGTGCACTGCAAGCAGCCAGACACCATGAAGCACGGCCCACTCCCAAATCTGGATGGACAGGTCCACAAGGGGGGGGAGACTTCGTTTCCCCTTGCTTGTTTATGTAATACATTGACACCACATTGTCCGTTCTTATGCGGACCACCTTGTTGACAATGAGCGGTCTGAACGCCCTGAGCGCTAGGAAGATCGCCAGATGCTCCAAATGATTTATGTGCAGGAGCTTGTCCTGAGGCGACCAGAGGTCCGAGACCTGAAGGAGATCTAACGTCGCACCCCACCCTAGAAGGGAGGAGTCCGTCGTGATCGTCACCGCGGGGGCCGGGTCCTGAAACCCTGCACCTCCAGACAGATTGCTGAGAGATGACCACCAATCCAAGTCCACTCTCATGGAATCCAGAATCATAATCCGGATGGAATCCGGATCCACTGCCTGACGCCATGAACTCTGAAGAGCCATCTGGGTCCATCTCATTTTGAGACGAGCAAGAGGAAGAGCCAGTACACACAAGGCAATGAGGCCCAGAAGCCTCTGGAACCACCAGGCCGACATGCTCTCCGACTGCGCAAACATCTGACACGTGGCTAACAGATCCGCCATTCTGTCCCCGGTCAGATACACTTTGCAGTCGATCGTGTTCCAACGAAAACCCAGGAAGATCAGGTCCTGTGAGACCGTCATGGAGGATTTCCGCCAGTTCACCGACAGCCCAAGATGGAAGAGGAGCTGAAAGAGAGACTGGAGGTTTCCCGCTGCTGCCAGCGGACAAGGGCTGCGTAAGAGCCAGTCGTCCAAATAAGGATAAACATGGATACCCTGGAGACGAAGATAAGCCGCAATCACCAACATCATCTTCGTGAAGACACGCGGCGCCGAGCTGAGGCCAAAAGGAAGCACCCGGAACTGGAAGTGCTCCTCTCCCAAAGAGAAGCGGAGATATCTCCTGTGTGGATTCCAAATCAGGCTATGCATATACGCATCCTGAAGATCCACAACGCTGAGCCAATCGCCCATCTGCAAGGAGGAGCGTATCTGGCTGGGAAAGGAGGACAAGCTCCTGGACTCCCTAGGGAGGAAAATCTTTGCCAACCCAGCCTTGTAGCTCAGGCAGGCCAACGCTGAGTTGATATTGGCGGGAGCTAACATGCGGATGTGGTAAGGTCTGTCGGAGTTTGAGGAGCACATACCGGTCGAGAAGTTGTTATGGAAGAGGATGCTGCAGGACTGGATTGCAACATAGCCGCAGCCACCACTGTGGAGGAGGGAGGCGAACAAGACGACAGGGCCACCTCTTCCGAAGAATGCAGCCTGTACCTCGCGTCAATCTTTTTATTGACAAAAAGTCCCGAGTGTGGCTTTTCCCAGACTCTTCGGACCTCGGCCAGAACGTCCTTCTGCAGGAACAGGCTGGTACGCTCCAAGGGAGACAGGGTGAACGCCCCAGAACGCACGCCCTCCTGCGGAGCGGGCGCCTCTGGCACCGGAACATCTAAGAAACTCATCATGTCCAGTACCCGGTCATGAAAGGCTCTGATAGAGCGGGGAAGGTCCTTGTTGTCCTGATCATCTTGAAGGTCATCTGACAGGTCAGGATCCTGCTGAGCCGTGTCAGGCACTGCCTTGTCCACTGGGGACAATGGAGGCAAAGGCGGAAGAGCAGGGGGAGGCACCACGGGCAAGGGAGGTGCTGGCGGAACCACCGGAGGAACGGGTGGAGCCGGAGGCGCAGATGGGCAAATCTCCTTGAAAAGCCCTTTGAAATATTCCCTCATGGGGTCGGTGCGCAAAAGCGCTTGAAATTTACCGAAAAAGGCGTCCTCAGGAGATTGTTTCGGGACCTGAGGAGGCCTCTCATGAGGTTGACAAATCCAGGGCCGTAACGGGGAAGGGTGCCACACCGGCCCCTCCTCCGACGTATCCACATAAATCAAAGGAGCCGCCCCCGCGGGCAATGAAACATTGTGCGGAAGAGGCATCCGGGCGTTCCAATCATAAACCGACCGGTAAGGATGCACACAAGGGACCTTAGGTTCACCCAAGGGACCGAGCCCTACACCAGAGGCCGATGGCGTAGTTGTAGGGGTAGCCCCTAAAATGGCCGCCGTGGTCGTGGCGGGAACGGGCGCCATTTTGTCCTCATCTGAGGGGAACTGCGGCACGTGAGGAAGTGAGGCAGGGGTCCCCGTCGATGGATCAGGGGTCTTAATCTAAGCCTTAACATAAGGAACCTCGGCAGAGCCGGTACTATGAGGCCTGGAATGTTTTTGTGACATACCAACCGCCAACTGAGCCTTCGAAGGAAGGACCTCGGCACTGCCGGTAAAAGAAGAACTTTGCTTCTTTGCCCCCTCAACAGATCTGGTGTCGTCGCGAGAGCGGTAACGGTGAGAAAGTCTTCACCGATGAGGCCTTGCCAGGCCTCCCAGAAATGTTGGGGGACCTCGGACCCACGCGTCCGGTGACAGCCTTATCTGCGCGGGCCTCGAACATACGTTCGGTAACAGCAAGCCCCACCAAGGCCTCGGGGCGCACCCCGGTCTTATTTTTGAGGTAAGCCGACAGAGAGGCCTCTGAGCGAGCTCTGGTACCCCACGACTCAGTAGAACTGGGTCTACAAACAGCCCCCACAGGAGGGGCCTCTGAGCGTGTTCCGGTATCCACAGGCCCCTTACGGAGACCCTCAGAGAAAACTCTGGTACAATTATTAGGCCCAACGGGCACCTCAGGGCGAACCCCGGTGGCAGAGCGATCAACGCCCCTCCCAGCCCGAGAGGAACCCGGAAAGGTATCCCCCGGCCGGGATCCTCTGAAAAGTAAAGAACTTACCGGGCGTTTCTTCTTCTCGTCGATGAACGCCTGAAAATGCGAAGGAGGGGTTTGTCGGAACACCTCCTCCCACCGCTCCAACCAACGTTGAAGTGCCCAGACCGAAAGGGAGTCACAGTAAAAACAGGAGTCCCAACGATGTTCCGGACCCAAACACTCTAAACAAAGAGGATGGGGATCCTCGCGAAGCGACTGTGACACAATGAACAATCTGGAAAGTCTAACTTGAAAGACATAGACAGACTAGTAAGCGAACGCTAGCGAGAGTCAGAGAGGAAAAAAGGGAAGAAAATCTTCCGAGGATGCAAGTGCGTCCGGCCCCGATGGAGCGGAGAAAAGGACTGATGGGCGAAGAAAGAAGGGACACATTTTTTTAAAAAATGTGGATGCTTTTTACAAAGTGCTCCGGTCCCGTCCCACAGGACGGAGAGATGTCCCACAAATATGGAGGAAAGGGGACGGAACATAGGAGTAAACGGTTTCCAACGTTAGTAATCTTAATGGACAAGTGTGCAAGGGTTCAAAAGGGGCACACATTAAAAACTTCAGAACCAGATTAAGGTCCCAAACTGGGACTTGGAAAGGAGAAGGAGGGAACACATTGGTGAGTCCCTTTCAAGAATTGTATTATCAAAGGAATTTTAAAGTAGGAACATTCTTCCGAAGAACGCTTGAAAATGGAAAGCGCTGCAAGATAACCTTTAATGGTCCCAACGTTGAGACCTCTATGTGCCAGGGACAAGAGGAAAGACAACACTTCTGGGATAGAACACAGAAAAGCATCAACATTCTTTTCCCTGTACCAGTTGCAAAACTTCTTCCAGCGGCAAAGGTACAGAGATTTTCTTGCTGGCCTTCTTGCCAAAAGCAACACCTCCATGATGTCATCAAAGGTCTCAATCCTTGTATCTCAGCCTTTCAGATACCAAGCATGAAGGTTGAGAGTTCTGACCCCTGGATGGAGAACCTGGCCCTCAATTTGTGAGAGAAGGTCCTCTCTCTGAGGAAGACGTAATGGAGGGCAGATGGACATGTCTAGAAGGTCTGGGTACCACATTCTCCTGGCCCAATCCATGGCAATTAGAATCATGTGGTTTCCGAACCGTCTCAATCTCCTGATGACTTGAGGAATTACCGGAATCGGAGGAAACGTGTATACCAGTGGGAAGTTCCATTCCACCATGAACGCGTCCCCTAAGGCTCCTCTCGGGGGAAATTCCCTTGAGCAATACTTTTCGCACTTTCGGTTGATTCCAGTCGCGAACAAGTCTACTTGAGGGGTTCCCCAAAGGGTGAAGATCTCCTGAAGGACTTCCTGAGCCAGTTCCCACTCGTGGGACACCGTACTCTGCCTTCTCAGAGCGTCCGCCATCATATTCTCCTCCTCGGCTAGATGAACTGCTGTTAAGGAGATTCCTTCTTGAATTGCCCAATACCAGAGCCGCATTGCCTCTCTGCACAGGGATAGTAACCCTAACCATCCTCTTTTGTTTAGGTAATGCATGGCCACTGTGTTGTCCGTCATTATCAGGAAATGTTTTCCGCTGACAGATGGCAGAAAAGCCTTCAGCGCTAGTCTAATTGCTCTCAGCTCTAAAAGGTTGATGTGTAGTTTGGACTCCGATGGAGATCAATGACCGCTGATTGTCAGATAGTTGGCATGAGCTCCCCACCCCATGAGTGAGGCGTCCGTCACTACTGTAATCTCCGGCCATGGTTGCCAAACATGTTCTCTTTTTAGCATGTTCTCTGTGCAAGTCCACCACAGAAGATCCTGCCAAACCTTGTTTGGAATCTGAAGGAGATCAGTAATTTCACCTGAGAACTGGAACCATTGAGTCTTTAGAGCCCATTGAAGGGATCTCATCCTCAGGCGAGCTTCTGGCACTAGGAAAATGCAGGATGCCATGAGGCCAAGCAACCTCAAAAAGTCGTAGGCCTGGAGATTTTGGGCATTTTTAAATTTGGAAACCATCTGAAGAATGTCTTGAGCCCTCGACTTGGGAGGCAAGCTCTTTCCCAAGGATGTGTCTAATACAGCCCCTATGTACTGGAGCTGTTGGGAAGATGTCATTTGAGACTTCTTGAAATTGAGGGAGAAGCCCGGTCTGTGGAGAAAGTGGCAGGTGACTTTCAGATGAACCAAGGCTTGTTCGGCAGAATGCGCCCTGATCAACCAATCGTGCAGGTAGAGGTAAATGTGAATCCCCCCTCTCCCGAGGTGCGCTACCACCGCTACCATCAACGTGGTGAAGACCCTCGGGGCGGAGGTCAACCCGAAAGGCAGGACTCGAAACTGATAGTGCGAGTCGCCAACTACGAACCTAAGCTATTTTCTGTGCTTGAGATGTATTGGCACATGAAAATAAGCATCCTGGAGGTCCAATGACACCCACCAGTCCTGAAGTTGAAGGGCCTGAAGGATCTGAGAAAGAGCGACCATCTTGAACTTGTCCTTCCTGAGGCGCTTGTTCAAGCCTCTTAAGTCCAAGATGGTTCTCAGTCCTCTGTCATTTTTGGGAATCAAAAAATATGGGGAGTACCATCCCTTGTTCCTCTCAGCTACAGGTGCTGGTTCTATAGCACCTTTCTCCAGCAGGGTTAAGACTTCCTGCTGTAGGAGCGGGTCTGGAAACTTCAAAGAGTGTCTCCCTGGTGGATTGCTTTGAGGTTGCGTTAGAAAAGGGAGGCAGTAACCTTGGGCTATTATTTCTAGAGTCCAAACATCTGAAGTAATGGCTCGCCATTCTTGCAGATGCTGGGACAGCCTGCCTCCCACAGGTGTCTTGTGATGCAAGTCCTCAAAGTGGTTTTGTGGCGGTTGCTGCGGCCGCTGATGGTAAAGAGGCTGCAGCTGGGGCTGGCTTTGCACATTTTCCTCGTCCACCACGAGTGGCTTTTCTCTGGCCTCTTTGACTGGCCATTCCTCTCGCCTTTCCATATGAGGAGTAGTAACAATAGGATCGTCCCCTCCAAGATTTATCCTGATGCACGAAAAGGCTGAGGTTGCCTAATAGCAGCTCCTAAAGATTTGGCAGCTGCTTTTGAGGTCTGCGACCTCTCAAGGCTCTCATCCGCCTTGTTGCCAAAAAAGGTGAGACCCGTCAAAGGGCATGTTCAAAAGACTGTTTTGCACGTCTGGTGCGAAACCCGGCTTTCGCAACCACGCAAATCTGCGCATCACCGCGCTAGCGGCCATGGACCCGCTCACACTATCTGCATTGCCCAATCCAGACTGAAGGGATTCCTGCATGGCCTCCTCTCCATCTCTAACGATGGCTAGGAATCCTTCCCTTTCTTCCCCTTCTGGTATGTGCTCCACCGCCATTGCAATGCACTCCCACAGAGTGTACGAAAATGTTGCCAAGGCACATGTGGAGTTGCCCGATTTTGACGCCATACTCCCAGCTGAAAATACCTTGCGTGCCCAACCATCTACATGCTTGTCGTCCCTATCCGGAGGGATGGAAGGGTACGCTACCTTATTTGAAGCTGTGGCTGCCTGGACCACCAGACTCTCGGGATTGGGGCGTTTGGACAGATAGCCGGGGTCGCTACTGGAAGGGCAGTATTTTGATGTGAGGGACTTATTCACAGGAGGAATTGAGTCCAGGGTCTCCCAATTTTTAGCCACCCTATTTTGTAAGGCTACATGGATGGGACATCCTGGCGGCCGAAGGAGAGGAAGAAGTCAGAATCGAGAAGGTTCACAGGGTGGCCCGAGGAGAACAGGCGAACCCGGGGAGCGCCCTAGAGATGTGCTGGCAGCCCTCTCCTCATACCCTCAAAAAGAAAGGATCCTGAGGAGGGTGCGCGACATCGAACACATCCGGATGAACGGGGTGGAAATTAAATTGTATCAGGACCTCGCCCTGGTAATGCTGCAGAAAAGAAGAAGAATGGCACTGGTGATCAAGGAACTGAATGCCAGGGGATTAAGATATAAGTGGACCTTTCCATTTGGCCTCCTATTCACGTGGGATGGTAAGCAGAGGAGAGTTCAAACGTGTGAGGAAGGCCTGCAGGTTATGGGTCTCCAAGAAGACAGCAACGAGGAGAATCCCAACGGGAAAGGGAGGAACGCCGCAGAAACCTGTCCGGATGGAAATCGGTGCAGAACAAGAAAACCCTACAAAAAGGGGGGGAAGCGGGGCGTGGGGCCCGCTACAATCTCTCGAAGGAACTCGAGAAAGTCATCAGGCGAGGAGCTGGGACCATAGCGGGCAAGAGAGTGGACAGTGGCAGCTCGCTGAATGAGAGCTGGTGGCCCAGAGGAGGGCGGCAGAGTTGGAATCCAGAAACGCGTGAGGTAAATGCGGGGTTTAGGATTCCCTGCACAGTTACACCCGAGTAAGCAGAGGGTCAGGAGCAAAGGGCGGGACGCCCTAGCAACCTTAGTTCCCTGGTCCCTCGTTGGGTTAGTTGTTGGTTATTTGGGGAAGTTGAGGGAAGGGGGGGAAAGCGAAGGGGAGGAGGAAGGTTGTAAAGAGTTGGGGGAAGTTAGGGGAGGGAAGGGATGGGGAAGAAGGGGGGGGCTGGATGGTAGCTCGGAGAAGTTCAGGAACAGGCGACACAATTCCACTAGGAAGCGAGGCCCATGGATAAAGTACGAATCCTATCTTTTAACGTTAGGGGGCTTAATAATCCCGTCAAAAGGAAAAAGGTGGAGGGACTGCTGAAAAGGGAGGGAGGAGACATTATAATGCTGCAAGAGACCCACATAAGGCTGCGTGATAAAGATAAACTGAACATAAAGGGATGTGACCTGTTAGGGCAGTCCAACGCTCAGCACAAAAAGGCAGGAGTCCTGATAGCAGTCCATGAAAGTCGGAACGCCCTGCTCCATGGGGCACTAACGGATAAAATGGGAAGGCACATTTTCACAAAAGTTCTGATAAAGGAGCTCCTCATCACACTAGCGGCTATCTATGCACTGAATACGGGGCAAGACGGTTTCCTGAGGGAGGCACTGGGGAAACTGGAGGGATTCGCGGAGGGGGAAATCATTCTGGGGGGAGACCTAAATATGGCGTGGCACCCGGTAATGAATAGGAGTTAGGGAGGTGGGCAAGGACAGGGGGTGCCCTCGAAACCCCTTCGCAAATTGATGAATCACCTGACACTAGTAGATGTATGGCGAGCGCATAATGATCAACAAAGAGGTTACACCCACTATTCGCATGTATACAACTCGAAGTCGCCAATAGACTCATTCTGGGCAACGGCCGGGCTAATGGGGAAAGTACTGAGCATGGAAATTGGGCCGATTTCAGTATCAGATCATGCCCCTCTGTGGATAGATGTGAAGATTTCATATGGGAATAAGGGGTTATGGGGATGGAAGCTTCCACAGGAGGTTCTCCACGATCCAATTTTGGGGGAAGATATCAGGGGGAAGATACAGGAGTTCTTAACCATTAATGACACGGGCGAGGTAAGGCTAGGTACGGTCTGGGAGGCCATAAAGGCAGTCATCAGGGGGCAGTTCATAGCAATGAAAGCGACCAAAGACAAGCAGAGACATGCATGGGAGAGAGAACTGGAAAAAAGCTGGCTGATATAAAAGGGGAATGCATAAAGAATCCAAAACTTTCCCTGAGAAGGGCCATGAGGCATGTGCAGGGACAGTTAGATGTGCTGCGCACGAAAAAAGCAGAGATGGGCCTCCTCCATCTCAGGCATTGGTACTTCATGAAAGTCAACAGAGCGGACAAGCTATTAGCGAGGCAACTACGCACAAAGCAACAGAAGGTGATTATCAGGGAAATACGCAATAAGCAGGGGGAAAAGCTTACCACTAACGCTGAGATGGGAGAGGAGTTTAGAGTCTTCTATCGAGACTTATACACCACAGAGAGGCTGGGTGGGGATGACCAAGACAGCTACCTCAATTCTCTCACATTGCCACAAATATCTGACGAGGACAGGGAAGGGCTGGACGGAGACTTAGGGAGGAAGAAGTGCGTCTAGCAATAAAGGGACTACAGTCGGGCAAGGCGCCGGGGCCTGATGGCTTTACAGCGGCTTTTTTATAAAAAATATGCAGAGGATCTGGTCCCATTCCTAACCAAACTGTACAACTCCTTTAGAGAGGAGGGAAACGTAACCCCAACCATGAATGAGGCGGAGGTAGTGGTCTTCCATAAAGCGGGAAGATATGCGGCGTCTCCAGGGTCGTATCGTCCAATTGCCCTGATAAATCAGGATGCAAACATTTACACTAAAATTCTTGCCTCAAGATTGTCCCCTCTGCTCCCCGATTTGATTCATAAAGATCAATCAGGATTTATACCAGGCAGGCAGAAGCATGACAACCTGAGACGCATAGCGCACCTGTTGCAGAAAGTGGGTATTATGCACACCCCGGCGTTACTACTGGCGGCGATGCCGAAAAGGCATTTGACCGGGTGGAATGGTCAATTCTATTCAAAACATTCGAGCGGATGGGATTCGGGGACAATTTTCTGAAGATGGTTAGGGCGAATTACAACTCTCCCTCGATCAGAGTAGGCATCAATGGGGAATTCACGGGCAGGGTGGAACTCTCAAGGGGAACCAAGCAGGGGTGCCCCCTTTCACTCCTCCTGGACGGCGGATTTGAGATCCTTATCCAGCAAGTCCTCACACTATAATTCCAGATTGTGGGTTAGGTTCACCAGGAGCTCTTGCAATTCCCCGTTTTGTGGAGCTTCCTCCTCAACGTTTTGGACTGTTCTCTCCAGCGTGTCAGTCCGCTCTTCTAGTTTCAACACATCTGTCCTGAGCTCCTGCAGCGCTTGCTTCATGTCCTGCCTCAGCGTGCCAAATTGATCCTGCACCATGGACATGAATTTCTCCCGCAATTCCCTGAACCAGGTATGGAGATCCTCTTTTGAGGCGTGTGCTTGAGGTATGAGAGACTGCTCTGCCTGCAAAACCTCCTGTCCTTTCCCTTTAGGATTAATAGTAGATTCTGAGGCCCACATTTGCACTAAATTCGAGTCCTGCCTGGTTGAGATGGGCTGCGTTTGGGGTGCTCCACCCTTCCCCCGTCCCTTGGACATGCTGTGTGGGGTCAGAAAAGGGCCTGCTCCACTCTGTGCTTTGCACGCGAGTCCTAATTAACCGGAAGCTCCCCCCCTGTGGCCCCGAGCTCCTTTCATGGGAGGGTGGAACACTTCCCCCCACCCCCAGCTCCTTGCTGGGCTCTTATGGATTTCCCTCCAGGCCAAGAGACGGGCCGGACAGGTCTTATTGGTGCTACAGCGGGGCTGCACTACCCAGTTCTCCCCTGTGTAGTTGGTGACTAATGTGATCTCGCAAGTTGGGGGTGCATCACCACCCCTTCCTACTGGTATTCTGGAGGGTTTCTGCCCCTAGCACCGGAGGGGCCTTCCTCTCTCCTGCCTTCCACCGCTAGACCTTCACCTCCTGCTCCTCTCTGCTGTCCACTAGCAAGATGGGGGGGAATCTGCACCGATCCTTTTCCCCGATTGTGCACCTTGCGGTGATTGCCACCGGAACCCCCCCACTGCTCCTGCATTGTAACTGTGGGAGGCCAGAAGTCTCCCACTGCCTCCTGCTCCGGGTTCGCAAATGTTTCAGGGCCCTCCCCGCCGCTCCTCACCTTCCTTGGCTTGCCTCCGATGGGGTGCAGACCTTTTCTCTGTGTGCTCATGGGTCCCGGTCAGAGCCTCCTGTGGCCATCAAGAGGCAGCCTTTCGCAGCTGGAGCGTCCCGCACTGGAGACGTCCTTACTCCAGCCAGGTACCTGCACCCGCTCATGCGGTGGGGACCTGTCTCCCCTCCGTTGGGACAGGCGGCTCCTCCGCCCGAACTCTTTCACTGCCGCAGCCACCCAAAAGCCACAGGAATGCAGCCCGCACCTCGTTGCGTGGATTAGATTGTAGATGGCGGAGGGGGCACCCCCTTTTCCCTCTGCAAGGGCGCCCGGCCTCTCCGGCGGTGCCGTCTGCGCTGTCTCGCTTCCTCGTATCTCGCTGCTGCAGCAGTGGGGGAGGAGCGCCACACCGATCCGATCTCTTCCAGATCTATGCTGTCCGCCACCAGAGACACTCCGCTGCTGTTCCTGCCCATTCCATCTCGTAGGGGATGGATGGGCACCACTTGAGGCTGCTCGCTGCCTTAATTGAACGCCTTTTATTTATTGCTGCCCGGCAGTAGAGACACCCAGACACATCTCTACGCTGCGGCCGCCATCTTGGAATCCCCAACCTCCATCATTTTAATTCTAAATGCTTCCCATTCTTCGGAGGAAGAATGTTTTGTGGGGCATTTCATTTGTTGGGGGGATTCGTCCAAAGACTAGGTGGAAGGGGACCGATGGCATCTTTTTTTGGACTTTTTCATCGATGACAAGGAGTGGTGTTAACCACTTTGGGACCTAGACCGATGCTTTTGCCTTTCGCGTCGAGGAGTTTTCTCTTCATGGGATCTCGACTCGACGCTTGAGGCTTTTCGGTCGGGTTTTTGACCTACCTGTAGTTTTCCCTTCCTCTCTAGCAAGGCCTTCACCCGTCATTGCCTGACACTTCGAACAGGCCAACATGTCGTGGCCTTCACCGAGGAACCACAGACATTCTCGGTGCGGATCCGTGATGGACATTTTGGAACTGCAGGATTTACATTTTTTGAACCCCGAACGCGGGGTGGTCTGGTTCGACGACGAGGACCTCTCGAATATCGCTTCACAATAACTGCCTCACAGAACTATCGAGGCGCGCCGAGTCTCTGAAACAACACGTACTGCGGAAAAACGGAACTGAGGCCAACGGGCGCCGCGCCTGCTACTTGTATACCTGATGACGTCACCCTCAACGGAGGCCTTCAAGGGACTTCGACTCGACTACATCGACGCACGGCACCCTCTGCCGAGATCAAATTTCCAAAGCAGCTAAAGCTGGGCAAACACATCTGAGATGACGAATACGTTGTGGGACACAATCCATTCGAAATGCATGTTTCTACCCTGTCTGGAAAAAACAAAGATTAGATAGATCCTGCAAACTTAGCAAATGTATTATCTAAACTCTCTCTGCTTCTTGGGTCAACTGTTACTCAACAGCTTCAATCTTTCATTGAGGCCACAATCCTTCTGGGCTGTAAACGAGCAGACTGTCGCTAAGACGGTAGGAGTCATTCAAAACCTTCTATCCATCAAACCTCAGTTTTGTATATTTCGCTCAGGCTTGAGCACAGAGTCTACTGCCTGTTCATTAGTGGATGACGTTAGAATGCTGCCTGGTGGCGCAATGCCATAATGCTAGCTCTTCCATATTGGACGACAGTCTTTGACGCTGTTGACCAGATGATCCTCTTTGGCCATTAATATCACTTTGCGTTTAGAGTTAGAATGATCGTTTCTTGTCAGTCACTCTCCAAAAGTCCCACTTGGCTGATTTTGAACTTGATTCACATTTGATACCTTGTCGAGTTCATAATGCTGCCACCATACTGTCTTTTCTTTTTGCCCTATACCTAAGATGTTGGGTAAATGATTACATTCATTTGGCAAGACGTGTTATACCTTTGCCTATAACGCACAATCTTTGCTACAGCTAGATGGTGATTTTACTGCTTTCACCTCCTGGTTTGCCAAAAGCATGTCCGCAGAAAACATTTGGAGGGATAGTTTATAGACTGAAATTTAATGTGGCCAACTCTGAGATCACAACCTGTGGTCCTCGCCACAATTTATGGCACTTTTGCAAAACAGAAGAGTGATGGAACAACCACATGCAAATCAGGCCTTGTCCCACCCAAAAAGGATGAGTCCAGCCAAAATGAGTAGGTCACATTCCTTCTGCACCAGACAACAAGCAACCACAGAGATGTTTCAGCCTCATTGAACCTCATCAGCAAGGTGTAACTTGGCACTCTTGGCAGTGCAATGTCAGGACACATACCTGGGCATACGAGTCTCATTCAGGGTGGCTTTTACAAACCTGAATAGTGATGGGTGTTAGGTTTTTGCTCTTTGAAATCCCCCACGCACTGTTTTCATGCTGCGGTGTCATTACAGAAGGGGGAAATGCCATATGCAAATAAGGCTTCGCCTCAACCCATAAAGGGCGTTGCAGCCCAAACTGCTAAGTCCTATCCCTTTGGCGTTAAACCACTAAGGTATCGTACACACTGCAACATATTTCCGCTTCACTGGGTGTCATCAGTGAGGTGCAGCTTAGGACTCTATGCAGAGCAACCTTGGGACCTGTTGCAAAACCGAAGAGTGATAGACTCAAAAATTACATCTATCCTATTGAGGTGCAAAAGTGAGTACTACCCCAATAAGATAAAACACCTTACTGGGTATAAACAAAAGGAAATGTATGATTGAGAAGTTTTGATACTAGTTTTACAAAATATTGTCATATGATGTACTAAAGATACAAAAACATGAAATATACTTTTTGAGACAGAGGAGAACCAGTGCTTTTTGGAGCCCTACAGAATTAGATGCTATTTTTGACTGAACACCAATGGTATCCTATTTTCGAGAATTGATATTAACTGCAGTCAGATGGTATCATGTCGGATTTCCTTTTTTTTTTAAAACTCTTTATACATTTTCAAAAACACATTCAAATCATTGGAACAAAAGCAACAAGTAATGCTGTAAAAAATCAAAGCAATATCCATGACAGAAATAACTAATGCAGGAAACAAAAAAAACATACAGCAATACGATTAATCAGGAACTATCTATATACAATTAACCCTATGCAAGATGAACAAAATATTTAAAACAATTAAAAAAACACACATATAAATGCCTGATTTCCTTCCACTTCCTTTGATTGACATGAACTAGCTTGCCCTAAATAAAAAACTAAAATGAATTCCAAGATGGTACCAAGAGCCTTCTTGATAGATATGCTATGTTGTGTGACACACAACCCAATCATTCTTAACATCCCCTACTGCAGTCAATATCAAATAAAAAATGTTGCATGTAAACTTTGAATTTGAACTGAAAATGAAGTAAACGGGTAAACAATTGCAATTACTAGATTGGTCGCCACATACAACAACACATATTCAAAGTGCTGCCTTCACCTTAACAATCATTGCGGCAAATCATTTTGGAAATATACCACCAAAAACATGATACCCACAATAAAATAATCCATATCACTCCACAGCCTATAATTTGCAAATGCCACCCTATTGTCAATGAATGGCAGTGCCCGAAGATGGCATCACGGGCTATATTTAAAGGCATAGTTTCTTGCATTAAAAAACACTGATATAGTTTCCAAAAAAGATCAGACTACACATGCCAATGGGCACCCTTACACAAGCATAACGTGATGGGTGAATGGTCATTTTCAGTTGCAGTCTAAATTCTGTTGCTCTTTATTCAACTACTGGGAAAAAAATGGTTTGCAGGCTAGTAATAATGCACTCAATCAGAAACCAGACACATAGCAAATGGGATACCACGATTATGTATGAGCATGGTCAAACGCTACAGACATAGTTGATGAAATACACCCCCCCGCCCCCTCACTATCTCCTATTTCACTCACCATCTCTTTTGTCGACTCCTTATCGAAGTCTTCCTCTGTGTTGACATCCTTTCTCACTGTCTTTCACTTGCCATCCTCATTGTGTATTAGTACCTCTGCAGCACTGCTACATGGCAGTAGGCTTTCTACATTTTATTTGAAATTACATTTCTTTTATTTCTCCACGCTTTTCACTAGTCATTTAAAGGCAGGCATTTTTTTAAGGGTTCTCACATGATGCCCTACCCTTCAACAACTCAATCCCATCCTCATCCAGGTCATGTGGTCTGGTTTAGGGGCATGGGAAGCATACCGTTATGCCCAATGGTATCTTTTGTGCAGATGCATGAACTAATGCCCATGCAGAATTACATGGGAGCAGATAGAAGATGCTGTTGGATTTAAGAAATCTGCTTTGTGCCACCAGACTCACTATTTTATTAATATTATTATTATCACTATTATTATGGTATTTATTGGGTGCAGACCTTGCTTTGAGAAGCAACAGGGCACTTTACAGAGGTATACAAAAATACAGATATACAACAGGGCGCTTTAGAGTTATACAACAGTACAGATGGATAACAAAGCGCTTTTCAGAGGTAATAACATAACAGATAAACAGGAAGGCGTAGGATACAGCGGGCCACGGAGCAGGAGTGCAGCTGTACTGGGTGGCAGGGAGGAGAGGGGCGGACAGCGTCAAGTGAGTCAGGTGGTGCGGCTGCAAAGTTTAGGCCTAGGTGTTGAGGAGGAGAGACTCCCTGAAGAGATTGGCCTTGAGTTCTTTTCTGAATTGACGGAGCCTGTCCGATGCGGATGAGGAGAAGGTTCCATATTCCTGGGACCTAGGCAGAGAAGATTTGTTTTCTGGTCCTTTCCTTTTTTGCAGCAGCAGATTTGAAGTCTGCATGTGTCCTGGCCTTTGGTGGAGCGCTATCCACCAGAGATGCTGACATTCTCAGCAAGGTAGCTGGGTGACTTGAGGGTGACTGCCTTGTAAATGATGCAGCAAGACTTGAAGGTGATTTGTGCGTGCAGTGGGAACCAGTGGTGAAGGTCGATGAGGGCCGGGGTGATGTGGTCGTATCTGCGAAGACCCTTGATGAGGCGTGCAGCTGTGTATAGGACACTTCTCAGGAGCACAAGGGAGGACAATGGGAGGCCTTAGAGGAGGTCATTGCCCACATCCAGGTGGAATAGGACCAGTGCTTGAACAGTGGATCTAAAGCTGTCCAGAGGAAGGAAGGGCTTGACTTCCCGCAAGAGGGAGAGCTGATACCAAGCTGTGCGTTTTCTTAGCCATGTTTGTCTTGAAGGAGAGGTGCTTGTCGATGTGGAACCCGAGGGACTTGGCGCAAGGGGTGAGCTCGGGTGTGAAGCCCTCGGGGTTCATGGTTGATGGCCAGGTCTGTATGTCTGGGTGTTCGGTGTTGTTGGTGAGAAGTAGGAATTCGGTCTTGCAGGGGTTGAGCTTCAAGTATGCACTGGACAACCAAGACTGGATCAGTGAGCGGCAGGTTTTGAGCCTGTGGATGTCCTTTATGGAGTTGATATTGTGGTATAGCTGTGTGTCGTTGGTGTATTGATGGATGTGAATGTTGTGTGTGGTGAAGGAGGGCTTGCAGCAGCTCCATGTATAGATTGAAGATCACTGGGAGAGGATGGAACCCTGTGGGTAGCATTGGCGATCTAGCGGAGTCCATCTGAACAAACTGCTGGCAGTTGGTGAGGTAGGACTTAAATCAGCATAGGACAAGGTCACCGATCCCCAATCGCTGTTGTAGCGTGTCTGTGAGCGCCTGGTGGTCTTCTGTGTCGAAAGTGGTAGAGAGGTTGAGTAGAACCAGGAAGTGGGGGTGGCCGTCTTCAAGGATGTTGAGGGTGTCATTGACAACCTATATGGTGACTGTCTCCATGCTGCATCTGGGTCTGATAGGTCTGAACCCGGATTGGTAGGTTTGGAGGAGATTGTTGGTGTCAATGTGTTGCTGCAGTTGCATGTCTACCGCTTTCTCGATGATCTTACCTAGGAACGTAAGATGGGGCGATAGTTACATAGGTTGTCAGAATCCAGAGTGGGTTTCTTCAGTAGAGGGAGAATGTGTCCTGTCTTTAGGATCGATCTGGAAGGTGCCTTGAGTTAGGGAGCGGTTGATGATCTCCGTGTAGGGTAGGAGTGCTTCTGCAGGGATTCTTGAGGATGGATGCTGGGAGGATATTGTCTATATACGATGTGGCTTTGAGGGCAGTCAGGGTTTTTACCAGGTCCTCTGTAGAGAGGGTCTTGAATGTTGTCCAGGGTGTGGAGATTTCACAAGGATGGACGTGAGGTGGGTCTGTGGCTGCAGAGCTGGTGTCTATGTGCTGGCAAATCTTGCTGATTTTGTCCATGAAGAAGGTGTTGATGGCAATGGATCTTTCGATGGAGTGTGGTATGCCAGTGTCGGGTCACGGGTAGACACAGTGCTTGACTGCTTTGAAGAGGGATCTGCTTTTGTTGTGGGCTTCTGTTATGGTGTTCTGATGGTAGGAGGCCTTGGTTTTGTTGATTAGTTGTTGGTGGGTTGCTCAAAGTTCCTTGAGGAGCGCCAGG
Source organism: Ambystoma mexicanum (assembly GCF_040938575.1). Lineage (NCBI taxonomy): Eukaryota > Metazoa > Chordata > Amphibia > Caudata > Ambystomatidae > Ambystoma > Ambystoma mexicanum. The sequence goes on from NC_090938.1 coordinate 392,044,258, forward strand.
TCGGATGCGGTCTTGGAGCAGCAACGGCAGGTCAGATGCGGTCTTGGAGCAGCACCAGGTTTTCTCTCGTTTCCTAATTACTCTGAGCTGAGTTCTTGCGTGTAACAGGGTGCTGACGGTTTCGGTTTGCAGGTGCACTATTGCAGAGGCGTGCATCGGTTGATGGCAGCTGAGAGGGTGGCATCGAGTGTTTCCACTAGAGATTCGCAGTTCGGTTGGGGGTGTTAAATCCATGTGAGGTCTTCTGTGAGGGCTTCCACTAGAAAGTTCTTCAAGGACCTGAATGTTTGTCTGATGAATTTTGTCTGGAAGTGCTTGACTGGGGTGGTGTGCGGGATATTGAAAGGCAATGGCCAGGTGGTCAGACCAGTCAAGCGGGAGAGAAGAGCTCTATTAGGGGGAAGAAATGTGTGACTTTGTAACTCATAACTTGTCAAACCAGGATAGACACAAGTCACACAGGACAAACGTCTTGTGTGACTTTTGTAAGCTATGACCTGTCTATCCTAGTTATAACATAATTATGGCTTCCCGAAGGCTGCCACCGATGCTTATTGACGTTGGGCCAAGTCGCCTTTTAATAATTAACAATGTTGTTACAATGCTACAGAAATTCTCTTTTAGTAGTATAAGTGCCACTAAATCCATTGCAAAAGTAATTCTTCCAAATCTTGAAGGAGTTTAGAAACTCTGATGCCATCACAATGCAACAGTACTTTGTCCCAATAACAATCTAACTCTGTCAGTTGTATTCTCCCCAAAAATATTAATACTATAGCACTGCCCAGCCTTACAATAGACAACATCCAAGATTCCTTGTAGTGACTGTTTCAAAATTAGATGGTGTAAATGACTGTTGATGGTGGCAGTATCAAAGTGTTGACCTTTTCCTCTCCTGTTTTTGACACCATTGAACATTCCTCTCTCTTTCAGACTCAAACAGGTTTTTGCTACCATCTCTGCTTATTACGGATTTGATCTTTATAATTTCAGTTCAGCCTATCTGTATGACACCATTTGAGTCTACCAAAATGTTATGAAAAATAACCAAAAAAAGAAACAGATTTTGGAACAAGATTTCAAAATCCCAATTTCAAAAGTGCCCCAAACATACGTGAAGGATAGGGGAAATAATTAATTGGAGGGAATGGGAAGTGCGAGGCCAACAGAGGAACATAAACTATCGCAAACATCATACCTCTCCCTTCAATGTGCCTCACCTTTGCTTGAAGCTCTGTTTGTTTTATCTTAACTTTCTTTCACTTACCTCTACACCCCGTCTCTTTTCCTCTGCAGACTACAGTCTGAATACCCCTGGCAGGGGCCCAACAGGCAAACTTCCAGACAAGCCTTCGTGCTCTGAGAGCACGACAATTGCGATTTGGTGCCGTATAAAAGCTTTGTAAAATAATATAACAATACATTGGTGGAACCCCATCAAAAGAAAAATGTCTTAAAAAAAATGTAAATTCTAAAAAGTTAACTGCCAAAGCAGAATTTGTAAAATTAACACACAGGTCCGAATCTCCTACATTTCTGCCACTTGCTGGGTACAAGAGGGGTCTGCTTTGTTGCCCGTTCTTCTCAAAATGCATTTACTCCCACTTATCAAAATGCATTTGCTCCCAGCAATAAAGCTGATTCACTCCTACAATATTCAATATATATACCTGCAACAAACAGTTAATGTCTAAACTATGCAAACCCATCACGGCTTGCCATTCTCACAGACCATGTCTATAACTAACTAATGGATGGGGAAAGAAGTGGAAAAGTAAAACCTCAGAAAGGTTGTTGTTTGCTGTTGTTTGCTGTCCTAGCTGACACAAAAATGAGGGACAGTGTCCTCTCCAGTACAGAAAAACGGGGTATAACACTTGAAAATCTCTTTAACAGCGCTATGCACCCATTTATTTTTTGTTGCTAGGTCATGACAGTCCGATGTCTTCTTTCCATGTATTCCTGAGCTTCCCACATTGGTCCAAGAAGTTCTCCATCTAATACTCTCTAGATCAGATTATGTCAACAGTATGTAGATGAGCTTTCCACATCACTGCAAAATATAGCTCAAAGGCTTTCACTGCAGCTTACATTCTCTTCTAACATGTGCTTTGGGTACTTCATTGGCTTTCAGTACCCTAACACATTGATTTGCTTTGCAGGCAAACAAAAATTATAGAAAAAGTGATTCTCTGTGTACCACCTGGAGTAATACGTCCCTTTTCTGCTCTATAATTGAACATTCTGAAATGAAAGGCAGTCCAGGCTTATTGGTACAAGCTGCATTACTTTGGGATAATTTGCCCAAAAGAATAGGATGGGACATTAATGAAGGTCTTAAAACTCCTACCTTTCCAGTCTTAAAACCCATAATCATTCTCTACTGTTCGGTTTGCACCACCCCTAAGAAGTAACTTTTGCCATTTCAGCGTACTGTGAAAGTCATAAAATAATAGCTTATCATCTCTCTCCCAAGTCCTTTCTCCCTCTCCAGCCATCAATATCTCCCTATTCCCCCACAGATATTACTAAGCCTCTTTCCATTTTTCTCACAAACTCCCTCACTTGCACACCACAATGTAATTATCCTTCCTCCAACACTCTCTTCCTCCATCTACTCTCGAGCGCCTCAGACAGTTTCCCTCTCTCACTGCACACATTAACAACCTCCAAACACTACACCTCTCCTATCGCCAACATGTTACACACAGCCCTCGAGCAACCCTCAACCCATCCTTGCTGTCAAGAAGTCATCAGTACCAACCAAGCGGGATAGTACCCCAAATCCCTCACCACAACTCACCTTGGCACATAATAGCACACAGAGAACATGCTCTTCGAATTTTTGCTCGTCAACACTTTAGCATTCCCATCTTTCCCTTTCTTACCTCTCACTCTTGCCCCACTAGCTTCCCCTCTCGCTCCTTTACAGTACCTAATTCCAAGAGGCTGTGAATATGGAACAAGCTGCACTCTGACGCATTAGATTACTATCTTTCGCTCAAACAACTCATCTTGCACATCACTCTCCACCACTCTCTCTGCCTTCCCCCTCTCTTGCTATCTCAATTGTCTTGTCACCCCTTCTCTACGTCTCACACACTTGTACTGCTAGCCTCATTCACATTTGTATTTCCGTCACTCTCACAAGCTTGTCATATCTCTCTCTCTCTCTTTCCAGTTTCTCTTCCCATCTAGCTCCCTGACTGCTCTCCTTCTTCCCTATCTCCCAAATGCTCAATATCTTCTCTGTGGCTACTCACTTTCAATCACCTAATTGCATCTGTCTACATCATCCCATCTTCTAACCCTTTAGAGCATTCCCCTTTAGATGTAATGTATTTAACCCAGACGTGAAGTAATAGAGAACATCCTTAATCACGCCCTTGTGGAAACTCATGCCACCAGAGAAGCAGAGACTGCTTTCAAAATGACACACATGGGTAAATGGCAGAGGTCCCATTTCTCGTGTGTCTATAAACTAAGGATAATCGCAGCCCTTTGCACCCTCACACCCAGGACTTCAATTATTTGTTTACTCAACTTTTAGACCCCATAAATCCTAGAAATATAATAGGATGCCCCAGTGCGAGGAACCAGTGATTAGGCCATCTTAAAGAGGTAACACCTGGAAGATTAAAGCCAAAGCAATCCATGTTGGTCTAGGCATGTCTGCCCACCTGCTGCCACACCAATCTTGGGGCTCCTAAATCAAGCTCATACCTGTTTAACAAGGCTCACATCTTCACCTGCAGTCTTGTCAATCTTGGAGATGGAGATTGATGACTTGTGTCTGCCATTTGACCTAGGTCTGTCAACTGTGGTGGGTCAGAAGGAGGATGGCGAGTCTGATAGTTAATTTCACTGAATGGTTTAAAGAAAAAGATAAATATAACTCAACCCCTATGCTAAGAGGCGTCCCTACTTGCTTGTCAGTAGTCATTGAAAGTCTAAAGTCATTAGTCCACTGTCCAAAACTAACCTTATCTGACCCTACCACTAACCTAATAAATAAGGCCAGGAGAATGACTCCCATCTCCTATTATGTTCACTTCTTGTGAACTTAAGTTCAATAGGATATTTTGAAATGGTCTTTTGTGACAGCTTTTATCAACTGAGATTGTGCGAACTATCATGGGCCTTCCTTTCCTTTCTCGTGTATTATAGTTACCAGCTTCTTGCTTGTTCGCTTTGTAAGTTCCTTTATTAAGAGGATTTGCCCACCTTTCCCCTGGCAAGGTTGTTAGGGATTTACAAATCCTTCCTTTCATGCTTTCCTTGGTTTCTGTTATTTCTTCTTGACGTAATCTCTCTCGATTAAACTGAGCCTGAAGACCCCCATGCTTTCCTTTCTCTCACTGGGATGAGTATGAACGTTATAGTCATGATTCTCATTCACTCTTCTAACCATCCAATTGATATACTCTTCTTCTTTACTGGAACGATTATGAGTATTCCAGTAATGATCTCTATTGGCTGTACTGGTACTTAGAATGAAAGTCTATTTATACTGGGACGAGTATGGTTCCCATACGATTCCTAATTTGCTTTGCTGAATTTTAAGATTAAAGTTACTTTTATTGTACTGGGACGTGTATGAGCATTCCCATATGGCTTCTCCGTCCCCCCTCCTGGGTCTTCCGTTTTCCCCGTTACCTGCGATAGGTAGGGAAAATGTAACCGGGGTTCCGTTCCCCTCTGCGCTTCTTCTTGCTTTGTCAGGTTGGCCTTGGAGATTTCCTTCATGTCTCCTCTTCTGTGCCTCCAGACTTGCCGGCTCTCCGGTCCCTCAGTTACTGTTTTGTTCTACTTCTGCTGTATCAGCATTGTTAAAAAGACCACAGGTCCGGCACAAGTCTCCGGTGGTTGCGCCACCACTTTCCTTCCTTCTCCTTTGTTTTCTCACTTTTGGGCCACTGCGCATCCAACTTCGGTTCTCTGCTCCGTGTCGGTGTGAGATGCTGCACAGCTCAGTCTGTTTCCTGTTTCCTTGCTCATTCCCATTTCATTCAGCCTCTGCTCTGTGCTGGCGTACCAGCAGTTTTCTCTCTATGCTCCAGGCTCCACCCCTTTCATACACTACGTAGCAGTGAGACTTCCCTGCTGTAGTGTTTTTTTCTCTCTCTCTCTCTTTTTTTTTTTTGCTAGGTTCACTAGGGAGTTCCTCGTTGGAACCGGAGTCCTTGTCCCAAAAGGGGGAATCTCTCCTAGTGAGCTCCCACCTGCCTCCCCCCCTAAGGAGGGTATTGCAGAGTGGGCTCAACACGCTAGCCTCACAGGTGAGGGGGCGGGTGGGGGCAGTTCCCCTTGGGGAGAAGGGCTGAATTCCCTTGATTCGTCACTCACACAACATAAAGGATGACCATCTGAGCCATGTTCACCTTTGAGTCAATAGATCAAAGAGATGTATGCCTAACCCATCCCAGATTACCCTGGTCCATGTGTTCACCTATAAGCCACATAATGGAACACCAACCCCTTTGGGTAGAACATCTGTCCCGTCTGACCACTTAGGCTCCTAAAGCCCTCAACTTAAGTTCATGGGTGTCACAGAAACTTGTATTGCCCATACCACCACCACACTCGCTACCCTTCTCACTGACTCTTGTTACCTTAATTCACTTTTCTGTGGTGGACAAGAGAGGAGGTGGGTTGGCTTGATTATCAACTAGGCCTGCCCATTAGCCCACTTTGGCTATCTGAGTTCCCATACCCTGCTTTTATCATACTGCCACCCAGCACCTTGGCCTCAACCTCTTACTATCCTCCTGATCTACAGGTCCATGAGCCTCCACGATTCTTCCTTCCATGGCCATGACCTCATACTTGCCGCCGTGCCCCATGGCCCTAATGCTTTCTTATACAATGTAAACCTCAAGAAAATATCTTTCCTTTGTGCTCTGCTGTCTTCTATTTGACCACCCTCCACAGACTAGCAACTTGCACTCAAAGCAACTCTCTTGACTTTCTATCATCCTCCCCTACCACAACTAACTTATCTCTAGACCTTTTCCCACCTGACCACCCCTCCTACTTCAACGTCTCCGTTCCTCTTCCTCTCTCGCTACCCCCTAACTCTTCTATTTTCAAACAAAAGTTTAAAAGGGAGCATAGCTCTGTGGCAACACGCAGATCTTGGAAGCAAGACCACGCTGAGCCACACAGGTTTGAATCTCAGATCTGCGCCTGAATAAAAAACAAGTGCGTTATGAATAACCTGCACTTCCACAATTCAATGAAACTAGCACCTAGATACCTAGGGGTTATGTGCGTTGCAAATAATTGCAAAATAAAACTATAAAATAAAAACCTGCCTGAGGTCAGACCCTCAGGCAGCCCTGTTTTCTCTACACCACAGTCCGCCGCCAATTAACAGGACTTCAAAGACTTGAACCTGACTCTCAGCCCCCTGTTCTGAATGATTACAAAGCTTCCAACTTTTCTACAGGCCTCACCCATACTCCATTATCACAGCTGATATATGCCAGCTAAAGAACACTATGCCCCTACACCGGCAGTGCAAATCCTATTTACCTTCACTTATAACCACCTACAAGGATGCCCTTTTCACACTCACTAAGGCTCCGAACCCTGCTCAATTCAGCTACTTCACAAACCGGGCTCACCAGTCCTAGGTGTTTCCATTTCACTTAGGTTTATGGTACTCACTTGCAGGGTCTTTGTTTCAGGTTCACACCTGCTGGGAGTTTCTATTTCTCTCAGGTCTCTGAAACCTCCTTGCTGGGTCTTTGTTTCAAGTTCACCGCTCCTGGGTGTCTCCATCTTTCTCGGGTATCTGGTAGCCCGATATGGGCCCTCGGTTTCTTCAGCTTGTCTCGAGGAGTGCCTTGGAGCTCTTTAACCCTCCTCCGTCTCCTCTGGGTTAACCGTGTACCTGCTCTTCTCGGGCCTTCCTCGTTGGGTGAGGGGGCTGCTCCGGTAACTGCAGAACCGTGCTTCTCAGGTTGTCAGTTCTCCTGCAACAGTGCTTCATTTGGATGGCGCAAGTGGTGCATGCCACTGTACTGGGTCTGCAGTGGTTTGGTCTCTCTCCTCTGTAGACCAGGGTGGCTTGTTGTCTATGCCCACCTGGACTCGGCAGTTTTCCGTAGGCTCAGGCATTCCTCTGCCCATCACATATGTGACAATGCCCTGCACCAGGCGGAATTGGCTCTGCACTAGAGTGCAGGTTTCTGCTGTGCGTGGCCTTGCTTGGGTTGAGCATCCTGTAGCAGTTGGTTTCCTCCAAGCAGCTGTCTCTCTTGCAGCGGCTGATTCACTGCCAGAATCTGTTTCTGCCCCTTGCAGGTAAGGGTCTCAGCACTTTTACATTTGTCTTTGGAACAAGAGCTGCAAGTCCATTGGTTTCTAAATTCTGACAGCAAGGTGGGGTTAGCAGCCACACCAATTACATTTAAAGGCCCCTATACATTACTATTGTATTCATCCCCCATGTAACCAACAAACAATTGAGACTTTGGTAGAAAGTGAGATGTTACAGATTTTCCATCTGGTGCTTCCTTGTCCCCAAAGGGACAGTCACCCGCCCAGTGAGATCTGTGAGGAACCTGAGGACATCCTCCCATCTACTGCCCTTAGATCTTCCCCTCAGGTGGCCAGGGAAAGACCATCACTTTTGGATCCCGATCCTGGGTGGATATTTGAGGGAGGATCACCTCGGTGGAGGGACCTTGGGAGAGGATGTCTTTAGGTGGGGCATGGTATCTCCCTTTCCCTTGTCAGAATGCACCCTCCTCTCCCCCTGCCTTTGTAGGTTATTGTCAGTCTTCCCTCTTTCACACATACAAACTGTCCCAAATTCCTATTCCTTTAAGACCGGGATGAGGAGGAGGCAACTGAGAGTTATGCACACTTCCATTCACGCCCGTCACTTTGGTACTGAGACGAGGAAGAGGACTATTGAGCACCACCTCAATGGCCAGGCATGTCCCACTAATGGAGTTATCTATGGTCAGGCAAAGACTTGAACCTGCAGCCAATTGAGAGGCTACAGGTGCATAAAAGGAGAGGCAGGGGAAAGTCGGAGAAACCAGCCTGGGGAGAAGGACTTGGCAACCCGACGTGGAGCGGACTGAAGAGGGGCAGGCAAAAAGGACGCTGTACGTTGCAGAGGAGTGAGGGAGACGCTGGGGCCAGAACGGGCTGCGAGAGGGGCGAGAGCCCTGTAGTCCGATGTGCTGTGTGTCCACAGCCAGAGCTGTGCAACACAGAAGACTCTAGTGCACCGCAGCAACAAGGTTCGAGAGAGGTGAGCCCACCTCGCTGGAGCTCCCGACAACAACACGAGGAGTGAGAGAAAGCCGGTGAAGAGAAGGAAGACGCCCAGAGGAGCTGCCGGACACCAGTGCGTGAAAGAAAAGAAACACTCAGAACGAGGCGCTCAAGCGGCTGGTATTGGGCAGATGGAAATGCTGATCGAACAGAAACCTATAGTGAATGGGTTTGGGGACCAAAAAGAAGCATTTGGAATACCAGACAAGCTGCAAAGTACTCTTTGAATTATTAAACACCGAAGAAAAAGATATGCAAAGTATGTGAAAATACACCACAAGTGAAAAGAAAGTGATGTGCATTGACTAGCACAGTGAAAACTAGTAATGATCCTTGAAGGACAATGTAGAAAGTATGAACAAAGTGAAGACCAATACTGAGGATTTATGAATTATGTGGAAAGCAAGTCATAACAAATGAGCAAGCTGAAAGCAAGGTGGTGACAAGGAATAAACACCACAAAGTGAATAGTGTGAGTCACGTTGTGGCATTGTCAAGAGACTGCCAAGGAGGAACAGAATTGAATGTGGACTAATAACACAGGTTAAGAGGGAAAAACCTGTGTTAGCAAGGAAGTCCAATGAGAACATATGAATATAGCAAAGTGCCAAGGGTTATCGGTTTGCGTGACCTTTTTTGGGTGGACTGTGTGATCCGACAACTGCCCATAGACTGAATAATCCCTACTTGAAAAGAACAAAGGAAAGTCAAGATACAGAAATTGTGTTGAATAATAAGTGCTGATGTGATTGTAGAAAAGAGCAATCTACGTAAACTATTGAAAAGACTGAAAGGTTATGAAGTTGATTTGGAATCATTATTGAAAGCTGAGAGATTTGAACTGTGATGTTGAAGCTGGAAAAGCTGCATTCTTGAGGAAGGGAACCCTGAGGCACTTTGAAACTGTTGAACTGGGGAAGGGAACCCTGAGGCCCTTTGGAGTTGTGTTGAACTTGGGGAGGGGAACACCCAAGGCCTTTTGTGGACCTGTTTGAACCTGTGGAAGGGGAATCAGAAAAGCAAGCCAGGAGCTGGAAAAAGCTCAGAACTTTATATTGGAACCCTGTTTCTTTTATTGCTGATATCCCTACACATTGTATATATTTAGTTGTATAGGTTTTGGACACAGACATACTTTTGAGTTGAACTTAATGATACAGACTATCCTTATTTTTTTTAGGTAGGGAAATCCCACCTTAGCATAGGGCATGCTAGGCCTTACTCCATCCTAACAATTAAGAGAAATAAATCATTTTGTAGAAAAGTCAATCTGTTACTTCATGATGCCTTGACAGATCCCACTTTTCATGTCCCCTAGGGAGTGTGTTGCCTAGTGGGCTCACCTCCCTAGACCCAAAGGGTTTGGGACCCCCTTGAGGAGAAGGGACGTATTCCCTGGATTCGTCACAATAGCCATTGCTGCGCCTTTCCTAAAGATCTCCGCTGCTGAACCAAAAAGTCTGGCTAACTACCAGCCTGCTTGTCTTCTCTATTACTATACAATCCTGGAGTGGGTGATCCTCAGCAGGATCACCAGTGACCTAGAAACAGACTGATTCAATGACCCCTTTTCATCGGGGTTCGAGGCCAGCATTCCACAGAATTGGCCCTGTCCCTTATCTCTGACTTTCCATCTACTGTCCACCACCTCAAGCCCTCCTCCATTCTAGCCATCCTTTACTTTTCTGCAGCCTCTGACACTGTGTTTGAACCCTCTCTCGGTCCTAGCCCTCTCTATAGTCAGTTTCTGTGAAACTGTAATCCACTGGATTGCTTCCTACCACTCTGTTCATCTCTTCCTTCTCCTGAAACATGGAAATCTTGGATGCCACCCGCTCCCCTTCTAATGTCCAAGATGCCATCATGCTTTGCTGAAAAGATCACCATCTCAGGAGGTTAACGAACACCAGCATCCAAGATATTGTCAGACTAGAATCCAAGAACGGCAAGAACCAGAAAACAAGCATTCTTTTGCTATGCTGCCACACTCTGAGACAACCATCCGGCTAACATCAGGCTGGCTCCCTACCTCCTGCAATTTAGGAAAGATCTGTAGACCCTACTCTTCAAGGAATAATTCACTAACAAATGAGGACCATAAAACAACAAGGCAATCCCCCATCAAATGAAGATCATGAATCTACAAGATGATCCCCTCCTCTATGACCCACGCCCTTTATTGTAATGCGCTCAGTTGCCTTCTAGCTAGGCAAATGAAAGCACTCCCATATATGGAGGTGCACTGTGATCAAAGCAACTAAAATATTCATAAATATAATATTACTGGAAACATTATTACACAGACATCTATTTGAATCGGCAACCATTTTTTACTTCATTATACACCACGTCATAACATGAAGTACCAGCCAACATTAACCAACTGGTGCACATGCACATGTTTCACCTATACAGGCTTTGTCTAGGCTAAGTTGAAACTAATTGAAACATAGTATCCAAGTGCTCAAAGTGAAAATGTTGTCAATGTTAGTGTGTTTTTGTCCAATAATTCTTCTTTAGATGAACTATGATAGGTTAGTTAAGTACTTTCTGAAAGATGTATCTGAAGCAATACACAATTTTGCATTTTAATATGCACTCAAAGTGCTAATCTCTCTAAATAGGTTATCTGTGATCCCAATTTTGTGAGTATGAAGTCATGCATTTAGATAATTGTCCATTTTTATTTCAATATAGTCTTCTGATAGACTTGCTAAATGTCTTCTGCAGTGTTCTGCATGCACAGTACCTTGGCGCAAGTTTTCCCCTAACACATTCCTGACAGATCATAGCCTTCTAGATAGTGTTGCGCTATATAAATGACTTACATACATCCATCAGCCTGCTTAACATTGGGAAGATCCACCCTATCCTTACCTACTATTCCACAAAAACTCTTGTCTCTACCCAGTTCCTTATTTGACTTGACTGCTGCTTGAGCCTTCTCTTAGGCCTTCCCGTGTACACCTTTTCACCCCTCGACAAAATACAACCTTTTGCAAAACCTACACCCTCTACAGCCACCCCCCCCTCTCATCATCGTCGAATAATTCTTATTTCAGCATCACCATAAAAGGTGTAACACAACAACAAAAAGGTGTAACACAACAACAATCACAGTGAATACATAAACACGTGCTTAATAAACAAACAATGATAAAAGAGTCTATAAAAACATTGTCCTCTTTGGGTCTCTGTGCCATAACAAAATGGTTGAGTTTACGAGGACCAGATCCAATCCTTCAGGGTTAAAAACAGTCCAGTCATTCCTATGCCAGCACTTATACCACCTGGATGATTTTGGGGAATTTATTTCTAAGCAACCAGGCATGCAAAGGTAACAAAGCTACCGGCTGTGCCCCTGGACAGTAACAATGCTTCATATAAATTTACATTATATCTCAACAGAACAGGTTTCAGTAAGTTGTTTCTAAGACTTAACTAATATGGGCATAAAAACAGAAAATGCACATGGTCTTCCCTGCCAAGCGTACTAAATTTGCAGAGATCAGAGTCAATTACCCGCCATCTAAAGAGAAGCGTATTTAGTGCCAACACTCCCAACCTATGCTTGGCATACAGCGATCTCATCATGATATGATAGGTTATTTAGAACGTGCATAATACCCAGAGGTTTCTAAGTGCGGACCCGGGGATCGAACCTGTGTTGCTCCGTGTCGTCTTGCTTCCAAGGCTAGCACGTTGCCCCTGAGCTATCCTCCCGTGAGCTATCCTCCCGCTCATAGGAGCACCCCCCTTCTGTTCACTCACCTTTTCCCCACTGCCTACATGCGAGCTTGCTCTCATCGTCCAACTACTCTCTGTTTGCATTTTTGCCACAGGCCTTTACATTTATTCATGAGCTAACCACCCACCAACCCCACCTCACTGCCTCCATCACCTACTAATCTATACCTTGCACCCTTTTTTTGTAGCACTCGTCTCAATCTCAGATTCCTTTGCTTACCATGTGCATCCTCTCAATCCCGCTCCACCCTCCAATGAAACATCCTACCCTCTGATTTTGAAATGGTACCAACATCCATGCATTCTAGACGGCCCTCAAGTTACATTTTCTGCACATTGAAATGGTCCCCACATAACATATTCCCGCACCCTCGATCCTTCTCCCCTGCCATCACTGTGATTTCGCTGTTACACCCCTGTATATATTCCTGGTTTGTTCCAAGTCTATATGTATTGTTCTCAGTTCACTTTCTACATCACCCTCATATTCACCTGATTCATTTATTTTCAACTGGGCATGTTCCGGCAGTAAGGCACCCACTCTTGCAATTGCCTTGACTATTGTAGATTCCTGTGTGTGTGTCTTGTTGAAACATCATGCCCTCAATAAATAAATACAAAATAAACAAAAATGGCCACTAACACCAATATCTCTCTTCTGATCTAGGTCCAAATGTTCAGGTATAGGCTTATAGATCTGCAAACCCAGCCTATAACTGGATGCCTGAGAAGGTCTGTTCATCTCCATGCATTGAGACACATGAGCTGGAAATTCTGCCTATTTTTGATGACCTGTGTTTATCTGTTAACTGGCAGGCCCAAATATCCGCAAGTCTGACACTCCCTTATGCACTAGGCCAACGTATTTATCTACAGGCCATTAGGTCTGGATTCTAGGGTTAGCGTAGTCATATTGACCTAGGTCTATGTTTCACCTACGGACCCTTTGATCCAAGACTTGTAGGTTCAGGCAGAATTTCCCCAAAGACCTATGTCTCTTTGTTCACTGACAGGACCCTTAAAACTAGGCACTTCAAGGCTAGTCTTTTCAGATCCTTATAGGCATTAGGGGGGCAGGGGCAGAGGTAGGAAAGAGATATTGTTTGTTGGGAATGGATGCATTCTGTGGTCTTTTCTAATGCTTTTCTCTGTCCTTTAACCCACAGGCTCAGGTTCCAGCCTTCTCAGCATATCTGCTCCTGCTGTGCTGCCTACTCCCACCCACGCAGGCCCTCCAAAAGGTGCACCAGATCACTCTGCCATTGGCGAGCTCAGCTCAGTACCATGCATTGAGAAGGACCTAAGGGCCAGTGGCTCTCCGCAGCCCAGCTTGACACAGAAAACCCTTCCGGACACTCCCATCCTGTCCAGCTTAACAGTGCATAAGACCCTCAAGACCATGCAGACTGCCATTGCAGGGGTGGGTGGTGCCCCACCACTCCTGGGAGGCCAGTTCCTGCCATTCCCACTGCCCGGGACACCCCCCATGTTTAGCCCCCAGGTGCAGGGAGCTTACTTTCAGCAGCTGTACGGCATGAAGAAAGGTCTCTTCCCCATGAATCCAGTGATACCTCAAACACTCATTGGCCTCCTACCAAACACCTTAGCACCACCAGAGGCACCAAAGCCCTTGAAACCTGCTTCTTCAGTCACTGTTGACCCACTGCCCGAGGCTGAGGAGGCAGCACAAGCGAGCGGAGAAGACCTCTTACTCCTGCAAAGTGCTGGAGTCTCCACTGTAGACGTGGCACACCGTTACCTGTGCCGGCGATGCCGTGCTGCTTTCGACGATGAGGGTCAGGCGGCCGCACACCAGGATGAGACCTGCTTCTTGCAGGGGGGTGCTCAATCCCCTCTGCGAGTGCCGGTCTGCACCTATCACTGCCTGTCTTGCCAAGTGCTGGTAAATGGCACGGAGGCATTAAGCCAACACCTACGCTCCAGTGCCCACAAGCGGCATGCTCTGCGCCAGAACAACCCCACCTTTGCCAAAGAGGAAGCAAACATACCTCATGCGGACCCGGGCCCAAACCCAGTGTCTACCTCTGTGCTCCTAGCTCTGTAGAACCACAATATTTCCCAGTCCAGATTCACATTTTTTTTATCTCTGTATCTCTCTTAATACTTTTTGTACTGCTGTCCTTAGACTTTCTTTCTCTTTGCCTTCTCTAGGCGTTTATTTGTTCCAGTCACCTTGCTTTAATCTTTCTTCCTTTGTTTCTGTATCTTGCTTTTTCTTTATTTTGTTCTCCTTGCTTAGCTTCTCCTTTGATTTCTTCCTTTCTTTCACCCTTTCCTACTCAGGCTTTATCTCCTTTTTATCCCATTCAACCTATCTTCCTTAGTCTTCTGTTCGTTGTGTATCACTTTATCTCCCACTTTCTTTATCACACTCTTCCTTTATCTCTCTTCCAGTGCTACTCATTGCATCTCTTTCTTTGTCAGGGTATTATTTTTTCTGTTGCTTCCTGACCGTCTTTGAGTTAACTCCTTCCCAGCCTTAATTTGTGTATCTCTTTCTGTGTGGCCCTCTCTCATGCTGTAATTGTCTCACTTTCACTTCCTTTGTTCACCTTGCCTCCTATTTCTCCCTTTGATTTCCTGGATCGCTCTTCTTTTCTCTCGCTCTCACTTCTTGTGTGCCATTTGTCTGATTTGTCAGCATCCTAATTGGCCTTCCTTCCCTTCCCCTTACTTATTTTTACTCTAACCTTGGTCTCTTTCTCCGATTCTGTCTTTCTTTTCCTTGCCTTTTTTTTCATACACGCAAAGAACCCTGTTTGTTGCTCACTCTTCTGAAGAAACAAAAAAAGGCCAAAAAAACCAAACTTCCCAAAGTATGTTGTGTGTTTCAGACTTTTGTCTTGGTGCCATGCCAGGAAGAAACAGAGTAACCCTGACCCCCCAAAACTGCTTTAAAGAAGAAACATGGAATGAAAGAACTGTAAAAAAAAAAATAAACAAGGAAATCCTCCTGATTTCTGGACTACTGTGATGCCCATCATAAACCGTGAAAAAGTAGCTGTGGGTGTGCTGCACTCTTGGACAGGTGTAAGGCCCCCCATCCCTCTATGTTCAATTGCAACCTCTCAGCGGTGAGCAATTCTTCCATCCAAAAACTACAAATACAACTACAAGGGATTTTAAGCAAAAGACATGAAATTGAGATTTGCAGGATATTTTGTTCCATTTGTTTGAATTTTTAAGAATTTGGAAACCTGTGGCCCCAATCAAGGAATACTGAGCATCCTGTGTAAGGGAAAAGGAGACTTAACTGCAGAATAGGCAAGAGGCCATGCTCCTCTCTTTTATTTATTTAATGCTTTAAAAAATAATGCTCCCCGCGCAAATGATGGGCCACAAAGAAGAGGGAACAGCAACTATGCGGGGTGGGGGGAAAAGATGGGTGTTTTCTTTTTTTTTAAAACACGTTTTCTGTCGAATCCAAAGTTTGCGAGAGTTACACAAAAGAACCAAACATTTTAGATGAAAAAAAGTAAAAGCAAAAAATATTTTTTTTCCAACAAACAACCAAAAGAAGAAGAATCAATGGAAAACAAAAGGACGACAGACGAGGAAAATAGAAAAAAAATGTACAAAAATCTCCCAAATAAAGGAACATTCTCCCTGGGTGTCCGGATAACAAAAACTGTCGGAAAAAAATGTGAAAACTGAAAAAAGAAAAAAAAACCTCCTGGATCGATTTCTCTACCCGTTTTTGCGCTCATATATAAATATATATATCGTTTATTGTTTTTATTCCCCTGCAGGCTTTTTTTAACACTGAAAAAGAAATTCTGCCAGGGTTGGGATTTTGGGGAATGGGCTTGGAGAGGGGGAAGTCAAGGACAAACACTTTCCCTTACAGACTCTTGGACCCCCCCTTATTGACTTGTATTTAAAAAAAAAACAGAGAAAATAACAAAAACTGGCAAAAAAACCAAAATGAAAAGGTCAAAAAAGACGTGGGTTCAGGGGGTGGCCAAAAAAAAACTGCTGCCCCCCCGAGCCCACCCTACTAAAGCTTTTTTTCTCTCCATGGATGGAGGTTGTTGTGGGAAAGGAGAAGAGCGAAATGAGTTTCTGAAGGGTGTTCAGTTTGGGAGGGGTCCTGGGCGGGACTAGGTAGGGGAGAATGTTTTCAGGTCTGTTCCCTGTGTTTGTGCAACTGGGGAGCTTTAATATCACCTCTTTGTTTACATGCAGTGGCCCCTTCGGCTTATTTTCCTTTTGCTATCATCTCCCTTCCCCCATCCCCTACAGGCTCCTCCCATACCAGGTTCTCATCCATCCTTATACTCTAACTTCCTCACATGTTTTCGTCTCACTTTTACATGTTATCCATCCTTCCCTTCTACACTCAGTTCCTTTCCTCCCTCTCCCCATTACCCAGTTCTCACCTTCGCCTCCCTTCCTGTTGCTCTCCTGCCCATCCTTTCCTTCCTCTGCCCCTTGTTCATGGCTTCCTTAAATCCCCATTCACTTTCCTATTTCCTGCCCCTTCTAATCAATGATGCTGCTGGATGAGGAGAGGAGATCCCTGGCCTTGCACATCCTCCACCCTCCACCATCCCCAGTTTCCTGTAAAGCCTCCCTCGCTACGCATGCACACTACAAAAAGCAAAGCCAAAGGGGGTGGGAACTGAGGGATGGGGCATGGGTGCTAGTGAAGTGGACACACATGTGCCAGCGACTCTTCCAAACTGCCCTGCACTTAAACCATGTTCCATATTTATTTATATCGTCGAACGATGAAACTCAACATCCTCATCCCACCATTATCTTGCAAGGTGAATGTAAAGTTGGGTTGGGGCAAATACTTGATGAACTCTCCGTACTTTTAAGTTCTCAATGCATCTCCTTAGTTCTTGTCCAGCTCTTCCTTCCCCTTGCACCCAATGTCTTCCCTACCCAGTCCTGCTTATCACCATTGCCAACATGCACATATTTATTTTTACTAATGCACCTAGGTTGGGGAGGATAAGACAAAGCCTAAGCAAATCAGCAAGATTTTGGCCTCAGAAGTACCCTGGTCTTTGGCAGCCACCAAGAACCTCCAATGTTTCGTATAACAAGGTGCATAAAGTAAATCTTTTAACAGCCTAGGATAGGGCAGCATTTAGCCATACAATAGCTTAGCCCAGAATGGGACGTATAATGGCCATACCTGGCCTTTCTGTACCTCAGCTTCCCTCACAGAATCTGCAGCACATGCCTCTATTGTATGAAGGCCTGGACGTATTCCATTCAAACCCCTCCCAATGTATACAGCATGTCCTGTTTTAGGACAAAGACTATGTCTTATGCCAGCCCATCCCAACACAAGTAATGTGCATCCCTATAACAAATGGATACATAATTGTTCTTTTATAACACGCTTAATACCGCGGACAGTTTCTAAGCGCGAGCCCGGGATTCAAACCTGTGTTGCTATGCATTGTCTTGCTTCCAAGACAAAAGTGTTGCCCCTGAGCTATATGTTTGAACCAATCTCAGCCCCTCAATATGCAAAAACATGCACAGTCCCTGTACCTACTTGCAATCCCCAGGCCATACACAGAACAGATGCCCACTGTTTATATTGGTAAAAGCTGAGCCTATCCCCACTAAACACAAATCGAGAGTATCAAAATTGGACTGAGGAGGAGCCTTTCCAGCATCTCCCCAAATGCACAAGATAGATCCCTTATGGCCAAAGGACAAAGGCTTGGATCTTTCTCACACTGCTTTCAAAATACAGACTTGATTTCGTATTCTCATCAAACAAGAGCAGAGCCTTTTCCAGCCCCTCTCCTCACAAAGAAGGTGAATCCCCACTGGTAGAATGTGAGGCCACTGCATAAACAATATTATCCTATGAAAGCACCTGCCAAAAATCATGCTATTGGATGAAGGCCTGATATATATCCTAGCACCTTACTGTGTACAGAACACATATGCCCTATTAAAATTCCCAGGCTCTCCCCCATCAACAGAAGGTGACCCACAGGTTTCAGCCTCTCTGAACACAGTTTGATGCATTAAGCGCGTGCCTCTGCTTTAACTGAATGATGAATGTCTATCACATCCCATTCCTATATAAAAACAGTTTGCCCCTCACCCCACTAACAAGGATAGGTCTATGTGCTAATAATTTAACTGCACGATACAGGTAGTGTTCCATCCCTCAGTAGGGGAATGTCTAGCTTATTGTACACGCTCCAATTTTATGGAATATTGAGGCCTTGCCTCCCACAGAAGGTGGTGAACCCTGTGCTCTGCATGGGACCCATAGTCTCCCTGCACCCAATGTACAGGGGCTGAGCCCATACCACACCTATCTCCCTTCACGGGACCTGCAGACAATGTATGTGTGTATGTATGGATATGTGGGATCTATAAAGTGCAAACCAGGCTAGGAAGCATTGGAGTCCATCTGGAGGAGTTGGTCTCTTTTGTAGGCAGGGTGTGAACCACTGAATGACGGTTCCGTCAAAGCAGTTGCGCAAAGTGAGCTTCATCGTCAGCGGTATCAACCACAGCAGAGGGCAAGTAGTAGATAAGAAGGGGTCCCCTTTGTCCAGGATGTGTGGAGTGTCATGGGCAAAGGTATGGCTTATAAAAGCGCCCCCAACACACAAAACATGCGGGCTCTGCCGTTCTTGTACGAAGGCAGAGCCCATCCTCTGCTCATCATTAAATATTCTGCCCTTTCTCCCACTGAAACCAAGCTGCATCTAGCACAGCCCTTCACATTATACAGTACACTGTGACCACGTCTGTTGCTGCTTGTACTTAGCATGTCAGGCCCCTGGCAGTAAATAAGATATGGTACCCCTTATCCCACTGGATTAAGGTAAAGCCTAACCCATATTCACCTCTCTAAGCATACCCCAATGCCCTGATACAATTGGGTAAGGGCTTAATACACAGAAAACTAACATTGGACCCCAGTGGGCAAAGGTCTAACCTATTTGTTGTCCTGTTTGGTGCATGGGTTTGACACAGTGTCCTTGCCCCATTGAGCCTAGGCCGAGCCTTCCTCAACTGACACAATACGAAACACAGTGGCTTTGCTGCTTTGGGTGGAAGCTGGGCCTACCCACTGCCATTCTCCACAAAGAGGCCTAGCTTATAATGGAGAAAAGACCCCTTTCGGAGTTGTCTGAATCTACTCCCTGCCTCTGTGTATCTGGATGCCCCTGGCAAACGCAGTGACGGCCCACCCCTAGGTCTTCCTTCTCAGATCACTTTCTTTCCCTCACAAAGGCATTTATGTTTCAATGAGTTTTAATTGCCATTCCATTCTATCTCTGCTAGGCCCTCCTACTACCTTTGTTTGCCCTCTTCTTTTTTTGTTTCCATGTAAAGAGAAAAAAGCCCTGTTTTTCTTTGTCGCATGTATAAGAGGAAGAATCTGTTTGTGTCGCTCAGAATGACTTGTGTATAAAGGTTTAAAATGGAAAAAAAAATTACAAACCAAAAGAAAAGTGCAAATTGAAGTCTGTTTAGATTCATGGTGCCAGATATGAATATCACTTTGGATGATTGTTTTGACATAAGAATATAAATAGCATTGGAAACCATTGAATGCCCATTGTGCACGCTCACTGGACAATCTGTAGCCTACACAAGCCAGTATAGCACACAGTTTGTTCAATATGTCATCTTCTCCCTGTTCAGGGATCACAGTCTAGAAAAATGTGAGTTTTACTAATACACTACCCCCACTCTCCAATGGTGGAAATGTAAATCAATATCCCAAACTGCTGGATTTACTGGAAGGCAGATAACAAATCTGCCACCATAGTACCCCCGCTACTTATAGTGTGCCACCGATA
Organism: Ambystoma mexicanum; assembly: GCF_040938575.1. Taxonomy (NCBI): domain Eukaryota; kingdom Metazoa; phylum Chordata; class Amphibia; order Caudata; family Ambystomatidae; genus Ambystoma; species Ambystoma mexicanum. The sequence goes on from NC_090938.1 coordinate 392,064,117, forward strand.
TTAGTAACTTTATAGTCCTGGAACTCAGTAAGTAACAGGGGTTTTGGGCCTTTAACCTGGTTAAGTGCTCATGCTGAGCTCTGGCCTTTAGCCGATCTTCAGGGATCCTAACACTGGTTAAGGTCCTTGGACCAGGTCTATGAAACTTAATTATAACATTGTAATATTGGTGGGCCATTGTACACAATTGGTCAGCAGAGAGCCTTAATCACTGTTACAAGGCTTCCAGTTTCTTTCCCAGCATTCTGCATAAATGCTCAGTCTCTATCATAGCCAACATTACACCTGGACAGTTCTTATACCAAGGTTTCAGGCATCTTCAATATTTTTTGAAAATTTTACGAAGTTATAATGGCATTACAGCCCATGATGTGGAAGGTTGTGGTAGGGGTTATCGTCCCTTAGGTTTATTACAGCCCTTCTCCCCTGGACTGTAATGCGAGTAATAATCTTGCCAGAATATAGAAATTACTGGTTGAGTGAAGCCCTTTAATACTAATTACAAATGAAGCTACAATAGCAAATTGCCTAAGGATATCAATTTGAGTTTACAAAGGCGTAATCCATGAGCAAAACCGCTTCATAGCGACTCCAAAGAAAGGGATGCGTGATGGTAAAAGATCACTCACAAGCTTCAAAGATATTCAATTCAGATACGTGCAAAAAATAATTACCTACTATGTATAAAAGATACCAATGTTGGAGAACTACAGTTACAGATGAGTAACTAATTCTTCTCCAACAATGGATTTTTGAAGGATTTACATGCAGGAACAGAATACAAAGCTGTAAGAGCATGCATATGAACAAACACCGTCCAAAAAGCCCCCAATCCACAGCCTGGATATCCTTCCCATCCTGAACAAGAAACAAAGGCATGTACATGGAAAGATACTGTAGAGGATGGGAGGTAAGGCTGCTCCTACATTGAGAAAGAATGTCAGAGTAGTGGTTGGCCAACTGCAGACTCAGTGCTGGTGTCCTCATCGGTTGTATACAAATTGTTTGTATTACAATTGTCCGAATGACAATTGACCTTCTGCACAATTGACCGAATATAAATGGTCAATTAGGATATATATGCGGGGGGAAAAACCCCGCAAACCCCCACCCAATCCACCCCCCAACTCCCACCCAATCCCCTTATATTATCATTACCCCAACACAACCCATTATATATATATAAATGACCATACTGTCAATTGTGCAGAAGGTCAATTTGGACCACTGCAAAACGGTCAATTGTGTCATTCGAGCAATTGTACTTGAACAATTTGGGTAATACCTCCTCATCAAGGCAATAGTGTTTGGCGAGGAGTATGTAGTGATCTCGTGGTTGCCACCCTACAGATGTCCTTAAGAGATACCCTCAGCATAAAAGGCAGTCGTGGCCCCTCAACTATGGGCTGAATGCGCCATCACTGGGCCCATTATTGTAAGTCCTTTTATTTCAAGGCAATGCAAAATACAGTTGATGCACCAACTTGTTAGCCTGTTTCGAGGGGGCTAGCAAGTTGGCAATGAATAGTGGCTCAGAGTTGTGGAATGGGACAGTGCGTTGAGTATAGCATTTTAGCACTCCTTTGACATCCAGTGAATGTAGGGTGCATTTACTTGGAGGTTAGTGGCTGCCAAGGAAGGTTTGTATTGAAATGGGTTCATTAAGAGTCTTTTCTGAGATTACTTTGGGAAGGAATTTTAGATGTGGCCTGTCCTTATAAAACATTGTAAATAAAGGGTTGGCACACAATCTTTGTAGTTCCCCGATAAGTCTGGCGGAGATGACAGCAATTGAGAGGGATACTTTCCAAGATAGGTTCTTAGTGTCACATTAATGTATTGGCTCTTTCTGAAGTTCCATTAGTGATGTTAGTACGATGCTGAGCTCTCACGTTGGCACTGGTGGTGCATCAGAGACAATGATAGTAACAGTTCTTTAGGAAAAGGTTTTAAGTATGGGGTCACAGAATAGGGATGATGACTGGAGTCCTTTCGTGTAAAAGGTGATCTCCGAAAGGTAAAGTTTGATTGATGTTTGCATGATCCGTGCTTTAGCCAGGTCCAACCAGTATGGCAACAACTGTGACACTGATATATTGATGGGGTCTAAACCTTTTCTGCCACATGTGAGACAGACATGGTATCAATAGACGACACAGACAAGTGAAACACAGTTTGAAAACCTTTAATCTCAGTGTCAGGATGGTGTAATGCCTAATTTTCCCTAACTCTAAGATGGGAATGTTCCCGAATGGAAACAAAACTATTGGAAGTTAAGTCTGTTAGTCCAAAACAAAATACTGTCTGTGTCAAAACCTACGCCTGTCCTCACTTCCACAGAATAATAGGGTGAATGGGATTTGGTAAACTCAATAGTGTTAAGAATACATTTTATGTGACAATGGAGCCTTTCTGCAGCTCCCTTGCCCAAGTTTAAGGCACTCGGGATTATAAAGTTCCACAAGTCTCTCGGGTTTCACTTGGCAAAGAAAAGTTCACTTGGCAAAAGAAGTTCACTGTACCTTTTCCTGGTAAGTTCTTTAGGCTTCTCCGGGTCCCCTTTCTGTGAACCCAGAAGCCCTTTAGATCAAGCAGCGCCTTGCTTTCAATTGGGCTCCCCTGTGCGTGGCACAGTTGTCAGACCGCACGGTCCACCCATTACAGGTCACGCAGCCAGGCGCTTTATCCTTAATTGAGTTCTCTTTTCTTTAAACTGGGGTCTCCGTGGCTACCTGGATCAATCTCCTACCTGGTGCCCACCCCAATGCTTTTCCAACACACTTTGTTTGTTGTCAACAATTTCTATCAGGTTTGGGGATTCTGCTCCCACTTAATTTCTCGCACAGCTGCCCCCTTTTAGGATCTCTATTTTGCTCACTTTTCATTTCCGGGCACAGCTCCCCTCTTTGCAGACACTTTCTTTCTTTACACCGAGCCATTTGGGACTGTGTAATGTCTTTATTTATTGTGTGTTACTGTACAAATTTAAACTTTTCACACATTCTCACAAATATAGATTTAACAAATACATAAAAACGTGTGCAAATACATTTTCACCAAAGTAACCTAAATAACTAAGATTCATCAAATCAACATGAAATCTACAATCCATAATTACAATCTAATAACATATAAGAGCATAAATATCCCAGAAAAACTTTACAATTCTGCGAAACCTGACATTAAAAACTCTAAAAGCCTAATTGACAGAGAGATTTCATTGGTGTTTAAAATTCGAATCCACAGGTCCTGTTCTGTTAGTGAATTGAATAACCATTGATGCACATAAGTGTTTTAGAGTTTCTACCTCCCGAGCACAGTGCCGACAAAGTCTCTGATCCCTAGGTACTTTTGTCTTTCTGCCCAAAACTTACTTAGTTGGCAATACGTTTTAACTTTAATCTCAAGATTTGAGCCCTAAATAACCTTGACAGATGCTTTTTCAAGTAGAGAGCAACATTATGGTAATTCTTAACTGTCCAAAGTGGTCACCAAAGTACTGGTAATTCGTCAAGTTCTCTCTTAAACAAATCCACACATATCTAAACCGTTTCTGCTTCACCATATGTGGAGTCACAATAAGATCTTGAGTTGTGCCAAGCTTTGCTAAGTCTCTCATAAATGAGGGGACAAAATACTTAACTAAATGTGCAACTTTCCCCAGTTAATTAAAGTCTGAATAGGAAGATGCCCTAATTCATACAATATCCCCACCAGTGGTACTGATATCGGGAGACAAAGGACCCCTCTTCAAAGTTTGGCCTCTAGTTTTGACCAAGCGATTTCATCATCTCTTGTTTGTGGCCCAAAAATAAATTTTGGCACAATTTGCTGTTTAAACAGTTTTAAAACCGGTACGAATGAAAATCTGCCGAATTTGAAGTCAAACGTCGGAGCTGCATGGTTGCTGCCATGAACTTTGCCTTGAGGTCAGTTACTCAGTCTATCCCTCCCTTTTTGTCTTATACGAAGGACCCTAGATACTTATACTTATCAACTAACTCCAGGCAACAGCCCCTCAAGTTCCAGGAAACGTTTCTCGGTTTGGTCCTCCCCCAATTCAGCACCAATACTCTAAATTGTCCAGGAAGTTCTCCACCGCATGTAGAGCTCTCTGTAGGCCAATTGGAATAATGTTGCAGATGACTATGTCATCTGTGTACAGTAGGTGCTATATTTTAACCTAGGGGGGGTTAGTCCTCACGCAGGGCCAACAGGCTATTATCCCCTTAATATAGAAACAAAAGAGGAACACAACCTTGGCGCAAACCCCTGCTTGTCTCTATCCAGCACCTGTAGGATCCGTGGGCATCTAATCTAACTTTAATCTTTGTGCCCAAATGGAGAGCCTACAATATTCCTATCAGTGGAAGCGGACATCCATTATCAAATAAACCTTTCGATAAAACCACTCTATTTACGTGATTGAAGATTGAAGATGGTTTCAGGGCACTCCCTTTTAAAGAAAATACTCTCAAACAAATATGACAATAATTTACACTATAAAACATATTTGATTTGAGGGTCAAATTGGAAAGGCCATCAGGCCCAGGGGCATTTGATTTCTTGCTCACTTTTATCAGATAAACGATGTCATCAAGATTTCAACAGATAGCCCTCTACCAACTGGTATGCGGCAATGCAGTCTTGATTGCAAAAACCAATCCCTTCCTTAAGGCTTTATCAGTTGCCAAAACCTACCAGAGTTGTTGCCCAACATACAGGACAACATTTTTTCAGCATTATTAATGTTCATTAAACATTTCCGACCCTTCACCCAGTTCCTATAACTTTGCTTTACCATCAGAACCTCGTTACCACAACCTCTAGGATTTTCCTTCCACAATCCTTTTATCTCAAATCGCCTTAGTTTTTTCCGATCCTGCACCTATGCAACAAAACCATGAATACCTCCCACCATCACCGCCCCCTTATTCAATGATCTTTCTGTCAAAAGGCCACCCAATACTGATGCTATACAGGAGGAAAACCCTTCCGGGGAACAAAGAAAGCCAATCCCCTTTGCACATAACCCCCCAATCTCATTGTCAAAGGCCCTTGCCATCTTTGGTGACCATTTAACCACATGGTTTCTTGGATTAATTTCCACCATAAGGGGCATATTCTTCTCTTGATTTTTCAATGGCAGAGCAATTTCACAGGAAACCAATGACCGAGACAAAAATATAATCTATGGTAAGACTTCCAGAGACCATTTTGCCATGTAAAACTGGGCAGTATATCCCTTGGAATTGACCATTTAGCATTGAGAAATCCCATTCCTCTAACTCTTGACGGACCCTCTTACCCCTATTCCGTGCTTCCCTAGAGGTCATTAACCTATTTGGCGCCAAATACCAATGGTCCTCCAGGCATTTTGCATTAATATCGCCCAAAACAATTACTGCAGCTCCCTCTTCAGGTAATTCTCCCAGGAAAGTGAAAGATAAGGCAGAGAGAGCTTCCTCCAGCTGATTTCTTTCTGGATTCAAATATACATTTACCAGGAGGCATTTACTGATAGACCCTTCACCAGGGACCTGCCATTTCAACAGCGCTCCCGGCATGTCCCTCCGACCAGACTCAATTTTACAGATACAGATAAACCCTGGCTCTGTTTTATTGCTGTTAGAATTCCACCGTAAGGCCTCCCTCTTACACCTTCCAGTGCTTCAATATGCATTACATCAAAGCCTTCTATTGTCAGTGCATCAAGAAGCAAAGTTTCCTGCAGGCAAACTATATCAAAGGCTACAAACAAATCCTGGTTATTCATTATGTTATTAAAGCCTCTAGAATTCCAATAGGCCACTACGCATTTGGGCAATCACAAGTCATACCGTATCCTTACTTCCCCCTCAATCCTTGATTCTTGGACTTGTCTCCAGCCTTCATTTACGGTATTTTGTGGGGCCCCTTCAGTATATCCCCCTCGTCTAATCATATCAACCTGTCGAGCACGGAACAGCCCACTACCTGTACTACCCTTTTCTTGATAATTCGAGGATCACCTCGAAATTATTGAAGTCCCTGCATCAGCCACTTCAAACCCTAATGATAAAAAATGCTCATTTTCAGCCAAAATTGCTCCTTTAATAATGTGTGACCTTAAATAGAGTTTTACTACGTCTAAACAATCTTCATGCACACATTCTACAATACTGATATCGCCTGTTACCAGGCTCAAATTGAGAATTTCATACATAATTTCATACATAAGGGACAAAATGTAATGCCTGTTCAAAGGGTACCTATTTGAGCTCTCAAAAAGCCGACTGAAGTAGATACAAATCTGATCCTCCTGCGCTTTACTTTTTGGGGGGGGATTGTGGGGTAATCAGTGCTGTGTTTTAGGTCTCTGATAGTTAATGTCGGGATAAAAAGACGGCGCACCATCCACCCTCAATTGTTTGCTTTTTGGCATACCCGAACTTTGTTCTATTGTACGAGATGGAGGCACAGATATTTCACAGTGGACATCCCAAATCTCCCGAACCCGAGCCTGATCAACCACTAGAACTGGTTTTGAAAATGTTGTGAACAATTTTTCTTTTTCTTCCCCCACCTGGGCCAATATCTTGTCTTTTCCCACCTCCACCAACTTAGGCTGTAGTGACCCTAACAACAGTGCCGGGATAGAATCCCTTAACACACAACACTTTCCACACCCTTGCCCAGTTATTTCGTCTGTGTTTACCACACTTGCATGCTCTTCCCTCCCTGAAATGTCCCGAATCTCCCCTTCTATGGGGTAGACTGAAATATTGCCTAAGTCGAAGGATGGAATATCCTCTGGTGGCTTAATAGCATAGGTTTCTGACCCCAAGCCTTACCCTTGATCCCACACAGGCACATTAGAATCCTTTACTTTCTTACACTGGAAGAAATCCCTTTTCTTTTGCTCAAGATCTGACCGTTCTGCTGCCATTTGCTTGTCTACCTCAGTTATTAATTTAATCAAAAATGTTCGGGATCCCCTGTTGTTTTGTTTGGGTGGTGGCTTACATTTGTTTTGCTTTTTCCTTTGTGGGACTGATTTATCTTTATTCAAGGGGCGTATAGCTGACTGTAATGGCTCCTCTGGACTGCTACATACCAGCAGAATGGAAACTGGTGGGTGTGGCACATCTAACAAAGTTTCCATTAGCTGGGGCTGATCAATTATCACACCTGCTTGTTTATCCGAATCCCTCACTACCTCTATCCGTTACCAAGCTCCCCCGATATTTGGCCTCCTCTTCAACTATTTCCCTTTTACTGAGCATTGCGTTTTGGTTGGTAGTGGCAATTATATAACCTTCCAAAAAAATGGACCTTCCCCACCAGTTCCCACAGAATCTGTCTAAGATCACATATTTCAAAATTGAGGGAATCATACCCTCTTATCCACAGAATCAAGGAGCCGGGCAAGGATTGGAAAGGACAACTCATCAACCACAGTTGGTGAATCCTCACCCCTCCCTACCTTGCCCGCCACCCATGGAGTTTGTTCCTCAGGAAATAACTGGGCCTTTGACTCCCCACCCAGAGCCACCCCTATCTGGTCATTATTTGCAGCTCGTTCACACCCATTTTGATCTGACAAAGTGGGTGCCTGGACTGGAGAACATGCTGCATCAGTTTTTGGTGGGGCTTTTTCTATATGTTGGTGCAGCATTATTTCCGTGAGACCTACATCACAAGCAGGGGATTCTGGAATGAACCATTGATTCATTTTAAAATCCAAAGGCAAGCTCACCCGTTTGGCCAACTCGTGCAAAATTGCTGACGCCAAGATGGACACATCAGAATCCAAGTCGCCCTCCTGCATCATATCATTACAGACAATACTTCCTACATTCCCTTCCATATTACTCAGGACTTGGTTTATGCTGCCTATGACTCCCAATAAAAGGTCCACTTGTTTAATTTGTAATAGTGTAGCAGGCTCGTAAACTTCAGCTAACAAGTTCAACCCTGACTTTAAAACTGTACTCACTTCATCAGTCTCAACAAGAAAGGTCCTTGCCGTACTCAAGTGGGGAGCGGGATCATTTGTCTGTTCCAAGTTTGAGCCCTCTCCTCTTTCCTGAATTTCCACTGGACCGTCATTGCTTTGATGGGTTGTAACAGGCTCTACAGACAAACCCATACTTCTCAACTTTACCCCCATTTAAAACAAAACACCATAAAATACTGTCAGCTTTTCAAGAATTTCTCTTTGGTACAGACCACTCAGTCAATTTAATGAACACCGGGGTTTAAAGGCCCACACGGCCCACAGTTACCCTACACAAAAAGCAATAGAAAACCTGCACCACAATTTAGAATTCCCTTATGAATAAAATTCACAATACTTAATGGTTAATAAAACCAGACTTCGAAGGCCCAAAAGGCCCACAGTCACCCCACAGATAAAAGGCAACAATTCACAATTTAAAATTCCATTAAAGTGATGCTCTTAAAGGGTTCAAAGGCCCAATGGCCCACAGTCACCCCACGTGAAGGGCAGTAGAATACGATGTCCACACTTTACTACAGCTCCGTTATGGATAAGGCGACTTTGTCTCCTCCTCTTCTCCTTTATATCAGTGGGCGAGGCTCCCAGGCCTTAGATTTTTGCACTTGACCCCGAATTTGCACACAGTCCCAAAAGCACCAAACATAGTTACAAACTAAGGTGCACAAAGTCATAAAGAAAGTTCTCTTAATATAGACTAATGACTTCCAAAAGCTGTATGAGTAAGACCAAATCCGCGCCCTCAAAAGCCCTTTGCTCTTTACTGATGTTATTCCTGTGAAAAGCAGAGCCCAAATTTCCACTCAATTGAAACGACTACTTTGCCAATCTGTTTCTGCAAAATGCAGCTGCCTAGGCACGCCTTTACTATTGTACTTACAGAGGCTTCCGTTTGTACACGAGCGGCGCCACACGACTCTGGGCCAGGTACAGCAACACACGCTTTTAGGAATATTGTGCTCTATTCACAATTGCCTCCTCTACCTGGCCCTCTGGACCCACAGGAACATGAAACACACAGCAGCACACCGCTGCGCTACCACACCCCAATGATGGTTTTATGAACTTGTGCTGACAATGCCTCCTCCACGATAGAAGCTCTAGAAAGACTCTGCGGTCCAGCCAAGCTCTGCAGGTAATTTACACTGGATACAAACGGAACACACAGCAGCACACTGCTGCGCTCCGGGCCCCAATGAGGGTTTTATAAAGTTCTGCTGCTGCTGACACCGCCTCCTCCACAAAAGAAGCTGTAGCAAGACTCTGTGGTCCAGCAAAGCTCTGCAGGTAATTTACACTGGATACAAATGGAACAGACAGCAGCCCACCGCTGCGATCTGCGCCCCAATGAGGATTTTATAAACTTGTGCTGACACTGCCTCCTCCTCGATTGAAGCTGTAGAAAGACTCTGTGGTCCAGCAAAGCTCTGTAGGTAATTTACACTGGATACAAACGGAACACACCGCAGCACACCGACTACTCTGCCACTATGTATCCTTGTAATTCCATTTGTCAAGTTCACCCGACTTATGTCTCCAGTCTTATGCATTCAGGCTGCAACGTTGTATCTTGCTTGCTTTCATTTTTCCAATGTTACAATGGATCAGCATGCCTGCCGGCTCCCTTCTTTAGACTTCTCTTCTTTGCTGGAAACATGAGTCGTTAGCCACACTTCTCCCGGATGCTTCTTTACACAGATCCTCTGCGTTCCTGGTTTTTTCCAGCTGGTCCTGGGCAGCCACTGCTCCCAACTCGCTCTGTTTGCTGATTGCCAGTGTTCCTTTTATACTCTCCTGAAGACTTGATAGGCTGCAGGTGGGCATGGTTGATTTCAATTGTCTGACCCTGCTTTTCCTTGTTAGTGGGACATGGGCTATGAAGATGGTGATGTGCCTCTATCTGCATCTTCTACATCCCAGTACCATAGCAGTGTTTCTCATTGGAAATCTGTACTCCTCTTGATTTCCTCTTCTTCATCACAGTACTTGTGTGATACTTGGGAAAAAGAAGATTGTGTGTTTTAATATATTCTATGAAGGCTGAGGAGGGTTTGGGTAGGTCACTGTCAAGGAAGGGTCTAGGGGTGTTCTTAGGATAGTAAACTGGTATTGGTTCTTTCACTCTGGTACCCTCAGCAAATGAGGTTAACAGGGAAGGAAAAGATTGGGTCTCACTGTAGTTTATCATATTAAAGGGACGGGAGGATAAGTCAGGGTTGCAGTTAGAAGAACAAGTTACTTACCAACTGTAACGTTCTTTCTATTGGATGTTCCTCCCACGTATTCCTCATCTTAGATATATCCTTACCTTTAGGTTTCGCCTCGGAAAACTTTTCCTCTCTCCAGCAGAGGGCGCTCCACTCGAGGCAGCGACATCGATGTCCTTCGGCGGCCTCCGTCGAGTGACGATGTTATCCGTAGTATAATTGCCTCGAGCGCGCCCGTTGGCTTCAGTTCTGTTTTTTCGTGTATCAGAGCCCATGTATTATAAACAAAGGCATGCCTCTCATTGACCCAAGCCCTGAAAGAATTTAGAGTGTAAACCATGTAAACTGTACTGTGGGGTAGGTTGGGAGGGTCGATGAGGAATACGTGGGAGGAACATCCAATCGAAAGAACGTTACAGTTGGTAAGTAACTTGTTCTTCGAAATGGATTGTGTCCTCCCACGTATTCTTCATCTTAGATAGACTCCCAAAGCAGTATTCTATTGGAGGCTGGAGTACAGGTGTCTTTTTATTCATGTAACGAATGTAGTACAGATTTGGCAAATAGACCTCCCTGAGAGGTAGTTGAGTCCAAAGCATAATGTTTGATGAAAGTATGCATGGATGACCATGTGGCTGCTGCACAAATGTCTTGTACAGGGACACCCCTCTTAAGTGCTGTTGAAGTTGCTATGCCCCTAGTTGAATGAGCTCTTAAACCCTCAGGGGGATCTTTTCCAGCTAGCCTATAACACTCTGTTATGGCTAAGATTATCCATCTTGATAATGTTTGTTTGGTTACAGCTAGTCCTAATTTACGACCAGTGTATCCCACAAATAGTTGTTCACTTTGACGTATTTTTGACAATCTTGAGATGTAGAAGCTAGGAGCCCTTCTGGGATCTAGCCTATGCAGTCTTTCCTCTTCCTTACTTGTGTGAGGAGGAGGGTAGAACACAAGTAGAATTATTTTCTGTGACAGATGAAAGTCTGAAACTATTTTTGGTAGAAGAGGGTTTGACTCGAAGAACAACTTTGTCTTTATGAAAGATGTGGTGTGAGGAGAACCACTCAAAAGTGCCTGCAGCTCACTCTGCGGGCTGATGTCAATGCAATTAAAAGTATCGTTTTTAACGTAAGAAGCCTTAACGGGCAAGAATGTAAAGGCTCAAATGGTGCACATGTCAGAAATGTAAGTACCAAATTTAAATCCCACACAGGAACTTGAAAGGGTATTGGTGGAAAAACATTGTTTAAACCTTTAAGAAATTGTATTATTAAAGGTATCTTAAAATAAGATTTTTCCTTCTGAAGAGCGCTTGAAGATAGATAGCGCTGCTACGTATCCTTATATTGTCTTAACCTGGAACCCCAGATTAGCTAAATGTAACAGGAAAGATAATACCATTGGAATATCACATTCAAAGGGATCCACATTCTTATCCCTGCACCAATTACTGAACTTGTTCCAACGACAACGATAGAAGGATTTTGTTGCTGGCCTTCTGGCCGAAAGCAAAATCTCCATAACATCATCCGGAAGGTCTCAATCCTTGTATCTCAACCTCTCAGAAGCCATGCGTGAAGGTTGAGTGTGTTGACCACTGGGTGGAGAACGTGACCTCCCTCTTGCGAGAGAAGATCCTCTCTTTTTGGAAGACGTATTGGAGAGCAGATGGACATGTCGAGAAGGTCCGGGTACCACGTTCTCCTGGCCCAATCCGGGGCAATTAGGATCATGGTTTTCCTGAACTTTCTCAACCTCCTGATTACCTGAGGGATCACAGGGATTGGAGGGAACACATATAGAAGAGGAAACTCCCATTCCACTACGAATGCGTCTCCTAGAGCTCCTCTCGGGGGAAATTCCCTTGAGCAGTACAGTTAGCACTTCCTGTTGACAATGGTCACGAACAGATCCACTTGAGGGGTTCCCCAAAGGGTGAAGATCTCTTGAAGGACTTCCTGAGCTAGCTCCCACTCGTGGGAGACTGAGCTCTGCCTGCTCAGAGCGTCTGCCGCTGTGTTTTGCTCTCCTGCTAGGTGAATGGCAGATAAAGAGATCCCTTCTTGTATTGCCCAGAACCAGAGCTGCATTGCCTCTCTGCACAGTGGTAGTGACCCTAATCCTCCTCTCTTGTTGAGGTAGTACATGGCCACTGTGTTGTCTGTCATTATCAGGACATTCTTTCCCCGTACAGAGCTAGTCTGATCGCCCTCAGCTCTAATAGGTTAATGTGTAGTCTGGACTCCGATGGAGACCAACGACCGCTGATTGTCAACTCGTTGGTGTGAGCTCCCCACCCCGTGAGTGAGGTGTCCGTTACTACTGTTATCTCCGGCCATGGTTGCCAAAAAGATTCTCCCTTGAGGATATGTTTCTTGCATGCCCACCATTGTAGATCCTGTGCTACCCTGGTTGGAACTTGTAAAAGATCTGTCATTTCCCCTGAAAATTGGGACCATTGAGTCCTGAGGGCCCATTGAAGGGATCTCATCCTCAATCTGGCTTCTGGCACCAGAAAAATGCAGGATGCCATGAGGCCGAGCAACCTGAGAAAATCGAAGGCCGGTAGATACTGGGCATTCTGAAATTTTGTCACCATCTGCAGAATGTGGTGAGCTCTCTCTTCGGGAGGCGAGGCTTTGCTCGTACAAGCATCCAAGACTGCTCCTATAAACTGGAGCTTCTGTGATGGTATCATGTTTGACTTTTTTAAATTCAGAGAAAACCCTAGTTTGTGAAGGAAGTGGCAAGTCTTGGATAGATGATCCTGGGCTTGTTCTGGAGAACGTGCCCTGATCATCCAATCGTCCAAATAGGGGTAGACGTGAATCCCCCCTCTTCTGAGACTCGCTACCACTACCGCCATCAACTTGGTGAAAACTCTTGGGGCGGAGGTCAACCCGAATGGCAGAACTCGAAACTGATAGTGAGAGTTGCCAATCGCGAACCTCAGGTACTTTCTGTGCTTGAGATGGATTGGCACATGAAAGTAAGTATCCTGAAGGTCTAAAGATACCAACAAGTCTTGAAGTTGGAGAGCCTGAAGGATCTGAGAAAGAGTGACCATCTTGAACTAGTCCTTCCTGAGGAACTTGTTCAAGTTTCTCAAGTCCAAGATGGGTCTCAGTCCTCCGTCCTTCTTTGGAATGAGGAAGTATGGAGAATACCAACCCTTGTTCCTTTTCGCTACAGGTACATGTTCTATTGCACCTTCCTGTAGCAGGGTCAAAACTTCCTGCAACAGGAACGGATCTGGGTATTTGTTAGGGCTGTATTCCGGTGGGTGATTCTGAGGTTTCTTTAGAAAGGGAAGGCAGTAACCTTGGGAAACTGTTTCCAATGCCCAAGCATCTGAAGTAATGCCTCGACATTCTTTCAGATGCTGCGAGATCCTGCCTCCCACTGGGGTCTTTTGAGTCAAAACCTCAGAGTGGTTTTGCGGCAGCTCCAGCAGCGGCTGAAGGGGCAGATGCCGCTGCCGGGGCGGATCTAGCACCTCTTCCTCGCCCCTGAGGAAATTTCCTTTGCCCTCTTTGACTTGCCTGTCCCCTTCCTTTTCCAATTGAGGAATAATAATGAAAAGGACGACCCCTCCAGGAAGATGAGCCTGTGTAGGGGCGTTGCTGAGGGTGTTTTATAGTGGCACTAAGTGACTTTGCCGCTGCCTTGGAGGTCTGCAGCTTCTACAAACTTTCATCCGCCTTGCTGCCAAACAAACTCAAGCCGTCAACTGGCATATTAAGAAGTCTAGATTGAACATCTGGTGCGAAACCTGACTTCCTTAGCCACGCAAATCTGCGTAGCACTGTGCTAGACGCCATGGACCTGCTGATACTGCCAGCAGTGTCCAAACCTGCTTGAAGGCATTCTCCCGAAGCCTCCTTACCATCCTTAATTATGGATAGGAAACCATCACGTTCCTCTCCTTTCGGGATGTGTTGAGCTGCCGCTGACATGCAGTCCCACAGAGTATAATTGAATCTAGCCAGCGTACAAGATACATTGGTGGACTTTAGAGCCATGCTCCCAGATGTAAAGACCTTTTTCGACCATGTATCTATCTTCTTATCATCCCTATCGGGGGGAATTGTAGGGTATACAGCATTTTTTGTTGATGTGGCTGCCTGCACTACCAAACTCTCAGGAGAAGGATGCTTACTCAAATACTCTGGATCAGAGTTACAACGTCTGTATTTTGCCACATATTTTTTATTCACTGCTGGAATAGATTCCAGTCTTTTCCAAGCAGCATTTACTCTCCTTTGCAGGTCAATATGAAAGGGAAGTATGGGATCTGGTTGAGGACCTCCTGACAAAATAACTGTCATATCATCATCCTGATATACAGGTGAATTCCTACCCCATACCATAAACTCTGTTGCTTTATTCATAGGTTTTCTGTTACCCAAATCAGCATGTTCTGCTGGATCTGGTCTTTTAAATTCGTATTCAGGGGACGTATCTAGTCCATTTGCAGACTGTAAACATTCATACAAATCCTGCATTTTTGATTGAGGATTGATTAATTCCTCAGGAACTTCTCTTGTACCATATTTTACTCCTGCTGATGAAACTTCAGGTTCATCTTCTTCTTCATCCTCCTCATTTTCTGAGGACATTTCTCCATATACAGCTGGCATAGTTTGGGAAAAATCATGTCTGCTTTCTGGGTGAAATACTTTCTCAGGAATAGGATTCAACCCTGTAATTGGTGTCGACGTCGACAGAAGCGTCGATGGCGTCGAAGTCGTGGCCGTTATCTTCGATGTTATCAAGGTATTCTTTGATGTTTTCGAAGGCACTACAAATGCTGTCGAAGGAATCTTCGAGGCAGTCGACGTTGTCAAAGGAGCCTTCGAAACACTCGACTCCGTTGAAGAAGTCTTCGAGGTCGTCGATAAAGCACTCGACGTGACTTTTTTCTGCTGGGTCGTCGACCCTTTATACTCAACAGCCTTCGACAGAGGCTTCGAAGATGTTTTCGTCGAGGTCTTTAAAGACGTATCAACGTCTAGAGTTTTTTTCTTAAGGTCTGTCTTTTTAGGTGTCTGGGAAGAGTCCCTAGAAGACACCCTTGACAATTTCTTGTCGGATTTTCTAGTTTTAGACCTTCCTCTCTCACTTCTGTTGTGAGTAGAGGCATGACCTTCAACAGACATTTTTGAGGGGTTCTGGGCCGCGGTCTCAAACATTTTTATCATCGACTCTCTAAATGCTTCCCACTTTCTAGGGGAGTCATGTTTAGTTGGACAAGAAATCACTTCCTCCAAAGTCGAGCAAGAAGAAGAGGGAGATCGATGTCATCTCTTCTTCACCTTTTTGGACGAAGAAGAGGACTTCTTTGATCTACTCCTCGATCTGGATTTTTTATGGTGTTTTACCAAAGACTCAGCCGAGTCTTTCTTCCCTCTCGAAGAAAACTTTGAGGATTCCTCCCCCACCGCCAGTTTACCTCGTCTTTCTTTCAAGGCCTTATGGGTCATAGATTGGCACGAACCGCAGTCGTCGATCCGATGTTCGGACCCGAGGCACCAAAGACAGTTACGGTGAGGGTCGGTCAGTGACATTTTTCTTCCGCACCTTAGACATTTCTTAAACCCCGTTTTCGGAGTAGACGAGTTTGAAGAAGACGACATAATTCGCCGTGACTGAAGCGCCGTTTTATTTCGATCCGAAGCGAAGCTAATGGAAAAACGGAACTGAAGCCAATGGTCGCACTCGAGGCAATTATACTACGGATGACGTCGTCAATCGACGGAGGCCGCCGAGGGACCTCGACGTTGCCGCCTCGAGCGGAGCGCCCTCTGCTGAAGAGAGGAAACATTTTCTGAGGCGAAACCTAAAGGTAAGGATATATCTAAGATGAGGAATACATGGGAGGACACAATCCATTCGAAAAAGGGGTTTTATATTCTCTTGCTTTCCTCCAAGTGTGAGTGTTCAAAGGAAGATCCTGGGGTAGGGTAGGACATGCGTGATGATATCCTATGACAGTAGAGGGGAGGTAGGATAGATCGGGATTAGGAAAAGGGGTATGCCTGATCTCATCTTGGAGGATCCCGCTTCCTTTCTTCCAAGACCCTCCATCACAGTAGTACCCCTTTGCAGCCTCACTCCATAATTTGACTGTCTCACCCTTCTCTTGGTTACCTGAGGTGGCAGGGGGGTTCTTAAGTGGGTTAAATGTGATAACGCCCTCAGATTTCTCACTCACACCATAAAGAAAAAGTCTAAATTGTTTGGCATGTGTCTTGCGTGCAGATGGTGCCCTTGCAGCTGGAGGGGCCAACAAACATTCTTCTGGCAAATTCAAGTGCACATGTTTGTGGTGTTCAGGAGCCACGCTGTTAGCAAAAAGGATGCAGGTTGTGATGCTGTATCTAGCTGACTTATCATGTCAGGAGCGCTTGGTGCGCCTTGAACTGGATGGGGTACCAAATTTGCCTGGGCCAAGGTGGATATTTTTTACATGGTTGTTCCCGTACTCGCCTGAACACCCTGGATACCACGGGAAGTGGATGGAAGGTGCACAGGAATATGTTGCTCCACAGGATATAAACACGTCCCCCGCTGATCCCAGGTTCCTAGAAGCTGCTTGAAAAGGGCAGACACTTGGAGTTGGCTTTTGTGGCAAATAGACCCAGATACGGGCCTCCCCAAAGACGTGCTGAAGTTCTTTGTCATCCAACTTCCATTAGTGGTACATTGTGTATTCCCTGTTGAGGTGATCCGCTAAAACATTGTCCTTCCCTGGGAAGTTCTCTGCCTTGATTAGAGATTTTTCCTTTAGGGCTCATTACAACAAACGCTGGGCTTCCGCGGACGGCGTGGTGGACCTGGTGCGCCCTGCTTTTTTGTATAATAAATGGATTGTGTGTTGCCTGTATGTACAGTCACACATTATGGGTTAAAAGGACTTTAAAGCCCATTAGATTCCTCTCAATTCTAAGTCACTGATTTGGAGCTTTGACTTCACTTCTGACCATAGACCTTTTGTGTGGAAATGAAACAGAGTTAATGTGAAAGTCAACGTGGGTGTCTGGAAAGGCATCCCCTCATGAAGGTTAGTCTTTTTTGTCCACCCGCATAGAGACTGATAAAAGAGGTGTCAAAATATGAGGCCGTCCTCCCAGGAGCCTGTGGCTTGAGTGCCCTGTGTGTTTATCTCTTCATGTATGTGACACATTCCTCGTATGTAATGGGGAACTAGCAATACACAGGACCATATCATGCCCACAAGGGATTTATATGCCTAACTGTGCAGGTTTTTACTGATGCAAACTGGCCCGCCAGTGCTGAGTGTTCTGAAATCCTCTCAGCTGATGGCTTGTCCTATGGGATGGTGGTATTGAAGTCTGCCCCTAGGAACCGCACTGTTTGTACTGGAGTAGGGATTAACAACCTCATTATGAGTTTGGGGGTATGGCCAACAAAGATGGTAATGCACTGCATTACTGCACCGCCAAACTATGGGTTTTGAGGTAAGCTGGAGGAAAAACATCCAGCAAAATGCTAGAGGTAATTCCACCAAATAGACAATAATACACCCCCTTGGCATTTGACATTCATTTTATATTCGGGACCAATTACACTGATGTGATCGAGTCCCAATTTCTGTTGCAAAATTATTTATTCATAAGTTTGTACATACATAAAATCACATCTTTTTCTGAACACATTTCATCTAAATTGTGCAAATAATCACCCTTGAGTATTAAATTGTACATACAAATGTATAACCCTGTAAACCTAAAACCACGGAATCAAACCACACAATTCATTCTCTCTCTACTTCATTCATACTACACCAAATTCAAACATGTAAAAATAAGGTGAATTAAATGGCCTAAAGTGCAAAGTGCTATCCAAAACATTAATGCACCATTCTTTTCCTTAATGGCATGTATCCTTCCAAGTTTTGATGCAGAAAATGAGCCTTATTCCAGTTCAAGAAACTGTCGCACGTTTGAGTCCACATGGAGTTTCAAAATCGTCAACTTGAGTTTCGGCTGACTAATCTATCTGCATTAAATAAACCAGGCATCTTCAGGATATGTAACTTTGGTTTGCAGGGATGGTTTCAAATCTTTGTTCTTTTCCAACGGGTATCGCAGGCGTGTCTATGTCTGTGGCACAAAGAAGTATCACCACATATACAAATATTGTCTTTCCTCTTGTTTGCTTCAATAATGACCAATCTGGTCCGGACCGAGCCATTTAGAAAAAATTCACTCGCTCCGCTCTTGCAGGGCTATCGCTCGCAGCGGTCTGCCACCCACTGCATTCCTAACAGGGCCGATGCTTCAGTGAAAACCATGCCTGGAGGGGCCGGTGCTTCCGGCAGGTCAGACCTCCAGTCCTACAGGGCTCCAGTCGGCAGCACTATCAGGCTGCGGAGCACCATAACAGCCTAGGTAGGCAGGCTAAACCCTCCTGGAGACATGCAGGAAGAACCCGCCAGAGCACATATCAAGCCCAAATCACAGCTCCAGCATTGTATGGGGATCAGATGAGGGCTGAAGACCAAAGCGTGACTTATCATATGCTGAGAGGTGGCCCCACTGTGCACTCCCTAGGGATATGAGATTCCCAACATCTAGTTCTACACATGTGTTGAGCTAAACCGACTGTCTCAAGACACAGTAGCTAATTCAATTGTTAGAAAATATTTCCAGATGCATTCAATTCCAGGCTATTGTTGCCTGCGTAAATATTGGATTACTCAAAACGGGTCCTTCAACTGGCCCAAGTCATTCAATATTCGAAACATTGAATAAAAAACATTAAATAAAAGAACTACTTCAAATTCAATCAATTTGTTTTCAAATTATAATTAGGAAGACAAATGTCCAAATGAAAATGACAATTCACCAAAAACAATGGTACAAGTGTCTATATATATGTACAGAGGTTGTTCTCATCCGTATGTCACATCACATTGCACAGTTGTGTTAAAAGCTCCACACAACTTTACTGTCCAAAATCCTGGACACAATTCTTCAACATGTGTATGTTCATTCACATCTACTAGGTTCCAAACTGATGTCATAATTGCCAAAGCGTTTCGGATAATAGATCCTCTTCACGGCCTTAGAGCCTAATATTTCTTATTCACGTCCAACTTGCATGTCAGTATGTGTACCTGAAAGGTAACACACAGAGACAATGCTTCAGAGAGAGTTGTGAATCACAAATGTATCAATAATGGTATGTACTAGTAAAACAGGAAGACAGAACTTAAGTCTTTCTTGTAACAACATGTGATCCTCGTTGACTGTATTTCATCCTCATGCAGTTTGGGGAAAAGTATATGCTTTCGCTGCTCTGGGAAAAACAGCTCAGGCACTGGATATCCAAATCGTGGACTGGCTGTTGGAACTGTGATCTTGCAGAGTCTCGCTGGCCAACATATGCCCACACCGATGATTACTTCCTAGCACGTTCATGGACAGATTCAACTGTCTAAATCTGGAGATTAAAGGAAAAAGGGGAGCTTAATCGACTAAATGTTCTCAGGATATCATGTAAGTCTAAAAAAGGAGGGTGTCAGCGATATTAAGTATACACATCCGGATTAGAGTATCTAAATTTTAACCCCATGACTAAGTGCAACTCAAAGGTAACACTACGCCTACAGTTTATGTCCCGTGCCGTTATGTAAAATCAAAAAGTCACTATGATGCAGACAACAAGTGACTTGTGTTATCCTACTCTGCGATAACCAGACACAAGCTAAGTATCAACGCAGCCCCGAGTGTACGATCCGACACCTTGTCAGTATATTCGAGGAGTCCTCCGACGTATTCCATATCTTTGACAGTAATCACCACAGCTGTGCTGCTTCGGAAAATTTTCGGCGTCCTACGTCGATGACGTCGATGCGCCGTCCCCGAGGACCTCCTCCGACAGCCGACGTCACCCGATGTGATAAGTAGGACGCACGACGCCCGTAGCCTCAGTTCCGTTTTTTCCGTGAACGTGTTTGCTTCGTGAATCTCGGTACGCCTCGACTCTTTGGAGTTTCTGTTGTAATCTTCTCGGTTCTTTGAACCTGTTCGGTTTTGTGAAAAAGCCTGTTCGTGACGATGTCTACCTCGTCTTCAACCCTGCGTGCGGGCTTCAAAAAATGCGGGGACTGTAGGTCCAAGATGTCGGTAACGGACTTGCACGATGCCTGCCTCTGGTGCCTCGGGGAGGCCCACGACACGGACGACTGTGTCGACTGCCAGTCGCTCACGGCCAAGGCCTTGCGGGAGTGCAAGAAGAAGTTGTCGGTAGGTAGGGTGTCTAAGCCCCGCAAGTCGAGGTCTGCGGGGCTTTCGACGGATGATTTGAGAGGCGACTCTCCGCGTCATCGTCGGAGGTCCAGTAGATCTCCTTCCAGGAGTCGGTCTCGCCTCTCCTCTGCCTCTTCGAGACATTCCCGGAAGCGCCGGCATCGGTCGCCATCCCCGTCCTGTTCCAAGGACTCCGCCCGTCAGCTGGTCGCTTATCCCACCATGCAAGCGACACCAGAGGAATGGGCTTCCTTCGGGAAGATGTTAGCGATTCTCGAATCGCGGGGCACCGGTCCGTCCGCGCCTCCGAGTGGGGTCGGCCGTGATCGGTCGAGAGACACCACTCGCACGCCTTCGGGCTCAGGTGGTCAGCACGGTTCGCGGGAGAGGTCCCGCTCGGACAAGGGTAACCGTTCTCGCCATGCCCGTTCCAGGTCCCGGTCCTCGACGCGCTCGAGACCGCGTGATCCTGTGCAGTCTTCGAGGAAGACTTCGACGCCTGTGGCGCCGAGGTCGTCGACGGCATCTCTCGAGGCTCCGCCTCCGAGGGGGTCGTCGACGCTGTCGGCGCCTAGGTCGTCGAAGGACACGCTCGGAGCTTTGGCTTCGAGGCCTGTGTCGACGCCGTCGATGCTGCCGGCGCTGCGGCTGACGTCAATGTCAACACTGATTCACTCGACGTCGACGCCAATTCTCTCGGCGGCGTTTCGTTCGGCGCCCTCGGCGCCTTTCGAGGCGGTGGTGTCAGAGGGGCCCCGTGGCACGGGGGAAGCCCCTAGAAAGGCTCTGGCTAAGGTCAGGCATAGCTTTGGTCCCCAGGTGTCTTCCTCTCACCACCTGGAGTACATTTCAGAGGTTGATGAGGGCTCTGATGAGGGCTTGGTTCCGGTTACGGTGCCAGATGAGCTTCTCTTGGGCCATAGCCAATTTGAAGACCTGAGGCAGTCACTGCATGATGCCAGTGGACTGAACACCTCTCCGGAGGTGGAGTTTTGTAGGCCTCAGCCTGGCACTCATGCCAATTCTTCATACCGGCACCTTATGTCTCGGGTCACTGAGTACTTGGGATGGTCGGCTCCCCCAGGGGAGTTTGTTCAGGATGATCTTACGGACATCCTCGATCTTGGTCCCCCCACTGACCCGGTACTACCATTTCATATGGCTCTGCAGAGAAGGGTGGCGGCGGCTTGGACTGCTCCGGAGAGTCTCCCGGCAGTGGGCAAGTCTTTGTCGCGAAAATACCGTCCAGCCAGTAGCGACCCCTGCTACTTGTCCAGGCACCCAACTCCGGAGAGTTTGGTGGTGCAGGCGGCTACGGCCCCGGCAAAGCAGGCGTCGTATCCTACCATCCCTCCGGATAGGGACGACAAATGTTTTAATGGCTGGGCGAAGAAAGTGTTTTCTTCAGGGGGTGTGGCGCTTCAGGCAGCCAACTCTGTATGTGCCTTGTCTCGTTTCACACATACTCTGTGGAACTGTGTTGCATTAGCGGCTGAACATATTCCCGAACGGGACGAACGGGATGGTTTCCTTGCTATGGTCCAGGATGGCAAGGATGCCATGTGTGAGGCCGTTCAGTCGGGTTTGGACATGGCAGATTGTGTCAGCCGGTCCATGGCGGCGAGCACCGTAATACGCAGGTTTGCTTGGTTGCGGAAGTCGGGGGTTCGCTCCTGATGTACAGTCCCGGCTCCTCAACATGCCCTTTGACGGTGAACATCTTTTTGGCAGCAAGGCTGACGAGAGCCTTGAGAGGTTGCAGACCTCCAAAGCTGCAGCGAAGTCGTTGGGCGCTGCAGTTCAACAATCTCCACCTTTTCGTCCTAGGGGACAACAATGGAGGGGAGGTTCCTTTCGTTATTACTCATCCTTCAGTAAAGCGAGAGGAACTGTCAGTCAAAGAGCCACCATAGGAGTACCAGAGGTGGAAAACAGGGTACTCGAGGTGCCAAAGCCGCTCGGGCAGTTGCCTCTTTGCCCTCAGGCAACGCTGCAGCCGCTACCACTCAGTCAAGAGGCCATGTCCCATGGTTCGCCGGTTGGAGGAAGGCTGGCGCAGCATCTTGTAGAGTGGCGTGCCATTACTTCAGATGTGTGGGTTCTGGAGATCATAACCCACGGCTACTGTCTTCCCTTTCAGCAGAGGCCTCACGACAATCCACCTGGGAACCTCTCTTTGAAGAATCCGGATCCGCTCCTTGTGCAGGAAATTCAAGCCCTGCTGGGGAAAGGCGCCATAGAACTGGTGCCTGTAGCGGAGAGGAACAAGGGATGGTATTCCCCTTATTTTTTTGATTTCGAAGAAAGACGGGGGATTGAGACCCATCATGGACTTGCGCGGTTTGAACAAACTCCTCCAGAAGGACAAGTTCAAGATGGTTACTCTCTCTCAAGTCCTCCAGGCCCTTCAACTTCAGGACTGGTTGGTGTCTCTCGACCTCAAGGACGCTTACTTCCATGTGCCGATCCATCCCAAGCACAAGAAGTACCTGAGGGTCATGGTTGGCGACTCGCACTTTCAGTTTCGGGTCCTGCCATTCGGATTGACCTCTGCCCCGAGGGCTTTCACCAAGCTCATGGTGGTGGTGGCAGCGCATCTCAGGAAAGGGGGGATTCACGTCTACCCCTACCTGGACGATTGGTTGATCAAGGGGAGCTCTCCCGAGCAAGTCCTGGATCATCTGTCCGTCACCTGCCACTCTCTTCACAAGCTGAGCTTCTCCCTCAATTTAAAGAAGTCCCATTTGACGCCAACACAGCGGCTCCAGTACATCGGAGCAGTGCTCGATACATCCCTGGGGCTGTGTTTTCCTCCCCAGGTGAGGGCTCTTCACATTCAGCAGATGGTGCACGAGTTTCAACTTGCCCAGACGCTCCCGGCGTTCGAGTTCTTGAGGTTGCTCGGCCTCATGGCATCCTGCATTCTTCTGGTGCCAGAGGCTGTCTGCGGATGAGATCTTTGCAGTGAGCACTCAAGATGCAGTGGTCGCAATCTTCCGGCAGGATGTTGGACCCTGGTCAGGTGCCGCCCTCGGTCGCCCAGGACCTTCTGTGGTGGGCTGTCGAAGGCAATCTGATGAAGGGGGCTCCATTTTGGCTTCCCTGGCCGGAGGTGACGATCATGACGGACGCATCCCTCACGGGATGGGGAGCTCATGCCAACGAGTTGACAGTCAGCGGTCGTTGGTCTCCATCGGAGTCCAGACTCCATATCAATCTGTTGGAGCTGAGGGCCGTCAGGCTAGCCCTGAAGGCTTTTCTGACGACTGTGCGAGGAAAGAGTATCCTGATCCTGACGGACAACACGGTGGCCGTGCACTACCTCAACAAAAAGGGGGGGCAGGGTCACTTCCTCTGTGCAGGGAGGCGATGCAGCTCGAGTTCTGGGCCATCCTGCAGGAAGTTTCGATCTCGGCTGTTCATCTGACCAGAGACGACAACGAAACGGCGGACGCTCTAAGCAGGCAGAGCACGATCTCTCAGGAGTGGGAGCTGGCTCAGGAGATTCTCCTGGAGATCTTTGCCCTTTGGGGGACCCCTCAAGTGGATCTCTTCGCCTCCAGTGTCAACCGGAAGGGCGAAAGGTTCTGCTCGCGGGAATTTCCTCCAAAAGGAGCCTTAGGAGACGCGTTTGTGGTGGAGTAGTCATTCCCACTGCTGTACGCGTTTCCTCCAGTCCCCGTCATCCCAAAAGTACTGCGGAGGTTACGGAGGTTCGGCTCCCGGATGATCCTAATTGCTCCGGCGTGGGCCCGGAGGACATGGTACCCAGACCTTCTCGACTTGTCCATCTGCCCTCCACGTCGTCTTCCCTAACGAGACGATCTGCTCTCACGGGAGGGGGGTCAGGTTCTCCATCCAGAGGTCAGATCCCTCAACCTTCACGCTTGGCTTCTGAAAGGTTGAGGTATAAGGATTGGGACCTTCCTGAAGACGTGTTGGAGGTGTTGCTCTCGGCCAGACATTGCCGTTGGCGTAAATTCTGCGAATGGTGCAGAGTTAAGAATGTGGATCCTTTTGAATGTAACATTCCCATGGTTCTGTCTTTTTTGCTTTCTTTGACCCACAGGGGCTTGCAAGTGGGTACCATTAAAGGTTACCTGGCGGCGCTGTCCATATTTAAGCGCTCGTCTGAAGAATGTTCCTATTTTAAGATTCCTTTAATTTCTCCGTTTTTGAAAGGGCTCACTAATGTGTTCCCTCCGTCACCTTTTCTGGTGCCCGGTTGGCATTTGAACCTTGTTCTTAAGTTACTTATGGGTGCTCCGTTTGAGCCTTTGCATTCTTGCCCTTTGAGACTGTTAACTCTTAAAACTGTGTTTTTGGTTGCGGTTACTTCCACTCGCAGAGTGAGTGAGTTACAGGCCCTTTCAGTTAAGCCACCCTTCACTGTGTTTCATAAGGACAGGGTTGTCCTTCGAGTTCGTCCTTCCTTTCTTCCGAAGGTGGTTTCGGAATTTTATTTGGGCCAGAAGGTTGTTCTTCCGGTATTCTATCCTCCTCCGCATCCTGGTAAGGAAGAGGAGAGGCTCCATAGGCTTGATCCTAGGAGAGCGTTGAGCTTTTATATTTCACGCGTGTCCCGGGTCAGAGTGGACGATCAACCGTTCATTGGTTACGCTGGAAAGCGTTTGGGACAAGCTGTGACGAAACAGACTTTGTCTCGTTGGATTATTTTGGCTATCTCCGAGTGTTACCGCTTGGCGGGGAAGGACCCACCGGCTGGCTTGTGGGCCCATTCTACCAGGGGTATGGCTGCATCTACTGCCCTACAGAGGGGTGTTCCTATTCGTAACATCTGTGATGCAGCCACCTGGGCTTCTGTACATACTTTTGTACGTCACTACTCCCTCGATTCCATCCGAGGACAGGATCTGGCCTTTGGCAAGGCAGTCCTTTATTCCGCAATTTGATTGGGCATACTAAATTTGTTTTCTAAATTCTTTTCCCACCTCCTTGCTTTGGTACTGCTTTGGGAGTCTGTCAAAGATATGGAATATGTCGGAGGACCCAATCCCCTCGAAGAACAAGTTACTCTCTTACCTGGTAACGTTCTTTGATGGGATGGTCCAACGACGTATTCCATATCGCTCCCTCCCTACCTTCCCCGCTGCAGAATTTCTTATGCGATTGCAGCTTACGTTTCCACAAGGCCTTGTGTCTCTGACTGGCAGAAGACTGGTGTCACACGTTCTGGGGGAAAAAACTACAACTGAGGCTACGGGCGTTGTGCGTCCTACTTATCACATCGGGTGACGTCGGCCGTCGGGGAGGTCCTCGGGACAGCGCATCGACGTAGGACGCAGACGCCGAAAATTTTCCGAAGCAGCACAGCTGTGGTGATTACTGTCAAAGATATGTAATACGTCGTTGGACCATCCCATCGAAAGAACGTTACCAGGTAAGAGAGTAGCTTGTTCTTCAATAGAATGAAGCAGCTTTGCTGTCGGAAGGACAACAAAGTCATACAATCCTGGGCACGCCGCCGTAATGCGGGCTGTGCCAAACTGTCATTCCAATTCGTGTAGGGCTCACCTCAATCTCGAGGGTCCCTGACCAACGCCAGTCTCCTCTAGGGAGTGAGTCCGCCCGAGAACGGTGTTAATATGGTTGCCAGGCAACTATAACGCATGCACATTATGTCACATGGAAACCATCTTGGTGTGGGAGTGTATACATTGCCATGGTAACGTCTGTCTCGCCGAGTCGAATGGGCTAAAGACCGGAGAATGAGAATCATTATCTCAACAAAATGTGGTCACAATCAATAAAAGTGAAAGTATACCATGCAGATCAATGTCGGTAAGGGGTCCTCACTTATACGTGGCTCGTAGACATTTTACATACTAGGTATCCAATATGCTAATGTGCGTGATCCTACAGCTCGATACCTGTATGGGATCGGATTAGGGCTGCCACATAATTGCCTTGCAGACCCAGAGGGAAAGCTGAGGGTTCTGCCGAACTGCGAGCACCAGAGAAGGAGCAGAGGAAGGGGACGGCCTGGACTTTTGGTGGGGTGCCCGATATAGATTTGCTCCCGCCATGCCCCTAAATCAAAGGAAGACACTACTGAAACAGGGGACTGCTGCATTTCACCACCCAGCCCTACAAGTGCAGGGGCATTTTGGACCCCGGGTCAGCCTGGGGAAACATAGCTGCTAGACAAATACTGATCTCCCAATTTAGGAGTGGCCCTGAAACAGAGACCACCACATCGCTATGTCCAAGCAGCAAAAGCCACAGAAGCACGCCTGCATTGCCGCCATGTTGCAACCACAAGATAATGGAAAGAAGTCAGAGGCAACAAAGGCTCAAGTTCAGTCCCCGGACCGTCCCCTGGCACAATTAGCCACAAAAGAAGATATACACTCCATTGCGACTGAAATCAAAATGGAATTTCGCAATTGTATGGCAGAGCTTTCAACAAAAATGGACTGTCTAAATCAGCGGGTGCAGGAGACAGAGAAAAGAGTAGGAGAGGTTGAGGACCAGTCGGTGAAGCACCCAACAACGTTAGAGGAGATACAGCACAGGATCCAGACCCTGTAAAGGAAAAGCGCAGCCATGGAGACCAAACAAGAGGACATAGAAGAACAAGTTACTTCTTACCTTGTAACGTTCTTTCGATGGGATGTTCCTCCGACGTATTCCTTATCTATGATAATTCGTCTCCAGCTTGCTGGCCTTGGAAATTTTTTCTCTGTAGAGGGTGCTGCGCGTCGACGTCCGCCAAGTCGATGTCCCTCGACAGCCACTGTATCGGCGCCAACGTCACCATGCCCATAAATAGCCACGTGCGGCGTCCGTTGCTCAGTCCCGTTTTGTAGCATAAGATAAGTCATGCCTGAATTGGTTATTGACCTTGAAGGAGCGTAAGCTGCAACCACAAGGGAAGTATTACTGCGGGGATGGATGGGAGGGGCGATAAGGGTCGGAGGAACATCCGATCGAAAGAACGTCACAAGGTAAGAAGTAACTTGTTCTTCGAAGGGATTGTGTCCTCCGACGTATTCCTTATCTTTGATATAGACTCCCATAGCAGTGGCATGGAATAGGAGGTGGGAGTAATAATGTCATGTCTCCCCTTTAGGAATGAACCGCATGTAATACGGCTTTTCCAAATCTGGTCTCTTGACTAGCGGAGGAATCCAGGTTGTAAAATTTTGTGAACGTATGTGCGGACGACCATGTGGCAGCCGCACATATGTCTCGGACAGGTACCCCTCTTTGGAGGTCCGAAGAGGCTGCGATACCCCTGGTTGAATGAGCCCTAAGATTTTGGGGTGGCTCTTTCCCTGCCAGTTTGTAACATTCCAGAATGACCAAAATAATCCACCTGGAAATGGTCTGTTTTGTTATGGGTAGTCCCAACTTGTGGCCTGAGTATCCTACAAACAGTTGGTCTGCTTGCCTAATCCTAGCCAGTCTGCTGATGTAAAAGCTCAGAGCTCGCCTTGGGTCCAGCCTATGTAGCCTTTCTTCCTCTTTCCCCGGATGGGGAGGAGGGTAGAACGAAGGTAAGGTAATTTTCTGAGTAATATGAAATTCAGAAACCACCTTTGGGAGGAAATTAGGCTTCACCTGTAGGACAACTTTGTCCTTATGGAAAATTGTATGGGGGTTTACAAGAGAGAGCTTGTAGCTCGCTCACCCTCCTAGCAGATGTTAGTGCTACCAATAGGACTGTTTTAAGCGTGAGAAATCTCAGCGAACAAGAGTGGAGTGGTTCGAATGGAGTACCCATTAGGAACTTTAAGACTAAATTTAAGTCCCATAAGGGAACTTGGAATGGTCTTGGAGGATAAACATTAATTAATCCCTTGAGCAATTGTATTACTAGAGGTAGTTTGAAATACAATGGTTCCTCCGCAGTGCGCTTGAAGATTGAAAGCGCTGCGAGATAGCCTTTTACAGTGCCAACTTGAAGGCCTGAGTTTGCCAAGTAGAGTAGAAACGATAACACTGTTGGTGTACCACATGAAAAAGGGTCGATATTCCCTTCTCTACACCGGCTGCAAAATTTGTTCCAAAGGCAGCGGTATAAAGACTTTGTTGCTGGCCTCCTGGCCGAAAGCAACACCTCCATGACGTCATCAGGGAGGTCCCAATCCTTGTACCTCACCCTTTCAGAAGCCAAGCGTGAAGGTTGAGGGTTCTGATGTCTGGATGGAGAACCTGACCTCCCTTCTGAGAGAGAAGATTCTCTTTGAGTGGAAGACGGATTGGAGGGCAGATGGACATATCTAGAAGGTCCGGGTACCACGTTCTCCTGGCCCAGTCCGGGGCAATTAGGATCATGGTTTTCTGGAATCTTCTCAACCTCCTGATCATTTGAGGAATAACAGGGACTGGTGGAAACGCGTAAAGGAGTGGGAACTCCCAGTCCACTACGAACGCGTCTCCTAGAGCTCCTCTCGGGGGAAATTCCCTTGAACAGAACAGATCGCACTTCTTGTTGGTGCTTGTAGCGAACAGATCCACTTGAGGGGTTCCCCAAAGGGCGAAGATCTCTTGAAGGACTTCCTGAGCTAGCTCCCACTCGTGGGAGACTGTGCTCTGCCTGCTCAGAGAGGTCCGCTGTCAAGTTCTTCTCTCCAGCTAGGTGGACTGCCGATAGAGAGATTCCTTCCTGAATTGCCCAAAACCAGAGCTGCATTGCCTCTCTGCACAGTGGCAGTGACCCTACGCCTCCTCTTTTGTTGAGATAGTGCATGGCCACCGTGTTGTCCGTCATTATCAGGACATTTCTCCCCTGTACTGATGGCAGGAAAGCTTTCAGCGCTAGTCTGATCCATCTCAGCTCCAATAGGTGGATGTGTAGTCTGGACTCTGATGGAGACCAACGACCGCTGATGGTCAAGTCGTTGGCATGGGCTCCCCACCCCATGAGTGAGGCATCTGTGACTACTGTTATCTCCGGCCATGGTTGCCAAAATAGTTCTCCTTTCAAGATGTTCTCTGGATAGGCCCACCATTGAAGGTCGTGGGCTACCTTGTCCGGAATCCGGAGGAGATCTGTCATTCTCCCTGAGAATTGCGACCACTGAGTTCAGTGCCCACTGAAGAGATCTCATTCTCAGGTGAGCCTCTGGCACAAGGAAGATGCAGGATGCCATGAGGCCTAGCAACCTCAAAAAGTCGAAGGCTGGGAGACGTTGGGCATTTTGGAACTTGTTGACCATCTGCAGAATATCTTGAGCCCTCACCTCTGGTGGCGAGGCCTTTCCCAGCGAAGTGTCCAGGACCGCTCCAATGAACTGGAGTCTCTGTGATGGTATCATCTCTGACTTCTTTAAATTGAGGGAGAAGCCCAGTTTGTGAAGGAAGTGGCAGACATAATCTAGCTGGACCTGAGCTTGTTTCGAAGATACAGCCCTGATCAGCCAATCGTCCTGGTAGGGGTAGACGTGGATCCCTTCCCTCCTTAGACTCGCAGCCACTACCGACATTAGCTTGGTGAAGACCCTTGGGGCGGAGTTCAGCCCAAATGGCAGAAATCGAAATTGATAATGAGAGTCGCCAATTGCGAACCTCAGGTATTTCCTGTTTTTGAGATGGATTGGCACATGGAAATAAGCATCCTGAAGGTCCAGAGATACCAGCCAGTCCTGGAGCTGGAGGGCCTGAAGGATCTGAGAGAGAGTTACCATCTTGAACTTGTCCTTCCTGAGGAACTTGTTCAATTCTCGTAAATCCAGGATGGGTCTCAGTCCTCTGTCCTTCTTTGGTATGAGAAAGTAGGGGGGAGTTCCAGCCCTTGTTCCTGTCCGCTACAGGTACCGGTTCTATGGCACCTTTCTCTAGCAGGTCTATAATTTCCTGCAAGAGGAGCGGATCTGGAACTTTTAGAGAGCTGTGCCCCGGTGGATGACTCTGAGGGATGTGTAGAAAGGGTAGGCAGTAACCCGGGGCAACTGTCTCCAATGCCCAAGCATCTGACGTTATAGCCTGCCATTCCGTCAGATGGTGAGTTAACCTGCCCCCTACAGGTGTTTTGTGTGGAAAGACCTCAGAGTGGTTTGGGGGCGGCTGATGCAGATGCCGAGGGTAAAGAGGCACCTGCTGCTGCTGCGGCTTTAGTACTTTTGACCCGTCCACCTCATGTGGATCTCCTTTGGCCTCTTTGAGCCAGCTGTTCTCTGCCTTTCCCGAATGCGGAATAATAGCGAAAGGACTTTCCTCTTCCAGAGGTTCCTGAGGGGCGAAAAGGAGTTTGGCGGATTGCAGCTCCTAACGATTTTGCCGCTGCTTTAGATGTCTGCAACTTTTCCAGACTGTTATCAGCCTTTTTACAGAATAAAGAAGAGCCGTCAAAGGGCATATTCAAAAGTCTGGCCTGTACATCTGGAGCAAAGCCAGACTTTCGCAACCACGCATGCCTGCGGATTGTCGTACTTGCCGCCATGGCCCTGCTGATACTGTCAGCGGAATCGATGCCAGTTTGAAGTGACTCGCACATGGCATCTTTGCCATCTTTAATAATGCTAAGGAAGGCTTCCGTTTCCTCTCCTTCGGGTATGCAGTCAGCCGCTGATGAAGCACACTCCCACAGTGTGTGACTAAACTTGGCGAGCGTACAGGTGGCGTTGATGGACTTCAACGCCATACTATCAGCAGAAAATACTTTTTTTGCCATAGAATCGTACCTCTTGTCATCTCTATCCTGTGGGACAGTAGGGTAAGCAGACCTGCTGCTTGGTGAAGTTGCCGCTTGGACCACCAGGCTCTCTGGAGTCGGGTGTAAGTATTCATGGTCAGCCGCAGCTACCCTATACTTGGCTGACAATCTTTTATTGACTGCAGGGATAACTTCAGGAGTTTCCTAATTAGATGCAATCTTTCTTTGTAAGGCTGCATGGAAGGGGACCACAGGATCCTCCTGTGGACCTTTGTCTAATATGTCTGTCAGGTCATCCTGTTGAAAAGCAGGCGAAGGCGCAGACAAACCCATAAATTCAATAATCCTTGCCATCAGGGTTCTATAGGGTGTTTCGGCATGTTCCCCTGGGTCTGGTTTAACAAATTCCACTTCTGGGGAAGTGTCCAGCCCACTTGCCTCATGTCATGACTCCTGTAGGTCTTTCAACCTTCTTTCCTCAGAGGTGAAATCCTCTGAAACGGGTAGTGTGGTATTCTGCAACCCGAAGGTTTCCTAGTCAGAATCCTCCCCTTCTTCATAAATTGAAGATAATCCGGGGTACCCTGACCTCGGAAATGGTGAAAACCCATTTCTTAGGCAGAAGGAGCCAAACTCGTCATTATTGGGTGAGAAAACGTCGATGTCGTCGACGCCCGATGTAACAGGCTTCGAAGGCTTCTCGGCGTCGAGAAAACTGAAAGAGGCCTCGAAGAACTCGAGAGGATCGGGATCCTACTCGAGGATGTCGACGTCAGTCTCGGCGTCGTTCCGGAGGCTCTTGGTATCACCGTTGGCTGTGAAGTAGCCCTGGTTTTCTCTTTCATCGGAGTCGATGTCGGCGTCGACGATGGCGTCGAGTCGATCGACCGATGCGTCGAAGAACCCTTCGGCAATGGCGTTGATGGCGCCGATCCATGCGTCGAAGGGATCTTTGACGACGGCGTCGAAGACGGTGCCTTCTTACCCGATGGCCCGTGGCACTCTCGGGTGGAATCTTTCGCCGGGTGCAGCGACTCGCGGCGTTTTGATTTTTTGGGTTTTTCACCCGGGGTATCACCCTCAGCTGTCTTCGAGGGGGTTGAGGCTGCTTTCTCGAAGACGCTTAGCATTTTCTTCCTGAATTCCTCCCACTCAGCCTGAGAGCTGTGTTTTGTGGGGCAGGAGACCCTTCCTGGGGAAACAGAAGATGACGAGGAAGGGGATCTTCGACGTCTCTTCTTTGAGTGTCTCGATCTTGACGAATGGTGGGAGCTACTTCGAGATCTAGAATGTGAATGCTTTCGACGGCGAGGAGAGGAATGCCTCGACTCAGCCGAAGAAACTTTCGAGGAGGTTTTTACTGACTTACCTCTCTCGAGTTTCCCCTTGCGCTCCTTCAAGGCTTTCGCCGTCATGGACATGCAGTCCTCACACTCCGAACAATGGTGCTCGGCTCCCAAGCACCACAAGCAGATCCTGTGTGGATCTGTTATCGAAATTTTTTTACCGCAGTCTCGACATTTTTTGAAGCCGGATTGCGGCGTTGTCGGTTCCGATGAAGATGCCATCGAGAACGAGTTGGTATATTCGAGTAAATGTAGAAGGTTTATCTGACTGAACTGAGCAACGATATTCCGAGGCCCCACGAAGCGCGGAAAAACGGAACTGAGCAACGGACGACGCGCGTGGCTATTTATGGGCATGGTGACGTCGGTGGCTGTTGAGGGACATCAACTCGGCGGACGTCGACGCGCAGCGCCCTCTACAGAGAAATAATTTCCGAGGCCAGCAAGCTGGAGACGAATTATCAAAGATAAGGAATACGTCGGAGGACACAATCCCTTCGAAATTAGGGTCCACAGGAACAAGATATGGATTAAAGGGGTGCCCTCCTCGGTCTCGGATCAAGCATTGGCTGACTATGTAGGGGATCTTTTTAAAACTCTCTTGCCACACCTCGACAAGCTGATGCTGCATTTGGATCGCACACATAAGCTACGCAACCATAGGAACTTGTCCTCAGATGCCCCGCCAGATGCCATCACACGTCCACTTCTTTACAGTGAAACAAAAAATCCTGTCAGCTAGTTGTTCACGGGGTGTCCTCACATCACAGGGGGCTGCTCTGCAAATATTCCAGGACCTGGTTGCATCGACAGTGCAGAAAAGGCGGTCACTTAGGCCCCTGACCCTATTTCTGCAAGATCAAAAAGTCAGGTACCGGTGGCTGTTCCCCTCGACTGCAGTTTACGCTTGATGGGACAAGTCATACTATCAGCTCCCTTGAGGAGGCGGAAGAAATCCTGAAAGAACCCCCAATGGAAGAGGTTGACAGACCACCGACAAAACCTCACACATCACCCTGAAAAGACACTCCTAAACCAAGACGCACCACATGGGCCAAGATGACCAAAGGTCAGAAACCCGGCTTGCCTCTGCAGCAATCCTGATCTATGCCCATCAGTTTTTATAAAAGAATCCCCGGTCTTATGGCCATCTAGCAAGGAACCGGCCCCGCGCAGTATTGAATCTTCATTGGAACTTGGGCTTCACACGGCCCATGCCCAGCCTCAAGCGCAACGTCACTGGGAGACCACTGAGGCACAGTGGCCAGGTTTTGGTTTATTTCGCAGTTGTTCATAGGTCAGTTTTAAACAATTCAGAACCCGGTTGCTAACAGGTACTGAAGTTTTGATTTTATTTTTGGTTTTTTTGGTTTGGTTTCATTATTTTAAAACCAGGTTGCTGTATGGAGTTGGGACCCAAATGATCTCACGTGGTGAATGAAGCTCATCAGGCCCCCTGCCCCTTCGCTGGTAGATCTGGATTCCCGACATATGCCTCCTCCCCACCAAAAACTCTACTTCGTAATGCTTAACATCAAGGACCTGAAATCCCCAGTGAAACGCAAGTCGATGCTGCTACACCTGGCAAACAAATGGCTCGGTCGTTCGCACTCCTACAGGAAACTCACCAGGCCCCCCCAGACATTGATCGCTTACAGAACAGAAATTTTCCAATACAATTTCACACCTGCGGCGGGTCGAAAAAGGGGGGACGGCCATTCTCATTTCTAGAGAGACTCCGTTTATAGAACTGGAAACTGCTAGATCCAGAGGGTTGCTAGACAGGGGTTAAAGGATTACTATATGGACACCTTTATACTCTTATCTCGATTTATGCCCTCAATGATGGACAGAAGTAATTTCTGCGACGGCTGCAAGCTGTCCTCCTCCCCTTTTTGGAAGGCCAGGTAATAATTGGAGGTGATGGACAAAATGCATGAACCCACTTCAAAGGACTTTAAGATTGCCCTCGGCCTGCTCCACTTTTTTAGGGCACTGGGGGTGGTCGATAACTGGAAGTGCGGCACCCTAGTGATAGGGATTTCTCCTTCTTTTCCCTTGTCCACCGAAACTCCTCCCGAATTAACCTCCTCTTGGCTACCCCCTTCTTCTCCCATATATAGACGAGGTAAAGATTGAGCTCAGAATCTTATCCAACCATGCCCCTGTGCAGTTGTTGGCCCCATTCTGTGACCCATAGCTCCCCCTCCCCAGTCCCCAATGCACCTATTTGACACTATTTTGAATGACATGTCACTGAGGGATGCAATAGCAAAAACTATTTGCAATTATTTTCAAGAGAATCTCCCCAATCTTACATCAGGGGTGACCACTTGGGACGCAATGAAGGCAGTCGTGAGGGGCAAACGTTTAGCCCATACAGCGGCCTACCGAAAGCGTAAGAGGGGAATTCAGACCCCCAAATCATCGGTCCCTGCAGGTGGCCTGTAACAAACATGAAGCTCTGTACGCAGAGGAAACAGCCCAATCCCTTTTGACCACAAAGCAGGGATACTATGCCAAGGGTAACAAGGCTAATAGATTTTTGGTCAGGAAACTGGCAAAGGTTAGACAGCGCAATCTGGCAAAGTGCAGTATGCAGAAGATATAAAGCTCCAACTAAAAAACGCTCACCTGACCAAAACGTTGTCAGCACTCCACCCCTGTAACTTTGTAGAACAGACTCATCATATACAAGAGGCCTCCCATCCGCACCTTTCTGGAGCGGAGAATGATGCCTTAGATGCCCCAATCACCCTAGAAGATGTGGACTTTGCAATCAAATCACTGAAGGCTAGGGCCCCAGGCCCAGATGGGTTTACAATCAGGTTTTATAAAAATCTTTTGGGCCCAGCTTCTATCCCCACTCACAGCACTGTTTAACTCCTTTTAACAAACCGGATATACGACCCCTTTGATACAAATCTCTTCAACAATTTTACTGTTAAAGTCGGGAAAAGACACTGAAGATTGCACCTCTTACAGGCCAATTGCATTGCTTAATATTGATGCCAATATCTATTCTAAACTCCTGGCCAAACCGATTGTCCGGAGTCCTCCCCCAACTTATTGACTCAGACCAAACAGGATTTATTCAAGGTAGGACGACAGGGACTAACATCCGCCGGGCCTTAAACCTGATAGAAGTGGTGACATTAGAACATTGAAAGTTGGCGCTGTTAGCCTTGGATGCTACAAAGGCATTCAACAAGGTCGACTGGGCCTTCATGCAGGCCACTCTTGAAGCTTTTCTTTTTGGGCCCATATTCCGTAAAATGATACTAGCCAACTATAGCGCCCCCAAATCCTCCTTATGGATTAATCTGGGACATACAGCTCCCATCCCACTCACCTGCGGTACAAGACAGAGCTGTCCCGTCCTCATTGCTATTCGCCCTGATAATGGAGCCCCTAGCCCAAAGGATATGGAATAACCCCCTCATAGAGGGAGTAGCAATTGGCCATACCCAGCACAAGGTATCCGTTTACATGGATGATGTGCTACTTACCTTAACTAACATGCAAGTCTCCCTACCACAATCCCTTTCAGAATTGAAATTGCTTGGGCAAATGGCAGGTTTTGAAATTAATTACAAATCAGCTGGGGGTGGGTCTAACTACGGACAACATTTTCTCCTTGCAACCGTTTTGTCCAATTATATGGAATAGTCAAACCATAGAATACCTAGGGGATATGGATTGCAGCCTCTCCATAGAAGCTCTATGTGGCCAACTTTTCACCTCTTTTCAAAACATTAGAGGCCGACCTCGAAAGATGGTCAGCCCAAGAAATCTTGTTAATGGGGTGGATAACGGCCTGTAAAATGAATCTCCTTCCCCAGTTTCTATACTTTTTCAGCCCTCCCAGTGGAGATACCGCTGAGCTCCCTCCTCCACCTGCAGCAGAAGGTTTTCCAGTTTATTTGGGGTGGCAGAAATGCTAGAATTCCCAGAAGGGTGATGATGGGCAGTGCTCGCATGGGGGTTCCAAACCTACATCACTAATATGTTGCTGCACAACTGGGCACAGCTTTTTACCTGGCAAGTTTCCTCTAAAAAGTCGAAATGGGTTAACAGTCCAAATTTCCACTTCCTCTTCACTTCCTGCTACATGTTCCCCACTCTGCACGTAAGTCTTGGTCTTTGCTGCTCTCTTTTATGAGAACGTTGTAAAAGTCTGGGACTGGGTGTTGAGGTATAGAGGGATCCCAAGAAGTATAAGCCCAATCACGCCAAACTTTCATAATCCTTCCTTTACCCCGGGTCTGCAACCTGGCCACTTTGAGCGATGGATTCAGGAGGGATTGCTCACTGTAGCAGACCTGTATGATAACGGCCAACCTCGTACATTTGAAGACTGTATGGAAAAGTTCCATCTGACTGAAGCAGACAGATTTACATATGCCCAACTTTGTCATGGGGTCACGCATCCCACAGCTAAACAAGGGGCTTCTCGCCCTCTTGGGCCCATGGAACTCACTCTGCAGGAAGGGTCTCGAGGGGGTAACATATCTAAAATATATAAACTCCTACAAGATGACCTGCTTGCCTCTCGGCCCAAATATCTGCTCCAATCGGAAGGGGACCTTGGTCACCCGATAGATGACCGACAGTGGTTGGACATATGGACGAGAAACCACTCTTCTACCTGTGTGACGAACAAGGAGTGCGCCCTTAAGCTTATATTCCAGTGGTATCTTCCCCAACACGGTTACACCATATGCAAAGGGCCCTAGAACCGACATGCTGGCAGAAATGCAGAGCACAAGGCTCATACCTTCATATGTGGTGTGACTGCCCCCTAATTTCAGACATTCTGAGAAAAGATTCTCACCCTTATCGAGGATATCACCCACATTAGGCTCCCTCCTCAGCCCAAAGTGCTCCTGCTGGGGGCACCAGTTCTGGGGATATACCCCAGATCCGGGAGGACGGCCAAGCTGATTACCCAACTCCTTCTGGCTGCTAAGATCACAATTGCCGAGCCTGGGAAATCCCCTGAGGGGCCCAATAATTACTTTATGGTGGATTAAAATGTGGGATATTCTAGTGGCAGAATAAATTACGGAAGTCAAGGAGGGTAGATTACATCAGTTCTCTGATATCTCGGCCTGCTCTTGATGCCAAGTTGCCAGCAATAACATATAAGCCACAATTACTGAGACTATTTCTACGGTCGCACTAACCCCTGCGTTGACTCACTGGATCGGAGGAGAGGGGCGGACGGCAGGATGAGGGGAGGGGAAAAGGTCTATGCATTCAGCTATCTGTGGTTTACTTTCAATGGTTTAAGCTTGATGCATGTAATGGCGCTCCATGTTTCAAACAACTTAGATTAAGTTGTTAAACGGGCACTGGCTATTCTGGTAGACTCCTCTCCTGATGAAATATCCACATGCTCTCCTAAAAACAACAAAAACTTCATATGTCTGTCCTGAAGAGTTTTTTTATGTACAATGTTTACAGATATCACAGTACTCAGACCTTTTGGGGTGCAAGAAATAAATGCAATCTTGGTGAGGGTCTCTCAGGAAAACTTTTTACTTCCCATGACCCCGGCAGTTCTTGAGAAGTGACATTTTAGATTTTAAATGCTCCTCTGTCCTACCTTCCTCTGCTATGGTCTTGAGGTGTGAAAACTCAAAGTTGTTAGAGTCCAGGCGGCAGTTTAAGAGGCACCAGGGCTGTCTGTGTAAATAACAGGCTGGCTTGCACAGTATAAAAGTGGAACAATATGTCAAATAAGACAGACAGCTGAAAAAAAGTTACAGAAATCTCAGCAAGCTGATGAGGATTCCCTGTTGCAAGACTTGCAGTGAAGAATCTGAGTATGGCTGCTCTCAGTGGAGCCATCTCACTGGCTTGGGCATAAAACGACCCAAATGAGGTGGATTGGTTAGAAGCTAAAGTATTTCTATGGTGTATAAATGCAATGAATTGTTGTGCTTTTTTTCTTTAAACATACACCTGAGGATTCCCGGTCTTACGACAGGAAATAACTAAGGAATGTGAATCTATGAAAAATCCAATGCTGCAGAACACACTATGTGCAGTGAACAGAGGCCAGAGGGCCACAACAAATGACATTGAACAGAAATGCAACAGGTACAAAAAATTGGAATTAAAAATGCAACTAGTACAGGGAGGTGAAGGGACAGAAGGAATAGAATGACATCAAACAAGAAAGTGCATATGGGACAAGAAGGCCACAGAGTTCAGATGCATATAGTGGCAATTTGTTTCACTGCTGTGACGGTAAGAACATGCTGCACAAGAGATATAAGCTATATTAGAGAGTCAATGCCCAAATAGAGATGCTTTCCTAAGGAGAAAGGTTTTTTACTTATTTTCCAAAACCAGGGGTAGTGTTTAGAATGTAAATATGCCTGAGGAGAATGGTGCAGCAATTAAAATGTTACTGGGAGAGTGTTGCTGACATATGAATATCACTTGGGAGCATGATGTGAATATTGGTGGGATAGAAAAGGTTTCTCATAGTAGTGACTTCTGTACTCTTACTCCTTAGTCCCCTTTCCTACATACTAATGGGCGTCTGTCCCGTGGGGACAGGACCGGAACACTTTTGCACAGCACAAAAGTAAATTTCCCTTTAAGAAATGTAGGTTGCAAAGTAGGCTCTACATCATGGGCGTGGCTAATTCCACTGATTCCGCCTACCAGTAACACCTGTCAGACCTTGCATCCGCTAGACGGGACACCTAACTAACAGCCCAATTAATGGAAGACAGCGGGTAGGGCGTTTGGAGGAAAAGGGACAATGTACTAAAAGTACAGAAGTCAATACGGTAAGTAACTTTTTTCTTACTCTTACCTCTGGTCCCCTTTCCTCCCTACTTATGATATTACATAGCATTAATCCCCTTGGGAGGCTGTAATAATCTAGTAAAACAGGTTCTGTAGCAATGCCTGGCCAAACCTGGCATCATATCTGGCTGAACAGTCCATACACTAGTGTTTGCAAAAAGCAGACAGAGAAGACCAAGTTGCTGCCTTAATGATGACATCCCATGGGACGTTCCTTTGGAAAGCAACAGCTGTAGCCTTAGCTCAGACTGCATGGTCGTGCAAGCCCTTGGGTACTTATTTTTTCTGTAGTTTGTACACTTCAACAATACAGGAGATAACCGATCTTGCTATTGTAGCCTTAGATGCCTGAAGGCCGGCCTGCTGACCGCCAAAGGGCACGAGCTATCAGATTTTCTGTAAGACTTTGATCGGTCTAAATAAAATATAAGTATCCACCACACGTCAAGAGTATGCAAAACTCTTTCAACATCTGTTTGCAGGGATGGAAACATTTAGACAAAATGATCTCTTGGTTCAAGTGAAAAGCTGGCACTACCAAATTTAGGGTGTTCTTAGCACCACTTTATCCTTGTGAAATGTAGTATAGGCTCTGCCGCAGACAAGGCTTGAACCACGCTAATTCTTTTAGTGGAAGTAATGGTCACCAAAGAAGTTACCTTCCAAGAAACCAGCTTTATATCTGCTGCTGACATGGGTTTAAATGACTTATGTGAAATCACTGCCAATACAACACTGAGACCCCATACTGGCTGAGGCTTAGCCACTGGTGTGTAAATATGGAGCAAGCCCTCAAAGTGTCTCTTTATAACAAGGTTGGATGTGGATATTTTGAATTCCAGAGAACTGACATAAGCTCATAAAAGCAGATAGGTATGTGCAACAAGAATGTATATTAATGCTGGTTTAAGCCAGATGAGATAGAAATGAGAGGACGTTATCCAATGAAGGATGAAGAGGGTTAAATGAATGCTCTAACATCCAGAAACAGAACCATGTCCTTTTACTCTTATATTGTGATCTGGTAGACTGCTTTCTGGCAGCCTGCATGATGGCAAGATTGTGATCTGATTGACTGTGATATGGATAAATCCCTCAATTAAACTCAACAATAAAGTCATATTCTGGCCAAGCTGGTACTTTGGAGGTGTTCGAAAAGTTGGGAGACCTTTTTGAGGGAGATTCTTGGATCACCTTCAAAGATATGAAGGTTAAGTATGACCTTGTAGGCTAAACATGTGTAGAGAATAGGACACTTAATTCTGCTGTACCTCTGAGCTTTGTGGTGGCTGACTTGTCTGAATCTATTGTCCGCTTGGTTGGTCAGAACACATGGCCCCAGCAGTGTACAAACTCTTAAATGGTTATTCGGAGGGGAAGGCTAAACTCCTGGAAACAGCCCGTCTCTCGGAGATGTCCATAACATGACGGGTGACCCTCTGCAGAAATATTCCCTGCATGTCGATCAACGCTGGAAAGAGAGCATGTTAGGTTAAGTTGCTTACCAGGGTTTTTTGGATTCCTCTGAGTGCTTTGAAACACTTTCCTGTGTATAGGCGCTATATAAATAACCAATACAATACAATGTGCAAGCAAGTACTGAGCATGTCAGATGGCTGCTGGTGATGTGGCTTTGCAGTGGGCTCATTGAAACATATGTTATGGGATTGTTATAGAGTAAGGACATTTGGGAATGATGTAACAAGAGTAATGAACATGGTCCTTGGTGTGGATAGAGAATATGACTTTGTGACTTTCATTTTGGGAAAAGGCAAGTCTGGAGGAGCTGGCATGCCAGCAGGTTACCTGGCTCCTCAGGGCTTCGATGGTGGCCAAGAGAATCATCTTGTGAAATTAGAAATCTTCAGTCTTCCCTACCAAGTAAATGTGGATCCAGGAAATGTACTCCATCTGCAACGTAGAGAAGGTTGTCTTGTGTCAAGGGCTTGATCACTATGTCGTGGCTTACCAGTTCCTTGCTGTGATGAGCTTCCTCCTTTCTTCTGTGAGGTACCGGTTCGCAAGTTGTCAAGGATGCTCCGGTGTAAATGCAGGCAGGAGACCCAGCCCCCTTCCGTCCCAAGCGTAGTGGACTTGGGCAAGGTCGGGGACCGGTTCCTCCACACTGCAAGCTAGATTTGTCTCTCAGCGGTTTAACGTGGTGTATGGCAGTGGAACCACTAGGGTGCCACTGAGCCGGGAGGCAGCGCAGAGCAGAAAGAAGCAGGCAAAGGCAAAAGGCAGAAAAAGGAAAGAGCTGAAGGAGGTAGAAGGCAGGAGCAGGACTAGGCAGAAACGAGGAAGTGCACAAAGCAGGAGTGCAAAAATGGCTGAAGAGAAACCAGGAGCCACGGAAAGGGAGAGCATAAGGCAGGACCAGACCGCAGGGAGCGATAAGACACAGTGAGCAAGCGTCTCGTGAGCCTTAAAAAGCTTGAGCAAGGTGTTCCAGTGTCAGCGGTTTCCCTGACAACCGATTGCCGATCAGCTGACCCCAGTACAAAAGGTCCTCGCCGTGACGTCGGCGCGCAGTAGCCCGATCCCGGAAGCAACCTGGGCAACCGCAGCATCCACGGGACAATCCCCACCAGTACCTCTCAAGTCTGCAGACATCCCAGAGGCCGTAGGCGAAAATGCATCTGTCCACACCAACAGGTATATAATCGCCACATCCCAACAGGTAAGCGGCGCATGCGGCGTGAGCGAGCATGGCAGGGCGTAACACTCTGCCCCCTCCAGGGGGAAGCCGGACAGTAGGCTTCCAGGGGTACCGGAGAGGCAAAAGACGTACCAGATGGGGAGCATGAACATCAGAGGCAGGTTCCCAGGTGCGATAAGCAGGTGCTTAGCCATCCCAGTCAATCAGGTATTTATTTATTTTTACATTTATATAGCGCACATATAGCCCAAAGGCATCGCGGCACTGTTACTTGTGGCAGTCTTAGTTACAAAACGTTACATACATGGAATGAAAAACATAGCAGGAGTACAGTTACTTTCTGGGTTTGTGGTACATTCTCTTTACATTATATACGCATTCAGATACAGATATTAGCTAAAACATGAGAATGAGTAGAGTTTCTGTCTTGGGTGAGTTTTAGTTGAAGAGCATAGTTTTCAGCGACTTACGGAATGCTAGTTGAGAGACTTCTGCTCTCAAGGGTGGTGGTAAGACATTCCATTGCAACTCTGCTAGGTACGGGAAGCTAATCCCGCCTGCTCTGGCTCTTTTCACTCTAGGGATCGTGAGCATGTTTGCATATGAAGTTCTGGTCGGTCTGGTGGATCCAGTGGGGTGGATTCTCTCAGACAGGTAGGGTGGAGCAGTGAGGTGGATGCACGTATGGGTGAGGGCAAGTGCTTTAAAGAGGACTCTTTCTTTAACTGGGAGCCAGTGTTCCTCTTTCCTAGCTTACGTGATATGCTCTTTCTTGGGTATTCCCGGGGCTGCTCTTAAAGCGCTGTTTTGTATAGTCTCATCATGTTTTTGGTAGAGGTGCCCAGGAGCAGTGCATTACAGTAGTCAAGTCTTGATCCTGTGATGGCTCTGGCAATTGTAATGCAGTTATCCTTAGATAGGAGAGGCCTGGCTGCTGTCAGCAGTTTGGCATGGTATGCTGCTGTGGAGGCGATGGCGTTCACTTGTCTAGTCATCGTTAGATTAGAGTCTAGGTAGACGCCTAATTGTTTTACTGAGTTTGCTACTGGGATTTGAATATAATCAATCGTAAAATGGCTGAATTGGGAGTCAAGGTTCTTAAGTGTTTCCTTGGAGCCTACTATGAGTAGCTTGGTTTTGTCCGAGTTGAGGCATAGGCCATTGGCTGCCATCCATGCTTGAATCATGTTGTATATGTGGTTAAGTGTCTTTG
Source organism: Ambystoma mexicanum (assembly GCF_040938575.1). Lineage (NCBI taxonomy): Eukaryota > Metazoa > Chordata > Amphibia > Caudata > Ambystomatidae > Ambystoma > Ambystoma mexicanum. Next base: position 392,107,270 of record NC_090938.1, read on the forward strand.
AGTCAGTGTCATAGTCTCCAGTGAGGGTGAGGAGAATCTGGGTATCGTCAGCGTAGTTAGCATACGAGATACCCAAGGAGTCAAGGATGAGGAAGAGAGGTCATGTGCAAATATTGTAGAGGGTTGGTGAAATGCATGATCCTTGCGGGACGCCGCATAGGTTGATGGAGGGAGAGGCTGAGGCAAGGTCCGAGAAAACTTGCGTAGTCCTCCCTTGCAAGAAGGTGGCGATCCATGCAGTGGCATTGGGAGAGAAGTTGGCTGTAGTGGAAAGGTAGTGGCATGGGACTTGGTGGTCAACAAGGTCGAGTGCCGCCGATAGGTCGAGGAGGAGGAGGAGTGCGGGTTTCCCTTTATCTCTTGTCTCGTCCATTTGTTTTTTTAAATCAAGAGGTAGTATAGACACCCCCTGCAAAAACGAGACTCATAAATGGAACGGACCACGTACTCAGGAAATCTGTCAATGTCCACAGGAGCGGGCCGGGCAGGCAGGCGACGATAGGAATCTGGTGCAAAAGACTTCAACAACGAAACATGGAACACAGGATGTATCCGCCATGTAGTGGGCAGCAAGAGCTTGTAGGCCACCAATGAGATTTTCTTCAAAACTGGAAAAAGACCCAGATACCTAGGAGCCAGTTTAACAGGTAGGTTCAGCGACGGGAGATTTTTCGATAACCACACCCGTTCACCATTCTGGTACGACGTTTCCAGGCAGTGATGCCTGTCTGCTTCCTGTTTGGCACAGGCCTTGGGGTCCCAAAGAATGGAATCTGTAAGCAAGTGTATTTGCTGAATGAGACATACCATGGCATTGGCTGAAGGTACAGGACTGTCCATGGCAGGAGCCAGGGGAGACATTCTAGGAAGCTGACCATAGGTGACAAGAAAGGGCGGCTTTCGGGTAGAGGAATGCCAAGAACTGTTATAGGCAAATTCAGCCATATCCAAACAAGAAGACCAGTTATCCTGTGTAGCAGTAGCGTAACAACTGAGGTATTGTTCAAGAGTCTAATTAGTTCTTTCGGTCTGGCCGTTGGTTGAGGATGGAACCAGAGTTGAGTCCTCTTTGTATCTTTAAGTGTTTACACAGCCGAATCCAGAAATGAGCAATGAATTGTGAACCACGGTCAGAGATGATTTTGGATTGTAAACCATTTAAACGATAGATCTCATGGAGAAAAACTATGTGCATTAGAGTAGCTGTATGTAGACCTGTCATGGGTATAAACCACCATTATGCAGGTGTCCGGCTTGAGGGGCATCATGACAACCAAACAAGATCTGGTGGCGCAGTGCAGGAGTGGGTACATATAGTAGCTCAGAGAAAAACACCAGTCCGTCCTTCATTTGGACTTCTTGCAGAGTTAATAGTTCAGGCACCAAGGAATTTCCGGATGTAGCAGAACGGACAAGGTCAAGAAAAGATTGTGCCACTCCCACAAAATCTTGGTGATGCAGGATGGTAGCAGGATAGGGTTCCGGGGTGATAGCCGAATCCAGGATCGGGACAAAGCATCTGCTCATATATTGGCGGAACCGGGTCTGTGAGTAAGGACGAAGTCGTACTGATAGAAAAAGAAGGGTCACCGTGCCTGACGGCTTTTGCAACATGGCAAAGACTTCAGATGTTCAAGGTTCCAATGATCGTGCGTATGATAATAGTGTGTCGTGCTCCCTGGACATGATGCCTCCACTGTTCACAAGCCTCCTTAATGGCCAACAATTCATTTTTCAATGACTGAATAGTTCACTTCACTGGGAGTCAACTTGCGGGATAAATATGCAATGGGATGTTCCACAGACATCTTAGGATCATCCTGTAGCAACACCGCCCGACGGCTCTGTCCGAAGCATCCGCTTCGATATAAAACAGGGCTGAGTCATCAGGATGACAAAGAATGGGGGCAGATATGAAGGCCTGTTTCAATTCTTTGAAGGCTTGTTCGGCTGATGCGGTCCACTGAAATGGCATGTTAGTACATAGCACCTGTGTTATATTCAAAGACAAATGAGCAAAATTGGTGATACAGTCACAGTAATAGTTCGCGAAACCAAAAATCGTTGCATTGCATTCCAGTTGTTGGGACTTTGCCATTCTTTTATGGCTTGGACCTTGCTGTCAACCATCTGGATTCCCAGATTGCTGATGGTACGGCCCAGGAAATTAATCTCCTCTTTATGGAAAAGCCACTTGGATGGTTTGGCATACAGATGATTCCATTCAAGGCGATGCAATACTTGTGCGACATGTTCCTGCTGTTTGGCAAGAGTGGAGGAAAAGATCAGGATTTCGTCGAGGTAAGCCCACATAAACAATCCGATGAGATTGGAAAAAGATGAGATCAATAAATCTCTGGAAAACCGAAGGCGCATTAGACAGTCCAAAGGGCATAACTCTGTATTCAAAATGACCTCGGGAGTTTTGAAGGCCGTCTTCCAATCGTCGCCTCTTTTTAGCCTGACCAAATGATAAGCACCACGCAAGTCCAGTTTTGTGAAATACTGTGCCCCTTTAAGAGATTCCAGGATGTCGCGGATAAGAGGCAGACGATACCAGTCTTTCATTGTGATATCATTTAACTCTCAGTAGTTAATGCATGGTCTCAAGGTGCCTTCTGTTTTAGGTACAAAGAATAGGGGGGCACCTGCAGAAGAGTGAGATGGTAAAATATACCCCTTCCGTAGACATTCTTTCGAGTATTCCTGGAGTTTGTGTCGTTTACGGGGTGACAGCAAATAAATCCTTCCATGTGGTACGTCTTTGTCGGGGAGAAGGGTTATGGCACAGTCAACGGGCCCATGCAGAGGAAGTGGTATGTCTTCTGGTTCGGAAAAGACTTTTCTGTACTCTGTATACACAGATGGAATTCCCTGAATAGAACAGATCGTTGGGACAAGGTTGTCCCGGTTGTGCAAAACAGACACTGTGTTCGTTCCTTCGGTGTACGTGGAGCAACATCGGGTGGAACATAACTCAGAGCCGAATATGATGGTTTGGGTCATCTAGTTGATAAATGGATCGTGGAAAATCAGCAATGGAATTCCAATTACCAGTGGGTATGAAGGTGTTTGTATCACATCAAAAGCGATTGTTTCTTGATGTTGATTTATTCTTAGGCCAACAGGCAACGAATGATGGGTTACAGGTCCAGAAGAAATCAATGAACCATTGATTAGGGCAATGGCCGCCGGAAGTTTTTTCTCACTCAAAGTTATGTTATATTAGGTAGCAAAGGCCTGATCCATATAGTTGCCAGATGCCCGAGTCCAGTAGTGCCATGGTGGGAATCGTCTGATGAGTCACTGAGTTGTACAGACGTATGTCCAGAACCAACAGATGAGTTGTAGGCATCAAATCCTGGGTTGGACTGGGAAGTGATATGTTGCTGTGCGGACTTACTGTTGCCTTCCCTTCAGACGGCAACCCTAGTAGTTTTCCAATGTCCTAATAGGTCTGACTGGACATGCACCCAGGAAATGACCATCGGATCCACAATAAAGGCATGAGCGACTAGTTCTCCTCCTCTTCTTTTCCTCTTCGGACAAGGGACCCCGTACTGCTCCCAACTGCATTGGTTCCGCAGGAGGATCTGCTGAAGTAATTGAAGGCTGAGCCGGAACTGGTGTAGTAGGTAAGTATGGGTGTTGGGTTCACCGTCTGTCTCCATTCCTTTTGGTTAGACAGTGATCTATGCAGACTACTAGTTCGCTCAAGGCATTCAGATTTTGGGGTTCCCAACAATGCAAAAGCTCATCGTTCAATTCTTCCTGCAGACTGCGTTTGAACATGGTGGACTGAATTGCTATCGGCCACTGTGCGTCCGCTGCTAATTGACGAAAACGACCAGTGTACATGATCAAATTCTGAGCACCCTGTTTGATGTCAACAAGCTGGTTCTGGTCTATCGTGACTTGGTTCAGGGTTTGAAACATTTCAAGAAAGACCTTTTCGAAGTCCTGAAAATTAGTCAGAATCGGGCTGTTTGTGGATACATGTGGTGCGGCCTTAGTCAGAGCATTTCTGACTAGGTTACTCAGGATGTATCCTATCCTGTCCTTGTCATGAGCGAAATGTGCTGGGTCGAAACAGGAACTGGACTTTGCAATGGTTCACAAATTCAGTCATTTTCTTAGGATCACCATCAAACTTTATAGTCGAAGAATGGGCTACAGTGTTTTCGGAGGTTGAGACTGCGACATCATGCGCCATAGCTGCTCAGGGGTTATTTTCCTGTTTCAAGCATGTTACTTCCAAGGGCAACACCTGTAATTCGTCCTGTACTTCTTGCAGCGCCTCCATGTCCCATTTGAACGCTTGGCGTCTTAGTCTGTCAAGGGCTTGATCATCACTGGGTCGTGGGTTACAGGTTCCTTGCTGTGATGGCTTCCTCCTTTCTTCTGGGAGGTACTGGTTCACAAGTCATCCAGGATGCTCCGGTGTAAATGCAGGCAGGAGACCCAGCCCCCTTCTGTCACAAGCGTAGTGGCCTTGGGCAAGGCCGAGGACCGGTTCCCCCACACCAGGGGCTAGATTTGTCTCCCGGCAGTTTAACGTGGTGCAGGGCAGTGGAACCACTAGGGTGCCACTGAGCCGGGAGGCAGCTGATGCTCTCAGTATGTTAAAGGGTCCAAAATCTGACGAGGCAAGGCAGAGCAGAAAGAAGCAGGAAAAGGCAAAAGGCAGAAAGAGGAAAGAGCTGAAGGAAGCAGAGACAGGAGCAGGACTAGGCAGAAACGGGGAAATGCACAAGGCAGGAGTGCAAAAATGGCTGAAGAGAAACCAGGAGCAACCGAGAAGGAGAGCACAAGGCAGGACCAGACTGTGGGAGTGATAAGATGCACTGAGCAAGCGTCTTGTGAACCTTAAGTAGCCTGAGTAAGGTGTTCCGGCGTCAGCGGTCTCCCTGACAACCGATTGCCTATCAGCTGACCCCATTATAGAAGGGCGCGTTGTGACATCAGAGTGCCATAGCCCGATCCCGGGAAGCAACATGGGTGACCAAAGCGTCCACAGGACAATCCCCAATCGCACCTCCCGTGTCTGCAGACACCCCAGAGGCCGTAGGCATAAATGCGCCAGTCTACATCACCGGGATATAATTGCCACATCACAACAGGTAAGTGACGCAGGCGGCGTGAGAAAGCATGGCAGCGCGTAAAACCTTACAACAACAGAAGAAAGGGAAACTATTTAAAGACATATAGGGCACATTTCTTTATCTGGAGTGACTTGGTGTCTAGCATAATACGAGTGGAGCCTGGAAGATAAGATTTCTCTCAACTCTTCGGGTTTTCTTTTGGGCTTCTTAGTTCTTCTTTTTTCTCTCTTCTTCTTTTCCTCCTCCTTCCCCTTCCCTCTATCTAATTGCATTGTTTATGTGAAATGTGGATGTGCTTTTTTTGTGTTACAGACCAAAAATTATAAATACATTTTAAAAAAATGATTGTGATCTGAAATGCCTGATCCAGCAAAAATGAACTGCTCAGGTACCAGGCAGCTAAGTTAGGAGATGCTAGGGAAGAATGAAACACTCGCCCCCCTGCTGAGACAGGAGATCCTGCATCACCGGCAACATTCATGGGCCGTGAGCAGTGAGGAAAAGCAGGTCCGAGTACCAAACCCTGGTCGGCCAGTTGGCCACACTTTTGAATTTTGAAAGTACCCTCGGAATCAGAGGAAATGTGGAAACGCATAACAAGCTTCTCCGTCCCAAGGAAACTGTAGTGCGTCCCCTAAAGACTCTGGATCCTGTCCCACAAGAGCTGCAAACAGTGGACACTTGCGGTTGTGCTATGTAGTGGAAGAATCCACCCGAGGAAGACCCCGGCTATGAAAATCTCCTGTAGAACAGATTCCTTCAACTCCCATTCATGATTGCAGTGGGATAGGTGGCTTAATGTGTCTGCCATTATGTTGGGTTCTCCAGCTAAATAAATGTCATGAAGGGAAATCTGGTGTTGCACTGCCCATGCCCAAATATGAATGGCTAGATGACAAAGAGGTGGAGAATTTGTTCCTTATAGCGTGTTTATACAAAACACGGCCATCATGCTGTCAGTCTTCAGAAGAACCCTTGAATTCTGAATATGGGGCACAAATGATTTGAGTGTCCTAAAGATGGCTTGCAATTCCAGCACATTGATATAGCATTGACTCTCTGTCGGAGACCACAGAGCATGAGTTTGAACTTGTCCCAGTGGAGCTCCCCAACCCGTAAGTGATGAATCCAAATTTATGGTGTGCATGTGAGGAGCATCTTGAAATTAAACCACTTGTTGAAGATTCATGTTGTCCTTCAACCAGAGAAAGTCCTGTCTCAATTTGTGAGGAATCCAGATCCTTTTCGCTTGTGGATCCCTGTCTTGGTTCCATGACTCTGCTAGATTAAGCTGCATTTTCCTTATCTTGAGAAAAGCAAAGGGGAGAGCCAAGATGGATGCTGCCATAAGGCCTAGGAGCCGTTGAAACCACTACACAGAGGTGACATTGCAACTGAGAAAGTGAGCAATGTAATTATTTATATCCTGTATTCTCTGCTGTGAGAGAAAAACTCTGTCCACACTGGATTGCCATCTGAATCCTATGAAGGTGATGTCTTGTGTCGGATGAAGGCAAGAATTGTTGTGATTGACTGACAGTCCAAAGCTGAAAAGGAAATCTAGCAGTAGCTGCAGAGCTGCTGACATGTGATGGTAGGATTCCGATCCTACTAGCCAGTCGTCCAAATAAGAGTATATTTTGCTATGAGGCTCATAGGTTTTGTAAAACCTCTGGGTGCTGCGTTGAGTCCGAATGGAAGAACTATGTATTGATAATGATGTCGGGCAAGACAGAACCTCAGAAACGTCTTGTGCACACAATATATTGGAGCAAGGAGGTAAGTGTCCTCCAGATCCACCGCGCACAGTCAGTCTCTCTGGTGTAATGCAATGTGAATATGAACTGGCGTGACCATTTTGAATTTCTCTAGTGGGAGGGAAAGATTTAGGAAGGACAAATCCAAAACCGTTCACAGACCCACCTGGTTTTTCTTGGGAACGGCAAAGAGGCGAGAGTAAAAGCTGTGACCTCTTTCAAGAGGTGGGACTTCCTCTTTCACTCTCATGTCCAGAAAGTTGGAAAAGAGTGGCCAAACCTAGCTGAATGCGAGGAGGGGAAGAAGTACAAAGGAGGGTTAAGTAACCGCTACCCACAGGAGACTACTGATAGGGTCCATGAATACTGTGAGATGGTATGCCAAGTCTGAAAGAAGTTTGAGATTCTGCCTCTGATTGGTGAGGAGTGACTCCAGATGGATATCTAATTGTTTATTGTCCTTTGATGATGCAGTGGTGGAGGGAGAAAAGAATCCCCTATTGGCAGTTCTCTGCTGCTTTCTTTACTGAGAACTGGGCGATCTATTGGGCTGTCTGCCCTTTCTTTCGTGGTAGCCAGGCAAAATCCACCAAAGCCATTGCCTTAAAAATCGGACCGGCCCTGCCTCGATGCTGGCAATGACTTCTGAGGACCGTTAGTGAGCACTGTCAGTGATGTCACAGCTAGGGTGGAAGTATATTTCTTATTCAGCTTATCATCCATGAATGAACGGAATAAGTCATTACCCTCAAAGGGAAGTTCACAGATTTTGTCCTGTATGTCCTTGTGAAAGTGCATAGCTCTCGACCACACTGTTTGCTTCAAATCTACTCATATGCTGATTGCTCTTGCGGCTGTATCAATGTGGTGAGCCTCAGATTCACACAAATCTTGGCCAATTAATTTGGCCTCATCCAAACACGCCTTGAAAGCTACCATTCTTTCATGGTGAAGGTATCGCTGAAAATCGGCGATCTCTAATCATAACCAATGGTTAGCGGCTGAGAGGAAGGCCTCCGAGTTTGCCTGTCTCAAATGAAGGGATGCATTTGCTTACATTTTTTTGCTGTATGATTCCAGCAACTTCTCCACAGTGAGGATTTGAACTCTATGTACCAAAAGACATAGTTTGAGGACTTTTTGCAAACATTGTAGCCAACGCCACCATTGAAGACTGCGGAACTGCCGACAAGCTTGGAGCCTCTGAATAAAGGTCTCTGTACCTAGCCTCCATTGTTTTGCTGACTGTGGGCACAGAATCCAGATTTTGCCCAACATTATTGGCCTCAGCCAGCACATTCCTATCTAGAGGAATTGCCGTTTTATTAATCGACAGAACACCTGATAAAACACCTAGCTACCATCTGATTTTTCTGAAAGGGGAAAACCCAGGAAGTCCTGAACCTCAGCCATCCTGTTATGAAAAGCGCTACCAGACAAGGAGATATCTTCTTCGCTATCATTGTCGTCATCGTGTGTGCCTGCAGTTCCTTAGCAAAATTCATAGCTAGCGAGACGGTGCCCTGAGCAATGTCTGGGCTAGTAAAAGTGGTTTTGTCTGATTCAGAAACCTGAGCAACAGAAACTGTGTTGCTGGAAGAGCCCAAGTCTGCAGTAGGTGCTGGAGCAGAGGGCTGCACAGGAGCAGGAGAAACAAGCGGAGTTGGAATAACTTGCTGTATTACCTTCTTAAAATAAGCCTTCAAAAGGTCTGAGTGCATGATTCTTTGATTCTTTAGAACTTTTCAAAGAATCTATCCTCAGAAGAGGCCGAAGGCATGGAGGCTGTTGGTGCCCAAGTGGCTGTTGAGGTGGGCGCTTCGTGCCAAGTTGGTTGTCTGACTGGAGGCAGAGCCCCACACTTGATAGAAGATGATGGAACCGGGTATGAAATTGACCAAGTTGTCATTCGCGACCATTGCACCCTTACAAATTTGCCCTCATTTAATGTGAGAGTGAGCGGAATTTGGTGAGGCGAAGATGCCACCACATGAATAGATTCTGGTGAAGATACAGCAGACATTTCCTCTGCTGCTCGGGACACAGACTGAAAGAGGTTTGCGTTTTGGATGCTCCTTAGCCGCCATCTTGAAGGAGGACTGTTGTTGCTCCTTTAACTGCATCACAACACAGGAAGGTTGTAAAAGTGCCTCACATGTCGTAATGTTTGTGGAAATTGCAAACTAGAGACGCAAGGAGCTGTACTTAATGCAGAGCTTTTCTTTCTATGAGACCCTTGTAGGCCCTTAGGGTGTACCCCGGTAAACAAGCCCTCAGATGAACCTTTGGAAGGTCGAAGACCCTCAGGTCTTATGGGCACAGTTGGCTTATGATGCTGGGGCGTCACCTGGGATCTGGAAGACTCTGTAATGGTCCCAGAGAGGTCCTTGGTGTCACCATCAGTAGAGGCCTGGATGGCCTTGTGACTGCTCCAGTCACAGTCCCTGAAAGGACCGACCTCAGTGTTTGTACCGATAGAAGCCTCGGTGGCCACGGAGCAGACCTTGGTAATGCGCTGGCTATCCTTAACATGACTTGCGTCCATCCTGCTTGCATGGGATGACTGACTTACCTACTTCGATGACTGAGAAGAAACAAACTCGTTGATGGGCTGGGCGGTGACGAGAGGAACACCTGTCTCTCTACCGCGCAAGTCTCTGATGAAGAGTCTGGGGGAGGGGCTTATGGGAACGAAGCCAGAGGAACATGCCACTCACCGATGGTTGGGGTCTGAACACTCCAAGCAACACATGTGAATATCCACTGCCGCAAAGTGCCTGCGGCAAGAAGTGCAGGTCGAAAACCCAGTAACGCCCATCATAAAAAACTTGACTGGTGTTGCTGTAAGGTGAATAATCAATTGAAAAAATGACGAGGGAAATAGATTGCGCAGTAAAACAATTGCACGTGTCATGTAAGCGTCCAGTCCCATCAGGGCAGAAAAAGGATTGACAAGTGGTGCCTGTAGGCAGAGTCAGCGGAGCTAGCCACATCCACGCTGTAGAGCCTACCGTGCAACCTATATTTCTTAAAGGGACATTTTCTTTGGTGCTGTGCAAAAGCGTTCCCGTCCCCACAGTATGGACTCACCAGGGAGAAAGGCCCTTGAATGTAAATATCACTGTGAGAATTGTGCTGGAATGAGTTTAATTGGGAACAATGACACAATGTGAAAAGCAATGGGAGGAATATTACAGGAATTGGAATATAAATATGTAATTATGTGGTCAAAGAATATGAATATAATCGATTGAAAAGGTCCAGGAATATCAACATCATTGAGGAGAAAGGCACCGTAATATGAGTTGTAAGGTGGAAAGTATCGGTCAGTAGCATGGCAACAGAGTTAGCAGTATCACTTTGGCACCAAAATATGAATATTATTGATGCAAATGGTGACATACTAAGAATCCTACTAGGTAAAATGGTAACAAAATAAAACACTCAATCAGAATATTGCTGTTAAAAAATATGGCCAACTATGAATATCATCATCATTTGCAGGAAGAAAAATATACATCAGTGGAGAGCATGGCATTGGAATAGAATTATCAGTGGAGACAACTGTGCTGCAATGTCAGTGATTATTTATTATTTGTATAGCACACTTAACAGACCGAACCACCTCTAGGTGCTGAAATAGGAATATCATTCAGGAGGGTAACATACTATAAATATCACTCGTGAACTAGTGCCTAAAAATGAATATGGTTGGAGAGAAAAGCACCAGAAAATGAACATAAGTATGCAGCATTGTGCTGGATAAGATATACCACTGATGCATACTGTAAAAATTGTCTGCAATTTGAATAACACAACACCATATCATTCTCTTATAAAAATCAGAAGTAATATGGTGCCAACATTTGAATATTACTAGGCAAAGTGAGTACAAACATCACTAGGAACATGGCACCATAGTACTATCAATTGAAATAATGGTGAGGGAAAACAATGATCACTGTTGAGAATCTTGCTGCAAAAGGAAGGGCACAAAAGGGAGCATGGAAGGCGACTACGAGTATCACTGGAAACATTACTATACTCCTAGTACATAGTTCCATTTCATCCATATTTATGGGATGTTGCCATTGGGAACAGAGGGCCCGATCCAAGCTTAGGTAAAAAGCAGTGTAGAAAGCCGGCATTCTCTTCTCCACTTTTCAGCACCGCCATTCTGAGGTGAGCGGAAAAACAGGAGGGGAGATGTGCTTTTGAGCTGTAAAAGCTGCTAAAATCCCGTGTTATGAGGGCAGAGTGTGCAACAGTATCACTGCAAGCATTTATTGATAGACTGCCACTTTTTTAATTTACGAAAGTGTCCTTAAGCTTTCAGTAAATTAGAAAAGTAGTGCTGCAGTATGGGAAATGCCTTAATTTACAAGGGGATGTTAACTGCACCTCAGAGATGCTGTATTTTAACTACTGGTTTTTACATGCAAAAGCAGGACTCTGCCAGGAGAATGCCCTCTCGGTATGTGCCTTGCATTCCTGATGGTTACCAGGGCAGTTGTCAGGCCTGTCATCCAGGCACTTGTAGAAGCCCAGACTTTCATGTCCCTACACCACATTCTTTCTTTGTCAGAATAAGGTAAGTTTAATAAATTGTTGTTCCTGCTTGGAACAACACATTTCTATTTTTACACAGACCTCTGAATTGGGGGCGGAATGGGACCAGAACAGTGTTTCAGAGAACAACAAGTTACTTCTTACCTTGTAACGTTGTTTCGATGGGATGTTCCTCCGACGTATTCCTTATCTTTGATAATACGTCTCCAGCTTGCTGGCCTCGGAAATTTTTTCTGTAGAGGGCGCTGCGCATCGACGTCCGCCGAGTCGATGTCCCTCGACGGCCACCATATCAGCGCCGACGTCACCATGCCCATAAATAGCCACGCACGGCGTCCGCTGCTCAGTTCCGTTTTGTAGCATAAGAAAAGTCATGCCTGAATTGGTTATTGACCTTGAAGGAGCGTAAGCTGCAACCGCAAGGGAAGTATTACTGCAGGGATGGATGGGAGGGGCGATAAGGAATACGTCGGAGGAACATCCCATCGAAAGAACGTTACAAGTTAAGAAGTAACTTGTTCTTCGAAGGGATTGTGTCCTCCGACGTATTCCTTATCTTTGATAGACTCCCATAGCAGTGGCATGTAATTGGAGGTGGGAGTAAGAATGTCATGTATCCCTTTAGGGATGCACCGAATGTAATACGGCTTTGCCAAATCTGGTCTCTTGACTAGTGGAGGAATCCAGGTTGTAAAATTTTGTGACTGGCATATGTCTCTGACCGGTACCCCTCTTTGGAGGGCCGAAGAGGCTGCGATACCCCTGGTTGAATGAGCCCTAAGATTTCGGGGTGGCTCTTTCCCTGCCAGTTTGTAACATTCCAGAATGGCCAAAATAATCCACCTGGAAATGGTTTGTTTTGTTATGGGTAATCCCAACTTGTGACCTGAGTATCCTACAAACAGTTGGTCTGCTTGCCTGATCCTAGCCATTCTGCTGATGTAAAAGCTTAGAGCTCGCCTTGGGTCCAGCCTATGTAGCCTTTCTTCCTCTTTCCCCGGATGGGGAGGAGGGTAGAACAAAGGTAAGGTAATTTTCTGAGTAATATGAAATTCAGAAACCACCTTTGGGAGGAAATTAGGCTTCACTTGTAGGACAACTTTGTCCTTGTGGAAAATTGTGTGTAGGGGTTTACAGGAGAGAGCTTGTAGCTTGCTCACCCTCTTAGCAGATGTTAGTGCTACCAATAGGACAGTTTTAAGCGTGAGAAATCTCAGCGAACAAGAGTGAAGTGGTTCGAATGTGTGCCCATTAGGAAGTTTAAGACTAAATTTAAGTCCCATAAGGGAACTTGGAATGGTTTTGGAGGATAAACATTAGTTAATCCCTTGAGAAATTGTATCACTAGAGGTAGTTTGAAATACGATGGTTCCTCCGCAGTGCGCTTGAAGATTGAAAGCGCTGCGAGATAGCCTTTTACAGTGCCAACTTGAAGGCCTGAGTTTGCCAAGTAGAGTAGAAACGATAACACTGTTGGTGTACCATATGAAAAAGGGTTGATATTCCCTTCTCTACACCAGCTGCAAAATTTTTTCCAACGGCAGAGGTATAAAGACTTTGTTGCTGGCCTTCTGGCCGAAAGCAACACCTCCATGACGTCATCAGGGAGGTCCCAATCCTTGTACCTCACCCTTTCAGAAGCCAAGCGTGAAGGTTGAGGGTTCTGATGTATGGATGGAGAACCTGACCTCCCTTCTGCGAGAGAAGATTCTCTTTGAGTGGCAGACGGATTGGAGGGCAGATGGACATATCTAGAAGGTCCGGGTACCACGTTCTCCTGGCCCAGTCCGGGGCAATTAGGATCATGGTTTTCCGGAATCTTCTCAACCTCCTGATCATTTGAGGAATAACAGGGACTGGTGGAAACGTGTAAAGGAGTGGAAACTCCCAGTCCACTACGAACGCGTCTCCTGGAGCTCCTCTCGGGGGAAATTCCCTTGAACAGAACAGATCGCACTTCCTGTTGGTGCTTGTGGCGAACAGATCCACCTGAGGGGTTCCCCAAAGGGCGAAGATCTCTTGAAGGACTTCCTGAGCTAGCTCCCACTCATGGAAGACTGTGCTCTACCTGCTCAGAGCGTCCGCTGTCAAGTTCTTCTCTCCGGCTAGGTGGACTGCCGATAGAGAGATTCCTTCCTGAATTGCCCAAAACCAGAGCTGCATTGCCTCTCTGCACAGTGGCAGTGACCATATGCCTCCTCTTTTGTTGAGGTAGTGCATGGCCACCGTGTTGTCCGTCATTATCAGGACATTTCTCCCCTGTACTGATGGCAGGAAAGCTTTCAGCGCTAGTCTGATTGCTCTCAGCTCCAATAGGTTGATGTGTAGTCTGGACTCCGATGGAGACCAACGACCACTGATGGTGAAGTCGTTGGCATGGGCTCCCCACCCCGTGAGTGAGGCGTCTGTGACTACTGTTATCTCCAGCCATGGTTGCCAAAACAGTTCTCCTTTCAAGATGTTCTCTGGATAGGCCCACCATTGAAGGTCACGGGCTACCTTGTCCGGGATCCGGAGGAGATCTGTCATTCTCCCTGAGAATTGCGACCACTGAGTTCTCAGTGCCCACTAAAGAGATCTCATTCTCAGGCGAGCCTCTGGCACAAGGAAGATGCAGGGTGCCATGAGGCCTAGTATCCTCAAAAAGTCAAAGGCTGGGAGACGTTGGGCATTTTGAAACTTGTTGACCATCTGCAGAATTTCTTGAGCCCTCACCTCTGGTGGCGAGGCTTTTCCCAGGGAAGTGTCCAGGACCGCTCCAATGAACTGGAGTCTCTGTGATGGTATCATCTGTGACTTCTTTAAATTGAGGGAGACGCCCAGTTTGTGAAGGAAGTGGCAGACATAATCTAGCTGGATCTGAGCTTGTTCCGAAGATACAGCCCTGATCAGTCAATTGTCCAGGTAGGGGTAGATGTGGATCCCTTCCCTCCTTAGACTCGCAGCCACTACCGACATTAGCTTGGTAGAGACCCTCGGGCGGAGGTCAGCCCAAATGACAGAACTCGAAATTGATAATGAGAGTCGCCAATTGCGAACCTCAGGTATTTCCTGTGTTTGAGATGGATTGGCACATGGAAATAAGCATCCTGAAGGTCCTGAGATACCAGCCAGTCCTGGAGCTGGAGGGCCTGAATGATCTGAGAGAGAGTTACCATCTTGAACTTGTCCTTCCTGAGGAACTTGTTCAATTCTCGTAAGTCCAGGATGGGTCTCAGTCCTCCGTCCTTCTTTGGTATGGGAAAGTAGGGGGGAGTACCAGCCCTTGTTCCTGTCCGCTACAGGTGCCGGTTCTATGGCACCTTTCTCTAGCAGTCTATAATTTCCTGCAAGAGGAGCCGATCTGGAACTTTTAGAGAGCTGTGCCCCAGTGGATGACTCTGAGGGATGTGTAGAAAGGGTAGGCAGTAACCCTGGGCAACTGTCTCCAATGCCCAAGCATCTGACGTTATTGCCTGCCATTACATCAGATGGTGAGTTAACCTGCCCTCTACAGGTGTTTTGTGTGGAAAGACCTCAGAGTGGTTTGGGGGCGGCTGATGCAGATGCCGAGGGTAAAGAGGCACCTGCTGCTGCTGCGGCTTTAGTACTTTTGACCCGTCCACCTCGGGTGGATCTCCTTTGGCCTCTTTGAGTTGGCTGTCCTCTGCCTTTCCCGAATGCGGAATAATAGCAAAAGGACTTTCCTCTTCAAGAGGTTCCTGAGGGGCGAAAAGGAGTTTGGCGGATTGCAGCTCCTAACGATTTTGCCGCTGCTTTAGATGTCTGCAACTTTTCCAGATTGTTATCAGCCTTTTTTCAGAATAATGAAGAGCCATCAAAGGGCATATTCAAAAGTCTGGCCTGTACATCTGGAGCAAAGCCAGACTTTCGCAACCACGCATGCCTGCGGATTGTTGTACTTGCCGCCATGGCCCTGCTGATACTGTCAGCTGAATCGATGCCAGTTTGAAGTGACTCGCACATGGCATCTTTGCCATCTTTAATAATGTTAAGGAAGGCTTCCTTTTCCTCTCCTGCGGGTATGCAGTCAGCCGCTGATGAAGCACGCTCCCACAGTGTGTGACTGAACCTGGCGAGCGTACAGGTGGCGTTGATGGACTTCAACGCCATACTACAAGTAGAGAAGACTTTCTCTGCCATAGAATCGTACCTCTTGTCATCTCTATCCTGTGGGACAGTAGGGTAAGCGGTCCTGCTGCTTGATGAAGTTGCCGCTTGGACCACCAGGCTCTCTGGAGTCGGGTGTTTCCATAAGTATTCAGGGTCAGCTGCAGCTACCCTATACTTGGCTGATAATCTTTTATTGACAGCAGGGATAACTTCAGGAGTTTCCCAATTAGATGCAATCTTTCTTTGTAAGGCTGCATTGAAGGGGACCACAGGATCCTCCTGTGGACCTTTGTCTAATATGTCTGTCAGGTCATCCTGTTGAAAAACAGTCAAAGGCGCAGACCAACCCATAAATTCAATAATCCTTGCCATCAGGGTTCTATAGGGTGTTTCGGCATGTTCCCCTGGGTCTGGCTTAACAAATTCCACTTCTGGGGAAGTGTCCAGCCCACTTGCCTCATGTAATGACTCCTGTAGGTCTTTCAACCTTCTTTCCTCAGAGGTGAAATCCTCTGAAACAGGTAGTGTGGTCCTCTGCAACCCGAAGGTTTCCTAGTCAGAATCTTCCCCTTCTTCATAAATTGAAGATAATCCAGGGTACTCTGACCTCTGAAATGGTGTAAAACCCATTTCTAAGGCAGAAGGAGCC
The DNA here is from genome assembly GCF_040938575.1 of Ambystoma mexicanum. NCBI lineage: Eukaryota > Metazoa > Chordata > Amphibia > Caudata > Ambystomatidae > Ambystoma > Ambystoma mexicanum. Next base: position 392,123,460 of record NC_090938.1, read on the forward strand.
AAACTCGTCATTATTGGGCGAGAAAACGTCGATGTCGTCGACGGCGATGTGACAGGCATCGAAGGCGCCGAGAACGGCGTCGAGAAAACTGGAAGAGGCCTCGAAGAACTCGAGAGGATTGGGATCCTACTCAAGGATGTCGACGACAGTCTCGGCGTCGTGCCGGAGGCTCTTGGAATCACTGTTGGCTGTGGAGTATCCGTGGTTTTCCCTTTCATCGGCGTCGATGTCGGCGTCGACGATGGCGTCGAGTCGATCGACCGATGCGTCGAAGGGATCTTCGACGACGGCGTCGAAGACGGTGCCTTCTTACCCGATGGCCCGTGGCGCTTTCGGGTGGAATGTTTCACCGGGTGCAGCGACTCGCAGCGTTTTGATTTTTTGGGTTTTTCACCCGGGGTATCACCCTCAGCTGTCTTCGAGGGGGTTGAGGCCGCTTTCTCGAAGATGCTTAACATTTTCTTCCTGAATTCCTCCCACTCAGCCTGAGAGCTGTGTTTTGTGGGGCAGGAGACCCTTTCTGGGGAAACAGAAGACGAGGAAGGGGATCTTCGATGTCTCTTCTTTGAGTGTCTTGATCTCGACGAATGGTGGGAGCTACTTCGAGATCTAGAATGGGAATGTTTTCGACGGCGAGGGGACGAATGCCTCGACTCAGCCGAAGAAACTTTCGAGGAGGTTTTGACTGACTTACCTCTCTCGAGCTTCCCCTTGCGCTCCTTCAAGGCTTTCGCCGTCATGGACATGCAGTCCTCACACTCCGAACAATGGTGCTCGGCTCCCAAGCATCACAAGCAGATCCTGTGTGGATCCGTTATCGAAATTTTTTTACCGCAGTCTCGACATTTTTTTAAGCCGGATCGCAGCTTTGTCGATTCCGATGAAGATGCCATCGAGAACGAGTTGGTATATTCGAGTAGATGTAGAAGATTTATCTGACTGAACTGAGCAACGATGTTCCGAGGCCCCACGAAGCGCGGAAAACGGGAACTGAGCAACGGACGCCCCGCGTGGCTATTTATGGGCATGGTGACATCAACGCTGATACGGTGGCCGTCGAGGGACATTGACTCGGCAGACGTCGACGCGCAGCGCCCTCTACAGAAATAATTTCCGAGGCCAGCAAGCTGGAGACGTATTATCAAAGATAAGGAATACGTCGGAGAACACAATCTCTTCGAAGCATTTTATTGTATTAAAAACAGAGAAGGTGCAAGTGCACGTGGGCAAACAGGCCCTTTATGTAATCCTAACTCGCACATGCTCTTGGTGCCACCTGACAATCCTTTTATTAGGGGGCCCCTTTTATAAGAAGATGGAGAAAGAGCCATATGGAGGAACGGGTACTATGGACTAGAAGTGCATTTGTCAAAACTGCAGGCAACTTGTCCTTACTTCTACTTTCCGCCCCCTTTCCTCCATAGTGGTGGGACATTAACAAACACCTAATGCCTGAAGGATGGAAAGAAAAGAAAAAATTGAAACAAAAAAACAGGACATGTTATGAAGGACAGCCGGACCACATGGGGCATCTGCTCTTGAGCTAGTTTCTAAACAGTAGTGTCTACAGAAGGAGTGTGAAGTCATCCACTTAGCCTCCCCCCAAATATCTTCCTGTTGAATGTGTCTATGAAAAGCCCCAAGTTGGCTTTTGCTCTGACTAGATGGGCATGAAGCCCCTTATAGGAGCCATTTTTCTCAAAGTGTATATTTCAAGATTGCAGCTCACTGACCTGTGAGCAATAGTGTATTTGCCCCAGTGTATGGCTGACATGCGTAACAAAACAGTGATTGGCGGAGCCCAGCCACTCCCTCTTACAGTAGGCATACTGGGGACACTTCCATTTGTCCTGAGTCTGAAAAGGATCAATCAGTCCCATTGGCAAAATGTGTAAAACAAAACCGTGGTCTGGCAGTAGCAGCTTGTGTAAAATCTTGGCCATTTCTGAATACAGAATTTGAGAGGGTATACGTTTGTAAAATGATCTGTATTAGTATCATCTAATTTATTATGCTTTTGTACATTCCTGAAAAAGAGAAGTGTAAGAAGCATATTTTTATTTAGATTTATGTTTTCTTTTGCTTGTTCTTTTCTTTTTGTTTGTTTTTTAACTTGTTGAAATGTTTTTCTACTGTATGATTTTATCGTGAATTGTAAAGGTTTGTAACAAACCAAACACACATTTTGTTTTTAGAAACGTGGAGAAAAGTTCACATTCATTGCAGGTTCCTGTGAGTCCTGACATTTAGTGTTCCTGACAGAAGCATGGCCACTTGAAAATATTGTTTTTAGTGGCCCATTTCAAGTGTGCATGCCAGCCTGGGCACGCAAAGGCACTTCATTCCACCTTACTTGCTAGGTAGAACCTGGTTGTAGGATTTGTCTGTTGGAGCCAGAACCTTTGTTCCTGGAGTAAATGGTGGAGAGTCAGTGTGAGCCAAGAAGAGAGCCTTCAATTCTAGGATGTTGCTGTGTTTGCCATGCTCCAATAGGTCGTGAATCTGTACAGACCAAAACAATTATTTTTATTTATTCTATGTATCCCACGTACTGCAATGTCCCCTCCTCCTTCCCCCTTCCCATGCACTTGTGCGATCTGAATGACACCTGGCCTAGTATGATCGTTGTCTCGGTCCTCCCTGTTTCCCCTCCCTTGCCTCTTCGCGACTTGAAACACTTGTGTATATGCCTCTTATAAATGCCATATCATAGCATATCATAGAACCCCAGCTGCAAAGAGAGCAGTCTTATCAATGGATTTTGAGAGGTCTTGCTGGAAAAGTAAAGCCCCCCCCCCCGGTCCACCATCAAATTCTGTTCCGTTGACCACCATACACTGTCCTCCTTGACATGTTTCTTGACAGATATGCTGATCCTTTGAGGGGGTTGTTCCTGGTTCCAGCTGGCCACCAATTGCAGTTGAGTGTTGTCCATGTAGAGCTTGGTGAAGGCAACCGCCAGTAAACATGAGTCTATAAGGCGGACCAGAGCGCAGACACTTGTAACATAGGAGAAGTCATGGACTGCAGGACTGAAAAACTCTCTGGGGGCGGGGGAAACTTTGCCTTGTCTGGCCCCCCATATGAACCTAATGTACTGTAAGGTCTGAATTTGGGACATATTTAGTTTATTAACATTTATTGGTAGCCCTAATACAAATGTCGAGTTTCTTTTTCGAGGGATTGCTGAGCCGTGAAGTAATCACCTGAGTACAGATATATGTGTACATCGTCCTAGTGTACAAAGGCTGTGACAGCTGCTATGACCGCAGTGAAAACCTGTGGGGCAGACCTCAGGCCAAAGGGAAGGCTTCTGGACTGGCACCAATGAGATATGTATCCAAATCTCAATAATCTGCATTGAGGAGGCCATTCCGGCATATGCATATAGGCATGCCAAATTTCTGGGGTTAACAGCCAGTCTCCCTGCTGAAGGACTGTATTTGTGAGCTGGCACAACGCCCCTGAACAGCTCATTAAGAAGGTAGGTGTTGAAGTCTAAGAGGTCAAGGATCATCTGCACACCTGCTTTGTCCTTGAAGAATCTGGACTAGAACTACGCCTTAGATCCTGATGGGTCAGCCACCTTTATTGCTTTCCGACAGAGTAACGTAACAATCTCTGCCAGGAGATTTAAAGAAGGTTGTTGGATGGAGGAGCTGAAGCAGGGTTGGGGTAGCCTTAGACCAAAGTGCACCACTGAGAGAACCCAGAGATCCTGTGTGATGAGGCTCCAAGCCTGATGGAAGACTGAAATCCACCCTCCCGCCTGTGTGGTGTGCTTCTCGTACTGGGAAATATGACCTACTTTACTTGTCAGTGGAAATATCTGAGGAGGGGAAGAAGACCCTGGTGATTTTCTGCTTTCTTTATGCTTGTGTTGTGGAAGAGGAAAATTATCTCCATGCCTGTCTTATACATATTCCCTAAAATCCATAAAACACTACTGAAACCACCTGGTCGTCCAATAATTGCAGCTACAAACAGCATTTTAGAACCTCTTGCACAGTATCTGGACTGGATCTTACAACCACTGATCCAGAACACAGAAACTTATTTGAAGGACACAACAAGTTTTCTACAGAAACTACAAGTTGTCGAATTTACAGAGGGTCGCAACATCCTTTTCACCATGGACGTGACATCGCTCTACACTAATATTACACATGAAACGGGTCTGGAGGCGGTAGAATGGATATTGCTAACAACAGCAGATTGCAAAGCAGACAGGGTGTTTCTTTTGACGTTACTGAAATTGGTTCTAATGAATAATTTCTTTAAATTTGGAGAGCGCTACTTTTTGCAAGTATCAGGAACCAGCATGGGAGCCGCTATGACACCATGCTACGCCAACATATTCATCTGGAACATGAGAATATCTTGACCTCCTCCCAGATGGTCTCGGCATCTATCACTTTACACACAATATATTGATGACGTGTTTGGAATCTGGACAGGCCCAAGAGAAGAGCTGGAAGAATTCTTTGCCATGATGAACCTGATGAATCCTAGAATCAAGTTCACAACAACTACCAGTGAGTCCAAAATACACTTCCTGGACGTCAAAGTCTACGTGAAAGAAGGGAAATTGCAGACACGTATCTTCACAAAAGAGACAGATAGGAACAGCCTACTTCTAGCCACAATTTTACATCCACAAAGAACACTGGATAGTGTACCATTGAGTCAATTCTTATGATACAGACGCAATATATCGGAAATGGGAGAATTCTCGAGGCAATCATTATCCTTAAAAACGAAATTCATCGAAAGGGGTTATGACAGAAATGTAATCTCTGAAATCAAAGAGAAAGTGAATTTGACCAAAAGAGAAACTCTCCTGACAACCAGGAGTACCCAGGAACAACGGAAATTGGTATACATAACAACTTATTCTACCCAGAGTAAGAGGATAAAAAGGATCTTCCAGAAACACTGGCACCTGCTACAAATGGATCCAAAATTACAACAACTCTTCCCGGAGATCCCAACATTCGCCTACAGGAATAACAAATCTCTACGCAACAGCCTGATCAGAGCAGACATAACAACCATGAGAACCAGAAAAATCAAGTTCAAAGGGACGGTCCGATGCCACAACTGCCAACACTGCGGCAATATATTAAAAGGAAACACGATCAGTCACCCGTATACAGGGAAAGCCATCCCCCTCAAACACTCCTGCACATGTGATGCATCAAATGTCATCTATGGACTCAAATGCCCTTGCGGCCTATTTTATGTAGGCATGACCACCAGAAAAGCTAAAATCCGATGGTCAGAGCATAAATCCAACATTAGAACAAAAAGTCAGAAATTGCCTGTTGCAATACACTTTTCACAAGCCAGACATTCCGTAGCACAAATGAAATGTGTAATACTTGAACATGTGAAACTGGGCCCTAGAGGTGGAGATATTGTAAGAGCTCTCCACCGGAGGGAGATAACATGGATTGATACCCTTGACTGTCTTAGCCCTAGAGGCATGAATGTAGAGTTCGATCTGATGTGTTATGTTTGATGTATCACAATGTAAAGTTAATTTGGAGTTCGATCTGATATGTTCTGTTTGATGGATATGAACGAGAAGTAGATCTCTCTTGATGCCTGACCTTAAGGGTGTGAAGGGCCCTTGACCTAAAGTCATATGATGATCTCTAAAATAATACACACTAAAATATGCCTGTTACATGTTTCAAAACTTTTTGTTCGGGTTGAATTGTGAAACTAAGGTACAGGAGGAATCGCTGTAGAGTGTGAGCCGGCAGTTCGGCAGGGACAAATGTGGAATGTACATAAAGTAAGACTAAGTTTTGTCGTAATGAGTGAGACAGGAAAAGCCCCTACCAGATGAAAGCAGGATACCACATTGGAGCTAGTAAACCCCATGGCCATGTAAAACATTAGGTATACAGTCAACAATGTGCCCTCTTCAAAAGCCAGAATTGGAGGGACGGAGAATCGTGCCACCTTGGCTACAGCATAGGATAGACGGGGACCCGAGCAGACTAACTATCTGCGCTACTCCCCACTCACCTGAGCTGTGGCCCTATGACACGATTCCCCATTTAGCACTCAGACTCTCCTACACCTATTAATAACCCAGAATTAACGAGACGTTGTGGCCCTGAATCTCAAAAATCAGGATCAACAGGATTAACAGGCATTTCTAACAAATCAGGCTTAACAGGCATTGCTATCTGGCACATCGGTCTCCAGGTAGTGGGATATAGAAGGGAGACACAGAGTTAGTAGAATTGTCCACGATCATATGTTTACATCAGTAAGAACAGTGGGAGCCCCCAATGGTCTTGTAATTGACATACCATTAGGACCTCTTAGACACCATCAGCATGGAAATATGCAACACATTCTCGTTTCCCTGGCAGGAACGAGGAAGAAGCACGCACGCATGCGCAGGTCGGTAGTGTGCGAGCCTCAGGGTGGCGCGCTGCACACTCTGCGCACGCGCAGAATGAAATGCGATCAGGACATGGGCGTCGCGCTGATCATCCGCGCATGCGCAGTGGATTCTGTTATAAACACCCCACATGCGCATGCGCGATTAGGAAGCGACCTGGCCCGCCGAAACGCATGAGTAAAAGTACTTAAACAACACCTAACACAGTCTACATTCGCAAGTTCACGGACCGCAGGAAGCACCTCGAGATCCGGACACCTGACGACTCTGGGCACACACGCACCTCGCGTAGAGAGGTGACAGATAGGTCACTACCCAACCAGCTAACCAGCTCCTTCTTTGCCACGGAGCTATCGAGTTGCTCTCAACACTGTTAAGGTTAGAATTACCCCTGTCTAGCTTGCCAACTAAGGAGGGTGTGAGGGATAATTCAGTTCACTCCATTAATATTAAGGGTCTCTTCATAGGAACCAATTTTATAAATGATGGCATACAAATGTATTTATAATCCCTCTAGAGACATGCACTGAACCGACATTCTACTGTGTTTTTTCTCCAGAAGTTCTTTTTGTGAGCGTCTTCTCGAGGTATAACTGACTACACACACAGCGAGCTACGCACAATCGATCCTACCTACAGGGTGTGTCCAAAGACCAAAGATACAGGTGCTATTGGCACTATAAAAGAGGTACTTTGAGTATTATGTTTATAATTATTAGAGTTGCAACTCTTAAAGTGATAATTGGCTTAAAGATGAGATTGTCAAGATTGACCCAGCGTAATGACACTGATAGTAGAATACCTTCTATGTTTTTTGCTTCAGGAACTGAAATCACGAATTTATAGAACTTTTGCAAACAAATAGTATCATTGGCCCTGAAGATGGACTGGCGTAAAGTCCGAAACGCGTTGGCAATACATTGAAAGATCCTGATGCTACTTTGGATTGGTGACTTCGAACCAAAGAACTTTATCATATTATTTGATTTTGTTATTATCACATACAGGGAAAAGGGACTTTGCAAATGCAAATTTATGTGCAAATCTATGTGTGAAACAAAACACTTACAAATTGTGAATGTACTAAAACACATTCTGTGAGACAAACCAACTATGGTGGGACTTTGATTATGTTCACTAAAAAAGGTTTTGTAAAATGATACACTTTGGTTGATTAAAATAACCCACTTAGGGTTTTCTGACTCTCTATGGTGTAAATTATTGCATGAAGGAATTGTTTGTTACATTTTGTGAACTGAATTAAGTGCATGAGAAACAATTAGTTGTCAAACTATAAGTTAACTAGAGGTTATACACCTATCTTAACTTCATTGAACATTTGTATTTTGAAATCCTAATATAAGCCTTTATAATAATACGCTAAACTTTGAACAGCAAGTAGTGGGACCTGTATTAGACCCCACATGCTGGCAACATTAATGTCTTTGGGATTGAACTCCCCTTGGAGTGCACTAAGGGCTGGCATGTAGCAATACATGCCTTCTTCCCTAGAGAACTGCCGTCATCACGATCAACTGTGCTAGAATCCACACATAATTTTTCTTCTGGAGCAGTATGGAATTTGGCGTCCAATCGGCAGTTTGTAGGAGGTACTTCATGAGCAGCCTTTCAGATGGTCCTGTCTTCCATGATCAACCTGAGCCGAAGGTGAATGTAGTCTTTGCCTGCCTGTACCCTTAGGTCTGTCACAAGATGGCTTATGTATTGGTTCTTAGGAATCCTCTCAGGCTAGCCCAAGTAAGAGCAAGGACGTTCTCAAGGCCCGTTGAACACCTTAACCCAAAGGCTGGTGGGATGCTGCCAATGTGAACCCTCAGCATTGCTCTTGGTGGTAGGTTGCGGCTGACCAACGTGAATGCCAGTGCCTGGGGAACTTAAAGAACCCAATCCAGACCAGTGAGTCAAAGAATGAGGAGCCCTACTAGATTGCACTAGAAACCAAGGTAATTTACTAACCTTGTTGGTGGTGGCAACAAGTCAAAAGTATAGATTAGACATCCTTGTGAATACCTCTTCTCATACATCTATTCTCACCAAAAAGGCATGGAAGAAAGAGAGCAGTAAGAAAGTGAGCCACAGACCACAGAGGTATGCTAAATGTGTTCAGGGTCACAACACTGTAAACAAAGCAATGCAGGTCAGATTTGTGGAAGACAGAGTCTAAGCCCCAAGCAGCAGAGCATAGATGCAAGAGAGAAAAGCCAAAAAGAAAATGTGTAAAAATGTAACAATGCAGGAAACCCCCACACATCTGCTGCCAATGTTACCTCAGTGTCCATGCAGATATAATGACTGGCATGTGGAGCTGAGGGCATACAAGCGGACAAGCAGATCACAGGTCCATGTCTTTATAACGACACCCTAAATAACGACATACATTTTAAATGACACCTGAATAATGAAAAAAGTTGAATTTCTTTTTATTTGAGGGTCCCCCCAAGCCCTCCGTTTCTACAGATTTACACCATCCCCCCCAACTACCCCACCCCTTTGAATTCCTTACCTCACCCCCCATATATACTTTTACAAATAAATTAGACTTTTTGTCGTTATTCCGGTGTCGTTTAAAATGTGTGTCATTATTTATTTTTTATTATTAACATTGTATACCCGGATTACGTAAGCAGTGTGTCCACGCATGCACCCCAGCATCCACACCTTTTTGATGAAATAATTCTGCTGCATCATGCTCCGGTTTCATCCCTTTCTTGGGGACGGCATGGTACCAGTACCAATCTATGCCACAAAAATATGAATAGTCCTAATGAGGATTAGGGTTGGAATAATATCACTAAGGGGAACAGTGAAAGAATATGCTGCCAAAGTCTGAAGAGCAGTTAGAATGATGTAGTATGACCATCAATAGGGAGAATGAATCAGAAATATGAATCTCTGTAGGGAGAAAGGTCTAGAAATATGAACATCAGTGGAAATAATGTCATCAATATATGAACTGAAATGGGAAGAATTATGGTAAAAGAGACATCATGTGGGAGCTATTTGTTAGAATACGAGTATCACGAGAGCACATTTCACCAAAATATAGATATTAGTGCATGCCATTGACAAAAGGAGGACTGAGAACAATTACAATCATTCTGGAGCAGAGCTGTCATCCAGAACTGAGGGAAAGCTTCTAAGAGATGCATACTGTGCCTGCCAGCATGCACAACCTTGAACTTTGTCATGGTTGCTTAGTCTAGTGATCCGTAAACCAAGTCGTAAACTTTGTACTTGCCATTAGCTGTTAGTGAGTGGTAACTGATTCTTGGCGAGTCAAAAATGGTGTGCCATGTGCATGTGGAAAAATGACGGGGGCATTTTGTGCTTGGCTAACAGCTTTCAATTTGAAAGTTTCACCTCTGCAAACACAAAGTGCTACACCGCAAAGCTTATACACTGGTCCCAACACATCCAGGCGAGTAGGGAGAAAGCCATGTCCCAAACGCTGCACTGCCCCCGACAATCTTGGAGTAGACCCAGATGGCCTGAAACAACAGTCTGGTTCTCAGGTTCCTGGATGTATCTCTGTACTTGAAGCCCATGACCAAGTACCCTGCCTGACACTTCACATGAAGGATGGGAAGGCCATATGGGGGCAGGGTGTAGTCACAGGGGTACAGCCAGAGGGATAAAAAAGGGCATCTGAATGAGCGGATCCCAGATGCGCTGATTCAGATGCCCTTTCAGAATGGGCCTGCACCTTTTTTTGCATCTCATTGCTTGCGCCCAAAAAAGTTGTAAACATCTCGCTCTTTGTTGTTGGAACTCTAAGGAGAAGCCATCCTGTTATTGTCTTACATCAGGGACTGACCCCTTAACTTTAAGGAGAAGCCATCCCAATTCTGGGGCATGAATTTTGGGCTAGGCCCAAGGAGAGACCATTTCACTTGAATTGCCACGCATGTTGCTAAGGGAAGTTCTAGGGAACTAGGAAGTGATTGCAGGAAATACGTGTACATAACCTAAATAAACCTGTATCTAAATCCTTATTTCCGTGTCCAAATGTTTTTGATCACACTTGGCTTTGCGACAGTTGGTGGTGTCAAGAGGTCGGATCGATTGACCCAGACTTGGTTAGATCTATCTACAGCCAGTCTCATCCAGACTGACTCACTGGGTTTGTGGCTTGGGTTTCAGTTTTGGAAACAATAGCGACTGATTTCACACCCAGGGGGCCTCCTGATCTCCTTGATCCATATGTCAAGTGGTCATCTGTGACAGCATGCCCAGTGAAGCAGACCATTAGTCCACAATTAGGGACACACATTTGGTGAGTAAGACCCAGCAAGCCTGGGACAGATTGGGGAAACCAAAAAAGAAAGTAACTTCTCCGCTTCTGACAGAATCTTGGAAGAAGAGGAGATCTGAAGGCCCAGGGGACTTCAGATGCAGCATAGGCTAGCCGCACAAACACTCATACCAAAGGTCTCGAAGACTGCTGCCTCAGAATTATCCTCACTAAAGAAAATTCCCATCTGCACCTCACACTTGGATTTATGGGCAAGTAAGGGCAAACTTTAAGGAAATGCGAGGTTGCTAGATCAACTAATGAAACCTCCACTCTCAGACCATGTCCAGACATTTTCATGGGTGACTCGACCACAGTGACAGAGGAACGGATGATCATTACCAAACTTGTGAACACTGAGGAAATCAACCAGCCCACCGAAGGACCTGGCCCCACCCAAGAAGACTCAATGGCCCTCATTACGACCCTGGCGGAAAGTGACTGACCGGACCGCCACAGCGTAAATAGCGTTTCCGCCATTGCACGAAGGAGCAAAGTGCGGCCCATTCCGACCCATCGGGCACGAGCACCACGGCATGGCGGAAGTGCAAAGTCCGCGATGGCGGAAATGACCCCAAAACGGCCCACACCGCCGCCGTACGGCGCCCTAGGTGCAATACCGCCACCCATCACAGCGGACACCGCAGTGTGCGCCTACCGGAAAGTACGGTGACTGTAAATATACGGAAACGGAAGTAAAAACATGGGCCCGGAACGGGAAACATCCCGCCGTACACCTATAAAACCACAAAAACCACACAACCACTAAAAACACTACCCTGAGACACACCCCAACCCGTCATCCACCCTAGCGAAACCAAGAAAAATGGGAAAAGTAGCGAAGAAAGCGTGCGACCGCAAGCGGCAGGTCCACTTCTCCCGTGAGGAACTCACCGTGCTAACAGAGACCCTCCAGGAGAATGCTGCCGTCGTCTTCTCCACGCAAATGACCAGGACGGCACTTGCGAACAAGAAGGCCATATGGGCTCTGGTGGCACAGCGGGTAAGTGCGGCGGGGACCGCACCCCGCAACCCACAGCAATGCAGAAAGCGATGGGACGACCTGCGGATACGCGTCCGCAGCATACTCTCTGCCAACCGCAACATTGCCACAGCCACCGGGGGAGGTCCTGAATCACCCATCAAGTTGACCCCCTGGGAAGAAATCTGTGCCTCCACCATCGGAATGGAGAGCATAGAGGGAGTCGGAGGGATGGAGAAAGGAGTGCAGACATCCGAAGATTCAGGTAGGTGGGCCAGATAAAACAATGCTAAATCCACAATGTCCAATCATGTGAAGTACCATGTGTCCACATAGTGCAACAGAAACACATGTCCAGGAGAACGTCCACACACATCGGCCTGATAGCGCACTTTAAAACTCACAATAAATACATAAATAATTAAAAACCCCTAAAACACCCACTACACGTGCAGCAGGCACACCCTAACTGCAGGCTGCCAAACAACTGCACCCTCACTCCACACACAAATGAAAGCACCTCCAAGGCCCCGACCCAAATCACCCTCAGGTACCACCCCAATGCATGTGATACAATGCCATTCCAATACCCACAGACCCATTAATAACCCTCGCCCTCCTTTACTCCACCACAGGGTCCGATCCAAACGACGAGCATCAGGACACCCCTACCAGCACACCTGCAAAGAGGGCCAAGACCAACGGCCAAAGACCCTCCACCTCAGCTGCACGCATCAAGACACGGCAGCAGCACAAATCAGGTGGCAGCACAGAGGAGGGAACATCAACAGGCACCCCAGCAGCCAGCATGCCCACAACACCACCACCACAGGTCCCCCCAACGGATGCCACAGAAGGCACTGCCTCTGGTGGCAGCAGCACCATAGGTGACACCCCATTGATGGCAGCATGCTCCGACACAGAAGATGGGGATGTCGAAGTCAGATCCATCCATGACCTGTCCCAATCCCCCTGTCTGTCCCATCCCGTACAACATGAGGATACCACGCAGGGGCACCCACAAGACGACGACTGGCCATCCCCCACAAGCCCTGTGGCAAGGCAACATGAGGTCAACAGCCCCTCTGTGACACCCCCGCAAATGGCCATGGCCCAGCAGAGGCAACAGTCCCTCGACCAGTTAATCGTGCAACAGCAGCAACTGGCCACGCTCCTTAAGGACCATGCCGATGAATGTGGGGGCACTAAGGCAGACATAGAAACATCAACTGAGACACTTAGGGCAGAAATGGAGAGAAGTACAGAGACACTAAGGGCACAAATGGAGAGTAGCACCGAGAGCCTGAGAATACAAATGGAGAGTGGCACCGAGAGCCTGAGAGTCCAAATGGAGAGAAGCACCGAGAGCCTGAGGGGGGAACTGCATGCGACGTCCAAAGACGTATGTGCCGAACTTGCCGCAGTGCGCCGTGTGCTCACTGAGCTCTCACAAACCCTTAGGGACATGCATGGACGTGAGCAGGCAGAGACATCATCCGTTGCAAGTTCCGTCCAGGGCAGCCCCCAACGTAGATCTGGGAGGAACCTGCGCTCCACAGGCAGGGGTGCCCCTGATACCCGCAGAGGGGGCTTGCAATAGCGACAGCCCACTGACAATGAGCATCTTTGGACACTGGTGTTCGGGGGGGAGGTAGGAGGGTGGAGGGGGTGTGTTGGGCTCACTTGGGTGGCGGGTCGATAGGGTGTTCAACATGATATCACATATGCCATAAACAGTGCACGATCAACCAATGAGATGTGTGGACAATGATCTTTGTGTACTAGGCCATCATAGGCGTACAGTCCATATTGTGCATGTACCAGACACACACAGTGCCACGAGTCCCGTGTCCATGTATCAGCCACCAGGCGTGAGTGCTAGAAGCATGCATCAATGAGATGCTGACGAATGTCACGGCCCTCCGGTGCCTCGCAGACTCCTTGAGGTGCTGCCACATCCCCACCCTCATCATGACCATCATCAGGTGCTTGCAGTTCTGCGTCAGGGGGCATGGGCACATTTCTACGTACGCACATGTTGTGGAGCATGACACATGCCATGACCATCTTTGCAACCTTCTCATGGCGGTACAGGAGTGCCCCGCCAGACCTGCTGAGGCAGCGGAAACGAGTCTTCAGTAGGCCGAATGCCTGTTCAATGACTACACGGGTACGTGAGTGGGCATGGTTGTAGTCCTCCTCATGCTGGTCCCGTGGGTTCCGGACTGGTGTGAGGAGCCATCTCTTCAGTGGATACCCAGCATCACCTGTATGTGGACGATAAACGTATGATGTGGAATGCCATTGCTACGTACGCACACCCCCCCCCCTTCCTGCCAGGTCATTGCCGCATCACATACCCCACATCATCATGCATGAAATGAGACTCACCGAGTAGCCAGGATCTGTTCCCTGCGTGTCGCTCCATGTAGCGTGGTATAGTAGAGTTCCTCAAGACCATAGAATCATGGGTTGATCCAGGGAATCTGGCACAACAATGTGTAATGATCCTGTTGGAGTCACACACCATTTGTACATTCAGGGAATAAAATTGTTTTCGGTTGTGGTACTGGGCCTCCATGGCATGTGGGACGACCAATTCCACATGGGTGCAGTCGATGGCACCAATGCAACCCGGTATGCCGGCAAGTGCATGGAATCCCACTTTTGTGTTGGTAATTTCCTGCTCCGAGCGTGGTAGAGAGATGTAGTCGTCTGCGTGCTGCAGGAGGGCATCGAGCACTTGCAATAGTGTCCGTGAGAACAGTGGCTGAGAAATGCCATGCAACTGTCCGACTGTGTGCTGGTAGGTGCCTGTGGCCAGGAAGTGGAGTACAGACACCACCTTCAGTAGGGGTGGGATGGCGGTTGGGCTATCTATCATGCTGACAAGGTCAGCCTGTGTCATGTCCAAAATGGCGGCTATGGTGTCCCGGTCCAAACGGTAGAGGGTGTGGATCTGCTCATCAGTGAGGTTGAACGGATGTGCTCGGAGGCGTGGGATTGCGGGCTGCCTGCGTGGTGGTAGTGGCTGTGCTGGCGGCCCTTGCTGGCCCTGCCTTGGCCTCCTCCTCCTCCTGCGTCTCCTCCGTGCGGCCGGTTGTAGTTGGTGTTCGTCTTCTTCTTGGAGTTGGAGTACTTGCAGTGCTATCAGGTCCCCCAGGGCCAACATCGCGAGTCCTGCCGGTAGCATTTCGGAGTGGGTGTGGTTGTGGGAGGAGACTGGGTGTGCAATTTATGTGTTTTCAGGCTGTATGGCCTCCACCTGTGGTGATTCATTCCACCTGTGCAAGCTGCTCTCCCCTTTGGCCGAGCACGTCCCGCACACAACGCTGCAATTCGAGGAATGGCATCTTGCTATTGCAATCATGTATTTGTACCCGATGGCCGTGTAACATTTGTTGATATGTACATTCGGCTATGGTCCCATTGTTTCACATACAATCTTTGCAGTCGCGAACAGACTTGTGATGGGTCAGTGGAACGTAGTACTCGAGTAACGGTGGGCCCTCATGCATCACTGTACCGAGTTGCACCGACGGGCGGGGCGTCCCATTTGTGGGTGAAGGCAGTTGCCATTTTCACACACAGCCGCACTAGATGGATTAATTTGTGATTTCAAACGGCCACAGATGCCTTTTCGACGTGATGTTGCAAATGAGGAATTCGAAGGGCGGCGCTTTCGGTTTCCAGCTAGCGGCGAGGAGATGCCCACAGGTCTGACTGCAAATATAACGTTCTATTGTTCAATGTCCTTGAGACAGGGGCCATGGCGAGGATGCAATGATTGATATGAATAGTTTGGGATGCGCAATAGCGACGTGGGCGATGAGGCCGGACGTTCCCAAATACATGTTACTTCCCAACACTGGAATTACGGGCTGGGGCACTGTGGATTTTGCAGGCTGCATAACGCACAGACTCAATGGATATTTCTAATGTTATGTGAGTAAATATTCAGGCGTTTTTATACCGGGATGAGGGAATGATGAATGGATGCATGGGCAGGTGATTTGATACAGAGTTTGCCATGTACAGGGCTTCTTGGAATCTATCCGCCTCCCCTGCGCTATGTGATGCAGGGCTGCCATAGTGGGACCATCGTCTATCTGGCCTTGTTGAGCCCTCCCTGTCTCGACGCGCCTTCAGACACTTGTGTCCATGCACGTTAACATTCCCATCTGATGGATTCTGTTTTCACAGACGCATGCACAGGTACACTCGTTTGTGATGGTGTTTACACCTCGATATAGATGGTTATGAGTCGCAAGTGGTTTTGGGGTGGTGATGATCCTTTGGAGTGGGCTAGCATGCACATGGCTGTGGATTTAGTGTGATCATTGAAGTGAGTTGTTCGAATGTAGTTCTGATGGCCATTCTGTTCTTTTTCTTTTCTTTTGGTTGACAGGTATCTCCTCCCCTTTTGCCACTGCCATCTGTATGCCACTCCTGCAGATGGCTTTTACTCCCGACACCTGCTGCTTCGTGTTAATCAGTGGAGCAGCATTACGATCTTATGGGACGATCGCCAATGGGCCACATGCCCTTACGCAGTACTAGTGGCTCGGAGCAACATTTCGGCCTTTCAGCTGGACTAGTGCCTCCCCATTGGGACGGCCCTGCGGTTCTGTGCGCTTCCATGTTGCCTTTTCGTACGTGAATGTGGCTCTGTGTACCATGATGGAACAGGGCGTCACACAAGTAGTAGCTGGTCATTTCTTGCGGATGCAGCCCACAATGGTAATATGTGTTTTGGAGTTCATGGCCTAATGGCTGTATGGGCTTGGTGATTTTGTTGTGCATTAAATTTCTATTCTGATATGGGCCGTGTAGCGTTCTTCTTTGCGAGTGATGTGGCATATTCCTATTTGGGGAGCGATGTATTGTGAGGAGATCTGCATTGGGTTCCAGCTTCGGAGTTTAGTTGCGTGGTACTGTGCTGGGCGCGTTTGCCTACGAAGCCCAGTGAGGTCAGGGATGGGGGCTGCCAATATGACTGTTTGAATGTTGTCATGCTCAGGGGCGGGGGATTGGGTTTTGTGTAACAGATGCCGGTCAGCCAGGTGGACTGGTGGAATGATGTGATTTTCGGAATATTGCTGGTCACAGGTGCCTGTGTTTGCGTGCGTTTCTGGGGGGGGGGACTGTGGTCATGTCCATTGGAATGGCTTCTGTATTCGTGCCATCTGTGCCCTGCAGCTCCCATTGGCCCCTCTTGTGATTCTTTTGTTCGTTGGCATGCATGGGTGACTTGTACATTTCACTGGTTGCATTGTGACTTCATTGCACCTACGGGGAGTTGTACTTTGTGGGCAGGGAGCGGTGTACAGGCACTCAGTGGGGCCGTTTACGGTTGATTCGCGATGCCGTACTTCTCACCATGGCGGAATGGTACTTTCCGCCATGCTTGATGGCGTTAGGTACATGTCCGCTAGGGTCGGAATTCGCGTACCCTTGCGCCATGGTGGTATTTACGGTTTGGCATGGCGCGCGCGCGCGTACTTGGTGCAGTTAGCGTTGGCGTTCACTACGGTGTCGCTAATGGCTTCGTACTTTGCGGTGACGGGTCATAGTCGCACCGAGCGCTATTCGATGGCGGTATTGCATTTCCGCCATCGTTTTTCGATTTCCGCCAGGGTCGTAATGAGGCCCAATGGAAGCAGGGAACTTGGGGATGGAGAGAGGGCAACTACAAGAGTACCTTCACTGAAGAACCATTTCAGATAAATCGGTAGCTGGCAGTACTGTATTGTTTGAATAGCCCTGTAACCCCACCTGACCAAACTCCAGTTCATCCAGTGTTCTGCTGCAGAGTTCTGTGCCCAACGACTATCCTGAGGACTTCTTCAGATATTATGAATGGATAGCGGGAGCCACAAAACGGGATAAGGAAAGCTGGAGCCAATATAAGAACTGATGGCAAACTTACAAGTCTCTGCTGCAGACAGACAGTCACCCTACAACACCCTGTAAGACTGGAATCAACTATGGACAGAATATCACTGACAACAGCTATGGGAAGGACACCTTCTACCCAACGAAACTCAATGACAGATGGTATAATTGATTCAATATATACTGTCCTGATGGCTCGGGAGCTCACCCTGAGAAGAAACAACTCCTTAATTCTTTACACACAAACCTCTAGCGTCTCATTTTTCATCTTCACCACTCAACTCACAAGGCTGTGAACTAAACCACAACCAGCCATGAATGTGTACAGCAGTGGAGACCAACAGAGCCAGAGACAGGTGTCCGGTGATCCCAGGCACATCTTCCCCTATGTGATTCGATGTAGACCCCACTGTTTCCCAAGCCTGTTCAAGAACCTTCTAGCAAGACTGATTTGCACCAGATTCTTGTAGTCCGACTACCCAGCCCACCCAAACCCAAGAATTTCCAGCCATGGAATGCCCCCCTGTAAAGTGCTTTGCCTACAGGAAGATGGGTTAAATCGCCAAGGGCTGTCCCAACAGCCTACCCCAAGAACCAATGGATAACAGTTACTGCAAGCCTGTCGAGCAAAGGGACAAGAAGTAAGTGGGGGTTGGGGGATAGACCCAGGGTTTGTATTTTTGTATTTTTATTGTTCTTTATATAACACCTTTATCCAAGGTCCGGGAAGAGAAAGAAGTTCCAGCAGTGAGGGATATGTAGGCCAAGGGTAAAGGTGAGGGCAAATACTATCTGCCCATGGAGACGGAGGGACAGCCAGTCCTAGCCCTTCTGGTCTTGAGAAGCTGAGCGGTGGTTGTCCAAGCAGATTTTATCTATCCAGAGCCAATGACACTGGAAAATGTGCTGCCCATGGCATGTGTATGCAGGGACCAAGAGGGCTATCCCAAAGCTTTGCTCAACTTCAGCACTGGCACGCATTGTTTCAAGGCCGAAGTAGCTATCATGACAATGACAGATTCCTTGGCACCCTGCCAATTGGGAGTCTGGAGCGAGCTAACCAGTAAGCACAACAAGCTCATCAAACAAAAGTTGTAATTACCTAAAAACGTTAATGAGCTCTGCTAGCCCAAAACGGCCAACAGCCCTTGAGTGTGTGTCCTAAGGGTAATGCTTAGAAAAGGCATGAGGAGTAGCTCAAGTGGTTGCCAGTCATGTGTCGTCCATGGGGACATGTCTCTGATAGACCACAGAAGCAGCTTAGGCCCTCACCAAGTGAGCATGCATGCCATTTGGAGATGGATGATTGCTGAGTTTATAGGCTTCCATAACGCAGGAGACCACCCATCTGGATATGAAAGCTTTATGGTAGCTTTTGACATCTTGGCTCCAGGAGAAAACAGAACAAAAGATGGGTGAGTATGCAACAACACTGTGGCCCTCAGAAATTTGCGGGTATCCTGCCGGTAATTCCAGCGGGATACCAGCAACAGACCCACCGTTACTGGTGTCTGATATGCTGGAATTACCGGCATAATACAGGTACCGGCAACGGTTGGTAAATCCCCATTCCATAGAGTCCATAGGACTCCATGGTGAGATTGCCGTTATAATACCGGCTGTTTTTTGCCATAAAATGCCTGAGTTACCAGCAGCTCTTGGCAGGAGATAAGTAAGGTAACCCCACCGGCAAACTTGTAGTTTGGTGGTGCTTGAAAAATAGCGGTAACAGAACTGATGCGATCATTTTTCCTCTACCGCCAAACTTGTAATGAGGCACCTTGTCTTCATGGAAAGTTGGATAATGCTCTTCCATTCACTAATTCTGAGTGCATGTGTAGTGTGACGAATCCCAGGGTATTGTCACTGCTTCCATGGGGGAAGTCTCTTCCCATGAAGCCAGGCTGCTACCCGATCACCCCTCTGGGCATGGTACTCAGTGGTTGGATCTCATGGGGAGGGAAACTCTCCATGGGATCAGTGACAATCCCCTTGGGAGAACGCAGTATTCCCCGCCCTGAGTTCTGTCCCCGCTTTCCTTTCACCCCACGTATTACCCTGTGATCCCCCACACCTCTATCTTTCTATATAGAATTGAGGAAACCAAGACACAGGAGAATACTAAGATGAAGACGTGTCCCACTGAACTCTCTGATGATCATCAGTTCAGTACTGTGAGGCTGAAGCAAAGAAGAATACCTATGGAAACCAGCATACACAGTCTAGAGGCTGGAGACTGCCTATTGGTCTCCCTAAGTACAAATTAGAAGAACTGTACCATTTGTTAAGCTTGCCCCTGAGCAACGGAGAGCAAACTTTGAATGCTGCGGATAGAGGGGCGCAGGAAGAAGCGGTATACTGGGACGACGGTGGAGAGAAGCCGCCGTCTCTACGGGCACTTTACTTTCTTTACTTTACTTTACATTATTTATTATGCGCAACCAGAAAGGCCTGGAGGCATACGGTGAGAATTCTGTCTATACCATCCATTGTTAAAGATCTAACCTTGACTTCATTTAAATAGGTGTGTTTTGAGTTTATTTTTAAACTCCTTGCTCGTTAGACAAAGACAATTTCGTATTGTTGCTTATTGTTGCTGGTAAGGCGTTCCATTTCATCGGGCAATCAACCAGAAATCATCCCTTCTAACTAGCTCCAAGGAAGTTTTTGGGACTTGTAGATTCCTGGCAATCAACCAGAAATCATCCCTTCTAACTAGCTCCAAGGAAGTTTTTGGGACTTGTAGATTACTGGCCCCATTTGATCGCAGTGTGCATACCAACTGTTTGCTTTTTACTCTATTGCCAATATATGGTGGAACATCACCCGAAAGTGCTTTGTAAGTAATAGTAAGCAGCCTAAACTCAAACCTTTCTTCAATTGGTAGCCAATGTAGCTTCTTTCTTTTTTTTTAACAACTTTTTTTAATTTTCAAAGCACAAGAAAATAAGACTGCTTTGCTCGTATAAGAAAAAGAGAAAGGAAAAGAGAAGCAAAAAACTAACAAAAGAAAAGAGCATATGTAATGAACATCAAGTTAATCCCCCTCACCCCCAAACACATCCCAATTTATGGGTGAGAAGGTACAACGTTCTGATTTGTAAATTGAACAGGTTGGATCACTTTCAATGTAAAGTTCGAGCTCCACAAATGGTGAGTGCCGCTTGAAATAACCCTGGATCAAAGACCTCTGTATCGTTCAACAGGCTGAGTCATATTCCCAGCTTAAAGTTCGGGGTTATCAAATGATAGATATTGCGCAGAGCAGCCTTGGTTTAAAAAACATCTGTTCCTTGTTGTTCATAAATTCATGTAGTGGCAGCCAGGTGTTCCAAGTACCTGGAATAGGAGCCACGGGCCTGTGCCGTCACCTTCTCCATGGCCATTACTCCCCACAGTCTTACCCACCACATGGCTGTTATTGGGCCTTCCCTTGTCTTCCATGCCTATGCTAGTGTAATCCTGGCCGCACTCAATATGTGGGTTATTTCTATGCCAAATGCGACTCCAAGTTTCCTCAGAAATTGGTTTCCCCAGGTCTGTCTCCCACTTTTGCATATATGTGAGTTTTTCTTCAGGGTCTGCCCCTCCCATAAGACGGTATAATCTGGTTATGCGCTTATCTGGTTGACCTTCCTGTGTGGTTAGCTCTATTCCTGTTGGGTTTCTGGTTGCCCTTTCTTTTACTTTTGCGTTGGAGACCCAGTGCGTAAGCTGAACGTAGTGATACCGTTCCTGCTCCGGTATGTCGAACCTGGCCTTGTAGTCTTCAAACATCAGGGGTGACCCCTCTGTGTAGAGATCTTTTAGGGTTAAGTTGTTCTCCCTGCCCCCCCAATGTGTCCAGAAGTTGGCTTGCATTCCTGGGGTAAAGTCTGGGTTATAGGCGATCGGGGCCAGCGGGCCCTCTCCCACTTTAATCTTCTTATTTCTCAATAACCTATCCCAGTAACATAAGGTAGTCTAAGTTGATTCCAGTGGCATACCTCTTTTTTCCCTGTGACGTGTGGTGATGAAGCCAAGGTTCCCCAGAGGTATCTTAATCGCTGTTCTTTCTATTGTTACCCATTGATTGCAGTCTTCTCCAACTAACCATTGTAGCATCGGGGCTACTTGTGCGGCCCATAGGTACCTGCGGAATTCTGGTACTCCCAGCCCCCCAAACACTTGTGGTCTGAAAAGTACCTTTCTTGGTATTCTCGGTCTCTTCCCTCCCCAGATAAAGGACATCACTTCTTTCTGTAGTGTCTGAATAGCTGGACCCGGGATTTTTATGTACATCTGACACATGCGCGAACTTACGCAGGACCATAATGGCTCTTATTGCACTATTCTGCACAACTTGGAAGTTTTGTAAGTTTGGCCTTATTCACTCCAACAAGGAGTGAGCCGCAGTAATCAATCTTTGCGGATATAATGGCTCTAGCAATAGTTTCACATCCCCTTTGGGACAGAAAAGGTTGTATATGTGAGCGCAGCCTAATATAATAGGCTGATCATGCCACCAGGCCATTTACATGTGCGGACATGCTCAGAGTCTCATCGAACGTTAGTCCTAAAAATTTAATTTTTTTCCTTTATTGGAATATTGATATTCTGGCGCAAGTTTGTTAAGTCTCTGTTTGGTGCCAACTAGCATAAGCTCTGTCTTCCCATGGTTCAGAGCCGTGCCATTAGCATCCATCCATTCGCGTATGAAATCGTATATCTCTGTGACCATAATGGCGTCCTGCTCATAGTCATCTGTTAGAGTGATGAGACACTGAGAATCGTCTGCATAATTAGAAAAACATATTTTCTTTTGTTCCAATGCATCAAAAAAAGGAACCGTAAAAGGGTTGTATAAAATTAGGGAAAGTGCTGCTCCTTGCAGTATGCCGTAGCTCACTGAAACTGGATCTGCTTCAGCTTGTTTGCTGCATACCCACATCGGCCTTGTTCCTAAGAATGACTGCATCCAATTTCTTGCAGAATCACTAAAATTAGCTATATACTCCAGCCTATCCAAGAGGAGCGGGTGATCCACCAGATTGAATGCCGCTGAGAGGTCCAAGGACATCAGTAGCATGCTAGAGCCCTCATTGATGTTAGTCATCATATTTGATTTTAATTCCAGCAGGGCTGACTCTGTGCTACAGCCAGGTCGAAAACCCGACTGGCCATTATTCAGGATCGGGTGGTTCTTAATGTGGTCAGATAGTTGTTCGTACGCAACACTGTCCATAGTATTTAGTATAAATGGCGAGTTGGTAATTGGCCGATAATTCTTTACATTTTTGGATCTAAGTCAGACTTGATTAACAGTGGGGTAATCCAGGAACCCTTCAGCCTAGTAGGAACTTTACCTTCTTTAAATTATGCATTTACAATCTTAGAGAGCCAACAAGAAGTTCAGAACAAGCTTTAATAGCCGTGGCTGGAAACGGATCGCCTTTGCATGTAGACGGTTTCAGTTTATCTAGAATAATCTGCAGTTCTTCCTGTGAGATATCTTAAAACTGAATTTAGGTATATCTTGCGACATGTTGGTTAGTTGATCCTGTGCAGACTCCAAAGGAGCCACATGACCTGTCTTCCTAGTTAGTGCTATACTAGTTTTTATTTATGGGGTCTTATCAATCATAGCCTGTTGTATTTCATTACACCACTCCTGATTTTTATTTAGGTCTACTTGATGTACCACATCTGGCTTCTCTAATCCCCTTAGGATTGTGAAGATTTCTTTAGTGTCATATTACACTTCCTGGATTTAAGCTTCATATGATACCTTTTTTGCGTTTATAACTGCCTTTTCTAAAGTCTTTGCCACTGCCGTATACATTTGGTGTTTTTCCACTTATAAAATGCTTTCCTCTTTATTATTCTCAATTGTTTTAGGTCCTCCATGAACCAAATGTTTTTTATATGGTTCAAGACCTTCCTATTGTTTATAAGAGCTATCACATCAATAGCTTTGGCTAAGGAGTTCAAGAGGGAGTCAGTCAATTCTTCCACCTTCACTATGAGGGATAACTCTTCTTGTTATAGGGGAGTTATCCACTTCTTCATATATTCCTGTGTCACCCTCTTCAGGTTTCTTGATGTAATCCACTTTTGTTTATTAGCGTTATATTGTATCTGAGTTATAATGTTCATCCCAAATTCTATAAAGGAATGGTCCGACCAGGGACATGCCGATATATCAGGAGTGCTCCTTTTCAGATTGATTGAGAAGACCCAATCCAATATATGTCCCTTGGAATGCATGGGTATATGGGTATGTTGTGTAAAACCCATGGCCTTTGTGAATCTGCCTAATTCCCTAGCAGCTAGGTCTTTAGGGTCGTCCCTCCTGAGATTCAAATCTCACATTATGATCCATCTAGCATGTCCCTTCACTTGAGAGAGAATCAAACTGTTAAGCTGAGATATAAAATATGGCAAAGTATTAGGTGGCCGATACAACAGTAAAACATTAACCGTGGTGTTTGGGTCTATCCTAATTTTGAAACACAAAGATTCATATCCCTCTACACCTTGTATATCATGTATCCATATCTCTACAGAGTTTCTATAAATAATTGCTACCCCGCCTTCACCATTACTGACCCTATTAGTACATAGAGCGGTATAGCCTATAGGTGTAGCAAGCGCCAATGATGGCCCAGAAGCCTCATGTAACCACGTTTCTGTCAGTGTGCAAATATCCAGGTAATTTTCCTGAATATAGTCAGCTATTTCCACACAGTGTTTCACCAAAGATCTTGTGTTTAATAGTAAAAAACATAGGGGCTTACAAGCCTCCCTTTTGATCTCGTGTATATTATTTTGATTATCAGTACTGCACTTATTATGCTCTGTATTCTTCTGCTTTGGGAAGGTCTTCCCTAATATGGGTGAAGCTATCAGTGTTTTATCGAAGTCCTGTGTGACAGCTAAAATTCTACTTTGCTCAGGAAGCCCTACCTCTTCCGCTATAGGAATCTTTTCTTATGGAGCCAATATTATTTTTCTGCACATCTTCATTCATTTCATCCTGAGATAGCCTTACTGTTAAGTTTGGCTCCGGATGAGCTCTCCGTTTGTCGAAAATAGATCTGGCTGCAGCAATAGCTGCTATTACTTCCAGAATCCCCATAATCTACGGCAGCACCAAGATTACTGCCTCTTCCTCTTCTGTCTCTTCAGGGACCGGCACAGACGGCTTGCCCCTTCAAGCCGGCGCATTCGTGCCGGGTTTTTACTGAAAAAAACCCAAACAACTACAAAGCTGAAGGTATTTGTAGTTCTTTGTAAGTAGAAACCACGTGGATGCAGAGAATTACCTCTGTTCCAACTCGCATGGAAGGTATTGCAGCAAGTTTAAGTAATATGGGCAAGGGCATCACTTCAGGCACACTTAAGACAAGGTTCAAAGGATTTTTAAATTAAAAATGACATAAAAATACGGCACTTCTAAAAGTACTCAAAAAATACTCAATATAAGATGTATTAAAAACCAAGTAAGTAGCAGCAAGGAAAAACTATAAAGAACCGGCAGGCCATGAGAAACCGAAGAGAAACCAAGTGCGCGGAAGACTTGGGACGCCGCCTGGTGTGAAGCTGCGTAGCCCCGATCGCTGAAGCAGGGACGCGGACAACAGTGGGAGTGAAGAGAGCAGGGTCGGAAGCTCGCCCAGAGAGTCAGCGAAGCCCAAGCAGGACGCCACACAGCAGGAACCATAAAACAAGGTACCAGTGCTGCTTGGGTCTATGAGAGGGACTAGGGACCGAACGAGGGAAGCCTAAAACGGGTCGGGACCTGATACGAACTAAAGAGGATAATACAGGGATCAAGCACACTAAGAGAAATATAAAGACGCAGACATATGCCACATCAGTAGACACTTGGCAGGAGAGAAAACCAAGTGTCCTAGAAAGCCAATACAAAGGGATCTGGGACCCAAGTGACTCACAGGCAAAGCCAAAGTAAAGGGTTGGTGAACCCGAAAGAAATTCAAAGGCAAAGCCGAGATAAGAGGGTCTGGGATCCTGAGAAAATCAAGAAGAGAGTGAAATGAACTGTATACAATATCCTGTGTGGAACAGTACCTGGCAGGACAGTACACCAGGTCTATTCAGTTGGACATTGAGTGACATTGGGGTAGAGAACCTGTAAAAGCAACACACCAGGGTCTGGGACTCATATGATACAAGTAAAATATGATTTGTGATAAAAAAAAGATCTACAATTAAGTCTGGCAGAATAGAACCAGACTTAACACTACGTTTGGGAATTGACATTTAGGAACTGTGTTTAAAGAGTCACTTCATTGTATTTTCACACCACAAACTGAACTTTAAAGGTCTGTATCCAGAACAAGAGAATCCTCCTTCTGGATCAAGAAGATTCCGAGTTTTTCCTTAGATAGTTTGGTGTAAGGGACGAAAATAGGGTTGGACTTGGACAGTGGACACATTATTTTACAAGATATCCTGACAGAGTTCTTAGTGTTTTTGTTGAGCAGGTCAACCCCTCATAGAAATAGGGCAAGATAGGGTTTTCCGCCAACAAGCATGCCACCACTGTGTTAGATTCATACCTGTGCACCCTTACAGTAGTCACTACGAGAAAATCAGATTTCCATGTTACAAGTATGATGTCTGCCAAAGCCACTGGTTCAAAAAGGTCTAACCAATAGGACCAACAAGACCATGTTAAGACACCACGTACAATATTACATTTTAACAGTGTGTCAATGCAGTTTACAAAGACCACTGATCTGTCTCTTAATCAAAGCGGTTGAAAGAAAAAAGTTATTAGTTCCTACCAAAATAAAGCCAGAGATTAACAAGAGACAAGTCTGGCAAGAATCCATCTCAATCCCAGAACTAGCCAGGTGAGAAATGAATGATAGGACATATCTAGCAAAGACTGCTGAGGATGAATGGCCCTCGCTATAACCTGAAGGGCACCTGAAGAGGTGCAGAAGATCTAAAGACCATATCATAATAAGAAGAAATCAAAGTCATATGTTGATTGGGACATCTCCGGAGCTTGTGAAACAAATGGCCAGAAGAGGAAGAGGGAGGAAGGCATGCAGAAACTGATACCACCATTGAAGGAGAAAGGCGTTTCCCAACGAGCCCAACCCATTCCACCCTTTGAGGCAAACTGAGTGCATTCCGTGTTGAACCAAATGATAAAATGATCTGTTCTCAGGCACCCCCATTTGCTGAAAGCCTAAGGAAGCACACCATCTGCTAGCTCCATTTGTGTGGTACCTGGGTGTGTCTGCTGAGCTCATTCAGTTTCTCGTTCTGCTCTCGCTAAAGATGGGCTGCAACAAGAAAGATCTTGAATGGCACACACCATTATCAGACCTCGATCACTATGCAACACATAACTGGCGACCTGGTGCCCCCTCCTTGTTTAGATATAACATGGCAATCTTATTGTCTATAAGGATCACTACTCTGTTTTCTATTCAATGCCGAAATGCCTTCAATGCCAGAAAAGTAGCCTTCAGTTCCAGCACATGGAGATGCCATTCTTGATTGAATGTACTACATAAATTGTGGACTCAACATCTATCATAAATCACCACCTTGTCTGAAAGGTAGTAGCATGTGTTGATCATGTTAGATAGATCTTGAAGGCAAAAGGAAACACCTCCTGAAAGATTCAGGCGGTCCCTTAACCATAGAAAGTCCTGCTCGACCCATTGTGAAACCAGTGCAACAACTGACTGAGACTGAGCCTCCCGGTTCCAATGAGAGTAGAGCTGCAATAGAGTCTCTTTCTATTGAAGCCTGGCTAAAGGCACCATAAAAATTTAGGAAGCAAATACCTGCAGAAAAACAATGCTTGCACTTGTGTCTCTAAGTCTCCTGCATAGTTCTAGGGACTGGCCAGGTGGTGAGTCAGGTGCACAGATGCCCCCTTGGACTATTGAATGTTGTGCCCGTGGATGATATGGGGAAGATCCCCTGGTCCACCCTGGTTCCAGTCATGTGGTGGGGACAATCACAGTGATGGACCTCAGGCCATTCAAAGGACTCGAGATCTACCCCACCCTACTGGTCCGGTAGAGCAGTCCAGTCCAGGGAGCTCTGCCCCTACTCAAACCCCTTGCGAGACTATGCAGGATAACATTAGTATGACCCCTCTCCAACTGAGAGAGCCAGGGGCTCTGCCTAAGGACACCCAAACTTACAACAACAGTGAAAAAGTAAGGTTTCCCTTTAAGGAAGGGAGTTTCCTTGGTTTCTTCAACAGTAGCAAGTGTTTAGATAGTGTTACAACCGTCCTCAGTATATCAAAGAGCTCTTTTCTGTGAGTTGGCGGAACTCACAGTGAACCATGGGTACAGTTTTGCAAGTTCCAAATCCCCTCATGCTGAGAGTTCAGCACAGGAAAAAAACTTCAGAGGCACTGTTCCTCAGAAAGAACCTCTCCTGCCAATGAAACTTGTTCCCCATATGCTTGATGAAACAAAATACTTCAGGATCCGATGCTGGAACACCAAAGAGCACTGCATAACATATGTAGCTAACATGAAGGTCAGAGGGAAAAAATGAAAATCAAAGATGGAAGAAAGAACAAATATGGTCCTCTGCCTGGCCCCTTGCACCCAAAGTGGCCCTATGTGTACAAAGGGAGGGCCACTAATCACAAGCCACATCAATTGACCAAATCCAGGAGCAGACCCTCACAAACAGGCCCACCCAGGAGGAGGGGGAATCCACTATAAAAGTAATCAGCTCTATTTAGAAAGTGTTTTTGTAGGAGCATTAGGTATGTGTTTTTGAAAGGCTGGAGAAAGAGGGACAGTGTAAGAAAAAGAGGCTGGTGAGTTGCGGGGAACATAGAGATGTGGCAGTAGTTAAGAGCAGGAAGAGTTGATATGAGCTAAGAGGGTCGAGAAGGAGGCGGTAACATCAAAAGGGAAGAGTGAACAAAAAGAGATGGTGGGAATTTAAAAAGAGAAGGAGGAGCTGGCAAGATCAGCAGGCGAGAGTTACCAGCAGTAGGGGGAAGCTGAAAAGTGGAAGGAGGGTATAGTGATATCAGAGGGTACGAGTGGGCAGGAGGAGAATGTAACCAGAGAAAAGGCAGAAACAATGGAGGGAAAAAGACACGAGGAGGAGGTGAGGATAAAAGGGGAAAGGAGAGGGGGTAGTTACACAAGATTGGTGGCAGAAGGAAAAGATAACAACAGGATAAGGGAGTGAGCGTTGAGAGGAGATGGTAGGAGCTAGGGTGCAGCAGGGAATGGTGAACCCCAGGGGTAAGAAGAGGTGGCAAAATCAAAGACTAATAGTGACACAGCGGAATCAACATCAGGGGCGACAGACTGGGAAGTGAGTGGAGAGAACACCCCAAGAAGGAACTGACAATGGGTTTAATGGTGGTAAAGGGAGGAGACTGGGGGAGTAAAATCAGGAGAAGAAAATGAAGCTGACCCAAGAACACCAGGTGGTGAGGAAAGGCACCAGGAGAAGAGACAGAGAGAGAAGTGAGGCCCAACTGGTAAGAACAGATGGCACTAGGATGGCCCTAGGAAGGCTCAGATGGTGGGTGAAGGTACAAGGTATGAGTCAGAGTCAGGGTTATTACTGTGAGTTTAGAGAGATGAGTGGAAAACAAAATCAGGAGAGATGTTAGGCAGATGTTCAAAACCCTTTTCTAGCAATCGCTGCAAGCTACACCCATTGACCCACCTACTCACAAGACTGTAGCTAGTGAGTCATGGAGTACAGAACCCCGAAAGCCTGCAACTAGTGCAGACCCAGAATGGGGGGTTCATGTCACAGTAGAGGTCAAACATGAGAAGGGATGATGTAAGCCCTCTTGGGCTATACTAACTGGCACATAATTTTTGAGGCCAGGGAGGCCATTGTACTTGTACCCGTAAAGGAGACATTGGGAAAGGGGTGCTGAGGACAAGGAACTCATCCCACCAAAGGGAACCACCTGCTCTTTTTTCTTTCTTTGTTCGGAAAGATCCCACTCTACTTTGTGATGTTCAACTGTATAACAATCCCAGAGTAAAGAGAGTGCAAGTGACATACAGTTTTGGCATCCTTCTTGATACCCGGTGGTACTATGTGACACACCAGAGAAGAGGACAACATCAGCATGGAAACCTCCTGAAGATAGATCCAGAATCCATTGACGTTAGTTTCCTTCTTAAAATTCTGGACCAAATTGCTTATTCATAGCTACAGCATTTTATTGTCACTATTTATCTACTGGGTACTCATCAGTGGGGTTTCCGACCAGCACAGAGCACAGAGACTTCCATGCTGGAGCGTTTGACGTGCTCGATCATGATATTCCCCTGTCACAACTATTGCATGATCTTAATTTTGATCATCTCGTCATTAGCTGGATCAGTTCCTTCCTACGAAGAAGGTCCGCCTCAGTGGTGCTAGGACAGTACTCATCCTTCTCCAACCCAATCATGCAGGGAGTACCCCAGGTAGCATGTATGTCTCCCCTTCTTTTTAATTCATACTTCAAACCCCTTCATGATCTCCTGCATAACAGCAAGATTCAGTTTCAAAACTATGCCAATGACACAAGCTGTTTTTCACGTTATCTGGCGATATTGCCAAAGATATCATTCATGTAAACAATACCTTTAATATCATCAGCTCATGGCTGAGAGACAAATGGCTTTGCCTGACTGACCAAAACACAGAATTATTCCTGTTGGCAGCACCTAAGACCATGAAGAAATTCAGCAATTCCTATAAACACTTTCATCATTCCCATATGAGGAAGGCCAAATACCTGGGCATTTATCTCAACACTGAGATGAATATGGCCGCCCAGGTCTCAGTCACAGCCAGCTCCAGTCATTAGTACCTTTGTCTGCTTTGCCAGATCAGACCATTTATCTCGGACTCTAACAACGCTACTATAGTCAGGGCCATTATTGGAAGCAAACTGGACTATGGCAATGCATTGCTTGCTAGAACACCGATATATGAGGTCACAAGGCTCCAAGTCATACAGAACGCGGCTGCACGATAGTGGCTAATATCCCTAAAAGATCTCACATCACTCCAGTATTGAAAACCTTACACTGGCTGCCAGTTGCAAAGCGACTACAATTAAAATCCATGTCCATCATTCATAAGGGTGTTCATGGGCCCGCTCTGTCATATCTTAAGACTTGACTACGATCATATAAACTTTCTCGTTCCCTCCATTCAAGCCCACAGCATCTCCTAACCTGCAAACGCTACAAGCACAGTTGTGCCGGCGGCAGATCCTTTCAAACCGCAGCTTCAGTTTGGTGGAATATGCTACCATAGTGGGTATGCAAAGATTAGAATTATTGTCCCCTTTAAAAAACAAATGAAAACAGATCTCTTCAGAGAAAATTTCACATAATTCCTATGCCCTGCTATGGATTGACTTTCTGATTGGTCCATGCCTTCTCTTTATGTTTTCACTCTTAGTATTGTTTTATATGTGAATATCGCTTTGGCGGCCATGGGCTTAAGCGCTCTAAAAATAAATAAACAAAAATGAATAAAATTGAGGGGGTGGACTGTGCTTTGTAGATGAGTTCACATGCTAGCTTAATGTACCAAATCCTATGAGTGGAACCAAACTGAGACTCCTTAACATTTACTGACACGTCCAGTGAAATGATTAACTGAAGAGAGTAACAAACCCCCTTCGCGGACGCAGTTTGAATCAACCTCCAAGGCCCACATTAGGCCCCGCCAGCA
This sequence comes from Ambystoma mexicanum, assembly GCF_040938575.1. Taxonomy (NCBI): domain Eukaryota; kingdom Metazoa; phylum Chordata; class Amphibia; order Caudata; family Ambystomatidae; genus Ambystoma; species Ambystoma mexicanum. The sequence continues at coordinate 392,154,777 of NC_090938.1, forward strand.
CTGAGCTCTTCCCATTCAGATGCCTGCACCACAGAACGAGGATATCCAAGAAGTCTCTACATCTACATATCCCAGCAGCAGTGCTGGAGGACTCGTGAGGGACGTAGGAGGAAAATGTGTTTTCAGCTCCTGCTTGGGAGTTTATTCATCGGCGAGCACAGTGAGTACTTCCTCTCACTGTGCAGCATAATGCTTTACTGGTACTGTTTGCTCCTACAATGTGCCCTAGTCGAGTCCATGGGCTCTTACTGCAAGCTGGCTGCCCTGCTCGGCACTGGAGTGCCTTGTAATGTAGCCATGACAAAAATGTTGTGCTGTGCCTGATTGGCTGGGAGCACCTTTTTTCCTGAGGAAGCCGGCCAACACCGCCAAGGCCCACATCTAAGGCCCCTGTCTGTGCCTGTCCGGGCCAAGGAGGGCCCCCACCATTTCTTCTCGTTTTCTCCTCTGATTCAGTTTTATCAAATGCAAGTGGAGCCGATAATACTGTATGGGCTGGACATTAACCTAAACGACTTTGGGGTACATTTAAACATCATCCAAGGTAAGCGTTGGAAAGAGACACTAAGGTTAACAAAATCAGTTCCAAACTCAGTAATACGGCACACGTTTGGACTAGTCTCTTTGGCCTCTAAGGCAGTTTGGAGGAAAATGATGGGATAAGCAAAATTACTTAACCCTCCGATCCACTCATTATATGAAAAATGGGGAGAAGCTCAAACACGCACCTCTGGAGTATCAATAATACTCTGAAGGAACAGATGAACAACCTAATGATTGAAATAGGATCCTCGAGAGATGAACTTATTATAAATCAAGCGAAAATAAAACAAAAGCTGTTCCAATATGATTGGGGGAAAACATCAGAGGAGTTAGCAAAGTACGGCCTCTATAAAGAATTTGCTAAACTGGTTTATGAGAGGGAACAGGTCACAGGGCATATACTTATTTTCTCGTGTCCAAGAAGGAGGTTACTATACCACTACTTTTGACTAAATCAACTGCAGACACTTGAGAGGGTGGGTAGTTGGAACGGTTGGAGAGAGAATTTAAGTTGCAGATTGTGTGGTATGGCAGAAATGAAAGAAACCACAAAACATCTGGTCCTGGGCTGCAACGCTTTAAGGGAAGATCGCAAGAAATGCTTAGATATGTCATATGGAAATGAAGCTTGATGGGTTAGTTTGAATGATGGATAAGCGCAGAGTCTTATCCTGGCATTATGTGATCTCCTATATAAAATCATGGAGAAGCTAGGAAAGACTGCAGATGAAGAAGAATTGTTTTCTCTGGTCCTTCCTACATCTGTATAATTCATTTTATTGTTTTATTTGTTTAACAAATGTGAGGAAAATTGTTGCATTTTCTTTTTAAATGTACATTTTGTGAAAGAGTCTTATCTGTTTACAGATGGGAGTCAAAACACAATAAAAAAGAGCCCTCATGTTAGGGAGAAGTCGCAGAAGAGTGCCAGTTCCTCTCTACCTTTGAGACCCCCAGCTCTTTTTGCTGGACTTTAGGACTTTTTATCTCTCATGTATTTTTTAGTGATTTATAGTCTGTGTTTCTTTTGACTTTGAAGTCTGACAAACTCCATAGGCATCATCTTTGCATTGTGACACACAGCACCTTCAGTGCAGTGGCACAGGGAAGTCCTTTAGATTTCCCAAAGGTTTAAATATCTTCTCTTGGTGAAACTACTGTTTCCAAGAGCAGTGAAGTGAAATTGACTTTACTTACATTTTGTAACTTTCTAGACCCAGACCCAGCGCACACTATCTTACCATAGGGTGATGGAGGGGTTACTTAGCATCCCTTTGTCTAGTGTCTCATGTAACATTTTAAAGTTACCCTTTCTACAATGAATGGCTGGTGGCAGTGGTTTACTTTTTACCACCATTGTGTATTTTTACCGCGGGCTACGTTTGCAGCTGCAGTAAGTCACCTATGGGAAATGGCCCCAGTCTTCTTTTTTTGCTATTTCTTGTCAGAAAGGTCCTTTTTGAGATTTACTCTGCGCGTCAAACCAGGTTTGGTCTCTTTGTCCGTTTTGTCTTTGGCGGGATTCACGAGTGAAGCTCACCTCTGGCTCCAGTATGTCTGGCAGGGGCAGAAAGTGAGGGAGGTGCCCAAAACTCCCTGAGCTTAATCCCCTTGGTTACAGGAATGCACCGAAAGGTGATTGGCCGGCTGGCTGTCCGCAAGGACATCCACCCTGCTGTGTGATTGACAGCTAGCCTGGAATGAGTGGGAGAAACCTGCATAAAAGGCAATGCTTTTGGCTTGGAAGGCAGAGTCAACCACTGGACGAAGGAATCCAAAGAAGATTTTGAAAGAGACGCCTGCTGCAACTGCTTGACCGTTGGTTTGTCCGGTGAAGCCCTGCTGCTGTGCTGAAGCTCTGAATTTGTTTCGACTACAGAAGCCCTGCAAGGACGACTTCTCCCCTGGAGCTGGTGGGACCAATCAACTCCAAAGTGATCTTGTTTGGCCATCGTCCCAAAGCTGGCTGTACTTCCACTGCTGCTGTTGATGGAACCGAAGTGCCAGGGAGGGGAACACCAAACCAAGTGAGTTGCTCTGGACTTCCCTGAAGCGGGACTGACCATGCCTGAGCCACCTAAACAGAGTGCTGGACCCCAGATGCAAGGAAGGTCTGAAGTGGTATCCAAGAACCGCAGTGTTGCTATTTTCTGTCAGACACAAGGAGCTGAAACGCCAAAGTGCCACTGAATTGAAACTTTCCCATTGCTGCCGCTGACCTTCCCATTGCAGTGCAGGAGTCCCCAGACATCCTCCCTCTTGTCCTGCCGACTGAGGCTCAGGAACACCAGGATCTGCAGAGCTGTAGAGGAACAGAAGCCAGCTGGAACCATTTCTTCTAACCAAAGGTGCTGTAAAGTCTAAGAGTACTTACCTCTTGTGGTGTAATCTTACTTCCTCTCAGTTGAAACTTGTCTTGGTTAACCTTGCAGAGTTGCTTGCATCTTTGCCCCTCACAAGCCTCCCAGCTTGTGGCCCTTCAAGTGAATCTTATTTCTGCAAACTTTTCTAAAAACATTGTGCAAGACTTTTACTTTCCTGCAAAGAAGATCTTCAGCTCACCTAAACATTGTTCAAGTAACATTGGCTGTCCTGGCTCCCTGAGAGACTCGTCTTACCTTTGACTCTGCGCTTTTACCTTTCCCCCAGGAAAGGGTTACATTTACTTAACTGTCATGGATTAATGGTCATATTAATGGTCGTATTAAGACAAGTTGGCTCAGACCAGGCGAATTTAAGCAAGAGACTACAAGTGTGAGGAGAGTATTAAACACATGTTCACCTCTAATACAGGAACCGTTTTCAAAGAACAGGCATCGACACATGCTCTAAAGAGCAGAAGCTCCATTGACCACACACTGAAACATAGCCAGCAAAGAGTAAGTGCACAATCTGTCCCTTGGCTCCAAACAAATGTGATGAACACAGTTTGATCATTTCCTCTTTCTAACCACAGGATAGCAGCTTCTTGTCTTCAACTGCTAAGTTTCGCACCTGGCACATCAGATAAGAGGCCAAAGGCCGGGAACACCATACCAAAATAGAAGTACATGGGTGCACATTAGACAACCACAAGTGACAGCTTCCTGTTGTAGATGAGCTCGTAGCAGGGTCAAGAGATGCTTCTGCACTAATAAGCAGCTTTGAACAGGAAGCATGATATGCGGTTAAAGTGTCCAAATCTATTGTCTCGCTTAAACCCCTTCAGAAAATGCATCCAATATAATGGCATTTGAAATAGGCCAGAAGAGAACACAGCGCTTTGCTTGGTCGTCAAGCGGAAGCCCATGCATTCTAATGGAATAATCAAGAAGCAAAGACAGGACCCGTCACTTGAGTTTTCACGTAGGTGAATCAGGGGTGCAAAGCTAAGCTCAAGAGCATGGTCAGACTATAGATGTTCTGTCCAGGCCAAGGAAATGGCGCACATAGTATTTGTAGACTAAGTCACGCGTGTTAATATAAAAAGCACAACAGATTAAGGCTAGAAAGAATTCCGCAGCAGGCAGCCGAGAGCAGACCACGAGATCGTGGGGTGCTGGGAAGAGCATTCGATAGCAGGTCAGAGCAGCAGCCCCCCGTGGTCACTTTGCATGCAGAACAACAAGGCCTGGAAATCGTGAGTTTTAAGTGTGTTGGTTGAACTTTTTTGCATATGTTAGACTGATGGCGTACTTTATTATGTCACTCCACTCCTGATCATACCATAGCATAGCTCAGACAATATAACATGAACCCCAAGATTGCTGAAACGGGTGTGTTAAAACTGATGAATTGTACTTAAACTTTGTTACACGCCAATTATGTTTTTAGGTTATGCAATAACGCTTTACATATATATGATAGTATGCTATGTTATTATTGCTATCATTATAGCAGGCATAATGATGATCAAAGCTGATAGAGAACAGAAGTGTTAATAAATATATTGACTTGCTACCTTCAAGTGTCAGCTTCATATTTTTTGAGTAATCCTTCATTATAAGGTCTCTGAGTCACAACGAACTACACAATATTTTCTGGCTGTATTTTTGTCAAGTATGAAAAGGGGTGCAGAACTCAGGGAACTGTCAAAAGCGCTAGGCCGAACCCCTGAGGCGCCTCTCATCATAACTCAAGACTTGTGATTCTGTGCCCACCCCACACAGCCCTACCTAGGGGTTGAGGGGAGCGGGCAGGGGCTGTCATGATGCCTACCCCCGGGCATCCAGAGCAAGTCCATCAACCCCAGAAGCAGGCCTCATGTTACCTGGAGCAGACCCAGCAACCCCTGTTAGGGGCTTTCTGGGTACAGTCCTGGCGCCTCTGGCGCCAGGCTCATATGGGACATCAGTCCTGGCGCCATAGGCGCCAGGCTCATATGTTAAACTTACCTGATGCAGATCATGCTGCAAGGGATCCAAGCATCCAAGCCCATGTGAGGCTTGAAGGGACTATTTTATCTTAGGAACTATTTTGTTACTCGTGTGTGGTTGTGGAGGAATACTTACCTGGGACTACTTTGAAGGCTATTTAAACCACGGCCGAAGAGCAGCACATGCTTCGCGTTATTCTGCATCCAGCAGCGTAACGCTCACTGCGTCTGCAGTCAGCATCCAGCATCCTGCCACGCCCGCCTCGAGACCAAAGCGCCTAGAAAGAAGGGAAAGAAGAAAGGTTAGAACAAGAACTTTACTGGATTTCTTACCTGATTTCGGATTCAGCGCATCTTCGAACCAGAAACAGACTTCATTTTAAACGCGTCGCATCGCCAGCAGCAGCACCGCGCCATACTCACCGTTCCTCGCAGCATCTCTACGATCCGTTGCTGTCTCCATCACCAGGTTGCCGCATTCCAGCACCTAAGAGGGACAGGAAAACAACAAGGTGAGCCAAGGGAACAAACAAGTACAATCTCTTGCCACCATATGCTTACCTGATTTTACTGCAGGAGGTATTATCCACCAGCACGCCAAATCTTCCTATGCTGCACCTGCAAAAAAAGAAAAAGCCGCGAGTTAAACCTTGGCATCATTTACCGACAGTGTTACAAAACACAGACTCTTACCTGAACGCTTTCAGCTGCCACAAGACGATCATCTTTTGGGTCTAAGCTGCAAAAGAAACAAGGAATTGGCCAAGAGTGATTATTTGGACATTTTGAACTCTTTAGAACTATATACTTATGGCCTTTCGCCCAGAGGTTTGGAGCCAAGATTTGTCCAGAACTCTTCCAATACCCTCAAGCCAGTGAAGTAACTGGCCATCAACGCGCCCCTGCATTCTTCGGAGGATGGAGAGCTCATCATACAAAACTATAAGGTGAGCTTTGTGAAAGGGAATGTCAGAAGTGATAAGTGGGGACGCAGTGAGGTGTTACTACTCAAATCCACAGGTGGCTAATTCCCTTTCCCCGTCTTTAGGAGACTACTTCTACGGGTCAAGCAGACAAAGCTAGGTGGGCCAGTCCAGTCAGTCATCTCTGCACTACGCATCACGTTGGTGGAGACCGTGGATGTCCAGTTCCGCTCGACACCCCTGTGGGAGCCAGGTGAGCATAACAGGGAATCACGCCCTAAGGGGAAATCAGGTCATGACATTAGAAGGTTCAAAAAGTACTTACCTGTTTATTAATTATTTGCTGACCTTTGCTTTATTCCCATATCTAACCTTTGCACCAAACTCAGTATTGCTCTAAATGTACTAGTGATAAATCAATGTCCACAGTGTCCTAGCTACTTAAGTCACATGAGGGTGTAGGAAGAGTCTATGTGCCATCCCAAATGGGTATCATCTGATTTAGAGAAACTAAGAGTGTTTTCTGAAGTGTATTATAATTGTTAAATGTTTTGCTCCCTTCTGAAGAATTGTATAATTGTTTAATCAAGAAACCTTGAGTATAAGTGTTTATTTGAATAACTGTCACTGTGAAACTCTATGTTACAACCCTACTGCTCACAATGACCCCTCTTGAGATAAGCCTGGCTGTTCCGCCACACTACCAACCTGTGTAGTACAGTCTTATACCAAAGGTTGGGTTCCTATTCCCAGGAGGTCAAGGTTGTTATAGTGCACCCAAAGGGTACTGCACCAAATTTTGCTTCACACCACAGAAGGTAGGGGGTCGTATTAAATAAATTAACATGATAACTCCTGTGTCAAGTGTATAATTCAGAGTAATGTGTCAGAGTGGTATCTCGTTGAGTGCAAGAACTTTACAATTCAACGGTGTACATGTTTAATCATGTTGGTAAACACACAAACCTAGGCAGGCCTGTCTTTTAGCGCTGAGACTAGAGTACATGTCGGCATTAAACGACTGATGACCACTGCTCTATTTTCACAGCCTCAAACTAGGTGGAGATAAGAGGCTCATGGTCACGTCTAAATCATAGGCATTTATGTCAAGACCACTCTCTCCTCTGAGTCCTCTCAGCCCTCCGACCTCTTCACCACCATCCCTGGCAGCCCCCTCGTTCATGAACATCCATCTGATGAAACAAGTGCCATCTGCTGCCTTTGCATCTACCTTCATCCCCTCCTCGCCCCCACTATTGACTTGGTCTCTGACACTGCTCTCAGCAACCTCCACCTTGCCATTACCAATACCCTCGACACTCTTGCACCAGTCATGACAATCCACCTGACACATGCCTCCAAGCGTAACACCTGGTACGACTCAGAATTTACAGCCTTGATACACAAGTGCAGAGCTGCGGAACGGAAGTGATAGCACTCAAGCTCACTCTCTGACAAACTGGCCTGTCACTTGCTCCAAAGGTAATACAAACTTTCCATCCGCACCAAGAAAAGAGCCCACATCCAGGCTTGTGTCTCCGGTGCAACCAACAACATGGCTGAACTCTTTAAAATCTGCAGGGAACCAGCCAACTCTTCCGCAGTATCCTCCTTAACTCTTCCCTCCCAGGCCCTCTGCAATGCACTGGCCCCTCCCTTTACTGCAAAAACGAAGAACATCCAGGTTTCTCCCTGCTCCTCCAGAACCATCAAGGACAACCTTGGCACTCTTGCCCCTAGCACTTGTTGATCTCTGCAACCACTCTTTTGCTACTGGATCTTTCCTCTCCTCCCACAAGCACTACCTTGTGCGCCCCCTCCAGTAAAACCTTCTGCAGACCAGTCCTGTCCAGCCAATTCCGTCCCATATCCCTCATCCCCTTCCTTGGGAAACTCTTGGAGAAGCTGGTCTTTCACCAACTGACCCAGCCCACTGAACTTGTTAGTTGTCTGCATGACCATCAATCTGGATTCCGAGCATCCGGAAGCACGGAAACAGCTCTTCTGAACACACGTGAGGAACTGCTCGCAACTCTTCATTCCAACTCTCCAGCTGTTCTCATTCAACTCGATCTCTCCTCTGCATTTGATACGGTCAAACACTCCAACCTCATAAAACGGTTCCACGATCCACTAGGTATCTCGGAGCGGACACTGGACTGGCTGATCTCCTTACTCAGTTGACCGTCCTTGCCAGGTCATTCTGGGTTCTCTCTCCTCCCCACATCTATCTCCTACCTGCGGCATCCCCAAGGGCTCCAACCTCTCTCCTTGGCTCTTTAACAGCTATCTTGTCCAGATTGCACACCTCATTTCCACCTTCTCCCCAAACTACCAGTGTTATGCAGATGACATACAACTCTTCTTCAAACATCCATCTGATCCTATTCTCATTTCATCTATAATTCCTGACTGTCTATCTGCCATCCAGTCCTGGAGTACTTCCAATGATCTCTGCCTCAACGCGAGCAAGACAAGATCCTTACTATTAGGACTCCTTCTGCCTCTTTCTCTCCCTCAGTCTGGCCATCTTCTATGGGCTATCCCCCTTCTCCTTCATCTGAAGCCAGAAACCTTGGAGTCATCTTCGACTCCTCTCTCTCCTTCATCCTTCACATTCAGGACTTTGCCAAGAAGTCCCACTTTCAACTCTACCTCCTCAAAGGAATTCTTAATTTCCTCACTTTCCCCCAGAAGCTCAATGTCTCTAGAGCTCTGGTTATCTTTCGGCTAGATTAATGCAACAGCCTTTTCCATAATCTACCCTCTTCCTCTCTACAACCCTCTCAGGCTATTCCAGAACAGGGCTACAAGACTTATCCTTGGCCTCAAGCCCAGGGACCGCATTTCTCCAGCGCTCAAAACTCCCCCACTGGCTCCCGGTTGCTGCAAAGATCAAATTAAAATCCCTCTGCATACTCCACAAGGTTGTCTGGGGCCTGGGACCATGCTATCTGCAACGTGCTCTCACTAAATACTCTCCCTCCAGATCTTTACGTTCCTCCGGCACCAACTCTCTGCGTGTTAAACGCTTTAGTAAACAGCAAGCTGGTGGCCAATCTCTTTCCTCCGCAGGCTCCCTCCTATGGAACAGCCTCCCCCTTCCTCTTCGTCTTGAGCTGGATCTCCTCAAATTCCAGAAGCTCAGAAGCTCCTCAAGACTTTCCTTTTCAGCTCGCCCTTCCCTTCCTCTCTCCTCTGCTAAACCCCACAGCTGCTGAGATTGGTCACCAGGGCCCTTATGTCTCTTGGGTCCTGGCCTCCCACACCCAAATGACTACAGCCTCCGCTCCTCCCAGCACTTTGCCTTGGCACCCACTGGCCTGTGCCACCACAGGCTTGCACTTACCTATTTATCAGTGTTTGACCACTCCACCTAGGCACTTACAGCTGCTCACTCACCAGCACCTCCCACTTGATACACCTACCAATTACCCCCAACTCCCTCACCCCATCTCTCTCTCTCTCTCTCTCTACACTTGCACGCTCTGAATTCTCACAAGGCCTAGTAGGTCTGCCTCTATCTTACAGTGTTATATCTAATTGCACTCCCATGCTCCCTCCCTTTGCCCTGTGGGCACTTTGAAACACAATTTACTTGTATAAGCGCCTTACAAATGCACAATAAATAAATAACCAGTCGCCCAGGGTACGGTAACTGCTAACTTGCCCTTAAGCGATGCCATGCCCAGCAATATCACCTTGATGAACACACAAGGCGCTAACTTGAGACCAAAGTGTAGGGCCCTACTTGGAAAGTCTGGTCACCCTGGAAAACCTCAAGAATTTGTTGTGGGGAGGTCATATTTGGATGTACATTGTGATGGTCCTTCAGATATTGTCACTTCTCCCCAGGGGAGAAGTTCTTTCCATGAGGCTAGGGAGGCGAGGCCACTAACCAATAGTCCCCCTAGGGGTGGTAACATGCGGCAGGATCTCCTGGAGAGGGACTCGTCTCCTGGCGATAAGGATGCAATTGGGAGGCTCAGCCCCTTTAAACACCAACCTTAGAGGCTGATGATAATACCTGAATCCTCTACACATATGCTCACGCCCGAAACTATGTGTTATTGTGAAATATCAAACCATCCTGATGTCATAGGTACAGGGACAAAGAAGAGCTGATGTTACGCTGGTGCCATTCCCACTATTAAACTGAACAGCAAAGAAGGAGTGTGTTCTTTGTCATTTCTGACCCGCCCAGCAATGGCCTGTGCAGTTCTGGTATACTGAGAGCTGTTCTACATCCGGAAGGAGAACCCTGTGACTGAAAAGGCTGCAATGAATACCGTAAGACTGAGCTTAGGATTCGGGAGACAGCAGCAAGGCACGTCTAAAACTGAAGAGAGAAGCAGCAGGACCCCCGAGAAGCATCTTAATAGACGGCTGGGAAACAGCACAGTGAAGCTGGAGAGATGGAAAGGTGGTGGCGTCTCTACAGAGAAGATCTGTAGTCGGTGGACCAACGGATCTGACAACAGTGCCGTGACTGCCTAGGGTACCCTACAGCAGAACGGCGCTGGTGGATATGTGAAGTGTGTGAGACTGTGGTGGTGGCATTGCATGTTGCGGTTCGACCAAGGGGTCCAACAACTCCGTCAAGACAGCGAGTAGTAACTGTTCAAAGAGGGAACCAGGCCACAGAAAAAGCAATGTGGGAGAAGCTAAAGTAGAGAAAGAGGACCAGCAACCCCTGGCAAAACTGATGAAGAGTTACCCAGGAGAAGGTAACGAAAACAGGTTACAAGCCTGGGAGGGGGCCTGGAATAAGCTGATGGAGTAGTGAACCACTTTGTAACAATTCCCTGGCCAATTCCACTAGAGTGTGGTGCTGGAGAGCCGAGAAGGACTCAGGGAGCATCTTCGTAGTCCCAGTGGGGACAGAATAAAGAATACAAAGAAAGTGGAGTCTGTGTGAACCTCTGTAAAAGAATTACGAGTATTGCTGAGAAATGTAAGAGATACTGGGGAACCAGCTAGGAGAAAGCAGCCATTCTCCTGGCCCCAAGGGGATCCTATAGAGCTATGTTGTTTCCTTTTGGGTTACAAGCCCAGAACTTTTATGCAACTTTTGCTTTAAACAACCTGAGAATCTTTGGGACACTTTACATCCAAGAGAATTGAGTTATTCTCCTAGATTACCAGCAGAGCCAGAACATTATGTAACCTCCTGTGTCTGGAGATTAAAGAAAGTATCCCCGGCGCGTGTAGCAGCACCAGGGAATGTCAAATAAAAAAATAAGAAAGCCGGATCCCCGGTGCGACAGCCGCGTCATGGGCCAGGAAATAAAATAAAGGGGTAGGGTAAGGGACCATTGCGTGGGCACACAAGGGTCCCTTTACTCTTAAATAAAAATAAAAACATTGTCGGCACGAGCAGAGAGCATGTCACAATGGTTTCTACCCTTCAAGAGGGTTGGTGGCTCTCAGCTCTGCCGCACCCTGACACCGTCTCAGCCCAGGCTTGCATGTCGGCGCTCCTCTGACTAGCAGAGGTGCGCTTGTTTAGCAGAAGTCAGTCCCCAAGGGGCATTGTATCACCGGCAGGCCACTGGCACATTACTTAAACAGCGCTCCCCACAGCAGGGGAGTGCCCAACTGTTTTAAGCCATCCTGGGCTGAATTTGAATAAAATGGTCACTTCCCTTGACAGGTGGCCCACTGATACCTCGGCCACACCTGGAAGACGTGGTCGAGGTGGGAAAAGGTTCTTGGTTCCCCCCAGCCCCTCACGGTGCATCTAATTACTGGGCTGAATCTTGTCAAGCAGCTCAGACCGCATAAGACTTTGGGTCTCCACTTGTTGTTGCCTGCTGCTATTGTCTGCCACAAGAAGCACCACAAGATAGCCTGCTGCAAGACCCACCACCAGATAGCGCAAAAAGAAGAACAATGAGGGAGAGCAGCAGCCAGGGCCTTGACACAGCCCTGGCCAAGTTGTCTTGCAAGTGAAGTTCTTATTTATAGTTGTTTAATACAGTGCACTGTATAGACTTTGTACATATTCTTTAAAAGACTCTTTTACATTTTTGTGTTTTACTTTTTTTATTTTTTTAGATGTGCAGCTGCTAGGAGTAATTTAAGTTGTATATAGTGTCTTGTTGTGTTTGTCCCTTTTATACAAAAACAAAACCCTGCTGGTGTACCAGAAAAGTATATAAGTGAGCTTCTAACACCTAGAAGAACCGTACACCAGCAGCATTCCTTTGTCCGCCTTTCCTTTCATGTGACAATTACTCTAGCCTTGTGTTTTTCTCTTAGGGGTATTTAAGGATCCTACCCTAACTATCTGATCTTCCCTACCCTCACCACCTTCATAGCGAGGTACAACGGGGTGATCTTGAACCCAGGGGAGCAGGGTTTGGAGACAGGTAAGAGGCGGGTCAAGTTATAAGTGAAGGTTTAAGCTGTCGGTCTATTGTGTGCCCGCCTACACCTGTCTCCCAGTAAGGTGCGTTAGACGACCACCCCTCTTCATTTATATTATTTATTCTGGTGACAGGGATAGAGTAGGAGCCTTTTTTACTAGGATGGTGCCTTTTCATTTGGACTTACACAGACTTCCTGGCGAGCACCCGAGTTTCTAAAGTTAAGGTAGGGAAAACCTATTACAGTTAAGGACAGATGGGTTTAATTTTCCGTTAAATAAGTCTATAGCAACCATCATGGCACCACTTGGTCAGTCTGGCCATTGCTTGTTGCCACAACATTTACACATCCTGTAAATCCTGAGCACCTAACCACTCCCCTTCCTGGAGCGCTGATAACATCTTACTGGGGGTCACTCATTTTAATATCTCCAAAAGGAAGAAACTTGCTGAACTCTTGACGGATGCAAACTTTTCCTCAACCCGTCCTTGTCTTACTTCAAAATTACAGAAAAGTGATCACAGAACCCCTCATAGATTTCCAAGGTGGGCACATCCTCTATAGCTTTCATGGAGAGCAGCTTGATTATTTCTCCCTTCAAATTTGACGCAAGATTTTGAGGATGTGTGAAGGACAGGGGGAATGGTGCGTGATAAAGTTCCTGCCTGGTTCTGGGAATTACTAGGGTTGTAACTCAGAGCGCCGTGTGCTATCCCAAACCAGTGGCTTTTGGGCAAGGGGGAGCTTTGGGGAGGATCCTCTGGTCACTTGGCCCTGGTCCCTAGCAAATGGTAGGAGACAGTCACATTGATATAGCTCAGACCATTCACAGGAGTCCTGTACTCGATAGGCAAATGAAAGAGCCAACCCTCCCCATCTGAGAGAGCCTAAAGTTTGTCCCAGACAATCCCTCATAAGAACACAAAGGACGTTTCCTTCAAGGGAAACCTTTCCAATATACTAAAAAGTTTTGCGTGTACGATGCATCTGTTGTCGGCTGACTCAGCACTTCAAAAGAGTTATCTTCGCAAGTGGATCCAGCAATGAGCACCCCGGTTACACTGATACATTGTTTCCCATCCGTGACTTCCTGAACGTGGAGAAACTAATTACGTAAGAAATGTTACAACACCCGAGTTTCCTAGCTACTCAATTATACACTAAGGAAACAAAGTTCCACATGCCCTGAATACTGCCAACAAATATGAAAACCTAAAATGCTTATCTGCCGTGTTCCAAATCTGTAACACTCAAACTGGAAACACCACAGTCCTCAGTCTAGTACTGCCAGCCTCACAGGAGAACAGAGGAAAAAATCAGAAAACCATGATAACAGAAGGGCCAGATAGAGTGTTGGTACAACCTTCTGACCCTCAAGGATCACAAAGGCACACTGAGAAGAAACAACCAATCTTAGCCCTCAATCAATTTCGATTCATGGATGTAAGCACTCAGAGAAAACCTCACCTAGGCGAAGAAGCGAGAACAGTACAATTGCACCAGCCCCAGTTGCTGAGTGTGAAATGTTGGAGTAGGTTGTGTCTAGCAGTTGTAGGAATCTGGAAAGTGTTACAAGGACTGTGGAGAATTGGAGCATGTTGGAGGTGAGATGAGGAGAAACAGTCAGAATCTATAGAATTTGTCAAAATACCAATCCCCACCAAGGCAAAACAGGTAAAAGACACAACATCTCCTACTACTAGCAGGGGTTAAAGCCCTCATGGAAAAATGAGCCATATAATACAAACCAATAAGGGAAAGGAATAAAGGTATGTATTCAACATACAGCTTTATTCCCATAAACGGTGGGACTCTGAGATCCATCCTAGACTTGAGACTCCTGAACAGATTTGTTAAGACAGAAATTGGGCCTGATAACATTACTAAAGGTCCTACCTCTTCTGAGGTAAAGAGACAACATGAGCACAATATACCTTTTTAATAATTCAATGCATGAAACGCACATTCAAATCAAAGTGGGTACTCTTCATTATCGTTTCAAAGTTCTTCCATTCAGAATAACGTCTTCACCAAGACTGTTCACAAAATTGTTATTGGTGGTGCTAACACCAAAAAGCCAAATTATATGTGTACTGACGCAGGCCTTCTCAAAGATTCAGGTTGCAGCTTATCAAAGGGTTTAAGGGAAGCAGAGCTGGGGTGGGGTGGAGTGGTTTGGTTGGATTTTGGAATAGGATGGGATGATGTTAAGTTTGTCTTGCAAGAACAAATTGCTGATATTAAACTGTTGCCTGTTCATTCAATGAGAACTAAAACTAATCCTCATCATCAACAGCTTTTATGCGGCTTTAAAAAGCATCAAGGACAAACACATCCTAAAAAACATAATACATATATAAAACACAGTTTCTGGAGAATAATCATAGTACAGATAGTTTACAAAATTTTAAATTCTAAAATTCACATATTGTTTTCATAAAACTTAAGAGCCAGGGAATTAACATATTTCCAGGTTAGTAATAGAGGACAGCGAGCTCGCAGCCTCACAAAACCATCGGAATTGGGCAGTTTCCGGACAAACAATTGTGTCTCAGAGTCATTTTATGTCATTTGATATCGGTTTTTCAAGTGTTTTTAATCTGTGCATCCTGGCCCTATGTATATAATGGGTGGTTGAGAATACCACATGAGGCATTACAGAGGGCTTGCATAAATTCAGCGCATCCCTTGTTACGTAAATCCCAGCTGTCTTGAATATGGGCGCAGGTAGAGACGTCTACATTTAAGGGACATTGGGAAAATCAGAAGAAAATGTGTTACTGTTTCATCTTCTGCTCTGCAAAAGATGAGGGCATTCTCTGGTCTCATTGCGAATGATGCCAGTGGCAATATTCCAAGCCTGAATCAGACATATATTGCACTTTCAAACGGGGCATTGATTAAATCTAAATAACATTCAAACTCTGTCCCTGTTTTATGCAATAGAAAATCTGGGCCCATTTTAGCCAGTTTGCTGCTTCTACCAGATGGTCCCTTGATCTAACATCAGCAGCTTTGATCAGTCTGGTGTGAGTTGGGCCATTCACACTCTGGGGGATCTCCCATGCTTCACTCTCAACTAAATCTCGAAGGGTGTCATTAACATGTTTCACCCACCCAAGGCTTTTCCTCCCTCCAAAGACATAAGGTGATTCAATTTTATTTTTAAATTTGTTTATTGGCATTTCAATATTACAGTTACAAGTTCTCAGTAGAATTGTATACAATGATAACATAAAAATACAACATAGAACCAAACAATGCGGTTAAACTTTGGTGTTCTCCAGTATATAGTATTCGTTCCAAGTATGTGAGTGCGGTGGATGTCCGGTGGACTCAGGTGGGAAGGTCGGGGAGCAGGGGGGATGGAGAGAGGGGGCGAATGATGAAGTGTTGTTGGCCCTTGTGCCGCCAATCCCAGGAGTACTATCCCGAGGCTGGGGTGTTGATTATCTGCAGAATTTCTGGCTCAAGGCATTTTATCATCCGAGGAGTAAAACAAGTCTCGTGTCATGGCTTTCCATGCTTCTAATGCCGCACTTGTGTCGTCTGGGGATTTAAGAACTCCTTCTTCCCAGGCCTGGGTTTCTGGCTCCACCCAGCGTTTCATTTCCCTGTGCCATGCTAGGTTTTGCGCCCCGCACCTCCGCTTCCAGGCCATTGCTATGGTCCTTTTTGTTAACACACTAGCCATGTCCATAAATTTTGTTACATGTTTCACCTTGGCCAGACGAGAGTAGGTACCCAGCAAGCATTCCTTTGGGAACCAGTCGTACCTGGTCATACCAGCTGCCCTGCATGTTTGCTCCACCTTGGACCAGAGGTGGCATACCCTGGGGCATCTCCAGAACATATGGCGTAAGTCTGCATTTTCTCTGCTGCACCACGTGCATCCCTGAGGGGCCTGTTTGCTGAACTGGGTTATTCTATGTGGGGTCATGTACGTACAATATAGCACGTTAAGTTGTATCAGCCTGAATCTGGTGTTTCTGGATACCTCCCTGGGGAATGCCAAAGTTCTCTCCCATTCTTTGTCTGTGATTTCCTGTCCTGTATCTCGTTCCCATCTGGTTTTCAGATCTGCGCTATGAGGGTTGGGTCTATCTATTAGCAAGCTGTATATCTGAGATACCAGTCTCCAACCGTCCCCCAGATTGTACAGCAGTGTCAGGAGGGGGTGCGCTTCTGGTTCCTCCGGCCATTCTCCCCACTTCATGCGTGCGATGCGCTTGAGTCGCTGGTACCACAAAAATTGCCCACTCGGGATGCCATCTGCCGTTTGAAGGGATGGGGATGTGAAGTCTCTGAAGATTCCTTCTTCATATAAGTCCCCCCATGTATAGACCTCCTTCCTCTCCCAGAACCTAATCTCTGCCAGATCGGTGCTAGATTAGCATAGGTCTGAAATCATCGGGACCTCAGGACAGTAAGAGTGTTTTAAGTGTAGTAGAACCCTGGTTCTGTTCCATATTTGCAGACCTAGGTGTGCTAGCATGGGTACGGTGCTCAGAGCTGTTTGTAGTGCCCAGATAAGTTCTTTCAGGCGCAAGGGCCTGATTAGCTGCTGAAGTAGTCCTGTTTCTGCCGTAATGTCGTCTGATAACCATCGGGCCACAATACTCAGCTGCGCAGTCAATTAGTACCTCTCCAAGTCTGGGAGTTGAATGCCTCCTGCCCTGTGGGGTAGTGTTAGTGTGGACAACGCTAACCTGTGTCTGCCCGCCCACCACAGAAAGCTTCAGAAGATAGCTTCTAGTATGCGAAAGAATGGGGGCTTAATGTAGTGTTGGACATTTTGGAAGTGATAAAGAAACCTGGGAAGGACTATCATTTTGACAATTGACGCTCTGCCCATCACTGATAGGGGGAGTTTTGACCAGAAGCCAATTGACTTGCGTAAGGTCTTTAGTGCGGTTCCACTGTTGTTTTCATGCGTTAGTTCTGGGGCGTGCCTCACATTGACCCCTAGGTACCTGAAGGAGGTTGGTTGCCACTAGACTCCCAACTCGGGGAGGCCTTCCACGTTCACTCCCTTGAGGCCAGCTAATGGGAAAAGGCTAGATTTGTGTCTGCTGAACCGTATACCTGAGACTGCAGAACATTTTCCAGGACTTCGAGCATGCAGGGTACGTTTAAGTGGGGGTCCCTGACGTAAAGGAGAACATCATCCGCGTAAAGTGATATTATATGATACCCCCCACCTAGCTGGATGCCGGGGTCGAAAAATTGCTTTCTGAAATAGATTGCAATTGGTTCCAGGCCCAATATGTAAAGCATAGGGGACAAGGGGCATCCCTGTCTGGTACCCCTACATATATCCCATGCCGAGGACACAAGTCTACCTGACTTCACTCTAGCCTTGGGGTTGGTGTATAGTATTTTCACCCATTTAATGAAGCCATCCCCGAATCCGAACTCCCTTAGCGTGGCTAGTAACCATTTCCAATAGATGGAGTCGAACGCTTTTATGGCGTCCAGTGATAGTAGCGCGTAGGGTCCATTATATTGGTCGGTTTGTGCTATGATGTGCTGCAGGCGGCGCAGATTCGCCATGGTGTTACGGCCGGGTATAAAGCCGTTTTGATCTTCATGTACTAACTCACCGATCTGTCTAGAGAGCCTGGAAGCCAATATTGTGGTAAATATCTTAACATCATAGTTAAGCAGAGCCAAAGGGCGATAGGAATCGCATTCGTCAGTTGGCTTTCTGGGTTTAAGCATCGGGATAATGAGTGTTTCCCTCATGCTGTCAGGGAGAGACCCTAGTTCATATGCTTCCTGAAACACTTTGAGTAGTAATGGTGTAACGGTTGTTGCATACGTTTTGTAAAACTCTGTGGGCAGCCCGTCAGTGCCCGGGGTTTTGGAGGAAGCCAGGGATTCTATAGCCTCTGTGATGTCTTTGGCTGTGATTTCTGTGCCAAGGGCATCTTTTTGTGCAGATGTTAATTTAGGTAGGCCTATTTCCTCAAGTTTATGTAGGATTTTCTCCCGTGATATGAGGGTGTCGTGCGAATAGAGTTGGGTATAGAAGGATTTAAACTTGTCATGGATGTCCGGCTGTGTCTGGAGTAGGGTGCGTCCGCCCCTCTTAGTGATGTTGTGACGTGTTTGGGGTTCTCCCTTTTGCAGAGCGGGCCAATAAGCGGCCAGGTGTGTCGGCTTCAGTGTGCGCCCTGGTGGTTCTGACCGTGTAATCAAACTTGGCCAATCTGCCCCATGTGTCGTGGCATTTGTCTCGTAGCTTATGTAATGAC
This sequence comes from Ambystoma mexicanum, assembly GCF_040938575.1. NCBI lineage: Eukaryota > Metazoa > Chordata > Amphibia > Caudata > Ambystomatidae > Ambystoma > Ambystoma mexicanum. The sequence continues at coordinate 392,173,223 of NC_090938.1, forward strand.
TCCTCATCTTGCTCAGTGCTGGGGGAGGTTGATTCAACTTTTCTGATTTCTTCCTCCCATCAATCTAACTCATTTCTCAACAGTTTCCTGATACCTCCAGCTTTTGCAATGACATCCCCCCGAATCACTACTTTCAGGGCATCCCATACTGTGCCCACCCTATTCACACTGCCCTCGTTCTCCTCAATATATTTCTCCAACGATTCTTGGAGATCGGTTCTGAATGCTGAGTCTTTCAGGGTCTCTATCGGCATTCTCCATAACGGGATAGGGGGTCTGAGGCCGGTCATACTCCATTGTACCAGTAATGGCGAGTGGTCTGATATGGACTTCCCTAAATATTGTCCCGAGTCCATATGTACAAGACTCTCCCTACCTGTGAAGATGTGGTCTATCCTGGTGTAAAGATTATGTGGGGATGAGTAATAGGAGTAGCCCCTCCGCCCCGGATGTAGTTTGCGCCAGACATCTGACAAGTCTTTCTAGCGCTGAGTTCAACACGGTGGAGGCCGCTGCAGCTCGGTTTAGGGGAGGGGCAGACCTGTCCATATCTAGATCGTGGACACAGTTAAAGTTCCCCCCCAAATAAAAAAGGCTGTTCCTGTGATGAGTTACCTTGGTGTATAATAACTCTAAATGGGCTGAAATGTTACAATTGGGGAAATAGGAGTTTACTAGGCACACGTCCACCTTTTCTATGTAACCCCGCACTATCATATACCGTCCCTCCGGATCCGACTCTTCCTGGAGTAGCTTGAAAGGAATCTAGGGGCTTATCCACGTGAACACTCCACATGCAAATTTGGAATAGGCCGCCCCGAACCCCTGGCCTCCCCACTGCTTCTGCAGCCCAGCCATAGCGTCTTTTGTCAGATGAGTCTCTTGTATTAGTGCTATCCCCACACCTCTTTCTGTCAGGTATGACAATCCTGTTCCTACGGAGGTAGGTGCCTAAGCCCCAGACATTCCAGGTTAACACTGTGACTTGCGTTGCCATATCAATATTAGGGGCCATTGGGAGGTCGGCCACCCCCCTCCCTCGCAGTGTCTCTGTGGGGTTGCACTAAGATGCCCCTTGGCCGGGCTGGCTGAGGGGTCTGTATCCCCTAGGTCCACAGACCACATTCCTGCCGCACAGCACTCAGTTTCTACTGGAGATTCCGCAACCGTCCCAACCACCGCCTTTGTGGGCAGACAAACACACAATAACAATAAACAACTGCTCCCAGCTGCCACCACGAAAAGGCGGCGCTCAGGTGCCCCCCGGCCATCTGAGCCTGTCCAGGCCATGTGGCATGGGGAAGGTGCTGGCGCCTGCACTGAACTTTCTACGGGGTGGGTGTTGGTGCTCTTTGCTTGTGGGTCAGCGGGCTTGCCGTCCAAACCATGAGCTAAGGTGAGACTACAGTGATAGTGTGGTGCAGTAATCTACTTGTTGCAGCTTCTTATGGACCTTTTTATGCTTTCTCATGGTTCCCTCCTCCCATGCCCTTTCTCGTTCCAGTGACAGTTTCGTCGTCTCCGGCTAAGTTATTGTGTTCCAGCCACATGTTGGCTTCCTCGGGCGTTTCCAGAAAAATTGCCTTCCCCTTGTAGAGCACCTTAAGGCAAGATGGGTAGAGCAGCATGTATTTGAGGTTGAGTTTCCAGAGCCTCGCTTTTACAGGCACAAAAGAGTTCCTGGCTCGTTGTACTACCGGTGTGTAGTCCGGGTAAATGACAAGTTGGGAGTCTCCTCGCTTGATTTCTCTTCCTTCTCTCGAGAACCTGAGCATGACTTCTCTGTCCCGAAAATTCAAAATCTTTGCAATCATCGGGTGTGGATATGAGCCAGTGGGGGGCCTCTCTTGTAGGGATCTATGAGCCCTCTCCACTGAGAAGCCTTGGGATAAGTTGCCGGCGCCAATTTCTTGCAGTAGCATGGTTTCCACAAAATTGGTCGGGTTTGCGCCCTCCATGTCCTCCGGGATACCTAAAATGAGAACATTGTTGCAGCGAGCGCGCCCCTCAGTGTCTTCAGATTGTGCCTCGAGGTATGTCACTCTCTTTTCCAGCTCTTGGACTCTGTCTTTCAGGTCCGACATGGTCTCAGTGGTTTCCTATAGCCCGGCTTCCGCAGTGGACACTCTCTCCGCTAGGTTACGGGCATCCTGGCGCATCAGCTGCACATCGGACTTGACATCATCCATTTTGGTGTCAATGAACAACCTGAGGGCTGCTGTGGCTTGGAGCACCTGTGCGTCCTTGGTGTTGTCTGGACTGGAAGGTGGCTCCTGTTGCACAAGGGGTTCTGGTTGCTGCTGCTGTTTAGGTTTGGCTGCTGTGAAAGATTCCATTATCGACGGTTTAGTTTTATTTTCAGAAGGGGACATGTTGACTCAAGCCTGCAGGGTTGTTGCTTTGATGTGTGCTGGGTAGTGGGCCCCGGCTCCGATGTGGGGTTGTTTCCGGTACCCTCCTAGTGGCTTAATTCCCCACTGGGTGTGTCACTCCTGTGGGTGTCCTCTAGAGGATATTGGATGTGTAGAGGCACACTCGATGTTATTGAACTGCTTGTGATAATATTTTGCGATTAAATAGTTCTTGGGTTTATCTTCTAGGTGCTGCCAATTAGTAGAGTGCTACCTTTACTTTAACAGATGTGATAAATGAATGGTACAAAAATAGCCTCGTTGTGCAAATTGGGGCACGGCACAGGGTAAAACAAATTTTGCTGCTGAATCAGTAAAATTTCTTGGAATATCCCGATGTGGTTAGTTATTCATTCATTGCATGTTCATTCATATTCAACATCCTTTAGATAAAAGAAAACATTTATTTTTATGTTTCACACATTGCTTAATAAAGAAAATCAAAGTTGTACATCATAAACAAAGTATTGACATATTAACCCATATGTTTTTACAAAACATGTTGCTTTCACATATTCTTACATATTTTTCTCATATGTTTCCAACTGTTGTTTGTTCACATGATCCAATAGTCCTGATAGGTCTCCCAATAAAGTTTCCTATCTTTCAACTACGCGTTTCGGGCAATTAATGCCCTTCTTCAGGTTTAAGAGTATTGGATTGTTTTCTGTAAGACATAAATTAATATATCTATATTACTTAATTTGTAATGTGTTTCATTTGTAAAAGCAAGTAAACTAATCATGGCTCTGTTCAGATAAACTGACCTTAGAATTCGTATCCCTCTCTTAGGAAAGGTTTGTTGCCCTTACAGGGTAAATTTCAGAGGCTGTGAAATCAAGATAAAAGATGTTTCACTTATGAGTGATCTAAATTGCGAGAGGCGGTGGTGCGCAGAGGGAACAGTCGCTGTAAAAAGCGCTGGGTCCCCCTGCACCACACCTAATTCATGAGAGTACTTAGTGCGGTGCGTAATTTTCGGGATGACAAGTATCACTCACCACTCGTAGAGTACTCGAGTCTGTTGGTAAAAGCTCCTATCTTCTTTGATTATTGCTTCGATTTAGGAAGAACCCTGAGAATAAATAACGTGTGGTTCTTTTAGGATTAGCTAAATACAGTTAACATATTTAAATTAATGCATTTTGTTAATTGTACAACCTGATTAAATCATTTCCTACCTTATGGTTGTGCACAATATAGTTTACTGCTGCCAAGTTGTGCTAATCTTGTAGTTTTTGGAGGGTTGCCGGTTGCCCCGTAGTATTTCCCGCTTTTACTCAGTCTTAACCCGTACATCTGCGGTAATGGGATACTATTAGTACTGAGTAGTAGGGCTTGACTAAGAACTAGTTTCAATAGCTCAATACGCGATCGAGCGTGTAGATACATTTTTACCTGTACAGGGCTGTTCTACGTGCATCTGTTTTCTGCCGTGAGTGCTCGTTCTCTGCGAGATTCAGAGACGCCGGGCTGCAATGCGTGTCGCTAGGCTCGTCGTCAGTTTTATAAAAGCTATACTGTTAGATCCTAATGCGAGCGCCATGTTGGGAGAACTAGGATGTTAAACTTAATGTAAAACCCTCTTTCTCAGTGAATATGTCTACTCGGGATTACAATATAGAATCTTAATATATTACAACTAGATGTAATAATCTCAATGCATGCGCGTGGAATAATTAGGAGGCATTAAGCAGTTACGTAATTCGACGCAATGGGAATATTCATTATAAATTCTCATTCAATCTACATAAATTCTTCCTGTTGTCCATTCTTAATGTTATGTTGATAGAGAGAAATTATGCCATCATATAGTTTTGTGTCTTATATATCACGTGACCCTTCAATCATTGAAACACATTAGCAGACATAATTTCGGCTGAAACAATTAGATGATGTTATGTAGTCACATAAGTCTGCGTTGTTGAACCTATTTAAATCTTGAAAGATTATTCTTTTTTGGATATTGGGCCAGTCAAAACGAGCCAACAACTACAAAAGATTGACTATACATCTGATCAGGAACTGAACACAGTCGCTAAAATATTAACCATACAATCTGGTGACCTCGTGCAGCGAAATTACTCTTTCTCCTCTTCTTTATCTATTAATAACTAGGCACAGAGCATCCAGATCCTTTGATGTCACACCTATGTTTGCCTCTACTGATTTTAAATGCCTAAATCGCTCTCACATATTGACATTATTGTGAGAGCATTTGTCACTGCTGTCTTTATCTACAAAAGATATGGATATGTGGAACAAGTGGAAGTTGGTGAAAAGAAATATTCTATCGTACATTGTTACTCTTCGCATATAGTAGAGTATATCCTCACTTTCGCCCCATTTTATTTGAAATTAGGCTACAAGCTGTTGCCTCACTGTGCAGTTGCACCCAAATTAGCTGTTTCTGATGCTGTGCTTGATAAATTAACTGGCTTATTGCCTGATCTAAAGATCAGTATCTCCTGCACTATTAAGAGCAGGAAAGTACACATTGATAAGTCTCTACAGGGGGAAGTAGTGGACACCGTGAGCCAGGATTGGTCGTGTCTGCCTGACCTGATACAAACAGAAATAGTGTTGCAGCCCTAAAAATATTAATTATGTTACCATCAGCACATGGAATTCTAGAGGACGGGGTAGCGATTTTTTGAGATTCTGACCTAGTATTTATACAAGAACCCTGGCGTTAGAATGACATTTATGTTGATGGCTTTAGGTTACTGTTTAAACTGGCCACTAAAGCGCCTGTAGGTAGACCTCATTGGCATTCGCTCCTCTTATCAAGCAATAGTAGTTCCTATGGAAGAATACAACCCCATTTTGATTATTGTAACCACGCTAAACTCTTCTGGTGCTTTACTTTTGATCAATGTATATGCCCCTCCATCGGGTAGAAGGACCTCCAGCATAATGAAAGCCATGGAAAGAACTACACAACAGGCCAAGAGTATGGTGGAAAGCCTTATTATATGAGTAGCTTGAGATTTCAATTCCTGCTTTTGCAGACTGGAGGATGATGCACTGGCTCAGGCTTTGGGGCAACAAATGAGCTACTCTTTCCCAGGAACTGATCACCTCTATGATTGCCAAATCTTCTGGCGGTAAGTTCCCATGGCTGTGCCATGTTATGAAACAATTGAGGGCAATTAATACCACACATTTGTTCCCACCCCGCAGTGTGCTCTCCAGAGGCGGGATAACATTGTGGACCACTCATTTCTACGAGCATGTTAGCTCTAATAGTGAAAGTGAGAAGCTCCTGAAACCCAAGAACAGAGGGTTAATGACCATCATGTCCCTGGGTGTTCAGAAACATTTGGTGTGGGCAGCATTCCAGACAGACCGCATGCTTATAACTAGGGCACGGTTTAACTGTGTCCCATTAGAGGCGGTGGTGTCGGCTTGGTCTGGGGGATGCCAATCAGTGTTGCCATCTGTGTCATGGCGCCACATGAGGACATTGCACACTTGGTATTTTTTTGTCCAGCATATGCGAAAGTGAGAGGTTCTGTCCTACGGCCCTTACTGTTTGAAATGGGTTATGTGCAATATCACCCTTCTTTAATATATTTATTGTGGGCTGAATCACCCCGTGTGGGTTGGTCTCTGCTTACATATTAAAAATCAGCACTTTACCTGAGGAAACTTATGTTTAGAAGTATGATATGAAAAGTGAATCTGTATGATTATTAAGGTGCTAGGTTACAAATTGTTTTAGTTTCCTTAGAGATTTTATAGATATAGTACTAATTGTAATATATTTGTATTGTATTTTGTATTCTGTACTATTTTTATGGAATGTAATTTGCATTTCCGAAAATAAACATAATGATGATGATGATGATAATCTAAATGAGACCCTTTGGAATCGCAGCCTTCGAGCAGTAAATTTACTTAAACCAAAGAGCAAAAAGGAAGGTAGTATATGGTTGCATTTTATTGCTACAAATTAATTACATATGTTAAATGGTAGAACCAATGGGGATATTCCAGGCTTGGCTACTTGGAAATTGGAAGCTAAAGAATCGCGACTCAATTATTTCTTTATTTCAAAACATTATTATTCTATTGTAAGACTTTAACAGTATGATGTACTCCTTTAAGTGATCACTCCATTCTAAAGGTATCCTGCAACACAAAGGCAATTGGATTCAATGTCAAAGGATTGCAAGATAGGTGAAACTACAACTAATAATAGCAGATCTGCAATTCTCTGGACACATAGAAATATTGACGCGCTTTAAAAAATTATCAGCATAGCTCTTCTTACTAGTGCATGCCCATCTAATGAGAATAACTTGGAAGAGATATACCACTGGATATATACATTGACTAGCTGATGTTGGCATATTGGTTCTACCAAAATGTGCAAACTAATATCTAATCTTCATTCCAATAACTACGATGCTATTGCATTTAAGAAGAGAATGCTCAGGAACAACATAAAAAGTGTTAATAAAGTGTCTCGATAGATTGGAAGTCCCCTACCCCCCACCCCAACACAATCGGCTTGGTTACGTAAAGCAAAGGAAATATATGAAATGGAAAGTTTGACAGCCCAGTTGATGGAAACACATACGCATATCGATCAACAATGGCTCCCTTTCTTGCAATATTATAAAGAGAAACAGACGTGCTAGGTAGGCACTTATAACTGGGATACACAAGCAGGTACAGAGCGCTCTCTCTCCCACACAATCGACAAGTAGCTTCCTGAACTTTGCCCTCCCTGGTTCGCCTCCACCTGGACTATAAGGGATCCCCTCACCTGGACTTTAGGTCTTCAACTGCTTGCAGTAAAGGGTAAAGGATTCAGGTAATCCACAGTTTCAGTTTCTCCTTAGCGATCCCAAACCCCAGGGGGAAGGGGGGAGGGGCTTTGTTGAGACACTCTTGCTGTGTAATCTCTGTTGCTTTCCGTCTATCTTACATCTTCTGTCCTTTCTTCATCGAACGTCACAATGTAGAATGCTAACATTTTATACTTGTGATCTTAATGTTAGTTTAGCCGACGCCATAATGCTCCTAGCAAGTTATTTGCCTCACTCTTACATGACAAGCTATATAAGTGGACTACTGAAGAGAAAATATTCAATATGTTTCAAGCAAGTTTTAGAAAATAATGCTCTACTGTACAAAACATTGCCATCCTAAAAACTTTTATCAACATGGCTAAGAAAGGGGAAAGAGCACCATTGCATGTTTAATTTGTGGATTACAGTATGACCTCTGACAGTGTAAATAGAAGTAGGTTGTGGTGCAAATTAACCAAATAGGGCATTCTCAGAGAGAGGCTTACAGAAACTAATTTATTTGTTTTATTCAAATACATCAGTCCAATTTCTACTTGATAGCCAAGGTACTCTTTCTGAGTCCATTCCAACGAACGCAGGAGTTAAGCGGGGATGTGCCTTAGTGCTTTTTAATCTCTACATTTCTGATTTGCCTGATACTTTAGCTCAAATTCATGCCTTTGCCCCCAAAATCGCTAACAAACATGTCCAATGGCTTGAATATGCCAATGATGTGGTTCTTCTGGACCACACAGTAGTTGCCATGAAAGTTTGGTTGATGCGTTATGGACCTACTCTAAGGGGTTCCATGTGATAATGTCCCCGCAAAAATGTTGCCATGCAAGAATGGCGCTGTTTTATTGTGGTAACATTATTATATGGAACCTGGGGGGGACACCCCCTTGTAACACCCTTTTTTTTTTTTAAAGAGAGCAGGGGACACAACCTGCAACCCCTGCTCCCATTAGCCCATCTTTTGACCCCTTATATAATGTCGCCTATGCCATTTCCCAGTGACTATATGTATGGCGACATTATATAAGGGGACAATATTACCTGATACCCTCTAAGGTAAATTACTTGCAGATAAATACCATCATTATTATTATTAGTTTTATTAATTGGTTTTTAGAACGCGCCTAATACCGTACCTGAATTAGTTTTTTAAGCACAGATCCGGGTTTCGAACCTCTGTTGCTCTGCGTGGTCTTGCTTCCAAGACCAGCGTGTTGGTCCTGTGCTATCCATCATCAAAAAACAAAGACTATGTTATTTGTTAAGAGTAGCATATACAAGGCGCAGGTCAAACGTGTGCTCGATAACTAGCCCGGAACCAACCCCATTTGCAGGGGCTTCAGTTATCCAAAGAATGGAAGCACCTGTAGCCCCTCTAACCCCAATAGCGTGATGCTTCCAGCCCATTTTCCACTAACCGCACCTGAACATTACTATGGGGACCCCCCGTCTCTTTCAAACATTTATGAACCAATGCCTCTGGCATTTCCTCATGCTGGCAACTCATGCTTTTCCTAATGCTTCTTCTGAATCTGCTTTCAATATTTTCAGGGTCATTATTCTTTCTCTTTGATAATTAGTATTTTACTCAAGCCACAGACCAGGATCCCTTAGAACTCAAGGAAGGTTCAAGAGATCTGCTACGTATGTGGTGTCCTTTAATCAATTGGTCACACACTAAAAACCTTCCGAAGAAAAGGGCATCCTTGTTCTGTCGCGGATTGAGGGACGAAATTAAATATGCCCCATCAGTAGTTCCAGAGAGACAAAATACCTTCCCCCAGCTCCAAACCTGGTACTGCAAGTTGACCAACACCTGGCCGAGCGAAAGCAAGAAAAGAAAAGACTAGTTTACCAGTAGGATAAAGAACAAATGTGAGCCCAACCTTGTGATGCTTCACCCAAACCCAAGCATGTTGTGGGTGTTTGGACCTCCCTTTGCCACAAAACATAAAGAACAACATCCCCAGAACAATTTGTGTCTCTATTGCGGAAAGTCTGGGCTTTATACTTTATTTCTGTATTAGTGTGATATAGTTTAACAAACTTCTCACACATCATACAATATAAAAATAACAATGTCACATATATAAAACAAAAGAAAAATTCATACATTACATTACGTTCTTATAAAACTGACAGAATTGTCAATTTCATACATACATTCTATGTCAAGACCGGATCCGAGCATTATGCTTAAACTTCCTTTAATCTTTTGTTCACGGCAGATTTAAATCTTCATATTTCCTTTCCTTTATTTTTTTTTCTTTCAAAACACAACAAAGCCACACTGGACTACACCTCCCATGAACACCAGGGTCCCAGGTAGTCTCTTAGTCCACTTCTTGTCTCTGGGCCTCACTACTCACATCCTGCCCAGCTCCTTTCCTCTTCTTTTTCTGCTCTTCCTACAGATAAGTACCTCTTTGATTTAGCTCCATTATTAGGAATAGTTTTAAGTGTATTTTCTACTAAAGTATACCACAGTGATAGTTATATACTGTGATCCACACTGTTGTATGTACATGTATTGCAAATCACCTTGCTTTATTTATTTATTGGTCATTTGTAATGCACACTATACAGCAACACGTATTTTGTGGCGCATCAAGACAAGGGGGGGCAGGAATGAGAAGAGGAAGAAGGAGTAAAACAAAAACAAAATAAACGTTCTTAAAAGTGTCTTGAAACGTGCAAGTGCTATAGCATGAGAAGGGGAGAAGGGGATGAGGGGAAGTGAGGAGGGGTAGAGGGTAGAAAACAAAACAAAAACGCTCTAACTAGGTTGTGAGACGATTTAGAACGCACAAGTGCTGAGACCTGGAAAAGGGGATGGAAGGAGGAGGAAGGGTGTGCAGGGGCGAAGAGAGCTAGAGGAAACAATACAAAACAGGTTAAGTGCAAGGACAAATAGTTAAACTGCTTTAAGGAAAAACCAGGCAAGCAGTTAAGACAGGCATGTATGAGTGACTATCGACTGGAAAAGCCAAACCTCAAGGAATGAGGGGATGCATCAGACAGGCAGGCAAGACATTTTAACAGGCAGATATGAGTGGCTACCGACTAGAAAAGCCATGCCTCAAGGAGTGAGGGGCTACATCAGACCTGCAAGAAGACAATACTAGAAAACGACATTGAAGTTGGTGCACAGCTATGAAAAAGCCTCTCCCTAGGTGCAGGGACAGCAACACATTTGCAGGTACAAAAGGTAGGGTGCAGACAGGACGGCAATGCTGGAAAAGAAGGAGAGGAGCTGCGTCGGGAAAGCAGGAAAAGTCTTGTAGTAGAGGGCAGGCCATGAAGGAGGGTACAGGGCTAGATAGTCCATCAGAGTTAGGCAGTATAATCTCACGCGAAGCCCATTGCTGCAGCACAATCCTACATTAGGACGATCTTCCCCACCAGAGTTTTTGCAGGGATCGCCACAGTAGAGGTCGTGCGTCCGGTCGCTTCCACGCTCAAAAAAGGCCTCAGCATCCAAGATCGCACTATTGGGAGTCGTTTCAGCAGGACACCTACTTTCCAGCACAAGGTTGAGGCGACCGGGGACGCAGAAGGCAAGGCTACTACGGACACCAATTAGCCCATGCAGGTGAAAAGGGTGGTCCACTACCCTCTGGTGGGGGGCAGGAAGCTTTTATGCTTAGAACAGTGGTAATAGCTTTCCAGCAATACATGGCTGCTGCAGACGGTGACAGGGTTCAGACTAGAGTTTGCAGCAGAGCCAGTTCAGAGCGCCAGACCCCATCAGTTAGTACAAGCACAAGGGGTTTGCAAGCTCCTAGAGAAGGAGCTGCGTCAGCTAACAAGCAAGGGCACGATAGAACGCAGCACAGTGCAGCAGCAATTTACATAAGCAACATGATGCAAGTGCACAGAAAGGAGAAAGTGACACCCGTCATCAACCTGAAGGAGCTCAATAGTAAGGCTGGTTTATAGATACTTCAAAATGGAGGGAGTTTGAGTTGTCAAAGCAGGTTAGGCTCCGCCCGGGTTTGTTTCTGCCATTAGCCAAAAGAAGGGTGGCTATAGTTTTGGGGAGGGGCCGCCCTCCTGAATATGGTCAATGAAAGGCGGACATTGTTCATTTCCACAAACTGTAAACGGACTATGGTGCTATGATGCACCCGGCCTTGAAACCTAAGGATATCTGGGGGCCATATATTGCACTACTAGCAATTGGAAACAGTGACACTGGAGGATCGGATTGTTAAAACAAATCTACTGCCGAGAACTGCCCAGTCACACGCTCTTCTTGGCTGTAACTGAATGTATACTTTTGTTGAATGGGTGGGGGGCTGCTGTGTGCTGAATTATTTCTTCGTTTTGTATTAAGATTGAGAAACCAATAAAAACTGTTAAAAAAAAAAAAAAAGAAAACGGAAGGAGTTCCTCTCCCGAGAGATATTCTCAGGAAAGGAAACTGGCTAGTGAGATTGGATCTGAAGGACGCACACCTGACCATCCCGCTAGCCAGAGAGTAGCGCAGGTACCTGAGCTTCCAATGGAATGGGCAATTGTGGCAGTTCAAGTGTCTCCCGTTCGGTCTCGCCTCAGTGCCCAGTGCGTTCCCAAAGGTCATAAGACCTGTTGCAGCTACCTAGAGGGAGAGTCTGGTCCAGATGATAGTTTACCTGGACAATACACTCATCTTGGCATACAACAGACAGGCGCTAGTCGGACAACTACAGCGGGCATCTCGGCTCCTTATGTCACTAAGATTCCTGATAAACCAGGAGAGGTCCGAGCTTATCCCCTGACACTGCATGGAGTTCCGAGGTTTTGTCTCAGATACCACAAAGGCGACCGTGGAACTCCCAGCTCTCAAGATGAGAGCGAAAAAGAAGAAATTAAGAGCAGCATTAGCAAGGAGCTCTAGCAAGGATTGTCAGCCTTTTAGCAGCCTCCATTTAAGCAATCTTTTGGGCCCTTTATACTACAGAGCTCTGCAGAGGCTGAAGATCCGGCATCTGTGGAAGGGCATGATACCCCTAGATCAAGAGGGTAGATCTGAGCTAGAATGGTGGCTCCAGAATATGGAGGCCTGGAATGGTCAAGCGATCTTTGGAGCCGTCCCAGAGCTAGTTATAGAATCCGACACAAGCATAGCGGGGTGGGGAGCAAGATGCGGCCAGCTGGAGACAGGCGGCAAGTGGTTGCAAGAGGAACTGTGCCTCCGCATCAATTGCCTGGAGTTATTCGCAGCCTCGTTTGCAGTAAAAGCTTTAGCAAAAGACAGAGCAAAGTATTTTATTCTGTTCAGGGTGGACAGCATCTCTGTGTTACGGTACATCAACCACTTAGGGGGGGAACTAGTCGAGGATGATGGCAGAACTGACGAAAGACTTCTGCCACTTCTGCCTCGACCAGTAGATATCAGTGATGGCTGAATATCTTCCGGAGTGCAGAACGTAGTGGCGGATTGGAACTCCCACTAGTGGCACGACTCCAGCAACTGCATGGTACACAGGGGAATCTTTGTGCAGATAGCGGCCATCTGGAGACCCTTGGACACCGACCTGTTTGCATTCAGGTTGAACAGTCAGACAGGAAAGTTTTTCAGCTGGAGGCTAGACCCAGAGGCTCAAGGCGCAGATGCTTTTCTTCAGTTATGGTGGGGTGCAGTACACTACGCCTTACCCCCTTCATGATATTAGCAAGTACTCTGGCGAAGATCCGCCGAGAGAAGGCGCAGGTCGTCGTGGTAGCCCCGAAATGGAAGTTGCAAGCATGGTTTCTAGCTCTTATGGAACACTTGTCATATTTTCCACGAGTGCTCACTCAGACACGATCTCCTGTCAGACCTGTCAGGGAACTGTCATCCTCTGACGAGGACGGGGCAACTACCTCTGCTGGTGTGCAGGATGCCGGGAGCAGATGGAGTCTAGCAGGCATTTTGGGATCGGCTGCAGAATTTATCGCAGTCCTGGGCCCCATCTACCCTTAGGAGTTATGATGCGGCCTGGGGGAGATGGGGCCTATGGTGTGGCCAGCACAGTATTCATCCCGTTTCTTCCCCTTTAGTACAGATTCTGAATGTCTGGCTTCCCTAGCAAAGGGTGGGGGTGCTTTTAGGACCATAGGAGTGTACCAGTCTGTGATTTTGGCAGGTCACGAGCCAGTGGAAGGGGCCCCCGTAAGGGAACACCCGGCAGTGACTAGACTGCTGCGCGGTATGAAATTGTGTGCGCCCCACATGCCTAAGTATGACCAGCTGTGGGACGTCAATGCAGTTTTGCAGCTTTTTAAGGAATGGCTGCGGAACAAGGATCTATCAGATCAGCAACTGTCAGGGAAACTGGCTATGCTGCTATGTCTTGTATCCTGTCAGAGAGTAGCAGATGTGAAAGCTATCGAGGTGGATACAAAATCTTTCTGTCCACATGGGATATTTTTCTCTATAGCGAGGAGAATGAAGTGTCACTCGACAGTTATCTCATGCCCTAATTTTCCAGAGCAACCTAAATTGTGTGTGGAGGGTTGCATCAAGGAGTATGAAGCTAGGACAAGCAGAGTGAGACTACAGGGCGTTTCTCAGCTGCTAATCATGCGCAGGAAGCCATTCAAGGCAGTAGCAGCGGCAACTATGAGCCAGATGGGTGCGGGAAGTCATGATCCTGGCAAGTGTAGATGTAACACGTTTTGGTGCAAACTCAGGGAGAGGCGCTATGGCGTCCAATGCCTTTTGTGCCGGGGTTAGCCTCAAGATATTTTAAGAGCAGCGGATTGGTTCAGTGATGCCACTTTTAAGACGTTCTATTTTAAGCCAATAGCGATCATGGCAGCGCCCGTAGTGAGTAGCTTTGAACAAGCATAATGCTTGCCTCCTGTCTTGACATAGAATTAGGATTACCCCTGCTATAGCGCAGGGAGTCTTGATTCTATTAGAGACACAGAGGAGAGCATTATCCCGCAAAGGGACACAAGTCCATTGTCGATTATACTGTGATATTGACTGTCAGTTATTTTGTTGTACATTGCATCCTGTTACCCACCCTAATGCGTGTCTTGTTTGGCAGGTGATGACCAGAAGGCAGGCTGAGTACCGGAGAGTGATGGTGTTGAGGGGTCGTTGATGGAGTGCAAACGCACAAGAGCTGTCATTCAGATCAGTTCCTGTTCAAACCTGTTCAAACCGACAAGTGGACGTCTGTCATGAAGAGACCATTTAGGAACAGGTCTCTGTGGTCGAAATGGAGACATCTACATGCTTACACAGCCATAAGCCCTTCCAAGATGGTGCCTCTTTTTCCAGCGTTCTTTGAGGCATCTGCTCCGACATGTGATTACATAGCTGCATTGGATATCAGCTGTTAATGGAATCGGCCCGCAGTGTCTCAACACTAAGATAACTTAGCTCAGGGCTTCCTCCTGTCTCTTCCGTCCCTTAAGTTGCTCTCATTCCATCTTGCGTTTCCCTGTGCTGGCTGCTCACCTCTCTGCCTCCTGTTCGTACTGTTGTTTCTCTGTCCTCCCCGTTGCCGTGCTGTGTGTTTTGCTCTGCGGATTTTTTCTGTATCTGCCTATGTTGTCAAGGTTTGTCTGCTGGTATCACTGGTCCCCTGGTCCTTCACTTCTGGAGTCTTTCCTAAAACCCTGCTGGAGAAACCCTTTTCGTTCTTTGACAAGTTCTTTATACCATCACTGGTTGTTCCGAAAACAGTGCCAGCTCCTACTCAGCCACCGCTTCAAAAATCATCAGGTTTTTTCAACTGTGGAGGTTTTTCCTGAAAGGCGGTTGGCTCTGACTGCTCCATTGATCGGTGCATATTCCATCGGCCAGGGTGGGGTTCGGAGACAGTCGCCCCCTTTATACATCTGTGACATGGACAAATTGTGGCTTGAGCCAGCCATGTATCCAGTGAGACTCGGTCGGATCAAGATACACTGGATGTGTTTCGCTGATGACATTATATGTTATGTTATGTTATTTTGCATTTATATAGCGCCTTATGTACCATTGGTATGATCTCAAGGCACTGGTAGGTTGAACGCCCTCGGGAACCGAAGTTCAAGTCAGTAGAGAGAGAGAGAGAGAGTCATAAGGTGCGTGTGAGCACCGCATATGTGTGCAGCAGGTGTTGCATTCCTGTGATAGCTGCTTCTTAGCGGTAGGTGTGGTGGTTGGAAGATCAAGAGTATGTGTTCGTTCTGGCAGGTTGTTATCCAGACCGATTCTGGCTGCGTTAGGCCTGAGGAGAACGCCTAGGCTGAAGGGTGTGTAACCAGCTGTGTTTAGTTAGGATGATGGGGAGTATGAGGCAAGTGATGGTATGAGAACAGCTATACCGAATGGTGTCATAGTATCGCTGTGTTCTAGTTGAGTGGTGGTGTAAAGAAGAGAGTAAGCGTGGAGATGTGATATGGTGGTTTACCTTAGGTGCTTGAGATCGAGCGCACTCCAACCGTTCCATGCACTCCAAAAACATTCCATGCACTCTAAACCGTTCCATTCACTCTGTTTTATGCACTCCAACCATTCTATGCGCTCCAACCATTCTATGCGCTCCAACCATTCTATGTACTTCGGTTGTTTTATGCACTTCAGATCGTTCCATGCTCTCGAATCATTTGTGTAAGTGTCCACTTCGTGCCCTCTATCTGTTCCGTGCATTCCATCCATTGTATGTTCTCGCTCAGTTCTAAGCACACTATCAGATCGATGAGATCTATGTATTCCTTCTAATCAATGCACTTCGTCCGATCTATACATGTTATCCCTTCATCATCCGGTCTGCTCATTTCCACGTTATCCATTCTCTACGCATCGTCCATCCACCTCCTTGATCCGTTTCATACACCCAGTTTTACCCGTTCCATCCACATACGTCATCCGTTCATCCACATACGTCATCCGTTCATCCACCTACTTCATCCGTTCCACCCACTTCCACCGTTTCATCCACATACTTCTTCCGTTCCACTCACTTCACACGTTCCACCCACTTCACCGGTTCCACCCATTTCATCCTTTCTTTCCACATACTTCATCCGTTGTACTCACTTCACCCGTTTCGTCCACACACTTCTTTCATTTCATCCACTTCGCCCATTCCATCCACTTCACCCGTTCCATTCACATACATCACCCGTTCCATCCACATACTTCACTCGTTCCATCCACATACTTTATCTGTTTCATCCATCCATTTCTCCCGATTCATCCACATATTTCACCCGTCCTTCACATACTTCACCCGTTCTGTCTATCCACATACTTGACCCGTTCCATCCACATACTCTTCATCCGCTCCACACTCTTCATCCGCTATCCGCTCCATCTGCTCCACACTCTTCATCCGCTCCATCCACTCCACACTCTTCATGCGTTCCACACACTTCATCCCTACCACAATCTTCATCAGTACCACAATCTTCATCAGTACCACAATCTTCGTCGTTTCTACACTCTTCGTCGTTTCTACACTCTTTGTTGTTTCTACACTCTTCATCTGCTCCACATACGCCACACATTTCATCCTTTCCATCCGCTCAACACATTTCATCCATTCCATCCGCTCCACACACCTCATCCGTTCCATCCGCTCCACACTCTTCATCCGCTCCACACTCTTCATCCGCTCCATCCACTCCACACTCTTCATCCGCTTCGCACTCTTCATCCGCTTCGCACTCTTCATCCGCCCCACGCTCTTCATCCGCCCCACGCTCTTCATCCGCCCCACGCTCTTCATCCGCCCCACGCTCTTCATCCGCCCCACGCTGTTCATCCGCCCCACGCTCTTCATCCGCTCCACGCTCTTCATCCGCTCCACACTCTTCATCCTTTCCATCCGCTCCACACATTTCATCGGTTCCATGTGCTCCACACATTTCATGCGTTCCATGCGCTCCACATACTTCATCCGTTCCATCTGCTCCACACTTCATCCGTTCCGTCCATTCCACACACTTCATCCGCTCCACACACTTCAGCAGCACACACACTTCATCCGTTCCATCCGCTCCACACTATTCATCCGTTCCACCCATCCAAACTTCATCCGTTCCATCCATTCCACACACTTCATCTGCTCCATACACTACAACAACACACACACTTCATCCCTTCCATCAGCCTTACACTCTTCATCCACCCCACGCTCTTCATCCGCCCCACGCTCTTCATCCGTTCCATCCGCTCCACACACTTCATCTGTTCCGTCCATTCCACACACTTCATCCGCGCCACACACTTCAGCAGCACACACACTTCATCCGTTCCATCCGCCTCACACACTTCATCTGTTCATCCGCTCCACACACTTCATCCGTTCCATTTGCTCCACACTTTTCATCTGTTCCATCCACTCCACACTTTTCGTCCGTCCCATCCGCTCCACACTTTACATCTGTTCCATCGGCTCCACACTTTTCATCCGTTCCATCCGCTCCACACATTTCATCTGTTCCATCGGCTCCACACATTTCATCCGTTCCATCCGCTACAGACACTTCATCCGTTCCATCCGCTACAGACACTTCATCCGTTCCATCCGCTACAGACACTTCGTCCGTTCCATACGCTCCACACATTTCATTAGTTCCATCCGCTCCACACATTTCATCCGTTCCATCCGTTCGACACTCTTTGTCTGTTCCACACTCTCCGTCCGTTCCAAACTCTCCGTCCGTTCCACGCTCTTCGTCCGTTCCATACTCTGTCAGTTCTACATTCTTCGTCCGTTCAACACTCTTCGTCCATTCTACACTCATCATCCGCTCAACAGACTCGACATGTTTCATCCGTTCCACCCGCTCAACACACTTCGTCTGTTGCATCCGCATGACACACTTTGTCCATTCCGACCACCCAAACAATTCGTCCGTTCCTTTTTTTCCCACACACTTCATCCGCTCCACACACTTCATCCGTTTCATCCGTTCTACACTGTCCACACTCCACATCCGTTCCGTCCGCTCCACATACTCCACACTCTCCATCTGTTCTACCCGCTCCATACTCTTCATCTGTTCCACACTCTACGTCCGCTCCACACTCTACATCTGCTCCACACTCTACATCCGCTCCACACTCTACATCCGCTCCACACTCTACATCCGCTCTACTCATTTCATCCGTTGTACCACGTCACCTATCGCACTCACTCCATTCATCCCATGCACTTCATCCGTCCCATGCATTCCATCCGTCCCATGCACTCCATCCGTCCTATGCGCCCCGTCAGTCCCATGCAGTCCGTCAGTCCCATGCGCTCCGTCAGTCCCATGCACTTCATCCAAGTCATGCACCTGATTCATCTATTCCATTTGTTCCGTTCATTCCATGCACTCTGTCATACCATGCCATCTATGTTTTAATTTACATTAGCGGTCATTAGTTTTCGATTTCTCGCTCAGATCATTTCATCCATTTCGTTAATTTCATCCACTCCACTGCTTTCATCGAGTTTATTCCTTTCATCCACTTCACTACTTTCATCTACCTCACTTGTTTTATTCAGTTTATCCGTTTTAATTTACATTAGCGGTCATTAGTTTTCGATTTCTTGCTCGGACCATGATGCTGGATATTTATTTATGATAAAGCTGCTTTGGGCTAAGGTTATTGATTGCTGTTGTCCAGTTTGAGTTAGGAGTCGATTCTAGGGGAAGAGCCATGATTTCAGTAATTTGGGGAAAGCCATGAGGTCCTCGGTGTGTCGGATGTGGGGTGGAAGTGTGTTCCACAGAGTGGGAGCCTGGGCTGAGAATGATGATCCACCTAACCTGATTGAGTTGGTTTTTGGTATGACTAGGAGGCCAGCAGAGCTTGATCTTAGAGTGCGTGGAGGATGTTAGGGTTTTAGTTTGTCTTGAAGATATTGAGGTCCGGTTTTATGCATTGCTCGGTGAGAGATCCATAAGGTCTTGAAGGTCACCCTTCGGGCAACCGGAAGCCAGTGCAGAGTTTTTTTAGTGCTGGGGTGGTATGATCTCTTGGGCCAAGTGCTGGTAGCAGTTTGGCTGTGGCGCTTTGTGCTCTTTATAGTTTAGTCAGTTGGTATGCGTGGATTCCGAGGTAGAGGGGGGTTAGCATAGTCCAGTCTTGACAAAACAATTGATTGGACCACGGAGAGTCTGTTGGGAAAGGAGAGGTAGAGAAAAATGTGCCTAAGAGTTTTAAGGTGGTAGTGGCAGGACTTGGATACGTTGTTGACTTGGAGCGAGAGAGTTAGGTCTGAGTCTAGGGTGCATTCAAGGTTTTTTACTGAATTTGAGAGGGTCGGGCGTTGGCCATGGCAGATGGCCAGGGAAGCGGGTGCGGAAGAAGTTTGGTGTTCCCACATATCTTGATTTCAGTTTTTGACGGGTTTAGCAAGAGGTGGTTTGTGGTCATCCAGTGATCTATGTCGAGGAGGCAGGAAGCAGGTTCGGGTTGGCAGTTGGGTTTTGAATTCAGGAGTTTTAGGATTAGGAGTTTTAGGATTAGTTGTGTGTCATCGGCGTAGTTGTAGCAGAGGATATGGTGCGATCGGATTATTCGTGGGAGGCTGGACATATAGAGGTTAAACAGGAGGGCCGATAGGCATGCTCCTTGTGGAACTCCTGTGTTGACTGGTCGGGCGAGGGAAGCATAGGTGGAGAGTAGGGTTATTTGGTCCCTATTGTCGAGGAAGGATGCTATCCATTTGAGAGCGTTTCCTCAGATTCCTAGGGAGTGGAGGCGGTCAAGGAGGATTGAGTGGTTGATAGTGTCGAAGGCGGCTGATAGGTCAAGTAGGATTAGCGTGGCGCATCCCGCAGAATCAGCAGTGTTGGTTTCGGTTCTGTGTCGGGCTCTGAAACCAGATTGGGCGGGGTCTAGGAGATTGTTGGCTTCGACAAAGGCATTTCGTTGGGAGCAAGCGGTTCGGTCAATGAGTTTGGCAAGGAACCTGGTGAGATGGGGGTGTTAGTTTTTAGGCTCGAGAGGGTCGAGGGAGGTTTTTTTTTTATAAGAGGCTTGACATGAACGGTTTTGAAAGCATTGAGAAACATTCCCGAGTAGAGGGAGTCGTTTATGATGGTTCTTGCATGTTCTCCTGCTCAGGTAGATGCAAATATTTCTTTGAGGGTCGTGGCTGGGCAGGGGTCCAGCGGGGAGCCGGATGGTTTGCGGGCAGAGAGAAGTTTGAGAAATTGGTAAGTTGAAATTGGGATGAAGGAGTCGAAAGTCGGTTGGGTAGCGGTTGCAGGCGGTGGGATGGCAGGTGGGTTGGGTGGATTGCATGGTGGGTGTAAGAGAGCTAGCTTGTTGGGTAGAGAGTTTGTTCTTTCGAGAGCTGTGGTATAAAAGTGTAGAGAGTGTGAATCGCACAGAGATTGAGAGGGGGTGGGAAGGGTGGTGGTACATGATGGTTTGGTGAATTCGGCAATGATTTTGTGGAGTTCTTTGCTGGGGTTTTTACAGTTTAGTGTTCAGGAGTTGTAGTGGGCTTTTTTGGCTTTCCGGATTTCGGCCTTCTAGTGGCGATGGTGCCGGGCTAAGGTGGATCTGTTAATGGCTGTTTTGTCTTTGCACCATGTGCGTTCCAGGGATTTGTATAGTCGTTTAGTGATCTTCAGTTCTGGTATGAACCATCTAGGAAAACGGCCATGGCGAGCTGACGGGTTGCAAGAGGGGGTGAGTGGGATTAGTGAGGTGTTTAGCCATGAGTCAAAGGCGTTAGACGTTAGGTGTTCGTGAGGTAGGCTCGTAGGGGGAGGAGACTGAAGGAGAGCATCGGCTAGGTCGGGAATGATTTTTAGTTTCTTCCAGCATTTGCGTAGATTGGGAGGTTCTGGTTCAGGTAAGGGGAGCGGGTTGGGTGAGTGAATGGCAAAAGAAACAATGAAGTGATCGGACCAGATGATATGGGTGGGGGGGTTTAGGTGTATCAGGTTGTGGGAGCTGAAGATTGCATCAAGTGTGTGTCCTTTATAGTGAGTCGGTCCGTTTATGTGGGTATGGAGGTTAATCGCATCTAGGCCGTCAACCAGAGAGTGGGTCATAGGATGGTGGGGATGTCAAGCCAAATGTTGAAATCTCCTAGAAGGGTGTGGGTGGGATGGTTTAGTTGGAGGGTGGCAATAGAGTCGCAGAGGTTGTTTGAGAATTGTCTATCATATCCAGGGGGTCTGTAGATGATTAGGAAGCTGTGGGAGAACGAAGGGGGGATGGATAGTTTTACGAGGAGTGATTAGCAGGAAGGAATGGATGGCTGGTTGTCGATGATTGATGCATGGAAGTGAGACTTGAAGGTGATTGCTATTCCTCCTCCTCTAGATGGGTGGTTCAGCGGGATGAGGGAGTAGTTTGGGGGGAAGGCTTTGTTGGCTATAGGGGCGAAGTCGTCAGAGAACCAGGTTTCCATGATAAAGACTAGGTCGGGTTTGTCAGAGGCGAGGAAGTCATAGATGCTGAGTCTGTTTTTTGCTACAGATCGGGCATTGAAAAGAATGCAATTTACTTCAGGTGCAGGAGGGTGAGAGAGTTGCAGAGGAGGGGGGGTCGGAGGGGATATGGTGGAAAATGGGGAGGGAGAGGGTGGAGTTGTTTGGTGGTCGATGGGAAGAGTGGGCGGGCGGTTGAGGTGGTGATTTTGGTGGGGTCAGACTGGTGTGAGGGGTTGATTGGATTTGGGTCGGAGGATTTGAAGGTGGGTTAGGAGTTTCAGTTGTGGGAGAGGGGTTTCAGGTAGGGTGAGGCAGGGGGGTAGGGTGCTGATGATTGAGATTGGGAGGAAGAGGAGGAGGGGCGAGACAGGAGTGGCGATGAGTACTGGGATATTGTTGGATAGGACACCCCATGGTCTCCAAAATAAGCTAAACTAATTTTATGAATATGCAACCGAACACAATCTGAAGGCCAATTCTGTCAAATCCAAAATCATCATCTT
Source organism: Ambystoma mexicanum (assembly GCF_040938575.1). NCBI lineage: Eukaryota > Metazoa > Chordata > Amphibia > Caudata > Ambystomatidae > Ambystoma > Ambystoma mexicanum. Next base: position 392,195,309 of record NC_090938.1, read on the forward strand.
TAGTAACAAAAAATGTATCAAATCGTATTACTGGCATATTGCAGGTGCAATAATCGAGTGTACGAATGCCTTATGTTATCTTGGCTACACATTATCTGTCACCAATGATGCTGCGGATGGTGAGGGCGGACCCAGCAGGTTTTATTCCAGGGCGCTCTACATCGCATGGACTCCGGCGGATGTTCGGGTTGATCGCAGCAGTACCTCCTGAGGAGCAGCCCTGCTAGATGCCACTAAAGCGTTCGATTCGGTTGAGTGGCCATTTTTGTTCAACGTAATGCAGCAAATGGGGATGGGAGAACATTACATTGCCATGGTCAAACTGCTATGTACACAACCGATAGCCTGGGTGAGGGTGAATGGTCAGCCGACACCGATTATGGCACTGGAAAGAGGAACACGACAGGGGTGTCCCCTCTCGCCGCTGCTCTTCTCGCTGGCGATCGAACCATTCGCCGAAAGAATAAGAGAACTACACTTGTACAGCAGGCTTAGATTGCACACCCATAGGGTGGTAATATCACTATACGCGGACGATATGGTGCTGTTTATTAAGGACCCCCGGGTCAACTTAGACCCCATTATGAGGGATGTCCAATGTTTCGGGGAAATTTCCAGACTAAAAGTGAATGCCTCTAAATCAGTACTCTTTCCACTGACAGAGAAGGTCGAACAATAGCAAGACAGGTGGGGATTCCAATGGCACATGACTCAGACCCACAACCTGGGAATCAATATAGCTAGGGACAAAACTGTGGTGTATCATAGCAACTATCTGAGAGCACTGGATCAAGCTCGTGAGGCCATGTTGAGATGGAAAAACCTTCCCCTTAACCTGTATGGCCGGATATTTGTCGTCAAAATGTCGCTACTACCCAGGTTCCTCTATGCCTTTTTGAATACCTTGATAGGAGTCCCGAGCGAATACTTCCGCAGTCTAAAATCAGCAGTCTCACAATTTCTATGGGTGGGTAACCCGGCCAGGGTATCTTGGGATAAATTAACTGCACCCATACGCGAGGGGGGACTAGCACTACCCGAATTTGAGGTCTATTACAACGTAGCAAAGGTGGGATTTCTTGGATACAGCACCGGGCAGAACACAAAACACGCGTAACTTAGTAGAGCTGACCTGCAGAGCCTGGACCCGAATAGAGGATAAGAAAAGGGGAGAGGTCCTTTACTCACCCGACTCCCAGTAATGCATGTACCGGGGATCCCCATTAAGGGTGAGACGGGGTTTGTGGCCATGGTGAAAAGGTTGAGAGCGATACACTTCGGAGAACTCTTCCCCGAGGGGAAGTTTATATCACTGGAAGGGCTGAAAGAGAAAGGGACATTGTCAACCCTGGAAATATTCTTATATTATAGATTGAAGGTGGGTCTGAGCCAATTATCAAGTTGGAACCGATGGAAATTTCGCCCTAAAGGTCCTCAGGAAATTTCCAAAAAAGTGACAACTACCAGAGTGAGGAGAAGGGGAACGTTTGATTGATGTGCTACCTATGGTATTATATTGGAGGCATGGGATAAGGCACTCCAACTTGGAATCTGTGAAGAGGAGGAGAAGAGGATTTTATGATACCCTATGGGGAACCCTGGAGCAAGTGGTGATCCACGGCAAAAGGTAGATGTTCGAAGGTACTCTAGGTACTATGGGTCACACCAGGGTGAGGGGAGGGGGATAGAGGGAGTTATGGGTCAAAAGTTACAAATGTAGGGGGGTTAGGGTGCTAGGTTTGGGTGGAGGGAGGGGGAAGAACCACACGAGGTGGAGGACGCAGAAACTAGCAGCGTTGCTTACGTCTTTGGCAAGTACAACAGCACATTCTTTAAAACCTAACATATTCAAGTGTATATCACTTAATATCCAGGGGTTAAATACCCCTGTGAAACATAAGAAATTAGAGGGGTTTTTGGCACGACAACGCCCGGATGTACTGAAATTGCAAGAAACCCACATAAGACAGCAAGACAAGCATAGACTCCATATACGACAATATCCCATAATCATCCAAGCCAACGCACATAGGAAGATGGCTGGTGTTTTAATAGCAATTAGAAGGGGGTTACAATTTAAAATAATGAATACCAAGGCAGATAAGGAGGGTCGCTATTTAGTTATTGTGGCTGAAATAGAATCAACAAAGATCACCCTGGCCTCAATTTATGCCCCAGACACTGGCCAAGATCGGTTCTTGAGAAAGACCTTGGTGGCGGTGGAAATATTTATGTTGGGGGAACGGGTAATACTTGGGGAATTTAATATAGCATGGGACCAACACCGGGACAGGAGTGTGAGGACCCAATATGGTCATTCCCCTCCCTCGCATGAGTTACGCTTCTAAGTTGAACAATTAGCAATTTCTGATGTATGGGTAACTTTGAAAGGGACAAAGAGCTATCCATTCCAAATAAGACACCAGGTATATGGTTCTAGGTTTGCCCTACAGAGCTTTTTTGAGACTCAGCAGTAAGGGAAAAACTATGGGGAAAGATTGAGGATTTTTTTAAATTAAATGATATGGGTGAAATAGCGATGAATAAATTATAGGACACTTTTAAGGCCACTTTTCACAGGGAACTTATCTCAGAGGGGGCTCACAGACATAGGCAAAGGGGCGCCTTAGAATGCGAATTGGAGGCTGAATTGAAGCATACAATAAAAGAAAATGGAAACAGATTGAGGGCTAACCACCAAAAAGGCATATAGAAACATAAGGGGGAGGCTTCAGCTTCTACAAACCACAAAAGCGGAAAGAGGCCTATTGTATGCGAAACAAAAATATTATATAAAAGCGAATACAGCTGACCGCTTGCTTGCCAGGCACCTAAGGCAAAATAAAGCATCACATACTATTTTAGGCATAAAGGATGCTCATGGGGAATTGGTTACAACAACCCCGCAGATTCTTACTCAATTTGAAGAATTTTACTCCACTCTATATCAATCATATACGCCATACGCTATAGCCCATAAGACATATCTACACTCAGTTGAGCTCCCAACTATTACACCTCAGGTTCCAGAACAGCTTGAACAAGATATAACAATAGAAGAAATCTCACTGGTAATCCGCAGCCTACCTCTCAATAAGGCTCTGGGTCCCAATGGATATTCCGCCCCTTTTTTAAAAACGTATCAATCAATATTGGTCCCAAAATTGTTAAAGCTCTATAAATCATTTAAAGATACCGGACACATAGCTCCCACAATGGAGGAAGCTAAAGTGATTCTTTTTCCAAAACCTAATAAAGACGCCACAGTCTGTGGTTCATATAGACTTATTGCCCTGATTAACCTGGATGCAAAAATGTATACAAAAATCCTTTCTAAAAGACTAGTGGATATTCTACTGTCCCTAATCCACCCTGACCTATCTTGGTTTATTATCAGAAGGGCATGTCATTTGATTGATAAAACTACTAAGAAGAAGCAACTAGCCCTTTTTCTGTCACTAGACGCAGAGAAAGCGCTTGACAGGGTTGAATGGTCATTCCTGTTTCAAACTTTAGAGGCAATGGGGTTTGGTCCTCGTTTCATGGATATGATTCAAGTGAATTATAAAGTCCCCAAGATAAGGTTATTAATTAATGGTCAGGTATCTACATCTATCACACTATATCGAGGAACTATAAAGTGATGGCCACTTTCTCCTTTGTTCTATGTCATACATTTGGAACCCTTTTTAGCTAAGATTAGGCAAACTGACCATATATATGGGATACCATTTGGGGGAGAAAGCCATAAAATAATGGGATACGCGTATAAAATGCTGAGCACAGTCACAGATCCGATAGAGTCCCTGATGGCGGTTGGGAGAGAACTTCAGGAATTCGGCAAAGTAGCAGGCATAAAAAATTAACTTTACTAAGCCAGAAATATTGAATTTGTCCCTTACATCACCCCAAGTAGCTCAGGTGTCGACAAACACCAAATTTGCCTGGGCAAGGGGCAAAATTGAAAGAATGGAATTGCACTTAAATTCAGGATTTGTTTCAGGGCAAGGATTTCAAATTGTTCGAACAATGCAAAAAGGAGTTGGGGCTGGGGGAAACAGATAAAGTTCCAATATTTTCAGATTCAACATTTAAAAAAAAAAACATTTTATTGATTTTTGAAAACAACACTTAATCAATACAATTTAAACATACAAACTTACAAACATTCTCATTGCACAGCGCAAACGTAACGGTATTGTCTGGGTACTCCTGCATATTGCTTTTAAACCATGGTCTTGTGTGAGAGCTGTAATTCAAGTCTATTGCAGCTGTTCACTAGGCCTTTAGTCCACCCATTTTTGCCCAATCTTACGTGCTTTTCCAGGACAGCCTCTGGTGGTATATACTCTTGTTTCCATTATTATACATGCGTCCACATCTGTTACCCATTGTTCATATTGTGGGGAGGAGCTTGAGTCCCATAGTTGTGCCACATTTCTTTTTGCTAGGCCTGTGGCTGTTGAAAATAGAAGCTTTCCGAATCGGGACATCGCAATGTCTTCTTCTATCCCTAGTAGTAGCAGTTTGGGGTCCATTGGTATTTCTTGACCAGTGACTGTTGAGAGTCTGTTACAGCATCTCTGCCAGAAGGTTTGGATTTGTGGCCATTCCCATAGGATGTGGAAGAAGGTTCCTCTCTCTCGCCTACATCTAAGGCAGTTGGGGTTTGTTGCTCTCCCCCATCGATGTAGATCCTCTCTCGGATAATATATCCTGTGTAATATTTTGAGCTGGATCAGTCTAATTCTGGCGGATATGGCTGTTTCTCTGGGGTACATAAGAGCTGTGACCCAGTCTTCTGGTTGTATTAGTCTAATATCCTTTTCCCATTTAGCTTTTAAATCGTTAAGCTCTGGTGTTGCAAATGAGGAGATTGCATTATACATTGTGGAGGTTACCTTATTATTTATTCGCTTATTCGCACAAGTACGATGTTTCTCTCTATTGGCGTGCATTCGGACATATCGGCCAGGTCTGCTACGTATGTTCTGAGCGTGTGTAGCAATTGCCTGTAGTGGAAGTGTTCTGTCAGGGGTAGGTTAAATCTATCTCTTAGGGACTGGAAGGGCAGCACCACCCCATCTTGTATTATGTCCCCGATCGTGGAAATCCCAACTGCTTCCCAGGTTGCCCACCTCGGGAGCTGGTTAAGTTCAGGGAGATGCCTATTCCTCCACAGAGGCTGCACCGGTGTGACCTTCCCTTCCCAGCCTAAATGTTTATGTGCATTTTTCCATATCTGTGTTCTATGAGCTTTCATTGTGTTTGGGGTTGGCCGTGATATATGTTGGTATAGGCTCTCTAGTGGGGAGGATCTCTGTCTTGTTTGCGTATCCGCTTGAATGTGTGGTAGTTCCAGGTTGTTGTGCAGGATGTCGTTTACTATTGCCATCTGGGAAGCTCAGTAATATGTCTGGAGATGAGGGAGTCCGATCCCTCCCTCCCATGTGGAGCGTTGCAGCATGCTCAGGGCTATTCGAGGGGGACCACCTCCCCATAGCAGTTTCCTAAGAATTGCATCAATTTTGCGGAACTCTGTTTTATGTATAAGTAGCGGTGCGTTCTGCAGGATATATAGGAATCACGGGAGGGCTAGCATCTTAAACAAGGCCGCTCTGCCCAGTATGGTCAAAGGGAGGGTCATCCAATGCCTCACATCATTGGTGAATCTGTCAATGACTTGGTATAGATTCTTAAGTACATAGTTTGTAAGGGCGGTTGTGATCTGCACACCGAGATATCTAAATTGTGCGGTTTCTACTTGAAATGGACAGTTATCTGGAATTTCATTATTTGATCCCTTGATTGGAAATAGTATGAATTTGTTATAGTTAACCTTCAATCCACTAAGCGTTCCGTATCTATTTAGTATATGTGCGACAATGGGCATGATTCTGTCGGGTCACTCATATAAATGAGAAAATCGTCGGCATATAGGGATACACTGTCCTCCCAGCATTGGGCCCAGTGGAATCCCTTCCATAAGTGTGTGTCTCTCAGCATTATCACCAGGGGTTCAATCGCCAATGCGAATAACATTGCGGATAAGGGGCATCCCTGCCTTGTTCCTTTTCCTAGATTGATACTGCGTGAGGACCACCCATTCACCCTGATCACAGCTGTCAGAGCGTTATATAGGAGTTTGACCCAGCCCATGAATTGATTCCCGAATCCCATTCTATTCATTATGGTCCACAGGGCATCCCAATGGATGGAATCAAAGTCAATAGTGAGAAGTGCGAGTGCTTCCTGTAGTGCTGGTGCTCTTTCAATGGCGGCGTGTAACCTATGAATGTTCATCCGTGTGGATCTCTGTGGCATGAAGCCGCATTGGTCTGGGTGAATGAGGGACGTTATTGCTTTCTGTAGTCTATTTGCGAGTATCTTCGTCAGGATTTTGGCCTCTGTGTTTATATTTTCAGATTCAACATTGGTGGATGGCTCCCCCAAACAAAGCTGCAGCCCTTAGAATGCCAGCAGCATTTGAGACTTTTTTTGTTTGTTGAAAATTCGATTTTTATTAAAGTTTTGTGATTATAACAAACAATCCGATGATACAACCAGCAGGATGAGTGAATATGTACAATCACAATTTTTATCACCCTTCCCCACGCCATCCCCCCTCCCTTTCCCACTCCATGGTTCAGTAAATAGTAATAACAGCATAGTCCACCACATTATCTCGCAAAGACACATCGCAGGTATAAGGTAGGGGTCGCTCAAGAAGCAAGGGCCATGATCTAGCATCAACATCTCCCGCATCAGCCTATCCCTTCATATTAGGGGGGATTACCCAGACAGCAATGTTCGAGTCCAAAGAGTCCGCCCAAAATGTTTCTTGCGTCTTATACTGTTCTCCCATATTTATCAAAGAAGGGAAGCCATATGCCCTCAATATTGGACCTAGATTCGTCAATCAGATGGGTTAAAAATTCCATGTCATAGATTGCTCGTATTTTAGAGACCCTCTCTCCCTCCCCCGGGGGTTGGGATGATTTCCATTTTTGGGCCCAACAGCACCTAGCCGCAACAAGCATCACGTGTAGCATGTGGTCGTGTTTCACCTTTGGACCCCCCTCCACCTCAATGCCGAACAACATTAGCCATCTACCTCCTTAATCCAGGACAGGACCTTGTTCCAGTAGGTTTGTACCACATGACACTTCCACCACATGTGTATATAGTCCCCTTTTTCAGTATGACATTTCCAGCAGCGTGGGTCGTAGCCCCTTCTCATCCTGGCTATCCTCTGCAGGGGGTAGTGCCACCTGTGGATCGGTTTGAGGGCCTGATGGCGGTATTGGGGCGCAGCTGTGGAGTGATTGGCCTGTCTACATATCTTGGTCCATCTCCTTTCGGTTATGGGTGTGCCTAGGTCTTTTTCCCATTGTACTTGGGAGGATGGGGGGTCCCGTGGGGTGGATAACAGCAAAAAGCTGTAGAGCCGTGATATCACCCCTTTGGTCCCCTTGTGTGTGATAAGAAATTTCTCAAAGTCTGTTAAGTCTTGCCTAAGAGTATCCCCCCATCTGCTCTCAGTAAGGCCCCCCTTGAGTTGCAAGTATCTAAAAGGGGAAAGATTGGGGAGGCCCAAGGCGTCCTTCAAATTTCCCAGTGACATAAACTCCCCTTCTGTCCAGAGTTGTCCGGCTCTACAGAGGACAGCCTCGTACCATTGTTGGAAGGCCAGTGGTTCGTTGATCCCTTCGCAGAGTGGAGGAGCCCAAATGCAGCTCAGGGGCGAGGGCCATGTCGTGAGCCACCTGAGGTAGCCCCCCTCCCTCCATATAGACCATAACACTCACAGTACTGGATGGTTCAAAACTCTTCTCGGGATACTTGCCCTAGGAACCCAGAACCACTCGTCTAGTGTGACCGGGGAGAAAAGCAAGTTGTCCAGGCCCACCCACTGCTTCTTCAGGCCCATCACCAAGTGGTCCACCAGGATTCACAACTGTGATGCCTCATAGCATGTGTCTAAGTCTGGAAGGTTAACTCCACCCTCATCCTTGGGCCTTATCAAGGTGTCATAGGCAATTCTATGGGATTTTCCCGCCCAGAGGTAGCGGAGAAGAGCCCGCTTGATCTCCAGGAGGAAGAGCATTGGTATCTGGGTTGGATGCATTTGAAACAAATATAGGAATTTAGGGAGGATCACCATCTTTATGGAATTAAGGCGTGCCATCCATGAGAGGCCGGATTTTGTCCAACACTCAAGGTCTCGTTTGATCGCTGATCAGAGCGGGGGTAGTTTGCTTTAAAGAGGTCTGCCAGGTCTGATGGTATCTGGATCCCCAGGTGACAGAATCCCTCGGGTTGTTTTCAGAATGGGAGGTCCTCAGTATATCGCTTCTCTATGTCTTTAAGTTGGCCTGTTGGAAATGCGACTGATTTGTCTAGGTTTACTTTATATCCTGAAAGGGCCCCGTATTGCTCTAGGCAATGTAGTACCTCAGGAACTGATTGGGACGCGTTAGAGAGATATAATAAGACATCATCGGCGAAGAGGGTTATTTTATGGTCGGCATCCCCCATTTTAATGCACTGGATCCTGTCGTTTCCTCTGATAGCTATGGCCCAGGGTTCCATTATTAAAGCGTATTTGAGGGAGGATAGTGGGCAGCCCTGTCTTGTACCCCTTCCCAATGGAAGAGCGTCAGATTCGCTCCCGTTAACTACCACTTTTGCTGAGGGGTGAGAGTAGAGAGCCGACATCCAGCCACGCCATTTAGGTCCCATTCCCAGGGATGATAGAACCCCCTTCATGAAGGCCCAGCTTACCCTGTCGAACACCTTTTCCGCGTCTAGGGACAGGAGAAGAGCACCCTCCTGTCTAACTCCTTTTGAGCTCAATATATGCAGGGTTTTGCGCATAATATCGGCCCCCTGTCTGTTCAACACAAAACCAACCTGGTCGGGGTGGATCAATCTGGGAAGGCATTTGTCTAGGCGTGTCACCAAGATCCTGGCAAAGATCTTCGCGTCCGTGTTCAGGAGCGAGATAGGTCTATACAAACCGCACTCCACCGGATCTTTACTGGGCTTTGGAATAACCGTGATCATGGCCTGCAGGAATGTCGGTGGGATGGTTTCCGGGGTTCTAATTTGATTAAAGAGTTTGGCCAGCGGTTCTATCAGCACCGATTGGTATTGTTTGTAAAAATTGGCTGTGTAACCGTCCCCTCCAGGGGTCTTGCCTACTTTCAGTTTTTTAATGGCCCCCTCCACCTCTTCCTCAGTTATTTCCCTTTCCAGAGCTTCTGTCATGATCACTGTTTCCAAGGAGCCAGGACCAGCCCAACGTCCTTGGAAGCAGGCCCCTAACCCTAATCCTAGGCACCAGCCGGTCCTTACTGGGACCTTTTGGACCCTGTCCTGGCGCGGGTGGCACCAGGCTTATCAAAACGATCGGTCCCGGCACTGGAAGCGCCGGGCTCATAATTGGTGTGAAGGTGCTTGGGTGGACTTACCTGCGGCAGACCATGCTGCTTACTTACCAGCCACTTAGAAGCCCTCTGTGAACAGGAACTACTTTCTTACCTGGGTGGGGCAGCTCCACTCCCTGGATACAGCACTGGAACTCTTCTGGAAACTGGAACTCTTTTCTTACCTAGGCGGGGCCGTGGAAGAAGACGCCTCATCACTCCAAGGCTATTTAAACCACACCCGATAGATGAAACGTGCTTCGCGTTATTCTGCATCTGCAGCAGAACGCTCACCGAGTCTGTTCCAGCCTTTCCTCTTTCGATCCTGAACCTGCAAAAATTATACTTACCATTCCTGTATCCAGTCAACATCAGCACCTGCAAAAGACAAGAAACAACAGGTTAGCAAGACAAACTTTACACACAGTGCTTTCTCACCTGATCCATCAGCAGCGGCCGTGTCTTCACGCTGCACCTTCGCCTGCAAAGACAAAAGCATTGTTATACTTACCGGCACGCCGTGAATTCCGGATTTCTTCATTCTGCATCGCCGCCTGTGAAGACAAAGTTTAGTTAAAACTTACTAGCATTCCGCTGACTCCGGCGCTGCAAACCAACATCTGAAAGACAAAAGAAAAAGACATTAAGCAGGTATTTATTCACGCCCATCGCGCTCGTCGCAATAAAACGCCTGCGAATACTCCGGCGTCTCTTTAACACGAACTAAGCTGCAAGGAAAGAGACAGTTAGAGCGCTTGCCATACTTACGAATTTCCAGGCGCTTCACTCCATCTTCCATCTCAAGAGTCCTGCAATACATAAGGGAAAAGCATTATACAGAGTCTTCTATATTAACGTGCCACGCATTTAAAGACTATAAAGACAAAAGGTGTCCAGAAACTCACCGCTCGTGCAGATAACGACGGTAACCATCCTCTGAATTCAAGAGGCCAATGTTTCACCAGTGAAGGAACTGGCAACGGCACCCTGCACCAGACGCAGATGGAGAGCCCAGCATTCACCTATCTAAGGTGAGCACGTTGACCTGGGGGGCTCTACAGAAAAGCTGGGAAGAGAGAGAGAGAGAGAGAGAGAGAGAGAGAGGGACATTCAACAACCCAGGCCATTAACCCCCATATTCTTTCACCTGCAGAAACCTCACTCTTCGAGTTCGACACACAGTGCAAAGAGGTTCGACCCCAGAAGCCAATCGAGTCCTGCACATCACTTTTCGAGTCACAGACACCCTCCTGCCAAGACCCGCGCCTCCGTGGGAATCAGGTGAGCGTTACAGCTTCCCTCTCCGAATCCGTAAGCTTAGGTAGGGGGTGGTCCTCAAGATATCTCTGAATATCATCTAGTGATTCATCCTCTTGTGTGGCATAAAGCTCCTTGTAGAAGCTTGCAAAGGATTCGGCTATGTGCTTGGTTGTTGTCTGGATGTTACCCACCCCCATCTCTGACCCTCTCTATCTGCCTACCAGCTCTACTTCCTTTCAACCTATGGGCCAAGAGTGTTCCCACCTTATCTCCCCTTTCATAATATTGCTGTTTTGTGTATCTCATTTTCTTAACCACCTCACCAATTAGGATTGTGTGCAGGGCCTGACGTTTGTCTCTCATTTCGCCCAGGAGTTTTTCATGGTCTACGTTGCCATCAGTGAGATGTGCCCTCATAGCCCGTAGTTCCTCACGAAGTTTAGATTCTATTAGAGCTCTCTCCCTTTTTTTGCTTGAACCTTCTGCAATAAGGAAACCCCTGAACGTGGCCTTTGCCGCCTCCCACACTCTGGCCATTGGGACCTCACCTGTGTCATTTGTTACAAAAAAGGCTTCCATTTCTTTCCGTAGGAATTCCCTAAACACCTGGTCCCTCATGAGGGTGTCATTACAGCGCCACCTGTATGACTTTGGGGTATCTTGCAGTCGCCATTCCATGACTAGAAGTTCATGGTCCGACCAGGTCACCGATTCAACCATAGGGCTACCAACCTCCCCCCCCCCCTTCCTCCGATATCAATAGTAGGTCAATTCTGGTATATGTTTGATGAGGAGGAGAAAAGAATGTGTAACCCCCTGGAGTTTGCCAGCATTTTCGCCATACCTCTACCCAGTAGTATTCTCGTAGTAGGTCCCTCATAGCTAGGTTATCCCTTGTGGGGGCTTTCGGCCCCACCCCTCTGTCGGACCACCAATCCAGTCGGGGGTCAGCAATGAGATTGAAATCTCCACCAAGAATCTTAGCGCCTTCCGCCCATTCATCCATGACTTTGAGGACTTTACGAATAAACTTAGTTTGGCCAACGTTGGGCGCATAGAAAGTAGCCAATGTGACACGTGTACCCTGGGATAGGCCCTTGATCCCCAGAAACCTACCCCCAAAGCCCCTCTTCGTTTCATCATCGGTAAGGTGCAGTGATTTGCCCAGGAGGATACCTACTCCCTCCTTCTTTGAGGATTTATGCGAGGCCCAGAAATTACTACCTATCTCTTTTCCCTTTATTGTTGACTCTGCCCCCCTCCTGTAGTGAGTTTCCTGCAGGAAAAGGACTAACAATTTTTGTTTACGAAACATATTACTTGTGAGGGATCGCTTGTTTTGTAAGTTTAGGCCCTTAACGTTGAGCGTACCAATCCGACCCTCAACCATGGTCGCTGTTGCCCCTGGCCCGTAAGATTTCAGTGAGTTCCCTCTGAATCATTTGCATGTTTGAGCACCAGTTCCATGGTGTGGTGTCCCCGTTTCCTTTGTCCCTCCCCCCTCACCCCCTTGATCCCTGTTTCCCTTACCCGTTTTATAAGGTGTTCGTCTCCATCTCCAGACATACATCGGGGTTAGTAAAAGAACCACCAGGGCCGCTACCGGGCCCCGGGATATTAACTAATATGGAACACATCCTCCATCTTTTTTGTTAGAAAACTTTTCTGAAACTCAGTTGGGATTCAAAACTCCATGTGGTGTCCCCAATTCAGCCCTCCCCTCCCTACGTCAACAAACTGGGTTGTGCCCCATGAATTACAAGATCCGCCATGCATTAACTTTCAATATGAGGCGGGGAGGGATTCCCCCGTATCTGTGGCCAAACACAGGTAACCTCCAGCAAAACCAACACCCCTCAAACCCTCAATAAGATGGGCCTCGAACTTTCTTCCGTGTCAACTAAACTTAAACCTCACCAACAGTGGCAACACCAAAGGGGCACATTCAATTACCCCCAACGCGGGGGGTGGGGGCCCCGAGGGCCATGCAGGCCATTGTATTGTGGAAAACAACATCAACTTTCTTTTGTTTTCCCCATCCTCCCTTTGCTATCATGCGGGTCTGCCACGACCTGTGGGGGGGCGTCGGACTTTCTGAAATTTCCGAGTGCCTTTCACTTTATGCTTTCCTTGGCTCAGATCAGGGCCTCTCGGGCCCCGGCCTGGGTCTCTGTCAGTCCCGTTCCACTCCCCTGATGTTCCTGGGGGAGTCCCCAACCAGTTCATCGATGGCTCTTTGAATGTCTTCTTCCGTGACGAGCTGGTGGTTCTCACCTTGCCATTCAAACGCTAAGTAAAATGGGTATCCCCAGCGGTATCAAACTCCCTTTTCCTGTAACCATCTAGTGATTGCCCCACATTTTTTCCTCATTTGCAACGTGAGAGTGGACAGGTCCTGGTAGATTGTTACCCTGGAGTTCTCATATTGTATGTTTCTTAAAGTCCTCGCCCTCTCCAGTATCTTTGCTTTGTCTCTGTAATAATGGAATCTTGCCAGAACTGATCGTGGGCCCCTACCACCTCCCCCAGCCCGGTGGACCCTGTCGATCAGTACGGTTTCCCCGGAGTCGGTTCCCAAGACAATTCTGATGATGTCTTGCACCCTGCCCTCCAGACCGACCTGTGTTTCCCCCTCCATCTCCGGCAGGCCAAAGATCCGCAGGTTACTCCTCCGTTCGCGATTTTCCATGTCGTCCACTTTGAAACGAAGCTCGCCCTCCCGTCTCTGGATCTCCCTGAACCTTGCCTCCATCTGCGTCTCCAGGCGGTCAGTGGATGCCTGGTTGTTTTCCACCTCCTCCATTCGATCCTCCAGCGTAGAGACCTTGGCGGTGAGGTCGGCTAGTTTGGCGCCCATGTCCGTTCTCATACCCCTGATTTCATCTAGGATCGTCTGTATGTTACTCTGAATATTGTTCATATCAGGGGCCGGTGTGGTTGAGGCGCTGGTCCCCATCGCCAAAACCCCGGGTGTGAACTGGTATTTTGCCAAAGTCTCTTTCCAGCTCATGGGGTGTTTTTGCCTCTTGATCTCTGTGGTTTCGTCGTGCCCCCGGTGATGTCCCCCAAGGGTGATGGCCTATTCCTTTTCCTCGATATCGGCTCCTGTGTTATATTATGCAGTAGGCAAGTCCTCGTGGTTTGATTCACTTATGGGGAGGTCCCGCTTCGTTCCGCACCCTATTTTGGGGGCGTGGGGAGACCCCGCTCCTTCTTGTCTTAAGGTTCACCTCTATACTCGGGAAACAACCAGGCGCCCCAAGTATTGGTCAACTCAGGGCCCGAGGGGTCTTCCGTTAGCGTCTCTGAGTGTGACGTCATTGGTCTCTTTTTGCTTTGGCGCTCACCCAATATCGGCCCCCAGGTATGGTGGAGAGAGGGGCCGGGGGCCCGAGCAGGAGAGCACTGGGTCAGGTCCCCCACCCCTGTCTGTTGAGTGCACTCATGGGTAGACCCCCAGGGTCTCGTGTTGTAGCAGCATCCGGGGCCCCAGTCCGCGCCTGGCCGTCCGTGTAGTGGACTAGGTTTGTATTTCAAAAAGGGGCCACAGGGCAGGGCTGCGTGGGGTTTACTCACAGAGTTATGGTGTGTTGTATCGCAGCGGGAGAGGGCCAATCCAAGCAGGCTTCGCTTTTGAGACATTTTGGATTTCAAACCCAGGGGAGAAAACCCTTATTTCTAATCTATATCGTCTTTTACAAGAGGAACATCTAGCGTGCAGCCTGAAGTATGTTCAACACTAGCTGCAGACTGCGGGGGTTTCTATATCCACAGAGGAGTGGCAAAATCTGTGGAGGGATATCCCTAAGCTAACACGCACCCTACAGATCCGAGAATCATGGTACAAAACAATGTTACAATGGCATTATATTCCATTTCGGCTATTTAAAATGAAACTAATAAACACAGACAAATGTTGGAGGAAATGCAATAGCAGAGGAGATTGGGTACACACATGGTTAGACTGTCCCAACCTGGCTAATTATGGCTAATTATTGGGGAACCATTAACAAATATATTCAACAAATGTTTGGAGGACGCCCACAGGCTCATATAAAAGATCTCTTGCTGGGAATCGCAACCCCAGAGGAAAGAAAATGGCCTAAAACTAAGTGGAAAGCACATACTATCCTTCGGGTTGCGGCCTTAGTGGTAGAAGCCCAACATTGGAAAGATAAAGATCCTCCTCATATTCATGATTGGTTTCTGAAAGTATGGAACTTTGTTGCTTTCGAGTGGCTGATTTATACCATCCAGGGGGTGCAAGTGGCCTTTTCCAAAGGCTGGGAAATGGTACTGCAATTTCTACAGGACGATTACAATGTTACGCTTTGCCCTCATAAGCTTGGGATTCTGGTTATTGCATAGACTTTGACTTTTTTGATATTCCTTGTTGCGGATGGGATGGGGAGGTTGAAGGGTATAGAGGAGTGGGGGTGGGATTTAGAAGTGAGAGTGGGAAGGGGGAAATGTTTTCTTGTTTATAAAATTTGAAAGGCCAACTACAAAAAGAAAAAGAAAAAGAAAAGGTGCTGTGTAACCCTAACATATATCATCCAAAGGCGAAATCGCAGGGATTGGAGTTACCCTTCTGTGGATACTTTGCCAGCCTGATTCCTTTGTTACACTATCATTATTTAAGCATGTTTCTTGTGTACCTTTTTGTATTAGAGTTAGGGTAAGTATTAGGTTTATTGTTTTAAGTTGATTAGATGGATCTACGTGATCCGACCGCGACTGATTTGCCCGCGGCCGGAAAGTTTGCATGAGAAAGGTGCGAACCACCAAACGTTTGCACCTTTCTCATGCAAACACACGTACATTCCCCAACACCCCGACACACACACCCACAACACACCCATGATACGCCCCCCACCCACACCCTCAACACACCCCCAACATAACCAAACCCCACTTACCTTTTTCTTCACGCTGAGTCCCTGTCGCGCCAGTTCCCTTTCACTTCCGTGATCGGGAACCAGTGCCGCAGGGTACAAAACTTCGAACCTTTGATGGTAGCATTGCAGGTAAGTGAAAAAAAAGGACTGCAGGGGTGTCCCCCGCAACACCCCGCTCACTATACTGTGTGGTATAGTGAGCAGGGTGTTGCAGGGGACACCCCTGCAGCCCCCGTTTGTTTTAATGTATTTTTGTTTTTGCAGGTGGACTGCAACACCCCGCTCACTATACCACACAGTATAGTGAGCGGGGTGCTTTGCGGGGGGACACCCCTGCAGTCTTTTTTTTTCTTCAATTACCTGCAATGATACCATCAAAGGTTCAAACTTTTGGTGTTCAAACCTTTGGTGGTAGCATTTTTAGACCTTTTTGTACGTGCGACTGTTTAGATACGGTCAAAACGTACAATACCGATTAGATTGACTAGAAGTATTCTGTTTTCTTTAATGGTCGAGCTAGCTCCCATTCTAGTGATAGGGCAAGTTAGGAAGTCTCCAACCCCATTTCAAAATAATAGAGGTTTTGAAAACTTGTATCCTTGTGTTGTACTCTTACTGTTGGTACAATGAGTTCTTCACAACATGTCCCGTTAATCTGCTCAGGCAAAGTCAGGTACTTTACACTAAGTGCATACACCTGATACCAGTTAGCTCTCCTCACATGAAAAAGGCAACACCTAAAGACACACTTCTGAGCAAGGCGGAACACGAGTACCAGCAGAACTTCCAGGATGAAGGCACATCTACTGGAGCATAGCAAGGGACCAAGGGACGAGAGCAGCAGGCCGAAAACCTCAAGGGTTCCCTAATGGTGATCGTTGCCTCCGACAGACCACAAAAGACACGTGGAGAAGGCCAGATCCCACAAGTGAAGATTTCATTATGTTTCAAGGATGCCAGAGACCCTCCCGGGTTAACAGCAGAGTTGGGGGAGGCGAGGCCAAGCCTGTGTTATTAACCTTGACTTGTGAATTGGGGATCGCAAAACTAAGAAAAAGACACACACAGCCGGTGAGTTGGCAAGTGACCTGAAAGACCGGTCTGTGGTAAAGTTTGAAATAGCAACATTTTATAGCAAGTGAAGGCTGCACGCGTGTGAGTGAGATGCGAGAAAAGGCAGATCCGTGAATGAAGTTTGAAGAAAAAGATAGCTGAAAAATCAGCGATACTAAGTAATGGATTGGTTCGGCGAAAGGAAGTAGCCCCTCGAAAGCCTCAGTGAAAAGTAAATTGTTCAAATGCAAGAAAAAACGAAAGAACAGCAAAAGCGAAATAACAAGATTTAACTCCTAGAGAAGGGGCGAGTGGAAGTTGAACCTTAAACTTAAGTCGAAGTGGTCCTGCAGTGGTCTGAAAGGTAAACCACGCACATTCGAAAGTCTTTGACATCCGAAAGTGGTCAGAGACCGAAGAAAATGGAGACTGGGATTGAAATAAGATTGGGGAAGGGAGCCCCCCACTCCCCCAGACAAGTTTGTGTAAAACTTTATCGTAAGAGGTCTGAGCTCGGCTGAGGGGGGCCTACAAGAACTGTGTGGTGAAAGGTGTGAGCCTGACAGAGGGGGGACCTTTGTGAACATTTCAGTTGAAACATTATTTTTAAGTCAAGAAAAGAGACTTAAACGTGGAAGGCCAGACAGGCCTCGATCCATGTTCTGGAACTGTTTATTGTACTAGAAGCTGAGCCAGAGTATGTAATCCTGCCTGCAGGGACAGCCTTACTCTGTGAGGTCTAACACGGGGAGGAGAGCTGGTTCAATCCCCTTTATTCATTTTGAACAATGACTTTTCCTTTTTGCATATATTTATCCTTTTTACACTTTATGTACAAAAGATAGGGCAGGCATTAGGTTTTGTTAGCATAGGCCACTTTGGTTTGACAGAGTCCATTAGGACTGCGTTATTTATTATTTGATGGTCGAGACTACTTCCATCTTAGTTATATTATATGTTACTCACCGTAATGACTAACGTACTCCTAGTCCATAGTCCCCTTTCATCCATACTGTATGGGCGCCCCTCGCTAAGGACGGGAAACAGAACCTTTCATCAGAAAAAAATCGTCTTCACCTTTAAATTTAGATGCGCACAGGGGCACGGCCCAGGGAGCAGGTGCTCCCCTGGCTCCGCCCACTAGGGGCCACTCCTCAGTCCCCTTTGACACGTCAGCTATATTACAATTACCTAATGACACAGGTTTATTAAGGGGGAGGATGGTCGGACGTATGGATGAAAGGGAACTATGGACTAGGAGTACGTTAGCCACTACAGTGAGTAACATTTAATTACTCCTACATTCCGTCCTCTTTCATCCATACTGTATGGGCGATTATAACTGAATGTAGCCCTGCGGAGGACAGATGCCTGTGTAAGAAAACATGTTTTTCAAAACTGCCTGGCCAAATGCTGCATCAGATCTGCCGCTGGCATCCAAGCAGTAGTGTTTGCAAAAGGCCAATGGGGAAGCCCAAGTAGGCTCCTGGCTGATCGTCTGCCATGGAATGTGTCTTTGGGAGGCCACAGCCGTGGCCTTGGCTCTGATGGTATGGGCATGCATGTTTGTTGGCAAAGACATGTGCTGCCCCTCATACACTTCCTTGATGGCCATCACCATCCACCTAGCTATTGAAGCCTTGGATGATTGACAGCCTGGTCTTGACCCGACAAAAGTGATGAAAAGGGCCTCCAATTTACGGAACGCTTAGTCCTGTCCAGGTAAAATCTTAGAGCACGCATGACATCCAGACAGTGCAACACCTTTTGTGCCTCGTCCTTTGGATCTGCAAAGAATGTTGGAAGTACTATCTCCTCATTGAGGTGAAAAGATGACACGAACTTTGGGAGAAATAAAGGGTGCATCCTTAGCACCACCATATCCCTGTTACGCTCACCTGGATTCCACAGGGGCGTCGAACGAAGCTGGACTGCTGCGGTCTCCACCAGTATGACTCGTAGCGAAGTGATGATCGACTGCACTTGCCCACTCAGTTTCGTCTGCCTGGCCCGCAAGAATATTTTCCTAAAAGCAGTAAAGGTGATTAGCCACCTGTGGTGGAGAGGTTACACTAACACTATTTTCCCTGAAAACTTCCAGTATTCCCCTTCATAAAGTCTCACCTTATTGTTTGGAAGGATGAACTCTCCATCCTGCGTGGAGTGGTGGGGCGCGTAGAAGTTCAGTTACTTCACTAATCCGAAAGGTATTTGGCAGAGTTCCAGACAACAATGCCTCCGAGGTAAGTAGTGTGTAAACCGAATGTATAGTTCTTTTAGAGTTCAAATGTCTGTTAATTCACTCTTGCTCCTTTCATACCTTTTCCCTTGCAGCGTGATCCAAGGAGTGAGGTCGCCTTGATGGATGAAGGTAGCGCTTAGGTAAGAGTCCGTTTGTACCAAGCACTGTCTAGCAAGTAATATTTTTCCAAATGTAATTAACCAATAGTTCTCTATCTTCTTTGCAGGTGCGGCGCCTTGCCGAAAATGTCTAACGTAGGATGGTGACCAGCGCTGCCTCGAGAGGTAAAATTCTGAGTAAGTATCTTGCGGTAAGTAAAAGAATGTCTTTGGCGGAACCCCGCTCACCTTTTGTTTGTTCTTGTCTTTTCAGATGCTGATGTTTCGGGCGGCGATTCAACGGTTGCTGCGCCGGGTCACGGAGATGTTCCGAAGACAGGTGAGTATGGTGCAGCACTGCAGCTGGCAATGCAACGTGGTTTATTTTAATGTCTTTTTCCTTTATCCACAGGTGCGGCTGCTCCAGGAAAAGATGATGACCAAATGGAAATCTCCTTGTTCTAACCTTCTCTTCTTCTCTCCTTTTCGCTAGGATCGGCTCCGGACACAAGATGGGTGTGGCTGTAGACTGGATGCTGGACAGCAGACACGGTGAGCGTTACGCTGCTAAAATGCAGAATAACGCGAAGCGTGTGCTGCTCTTTGGGCGTGGTTTAAATAGCATCAGAAAAGTAGTTCCCAGGTAAGAAGTTCCAGTAGCACACCCAAGCAGCAAAATAGTTCCTAAAGGAAAGTAGACCCTTCATGGCCTGTACATGAGTTCTTTGCAGGATGACCTGCATAGTTTAAAGTTGGCAATACGAGCCTGGTGCCTATGGCGCCAGGACTGAACCCATATAGCCCCTAGGCAGGGTTTTGGGAATTCTTGTGTCTTCTTGGGTGCCTGTTCCCTGGACAGATGGACCTGTTCCGGATGTCTCGGGGCAGGCATCGTGTCAATCCCTGTGAAAAGTGGTATATGGCTCTGAAGCCACTAACGCCTGCATCTCACTGAAGTCCACCTATGTCAAGAAGGTAAATTTAAAATCTTTTTCAGTTGGACAGAAGGTATTTGTCCATTTACCTACCTCTGAAAATAAACTTACCTCAAAGTGGCATGGGCTATAAGGTGCTAGAGCAAACAGGAACCTGTATCTATAAGATAGCCCAACCAGACTGAAAGCAAAAGACTGACCTTCACCACATAAATCTTCTAAAGGAGTGGAAAGAAAATCCTTCCGCTACCTCCTTCTTGATATTGTCTTATTTGGTACCACAGGAGATAGATAACTATTCCCCAAGAACTATCTAGACAAAAACAAGAAGATTTGAAAGACCTTATTACGGCAATCCCCGATGCATTCTGCAAGAACCCAGGGAGAGTACATGGTACTTTTCATTATATCAGAACTCCAAAGGGAAAATTGGTCCATTTGAAACCATACAGACTCCCAGAAGCACGAGAACAAATAGTGGTTGAGGAAGTGAAAAAAATGCTGAAGGCAAACATTATCGAGCCCTCCTCAAGTCCATGGTCCTCCCCTATTGTGTTGGTGACTAAACCCGATCATTCTTGGAGATTTTGCATAGACTTACGGCAGGTTAATGCCATCTCTGCCTTCGATGCCTAGCCTATGCCATGCATCAATGAGTTAATAGATAGACTTGGAAATGCCACATTCCTATCAACCCTAGATTTAACCAAGGGATATTGGCAGGTCCCAGTATATGGACCTGATAAGGAAAAGATAGCTTTCTCAACACCCCTGGGACTATTTCAGTTCAAAGTCCTCCCTTTTGGCCTGCATGGGGCCCCAGCAACGACTTATGGACAGGATATTACAGCCCTACTCTGTTTTATGTGGGTCCTATATTGACGACATAATCATTTATAGTAGAACTTGGGAAGACCATCTTTTTCATCTTTCTACTATTATGAGGACCCTCAGAGAGGCCTGTTTAACTGCTAATCCGTCCTGCCTTAACTACTAATCCATCCAAATGCAAGCTGGCTCAATCGGCCGTGAAATACCTAGGCTTCTTTGTAGGGAATGGCAGTGTTCAGCCCCAGCAAGAAAAAGTGAAAGTCGTCCTAGATGCTCCCACACCCAAGAACAGGAACAATCTCAGGGCATTCCTAGGATTGATTGGTTATTACCGTAAATTTATCCCACATTTCTCAGATAGAACGGCCAGGTTAAAAGACAAACTAAGGAATGCTGAACCTCAGAAGATTCATTGGAATGATGAGGACGATGCATGTTACAACCTAAAACAAGCCTTGTGTCAGAACCCAATCCTAAAAGTAGTAGACTTTTCAAAAGAATTTGTGTAACAGACAGATGCCTCTCTCACAGGGTTTGGAGCAGTTCAATCACCAATACAGGATGGATTAGAACATCCCATCCTCTTCACTAGTCGTAAACTCTTCCCATGTGAGAAGAACTACTCTGTGTTGGAATTAGAGGCCCATGCCATCAAATGTCGCCTAGGATCTCTCTCTCAGGTGGCCAGGGCACGGCCATCGTCTTTGGATCAAGACCCTGGGGGTGGAGCAGTGCGGGAGGATCACATGGGTGAGCGGTCATCAGAGAGTGGGGGTGAGATACACCGGGTGAGATAGCCGATGGTGAGACGCAGTATTCCCCCTTATTTTATTTATCCAACCCATCCTATGTTTAAGGATGCTCTGAGGTCCTAACTCCCCCCTCCTTTTACACAAACACTAGGCTGAGGAAGAGGGTGACAGAGTAACCAGACTAACTCTCTCACATTGTAATGGACATGTCCCATTAATCGGGTCAGGCACTTTACACTAAGTGCATACACCTGATACCAGTATGCTCTCCTCACACAAATAAAAGGCAGAGCCCAAAGACACACTCTCAGAAAGGCAGAACACGAGTATAAGCAGAATTTCCGGGATGAAGGCAAACCTACTGGAGCAGAGCGACAGACCAAAGGGCGAGAGCAGCAGGTCAAAAGTCCCAGGAGTGAGGGAGGCCACCAGGGGGCGCACGGATGACGGTCACCTACGTCACCCGGGCCCTTTAATGAGTGTTTGCCCCCCACTTATATCCCCCATGACGAGGACATTGTGGACATTAGAGCCGGTGGGCTACATCCCGCCAGAAGACCAGAGGAAATCCGTGTCTGGAAATCGGAGATCCAGCTCCTACGCCTATAGCTTCAAAAAAAGTGAAAGTGCTGTGAGGAGGCCGGGTGCGGTGCCGCCGGAGTGCCTTTGAGTGGGAGGACCAGACGAGGAGGTGGATAGACCGACTCAGACACCCCCTCCAAAAACAGGAGTGGGCTAGAGGTGGGAGAGGGGGCTGTGTTCACCCCCGGACATGCAGAACCGGCTGAGGCGCACTGCTCCCCCCTCCCCCATCAGCATCAATGTGATCCAGCCCGCGGCCCGCAAGAAAATGCCAGGCGTTGGCCAGTGCGTCGGCTGCGGTTCTCTGCTCTGCCACCCTCATTGGCACCACAGTGTCCGGCCCTGTTCGGGGGCCCAGGGGGACAAGCAGGAGTCGGCCTGTGCATCTGCAGCAGTGGTCTGATCCCCCCTCCATCACTGGCATCAGAATAATCTGGCTGTGTAAAAATAAAAAAAATTAAAAAGCCCCTCAACCCCAGCTCATATAGCAGCGACATTGGACCACGACGGCCCGGAGGCTCATGGTGAGAGAGTGCCAGCCTGGGGTGATCAAGGCTGAGGGAAGGACAGGCCCTGACTGAGGGACGACCCAGGGCCGAGCAGTGATTGTGCCCAGCATAAAAGAGCAGCAGCAGGACCATGCAGGTCTCTAAGGAGACCACTTTGATAGGGTGGGGAAGAACTGGGGAGGTCCCCAGGGCCCCGGGGCCCATCTAAAATCTTTCAGCTACTGGGAAGGAAGAAGGCGCATCCACAGAGAACAAGCGCCACGAAGGTGTGGGCAGTGATTGTGCCAGGCTCTCAGGGTGTTGTGCCTAGGTGGGACTAGCCGCCCTGAAGGGCCAGGATGGACAACCAAGGTGCCAGAACATCAATAGGGGCCTGATAGTGGTCCTACTGGTAGCAGCAAAGGGCCTGGAATAGGAGGCAGAGACTGTGTGTGGTCCCCGAGGGGAGGGGAGCAGGGGAGAACCACAGGGCCACGCAGGTGATCCCAAATTAGGCCCATAAAATGAAGTATATCTCGGGAGGTTTGGGCCCCCAGTCTTGGGGCGTGTGCCCACCTCCTTATAAGTGGGGCCCCGGAGGGTCCCACTTCTGCAGCAACCAGTGGGGAACAGTGGTGTGTTTGGCCAACGGAGCACAACAAGGGACCATGAGTGGTGCTTTGGAGAAAGCACCTGAGAAGTGAACGGCGCTGACCCATCTGGAGACGGAGGTGCGCCAGGCCTCACATTAGCAATGGGTGGGGTCGGTGGGAGGGGTGTGGGCCCCCGAATGAGGGGGGTATGCCCACCCCATCCCCCGGACGTGCACCTTAACCCTGACAGGTAGTAGCACACATAGACAGAGGAGGGCCTGGACCAACTGTACCCGCTGGTGGATGCAGGAGGAAGGAGTGTGACCCCATTGGAGACCCCAATCCGGTCCAGGACTAAATGGAGGCAAGGTCAAAGCTGGTCTAATTTACATACCCAGGTACACCGGATCCCACAGCTCACCCTGATTTAAAGAAGATGGAGACTGGGAGGCAGATTCGACGTCGACCAAGAGTGATGTGGCATTCCTTCATTACGAAATCAGGTGCATGAAGGCAGATATTGGTGGCAAGGTGGACACGATTAGCGTGAGAATGGACAAGATGGAGGAGAGGCTCCAGGCGGTTGAGCATAACCAGTCCTCCTTGGACACTATTGAGACCTAATTGCATGTAAGGATGGGTGAAATAGAGCGAAGAGAAGCAGAGATGATCCTGAAGATGGACGATTTTGAGAATCACGAACGGAGAAATAACCTACGCTTTGGGATCCCATGGCCTACAGAAATGGGAAACACACCAACACCATTGAAGGCAGTAAAAAATCTGGGAGTCCTGATGGACAACACCCTAACCATGGAACAACAAATAAATGCAACAGTGAAGAAATGCTTTTTTCTCCTCCACACGGCAAGAAGAATTCTACCTTTTCTCTCCTTCACGTACAAAACACTCACTATCGTCGCCCTAATCATGTCAAGAATCGACAATGCAAACAGCCTCTACCTCGGAATTCCAGAATACCTCCTGAAGAAACTGCAACGGATCCAAAATGCAGCAGCAAGACTACTCCTCAAACTATCCAGAAGAGACCACATCACTCCAGCCCTAAAAACACTACAATGGCTCCCATTAAAACATCGCATCACCTTCAAAACAATGTGCATAACGCACAGGGCAATCAGAGGACAAGGAGCAGAATTCCTACAAAAGAAAATAAAAGTCTACAAACCAACGAGACCCCTCCGATCAAGCAACGAAATCTGCCAGGAACTCAAACCATACCTTAAGAAAAAACCTGGAGGCACCTCCTTCTACCACTTAGCCGCAAAAACCTGGAACAACATCCCAAAAGAAATAAGAAACACTGAAGATCACTTAAAATTCAGCAAATCACTAAAGACCTGGCTCTTCAACACCACAGACTAAATCTGGAAACCAAAACCGGAAAAAGGATCACTAAACCGGAAAGGACACGGACATCCCCGACCCGAGAGGGTAGCTCCCACGGCACCTGGACGGGTGACACCGGATAGACTGGAACACAGGCGGCACGCACGGAGACTGAGTCAACTACCCCAGACAATCCCACCAACACTTTCGCCCGCCCCTTAGTTACTGCCAGATACCACAGTAGTGTGGAATTGTCGAGATATTGGCAATCACCACACTACCTGAGAGGTTGACATTGGCAGGTGCATTGGCAACAGGAGTATGAAGGGAGGATAAGGGGAGCTATGAGAGAACATGTTAGAGGTGGGGGCCAGAGGAGTAAGGAACCTTGTATACCAGTCGTACCCAGATTAGGACAGAGCCGCATCAGGGGAGACTACGCAAGCCGAGCGGCTCAATTCAGGATAGAGACGCAAACTAACCAACCCTACTAACAATTTACCTTTCTGCATACACCTCTCAAACTCCAAACCAAACGCAACCAAAACCTACAGCACAAACGTCACTACATTGCAACAACAAAACAAAAACACACAGTCTTGCACAACAGTACACGACGACTACCGGCCGCAAACAACCCAGGCCCAGCCAACGGACCCACCGGGCTGAGGCCGCCAACAGCACATCACTGCTCTCTTGCACTTTTCCTGCTTCCTCCCACTAACTCAACCTCCGCTCCTCTTTCAGAGCCGCCAGAGTGCCAGGGGACCACTCCAGTGGTGATAGTGCATGGTACAAATGTCCTTTAACATTAACATACCGGAGGCGGAAAGCGAATCAGACAGAACCCTTAGGAGGATCATACACGAAATTACTCTTTGAGGTTGACTCTATTGATGAGACGAAGATCGAGAGGGTTCATAGAGCCGGGGGTTCAGAGAGCGGTCCGAGGTCAGTCCTGGCCCGTTTCCATAACTACCCGGGTAGACTTAAAATCTTGGAAAGGTCGAAGGCAAAGGGGCCAGTAATGATGGGTACCGCAAGGATCACAATTTTTCAAGACCAGTCTTCCCTGGCCCTCACAAAGAGAAGAATTTATTTATTTATTTATTTACATTTATAAAAGCACAAACAGCCCTTGGGCATCGTGGCACTGGGCCTCATTACGAGAATGGAGGTGGCTGCCTCCGTTCCGGGCTCCATTACCGGGTTACTGCAATGGGGATTTACCGGGTTACTCCGACATAGGAGGACCCGGTAATTCCTCCTTGCAGAGACACATCCCCATTCCCATTTGAGCCCCCATAGGGCTCAATGGGAATGGGGAGGGAGGTAATAACAGGCAGATTACATCTGGCCAGTTATTGCCCCCCTCTTCCCCTCGCGGGACCTGGAAAGCACGCCTGGTTTTACCAGGCGTGCTATCCGGGTCCCACGATGGGAAACTTGTAATCGGCGCTCCCGGAATGAAGGGGGCTGGTGCTGTACTGGCCCCCTTCATTCCGGGAGTGGCAGCCTTATAATGAGGCCCACTGTTACAGAAGGCTTACTTAGTTACAGAAGTGCTTACAAAACATACATGATGGTTACAAAGTAAGTTGCATGGCGGCTACTCACAACAATGCAGAGAGTCAATTCAGTGGGCACATAAGAGAAGCCATACCCCATGTTGCAGGGCGGCTACGCACAACAATGCAGAGGGTCAATTCAGTGGGCACATTAGAGGAGCCAGCCCCATGTTGCAGGGCGGCTACGCACAACAATGCAGAGAGTCAGTTCAGTGGGCACATTAGAGGAGCCATACCCCATGTTGCAGGGCGGGTATTCATAACAATGCAAAGAGTCAATTCAGAGGGCACATTAGAGGAGTCATACACCATGTTGCAGGGCGGCTATGCACAACAAAGCAAAGAGTAACTTCAGTGGGCACATTAGAGGAGCCAACCACATGTTGCAGGGCGGCTACGCACAACAATGCAAAGAGTCAGTTCAGGGGGCACATTAGAGGGGCCATACCCCATGTTGCAGGGCGGCTACTCACAACAGTGCAGAGGGCAGTTGTGATTAGGCGGCAGATACATGGTGCCTAACCCCATGTTGCAGGGAGGCAGCAGCATACACATACAAAAGTCAGTTAGGCAGGCACTATGGGCTTTGTAGAATGTGATAAGGGGAGAGGGAGAGGACATCTGGGGGCTATAAGGGGCACACAACATCATCATGGGGGACCAGGGGCACACAACGGCATCACAGGGGACCAGCAGGGGCACACAACAGCATCACGGGGGATGGGGGGGCTGCGGGACACACAACATCACAGGCGACCAGGGGGGGCAAACAGAGCATCACAGGAGACCAAGAGGGGTGGGGGGTACACACAACATCACAGGCAACCAAGAGGGGGAGTGGGGGGCATACACAACATCACAAGCGGCCAAGAGGGGGTGGGGCAAACATAGCATCACAGGCGACCACGGGGAGGGTAGGGGGCACACACAACATCACAGGCAATCAGGGGGGACTGGTGGGGGGCAAACACAGCATCACAGGCTACCAGGGGGCGGATCACACACAACAGGCGAGAAAGGGGGGTAGGGGCCACACAACAGCATCACAGGGGAACAGGGGCACGCAACAGTATCACAGGGGATCGTGGGGAGTGGTAGGGGGCTAACACAATATCACAGGTGACCGGGGGGGTCACACACAACAGGCGAGCAAGGGGGGTAGGGGGCACACACAACATCACAGGCAACCAACGGGGACTGGGGGGCAAACACAGCATCACAGGAGACCAAGGAGAAGTGGGGGGCACACACAACATCACAGGCAACCAAGGAGAAGTGGGGGGCACACACAACATCACAGGTGACCAGGAGGATGTGGGGGGGCACACACAACATCACAGGTGACCAGGGGGGGGCAAACACATCATCACAGGTGTCCATGGGGGTTTGGGGGGTACACACAACATCATACACACAACATCACAGGCAACAAACAAGGGGGGCGGGGGGCAAACATAGCATCACAGGCGACCAAAGGGGTGTGGAGGGCACACACAAACACAGCATCACAGGCGACCAAGGGGAGGGCAGACACAACATCACAGGCGACTAAGGGGTGGGGCGCACAAAACAGCATCACGGGGGACCAGGGGCACACAACAGCATCACAGGGGATCGGGGGAGGGGGCACACACAATATCACAGGCGACCAAGGGGGGTGGGGGTCACACACAACAGGCGAGAAAGGGGGGTAGGGGCCACACACAACATCACGGGGGAACAGGGGCACACAACAGCATCACAGGGGATCGGGGGAGTGGTAGGGGGCACACACAATATCACAGGCGACCAAGGGGGGGGATCACACACAACAGGCGAGAAAGGGGGGAAGGGGCCACACACAACATCACAGGCAACCAAGTGGGGCTGGGTGGCACACACAACATCACAGGCAACCAAGGGGGTGCACACACAACATCACAGGCGACCAAGGGGGGGGATCACACACAACATCACAGGCGACCAAAAGGGGTGGGGGAACACACAACATCGAAGGCGACAAAGGGGGGGGCACACACAACATCACAGGCCATCAAGGGGGGGCACACACACACACACACCATCACAGGCGACCAAAGGGGGGCACACACACCATCACAGGTGACCAGGGGGGGGCAAACACAGCATCACAGGCGACCACGGTGCTGGTAGGGGGGGACACAGCATCACAGGCGACCAAGGGGGGGGGCACAAACAACATCATAGGCGACCAAGTGGGGGGTGGGGGGCAAACACACATCACAGGCAACCAAGGGGGCAGTGGGGGGCACACACAGCATCACAGGCGATCAAGGGAGGTGGTGGGGGACACACACAACATCACAGGCAACCAAGAGGGGGTGGGGGGCTCACACAACATCACAGGCGGCCAAGGGCGTCTGGGGGGCACACACATCACAGGCGACCAAGGGGAGGGCACACACAACATCAAAGGTGACCAAGTGAGGGGTGTGGGGCAAACACAACATCACAGGCAACCAAGGGGGCAGTGGGGGGCACGCACAGCATCACAGGTGATCAAGGGGGTGGTGGGGATCACACACATCATCACAGGCGACCAAGGGGCTGGGGGGCTCACACAATATCACAGGCGACCAAGGGGGTGGGGGGCTCACACAACATCACATGCAACCAAGAGGGTGTGGGGGACAAACACAGCATCACAGGCGACCAACAGGGGGGGGGGGCAAACACAACATCACAGGCGACCAGGGGGGTTCACACGCAACATTACAGGCGACCAGCGGGGTAGGGGGCATACACAACATCACAGGCGACCAAGGGGGTAGGGGGCACACACAACATCACAGGCGACCAAGGGGGGTGAGGGGAGCACACACAACATTACAGGCGACCAAATGGGGGGGCAAACACAACATCACTGGCGACCAGGGGGGAATCACACACAACATCACAGGTGACCAAGGGGGTCAGGGGGCACACACAACATTACAGGTGACTAAGGGGTGGGGCACACACAACAGCATCACAGGGGACCAGGGGCACACAACAGCATCACAGGGGACCGGGGGAGGGGTAGGGGCACACACAATATCACAGGTGACCGAGGGGGGATGGGGCAACACAGTATCAAAGGCGACCAAGGAGATGTGGGGGGCACACACAATATCACAGGTGACCAGGGTGGTGTGGGGGGCACGCACAACTTCACAGGTGACCGGGGGGGGTGGGCAAACACATCATCACATGCGAACATGGGGGGTTTGGGGGATACACACAACATCACAGGCAACCAACAAGAGGGTGGGGGGCAAACACAACATCACAGGTGATCAAGGGGGGTAGGAGGCATCACACACAACATCACAGGCGAACAAGGGGGTAGGGGCACACACAACATTACAGGCGACCAGGGGGGTAGGGAGCATACACAACATCACAGGCGACCAAGGAGGTAGGGGGCACACACAACATCACAGGCGACCAAGGGGGGTGAGGGGAGCACACACAACATCACAGGCGACCAAATGGGGGGGCAAACACAACATCACTGGCGACCAGGGGGGAATCACACACAACATCACAGGTGACCAAGGGGGTCAGGGGGCACACACAACATTACAGGTGACTAAGGGGTGGGGTGGGGCACACACAACAGCATCACAGGGGACCAGGGGCACACAACAGCATCACAGGGGACCGGGGGAGGGGTAGGGGCACACACAATATCACAGGTGACCAAGGGGGGATGGGGCAACACAGTATCAAAGGTGACCAAGGAGATGTGGGGGGCACACACAATATCACAGGTGACCAGGGTGGTGTGGGGGGCACGCACAACATCACAGGTGACCGGGGGGGTGGGCAAACACATCATCACATGCGACCATGGGGGATTTGGGGGATACACACAACATCACAGGCAACCAACAAGAGGGTGGGGGGCAAACACAACATCACAGGTGACCAAGGGGGGTAGGCGGCATCACACACAACATCACAGGCGAACAAGGGGGTAGGGGCACACACAACAACACAGGCAACCAAGGGGGGGATCACACACAACATCACACGCGACCAAGGGGGGTAGGGGGCACATCACAGGCGACCAAAGAGAGGTCTGGGGGGCACACACAACATCACAGGAGACCAAGGGGGGGGGGGGGGTGCAAACACAACATCACTGGCGACCAGGGGGGAATCACACACAACATCACAGGTGACCAAGGGGGTCAGGGGGCACACACAACATTACAGGTGACTAAGGGGTGGGGTGGGGCACACACAACAGCATCACAGGGGACCAGGGGCACACAACAGCATCACAGGGGACCGGGGGAGGGGTAGGGGCACACACAATATCACAGGTGACCAAGGGGGGATGGGGCAACACAGTATCAAAGGCGACCAAGGAGATGTGGGGGGCACACACAGTATCACAGGTGACCAGGATGGTGTGGGGGGCACGCACAACATCACAGGTGACCGGGGGGGTGGGCAAACACATCATCACATGCGACCATGGGGGATTTGGGGGATACACACAACATCACAGGCAACCAACAAGAGGGTGGGGGGCAAACACAGCATCACAGGCGACCAAGGGGAGGGGCAAACACAACATCACAGGTGACCAAGGGGGGTAGGGGGCATCACACACAACATCACAGGCGAACAAGGGGGTAGGGGCACACACAACAACACAGGCAACCAAGGGGGGGGGATCACACACAACCTCACACGCGACCAAGGGGGGTAGGGGGCACACACAACATCACAGGCGACCAAAGGGGGGTCTGGGGGGCACACACAACATCACAGGCGACCAAGGGGGATCACACACAACATCACAGGCGACCGGGGACGTGGGGGGCACACACAACATCACAGGCGACCAATGGGGGGGGCAAACACAACATCACAGGTGACCAAGGGGGGGATCACACACAACATTACAGGCGACCAAGGGGGTCAGGGGGCACACACAACATCACAGGCAACCAACAAGAGGGGTGGGGGGCAAACACAGCATCACAGGCGACCAAGGGGAGGGGCAAACACATCACAGGTGACCAAGGGGGGTAGGGGGCATCACACACAACATCACAGGTGACCAAGGGGGGTAGGGGGCTGTTAGGATGTTGCAGCGCATCCAATGTTTTACCTGTTAAACCATGAGTGTATAATATTTCCTTCACTATGTCTATTGTCACTTAGATACTATAGAACATAGAACTGCATCTTATGTAGCAGGGTTCCAAGGAGAGCCAGTGAAGAAGCAGGGCCTTAGTGGGAAGATTGTACTCCTCCTGCTGGGGGTCGTCTTATGTCATCAACTAACTGATTTTGACCCAGCTGATCACACACAACAACACAGGCGAACAAGGGGGAAGGGGCACACACAACAACACAGGCAACCAAGGGGGGGATCACACACAACATCACACACGACCAAGGGGGATAGGGGGCACACACAACATCACAGGCGACCAAGGGGGGGGGGGGGGCACACACAACATCACAGGTGACCAGGGGGGGGCCAACACAACATCACAGGCGACCAAGAGGGATCCCACACAACATCACAGGCGACCGGGGGTGTGGGGGGCACACACAACATCACAGGCGACCAATGGGGGTGGGCAAACACAACATCACAGGTGACCAAGGGGGGGATCACACACAACATCACAGGCGACCAAGGGGGTCAGGGGGCAAACACATCACAGGCGACCAAGAGGGGTGGGGGGCGCACACACACCATCACAGGCGACCAAGGGGGTGGCAAACACAACATCACAGGCAACCAAGGGGGCAGTGGGGGACACCCACAGCCTCACAGGTGATCAAGGGGGTGGTGGGGGGCACACACAACATCACAGGCGACCAAGGGGAGGGCTCACACAACATCACAGGTGACCAAGTGAGGGGTGTGGGGCTAACACAACATCACAGGCAACCAAGGGGGCAGTGGGGGGCACACACAGCATCACAGGTGATCAAGGGGGTGGTGGGGATCACACACAACATCACAAGCGACCAAGGGGCTGGGGGCCTCACACAATATCACAGGCGACCAAGGGGGTGGGGGGCTCACACAACATCACAGGCGACCAAGGGGGGTGCGGGGCAAACACAGCATCACAGGCGACCAAGAGGGTGTGGGCGCATACACAAACACAGCATCACAGGCGACCAAGGGGGGGTAAACACAACATCACAGGTGACCAGGGGGGGTTCACACACATCACAGGCGACCAAGGGGGGTAGGGGGCACACACAACGTCACAGGCGACCAAGGGGGGTAGGGGGCACACACAACATCACAGGCGACCAAGGGGGGTGAGGGGGGCAAACACAACATCACAGGCGACCAGGGGGGGAATCACACACAACATCACAGGTGACCAAGGGGGTCAGGGGGCACACACAACATCACAGGCGACTAAGGGGTGGGGTGGGGCACACACAACAGCATTGTGCGGGACCAGGGGCACACAACAGCATCACAGGGGACCAGGGAGGGGTAGGGGCACACACAATATCACAGGTGACCAAGAGGGGATGGGGCAACACAGTATCACAGGCGACCAAGGAGATGTGGGGGGCACACACAACATCACAGGTGACCGGGGGGGCAAACACATCATCACATGCGACCACGGGGGGCCTGGGGGGTACACACAACATCACAGGCGACCAAGGGGGATTACACACAACATCACAGGCGACAGGGGACGTTGGGGGCACACACAACATCACAGGCGACCAATGGGGGGGGGGGGCAAACACAACATCACAGGTGACCAAGGGGGGGATCACACACAACATCACAGGCGACCAAGGGGGTCAGGGGGCACACACAACATCACAGGCAACCAACAAGAGGGGTGGGGGGCAAACACAGCATCACAGGCGACCAAGGGGAGGGGCAAACACATCACAGGTGACCAAGGGGGGTAGGGGGCATCACACACAACATCACAGGTGACCAAGGGGGGTAGGGGGCATCACACACAACATCACAGGTGAACAAGGGGGTAGGGGCACACACAACAACACAGGCAACCAAGGGGGGGGATCACACACAACATCACACGCGACCAAGGGGGATAGGGGGCACACACAACATCACAGGCGACCAAGGGGGGGGGGGTGGGGGGCACACACAACATCACAGGTGACCAAGGGGGGGGGGGCAACACAACATCACAGGCGACCGGGGGTGTGGGGGGCACACACAATATCACAGGTGACCAAGAGGGGATGGGGGCAACACAGTATCACAGGCGACCAAGGAGATGTGGGGGGCACACACAACATCACAGGTGACCAGGGTGGTGTGGGGGGCACACACAACATCACAGGTGACCGGGGGGCAAACACATCATCACATGCGACCACGGGGGTCTGGGGGGTACACACAACATCACAGGCGACCAAGGGGGATTACACACAACATCACAGGTGACCGGGGACGTGGGGGGTACACACAACATCACAGGCGACCAATGGGGGGGGCAAACACAACATCACAGGTGACCAAGGGGGGGATCACACACAACATCACAGGCGACCAAGGGGGTCAGGGGGCACACACAACACCACAGGCAACCAACAAGAGGGGTGGGGGGCAAACACAGCATCACATGCGACCAAGGGGAGGGGCAAACACATCACAGGTGACCAAGGGGGGTAGGGGGCATCACACACAACATCACAGGCGAACAAGGGGGTAGGGGCACACACAACAACACAGGCAACCAAGGGGGGGGGAATCACACACAACATCACACGCGACCAAGGGGGATAGGGGGCACACACACAACATCACAGGCGACCAGGGGGGGGTGGGGGGCACACACAACATCACAGGTGACCAAGGGGGGTGGGGGGCAAACACAGCATCACAGGCGACCAAGGGGAGGGGCAAACACATCACAGGTGACCAAGGGGGGTAGAGGGGTACACACAACATCACAGGCGACCAAGGGGGATTACACACAACATCACAGGCGACCGGGGACGTGGGGGGCACACACAACATCACAGGCGACCAATGGGGGGGGGCAAACACAACATCACAGGTGACCAAGGGGGGGATCACACACAACATCACAGGCGACCAAGGGGGTCAGGGGGCACACACAACATCACAGGCAACCAACAAGAGGGGTGGGGGGCAAACACAGCATCACAGGCGACCAAGGGGAGGGGCAAACACATCACAGGTGACCAAGGGGGGTAGGGGGCATCACACACAACATCACAGGTGACCAAGGGGGGTAGGGGGCATCACACACAACATCACAGGTGAACAAGGGGGTAGGGGCACACACAACAACACAGGCAACCAAGGGGGGGGATCACACACAACATCACACGCGACCAAGGGGGGTAGGGGGCACACACAACATCACAGGCGACCAAGGGGGAGGTGTGGGGGGCACACACAACATCACAGGTGACCAAGGGGGGGGGGGCAACACAACATCACAGGAGACCAAGGGGGGGATCACACACAACATCACAGGTGAACAAGGGGGTAGGGGCACACACAACAACACAGGCAACCAAGGGGGGGGATCACACACAACATCACAGGCGACCAGGGGCGTGGGGGGCACACACAACATCACAGGCGACCAATGGGGGGGGGGCAAACACAACATCACAGGTGACCAAGGGGGGGATCACACACAACATCACAGGCGACCAAAGGGGTCAGGGGGCACACACAACATCACAGGCGACCAAGAGGGGTGGGGGGCGCACACACACCATCACAGGCGACCAAGGGGGTGGCAAACACAACATCACAGGCAACCAAGGGGGCAGTGGGGGACACCCACAGCCTCACAGGTGATCAAGGGGGTGGTGGGGGGCACACACAACATCACAGGCGACCAAGGGGAGGGCTCACACAACATCACAGGTGACCAAGTGAGGGGTGTGGGGCAAACACAACATCACAGGCAACCAAGGAGGTAGTGTGGGGCACACACAGCATCACAGGTGATCAAGGGGGTGGTGGGGATCACACACAACATCACAAGTGACCAAGGGGCTGGGGGCCTCACACAATATCACAGGCGACCAAGGGGGTGGGGGGCTCACACAACATCACAGGCGACCAAGGGAGGTGGGGGGCAAACACAGCATCACAGGCGACCAAGAGGGTGTGGGCGCATACACAAACACAGCATCACAGGCGACCAAGGGGGGGTAAACACAACATCACAGGCGACCAGGGGGGGTTCACACAGAACATCACAGGCGACCAAGGGGGGTAGGGGGCACACACAACGTCACAGGCGACCAAGGGGGGTAGGGGGCACACACAACATCACAGGCGACCAAGGGGGGTGAGGGGGGCAAACACAACATCACAGGCGACCAGGGGGGAATCACACACAACATCACAGGTGACCAAGGGGGTCAGGGGGCACACACAACATCACAGGCGACTAAGGGGTGGGGTGGGGCACACACAACAGCATTGTGCGGGACCAGGGGCACACAACAGCATCACAGGGGACCAGGGAGGGGTAGGGGCACACACAATATCACAGGTGACCAAGAGGGGATGGGGGCAACACAGTATCACAGGCGACCAAGGAGATGTGGGGGGCACACACAACATCACAGGTGACCAGGGTGGTGTGGGGGGCACACACAACATCACAGGTGACCGGGGGGGCAAACACATCATCACATGCGACCACGGGGGGTCTGGGGGATATACACAACATCACAGGCGATCAAGGGTGGTGGGGGGCACACACAACATCACAGGCGACCAAGGGGGTGTGGGGGTTTACACAACATCACAGGCGACCAAGGAGGGGGGGGTACACGCAACATCACAGGCAACTGGGGGGCACACACAGCATCACAGGCGACCAAGGAGGGGATGGGGGCACACAGCATCATAGGCGACCAAGGAGGGGTGGGGGGGCAAACACAGAATCAGCGTGTCAGCATACCTGAAGCGGACAGGGAGCAGACAGAGCCTTCTCAGAGGGCCTTTCCTGCGAGGGCCGGCTAACGCCTTCCAGCATAATGAGGGGTTGAAGAACTGCCAGGTAAACAGGAACCCTCAGTCGGGCGGCCTGTACCATCGCGGCCATTTTGGAGAGACGAAGGCTGTTATGAAAAAATGTTAAGAATGTGTCTCCCCCGGACGAGTTTGGTACAGGTGGGGATTTCCGAACTCTAGTTCCTTTGAACTGGAGGGTCTCAAGTACAGACTTGTCACAGAGGAGGAAATAAACAAAACAACTGTGGAACTGCTCGGTGGAGATGAGGGGCCCGCAGGCTCACAAGGTGCGGGTGGAGTCGACAGACAATGGCGTATCAAGGGCCCCAGAAGGAAGCAGGTCGCCGGATCCAGGAAGTTTCAGAAGCTGAATACTCCCTCGACAGACACGCCCTGAACACATTACGGGCAGTGGGTGCTTATTGGCTGCAGTTGCTTGGAGGCCTAGATGGGTCCGTTGGACGGGGGCGGGGGGAGTGGGAGTTCAGGTAGAACAGATTTGAGGATCTTACTGCTATGGTTGGTAGGGATTATTGGGGTTCTAAGGGGCTGTTTGTGTTTTACCAGGTTACTCACCGTAGTGACCACCTTACTCCTAGTCCATAGTCCCCTTTCCTCCATACTTGTGGGACATCTCTCCGTCCTGTGGGACGGGACCAGAGCACTTTGGAAAAAGCATCCACATTTTTTTCAAAAATTTGTCCTGAGGAGGCCACCAGGGGGCGCACAGGTGATGGCTGCCTGAGCGTCGTGCTCCCGCCGAGGCTGGGCCATTGACGGGGACTGAGCCCCCCCCCGGATCCCCCAGGCGGGTTCACCCGCTCGACCGGAGCTGGCGAGCCCCCCGTGACGCCCCCGCCAAGAAGAACGGCACTCTTGCTCCCCCGGGAGCCTGAGATCGGGCTGTGTCGGAGGAGCATCGAAGAGCGCATCGGCGCCAGGAAAGGAGGAGCGGCCCGCGGGAGAGCCTTTTGCCAGCAAGCCCGTCCCCCAGCACCCATCCACCCCCCCGCCCTCGCGGGGGGCCGAAAAGATTTCGGGACAGCGGCCCCGGCGGCGGACCCGGGCCTTCACCGCCCCCCTCCCCCCCGGGCCGTGACGAGCCCCCGGTGGGGCGGGCCCCAGCAAGCACATTGTGCAAGCCGTCTCGGCCATGGCAACCAGGGCCTAATTGGGGAAGTTCCAGGCCCCGACCCCCCCCGCGGGGTCAGGGCGCGTGGGGGCCGCACAACACCACGCCCCCCCCCCCAGATAATTAATTTGGGGAAAAAAAAAAAAAAAAAAAACACCCTCAGAGCACAATAACCGCCGGAGCGGAGAAACAACCCCCCCTCTCTCGAGGGCTCCCAGAATCGCTACAGCCATTGAAGACACGCAGAGGGCCCTAGCCCGCCCGCACCAGACTTCTACAGGTGGTGGCCCCTGGGCCCATTCCCAGGGCGTGTGCCTGCCTGACACCCCCTGGAAGGGGAACGCGACCTTAGACGGCGACAGTGGGACGGCGCAGACGGCGGAGACCATTGTGTCAATTGCATCCAGCCCAGCATCCAGTCCAGCTCGTGTTGAGTCTTGGAGACTCTTGCAGCCTTGCGCTCGCTCCCAGGAGGGGGCGGAGCCTATTGGCAGTCACGTGACTCTTCCCAGCTGCAAAAGCCGGACACAGCCGCCCGAGCGGCGAGACCATTGTGTCAATTGCATCCAGCCCAGCATCCAGTCCAGCCCGTGTTGAGTCTCGGAGACTCTTGCAGCCTTGCGCTCGCTCCCAGGAGGGGGCGGAGCCTATTGGCAGTCACGTGACTCTTCCCAGCTGCAAAAGCCGGACACAGCCGCCCGAGCGGCGAGACCATTGTGTCAATTGCATCCAGCCCAGCATCCAGTCCAGCCCGTGTTGAGTCTCGGAGACTCTTGCAGCCTTGCGCTCGTTCCCAGGAGGGGGCGGGGCCTATTGGCAGTCACGTGACTCTTCCCAGCTGCAAAAGCCGGACACAGCCGCCCGAGCGGCGAGACCATTGTGTCAATTGCATCCAGCCCAGCATCCAGTCCAGCCTGTGTTGAGTCTCGGAGACTCTTGCAGCCTTGCGCTCGCTCCCAGGAGGGGGCGGAGCCTATTGGCAGTCACGTGACTCTTCCCAGCTGCAAAAGCTGGACACAGCCGCCCGAGCGGCGAGACCATTGTGTCAATTGCATCCAGCCCAGCATCCAGTCCAGCCCGTGTTGAGTCTCGGAGACTCTTGCAGCCTTGCGCTCGCTCCCAGGAGGGGGCGGAGCCTATTGGCAGTCACGTGACTCTTCCCAGCTGCAAAAGCCGGACACAGCCACCCTTGCGGCGTTAAGCCCGACAGGGGTAAAGGCCCTGGGCTGTTAAGCGGCTGTTGCGCGGAGGTGCGCATAAGGTACACTTACATTTTACTGTTTCTCATATTACTTCGTAAAATTGCAAATCTAGTTACAGCACCTAGCCTGATATTACTTCTGGGGTTGGTTTCATCTTTCCCACATATTGATTCATAAAAGAAGAGAGGAGGTTGATAATGAGACTCCGGAGCACACCCCTCCTTGAAGATATGGTAGACCAGGAAGGCTCATATCTCGCGGGAGAGGGTACTGCTGCACCTGACGCATCAGCCCCCTCCTTACCAGGAACATCCCAGACTCCCACTCATGTCACCCAAGCCATCGTTCATGTTGATAGTCATCCGGCTTCTGAATCCTACGTCCCCCCACCCCTTATTCAGGAAGGTTGGAAAAGAGGACTGGAATACACTAACAACTAAAAAAATTCAAAGCAGAATCAACGATCACTTTGTAAGAAAAAGAAACAAGAGTACCAATGATTTAGCTGATTTAATTGTTACTTCCAGCCAGTCCTCCTGTACAAATCAGGAGGGCGATAATATCTTCCCTCCATCCTCGTCTATGGACTGCCTCTGCCCCTCGGAATTGTCATCACTCAAAGCACCAGAAAACGGACTACGGGACGCACAAGAAAGACGTACCTCTCTTTCACAAGGGATACCCTCGACAGCCAGTGAGAATACGTTGACAGCACTGAGCTTTGTACTGAACTCCCTAGTGTCCATTTTTGAACTTCTAAAAACAGAGGTCCAAACACAAGCAGGTGTCTTACTGGAACTTGCGAATGAAGTGTCAAAGAACGAATCAACAACAACGGCTCTCAATAACATCATGAATACAATCCTGATTCCAACCATAAAAGACTCACAAATAGAGGGAGTGAAACAAGGTCTGGACCTCGCTCAAATCTACTGTCTACTGAAGGAAGAGGCCAAGAACAACCTCATAACACAAGAGCTCGTAAAAAACCTCCCATTGGTCATTCAAGAAAGTATGTCTAAGAATCAACTACAGATAGAAGAGGACCCCATAGACTGCTTCAATGACACTCCACTATCAAACTCAGTTCTAGAAGAATTTCGAAGACTAGCGAATGTTGACTTGGAAGGCATTGAAGAGATCCCGGAGAGCCCGAGAAACATCACTGTAGCAAATATTCAAGTCTCCCCACACAATGAAACGATCTCTGATCTTGCAACCCCATGCTATTCTCGAAGAAGAAGAAGGAACAAGCAAAAAAAAAGCCTACTGCAAAAGACTCGTGTTTTCACCTACAGTCGGAGAAAACCCAAAAAAAATCAAAAAATCAGAAAAACAGAACCCAAAAAAAATCTGGAACCAATGCCTTCCTGAAAAAAATCACATTGTCTGAGGAAAAGACCTCCGACCTAGAAGCTGAAATACCCTCAGTAGCTGGACCATCTCAGAGTGAAAACCAAGGTTCCTCTAGGCCCACTACAAGGGGACAGGGCAAAAACGGAAAAAAAGAGGTCTCTGCAAAAGCAGGGGAGGCTCAAATCAACATTAAGGTACAAACCTCAAACATGGCCATACAAACTGAGCCAATAAGCCCTGTGAGCGGAATTTCCAACTATCAAAGACCAAAAGTGGCCCAGATGAACATTAAGTTAGCACCTATCTTTCTAAAAAATAAAACCCAAAAAGACATCATCAGCTGTGCAAGCAACACCAGACCGGCGCCTACCTGCCTAAACGCCATTGCGAATCCGGCAGTTGAAACATCAACGGTCGCCTTCTTCCAGCCTCGGCCTATCCTCGACAATGCCCTAACTAGGCCCATGCTTAATGAAGCAGTCCGTCGGAACGGTCTGGGAAAATCATCAAGCCTAGAGCTGCGCTCACACATCAGAGTAGTGGAAGATGAACTAGAGGGCCCTCTTCTCTCCACACCTGCGAGGGCTACAGAGTCAGAAATAGTTGACTTCTCAATTCCCAGGATCTGGCTAAGACTGGAAAGACCTAACAGGTACACATCACTCTGTAGATCAGTACTGTTGACGGAAATTAGAAAAAACCACAATCTGTTCCTTTATTCGTCAGATGACATCGAATATGTCAAATTTCCAGTGGCGAATGACAGATTTCTTGTGGAGGTCGGCCTTGTTTCTAGAAGAGCCCATCAGGCAATTATCAGGAACAAAATCGACCTGGCCAGATCAGGCCTCTTGGTGTTTGAGCGGGAAGAGGAAGATAGAGCCAGAAATGACTCCAGCGTATTTACAAACAGAGAAGTCAGTCCAAGCTTCGGAGGACCAGCTGGTCCAGGGACAGTACACTCAAGGATCCCGACCCCCGGTCTCAAACTAAATGAAAATCTAATCACAAAACTTCCTGAGATCATGTCTCAAATTCTCCTGAAGTTAGGTGAGGAACAAAATAGTCTTTAGGCAAAATGGCCTGGGACTAATCTCCTGGAACACAAGAGGTTCTAGCTTTCTAAAAAAAAAACTACTAAAAAACAAGCTGTTACAAAATTTTGATATCTTGTTATTCCAGGAGACTTGGCTTGTTAACCCCATAGAGATAGAGGGCTTTACAGTCCTAAATCTCGGGGCTTCACAAAAATCTAAAGGGAGACCTGCGGGCGGTCTTTTAATGGTCCTTAAGAATTCAAGTATTAAACAAATTGTCCCGCTATGCAATAATGCAGCAGGCATTCAGGCCTGCAAAGTGGAGCTTGACTTACATAACTCAATAACAACTTTAGTGGTTATCAACATCTACTGGAACCAAGCCACCATAAATCTTCAAGACTTCACAGAAATCCTACATAATATATTAACAGTCGTGAAGACCGAATTCGAGAGAGCTCTCATCCTCATTGCAGGAGACTTGAACGCAGACCTCACTTCCCTAAGAAATAGTCAGGTCGTACATCGCAAGCTGGCCACGTTACAAAAGGGCAAAATATGGCGGGACTTCCTCTCCTCCTGGGATTTTGAAAGGATTCTCGAGCAAAATGGGGGCAAGGAAACAGGAAATCATACATGGCGCCAGGGCTCCTGGCAATCCACATTAGATTATATTTTTGTGACACCAGGCCTTTCATTGCTCTGCCCGACCCTCACCCTCAACTGGGAAGGAGGTAGTGACCATGCCTGTCTGGAACTTCGGTTTCCATTCCAACAGAGAGGATCAAATCTACCTCGCCCGGAGGAACTAGCTGCATTCAAGGGAAAACTGAGAGTGTCCAAATATAAATTTGGAGGGAAAAAATTTAACCAACTGCTAGAAGCAGTTCCTGCTCCATTGTGGATCGAGGAATTCCACCCAGAAAAAATTGGAAAATTTGTGTGGTCAATTTGTCCACCAAATGAAATAAAAGCCATAGGGAAACAAACACATATTCATCATTTTGACGAAGAAATATACATGCAAAAGAGATTACTTCGTCAATCCATACGCATCATAAAGAAAAAAGGAAGAGGAGACCTACAAGAAAATTTGCAAAAAATCAGGAAAGTTAACCAATCTTATAGAAATTGGTCCCGCAACCACAAACATCAACTAAAACAAGAAGACGGGGAAAAGATGCTTCACCTACTTAACGCAAACAATTGCAGAAGCTTTTGGGCAGCTCTCAATCAGTTGGAAACAGGTCGTAATAGCTCACTCTGCAACCTGGTCTCAGAGCAAACTTGGATCGAATATCTGTCCAAGAATTTTGAACATCCAGGTTCCAGAGATTTTATTGGACCTTCAACTAGTTGGACACTGTCATTCAACCAACAATATATTAAAGAGCTTATCCTCTCTGCTTCTACATCAAAGGCTGCAGGGCCTAACGGACTCACTTACCAGGTTCTAAAAAATCAGCCCTCTCTGTGGGCAAAGCTTCTGTATCACCTCTTTCAGGAAATCCTAGAGAATGGGATCTTCCTTCCATCATGGAAGAATGCATTAATTATTCCATTCTTCAAGGGGGGAGGGGACAGGCTTAGCCCTGCAAGTTATCGTCCTATCGCCCTCCTGGATATTGACAGTAAGCTTTTCATGCGGCTCCTTCTGAAAGAAATTACACACTGGGTTGACACCAACCATATTCTTTCCCGGCATCAAACGGGTTTCAGGAAGGGCCTTTCCACCAGTTTAATTGGCCTTATCCTGAATTTACTCAGTGAAGGCTCTAATGAGAAGGAGGGCATTCCACTCTTTGGGGCCTGGGTAGACCTGTCCAAAGCATTCGACCTGGTGGACAGGTCACTCCTCTGGCAGAAGCTTCATAATTGGGGGATTCCAGCTCCCCTACTGGCCATGCTCATGGAACTACACAGGAACACCACCATTAGGGTAAGGCTGGACGATGTAGGCAACCTCTCCGAGGAAATACAGGTTCTCAAGGGAGTCCGGCAGGGGTGCCTAGGTGCCCCCCTGTTTTTCAATCTCTTCCTGGCAGACCTCGGAAACTTTCTGGCCTCGGCATCCATGATTTCACCCAGGATCAATGGGAGAAGCATACACTGGCTGGCCTATGCAGACGATATCGTCTTATTAGATGGCTCGGCATTGGGGTTGCAACGGCTCCTCCTCAAACTAGGCGACTATGCCAAGTTAAATGGCCTACTAATCAATCCTTCAAAATCTAAAATCTTGATATTTAAACATCAGAGGAAAAACCTCCAGTCTAGGAAGTGGTCTCTAGATGATATGGAAATTCCCAGAGTTGAAGAGCTCATCTACCTGGGCTACGAAATTCTCGCATCTCCATCTTTGAGCAAGCTGCTTCCAGTCATTCTCGGAAAGATCTGTAAAATCATGGCTCAGATGAAGAATTTAAAAGGGAAATTCTGTAGATTCTCATTATCCCCACTTGTCAAATTCTATATTGGTAAAGCGGTACCAGTCCTCCTCTACGGTTTAGAAGCGAAACCTTTGCTTTGGAACTTCGAATGGAACAAAATTGAGGGTAGGTTGTGGAAAGCGGTATTACATCTACCCGCTTGCACCCCCCTCACCAGTCTGAGATTTGAATTGGGTCTGATCTCCCTGGGTTGTCGTGTGGACTGGAAGCTCTTGTCGCTTTATCGGGACATTATCATTGCCAGACCTTCTACCCTCTTCTTCGACGTAAATGAACATCATAAAAAGGGTAAATCGAAACAACTTCTTGGGCTGGAGAGAAAAGTGGGCGATATTTTATTGAGGCTGAACTCAACAACAGAAATACTCCTCGTTAATCCTCTGAAAATCAAAAAACAACTTGAAATATGTGATTGGATCCGCACGATCGAGGGAGTCAGACTTTTGAAACCACCGAACCTTTTTCTGAAAGTTGAGAGAAAAGCAGGCACATTACCACGTTATCTTCAAAAATTTCCTGATCAGAACATTCGAAATAATTTTCTTAGATTAAGACTGAATTTGGCTCACACTGGAGAAATCTTGGCTAAAAGAAACCAGGGCGATAAGGCCAAAAAGCTCTGCAGGTCTTGTGCCCTACCGAACTCACAATCATTGAGACATTTGTTGTTAGAATGCGAGGGTAC
Source organism: Ambystoma mexicanum (assembly GCF_040938575.1). NCBI lineage: Eukaryota > Metazoa > Chordata > Amphibia > Caudata > Ambystomatidae > Ambystoma > Ambystoma mexicanum. The sequence goes on from NC_090938.1 coordinate 392,239,249, forward strand.
CTGGAGGGCAAGATTGCAGTTGCTCGGAAGATTCGTCTCTAGAGAGGAGACCTTAACACAGGACTCCTTCTGGGACAGATTGATTTCTGGTCAAGAAGTCATGCTCACTACGGCTGTCGTCAGGGTCCTGGAAAATTGCTTGATCCTAACAAAACACGACTAAAATGCCGACGGGTGTGCTTGTCCAATCGAAGTCTTAATTGTTACCCCATTGCCTTGGGGGGCCCTTTCCACCTCTTTTTTTTCTGATCGGCTTCTTCTTCTTTTTTCTCTTTTTTTTTTTTCTCTTTCTTTTTTTTATTTTTCTTTTTGCCTGCTCTCTCATTCATTTCTTTTTATACTTTGTAAAGGTTTTCTTTGTAAAACCACAAACAAATAAATAATAAAAAAAAAAAAATGTGCAGACGGCCACCCCCCCCCCCCCGAAGAGGAACGTCAACATCTCGAAGGAGCCCAGGTGCGAGGCCCCCATCCGGCGCTGGTGGGGCGTGTGCCCGCCTGGGAGCTGCCCCCCCCCACGGAAAGACACCAGCCTCCCATGGGTTTCCCCGGGACAACACAGCCTGGGGACCTCGGGCCGGGTCCTCGAGGAGACTCCCTAAAGCCACCGGACCGCAGCGGTCCACGCAGTGGGCACAGTGGAAGACCGCATGAGCAGGCAAGTGGCACTGCAGGCATATCGCTTCAAGGGAACGGAGAGTGCGGTCAGCGGCCCCACTGATGCTGGGGACATGGCACAGCCGGAGGCCTGAATGCAGTCCACGACAGCGATGGAAAGGGGCTTTGCCTCTATCCTACAGGAAATCAGGGACATGCGTTCGGATATCGCACAGAAATTCGAAAAGATCGACCAAAGGGTGGACAAGATCGAGGACAGACTCCTGCAAGTGGAAACCAACCAGTCATCAACGGTAGCTCAGGAGGTGCAAACTGAGTTGAGGCTCGCAGCCCTGGAGAAGAGGGACGAGGAAAGGGCTAGACAGATGGATGACTATGAAAACAGGGAAAAGAGAAATAACCTTAGATTTTTTGGGATCCCTGAAACGGAGGGCGAAACGGAGAGAGACTTGACCCGAGTGGTGAGAGACATTATCACACTCTTGTTTTCAGAGGAAATGATCACAGAGCTCACGTTTGACCGAGTGCATAGGGCAGGGGGCCCCCGGTCGGTCCTGGCCCGGTTCCACTACTACTCGGAAAAGACTAAGGTGCTCAAGGAAGCAAGGAAGGCAGGGGTGGTGACCTATAACAGCGCTCGGATCACCATTTATCAGGACCTTTCCGCATACACCCTGGCCAAGCGCAGGATGTGCCGTCCCCTAACGCAGTTACTAAAGGAAAAGGGGGTGCGATACAGGTGGGGGTACCCCTTCTCTCTGGCCTTCGAATACATGGGCCAACGGACAATGCTGATTACAGAAGACGACATAAGGGGAGCCATCTGGGATTACGTGGCGGAGTCTACCCCCCGGAGGGGCCCTGTGGGTCCGGAGGCCCTTGGAAGGGGCGGCCCTAGCCAGCCGGGTGCCAGAAGAAAGAAAACCAGTTCGAGAAAATTCAAAAAATTGAACACCCCGCCGCCCGCATTGGAAAGCGAACACGTCGACTCGGAGGGCTGACGGTGGTAATGCCCCGACCCGCAGCGGGTCGGAAAAAGGAAGTTCCTGAGGTTTCTCAGAACACAGAGTCCCCTTGAACAGCAAGTATAACGGGGTCAAATGAAGGGACGAAGCAGCGGGGGGGAGGGGGGCTCATAGACACGAGAACTGTACTGATTGCCTAGCCGAGGAGGGTAGGCTGGTGGTCCGGCCAAATGCCAGCGATGGCGGAACTATCTGGCTGGACGCCGGGGTGGGGGGGGTACGAACTAGTTGGGGTTTGTTTGTTGGGGGAAGGGTTTGGGGGGCAGTTGGGGGAATGTTCCAAAAGTGTCCAAAAGGTGAAACAAAGGGAGCAAAGAGGGAACGATGAGGCGATATCATTGGCTAACAGAGAGGAAAACATAGATCATGGCTGATGCCCGTCCGGCCCTGGGTGTGGGTACCCTTAACGTGCGAGGGATGAACACCCCCACGAAGAGGTCCCTGGTTCATAGGGAGTTTAGGAGGGCGAAATTGGACCTGCTCTTTCTGCAGGAGACACATTGGGCAAAGGGGAAAGAGCCTAGAATGCGAGGGGGAGGAATTGGGGAGGTCTTTCACGCCTCCCACAAGGCCAAAAAAAGAGGGGTGGCCATATTGGTGGCAAGAATTAAGGGACATGGACTTCGAGAAGGAAGCCATCCAGAGGGACCCCGAGGGTCGGTACCTGATGGTGCGGGGTTCCCTGCAGGGCTCCCCCTTGACTTTAGCAGCAGTGTATAGTCCTAACGAGGGTCAGGCCCAATTCTGGGAGGAGGTAGGAGACAAGCTGAGGCTGTTCGTGCAGGGCCCACTGGTGGTGGGGGGGGATTTTAACATGGTCCTAGACCCAACTATAGACAGAAGACGGGTTGGGCCCCAGAGCCTCAGACCCGCGGATGAAGCCATGGCGCAGAACTTTCAGAGGGTTAATGGGGACCTGGGACTGTCGGATACGATCCCAACCCCCAGATCAGGGACGCCCTCCTTTACCTATTACTCAGCCTTTCACAACTCGTTCTCGAGAATAGACCACATTTTGGTGGACGAGGTCCTCACTCCATATGTAGCGGGCTATAGGATAGACCCAGTCCCTTGGTCGGACCACGACATGGTCCGAGTCACCTTAGCGATGGGTTGGTGTGAAGAAGGTAGAGGGCGCTGGAAATTCAATGATGCCCTATTGAGAGATGAGGCACTCGCCCAGGAGATTCTGGACTCCATAGCGGAGTTCTTTGAGTTTAATGATAACAGAGAGGTAGCCATGCACACACTTTGGGATGCCTTTAAGGCAACCATACGAGGAGTCCTCATAAAAATAGGCTCCATGAAGAAGAGGGAGAGGGAGGCCCAGGAGAAAGCCCTGCGGGGTAAAATAGCCTGTCTCCAGCCGGGGGGATCCCCGGACCAGGCTTTAGAGCATGACTACAGGCTCCAACTGAAAGATCTGCTCCTACATAAAACTGAGAGGAGCCTCCTAATGGTAAAACAAAAATACTATGAGAAGGGGGACAAAGCGGATAAGATCCTAGCCTGGAAGCTAAGGGAGGTCCAGAGAAGTAGAAGGGTGAAGGAGGTGAGGGATACCAGGGGCATCTCGGCCGTGACTCCTCACATGTTGGAGAGGCCTTTCGCCAATATTACAAAACCCTCTACTCCTCGGAGTATGACGGGGACGACACCCAGATAGAGGATTTCTTGAACTCCATACAGATCCCATCCCTTTTGCGTGAGATGGCTGAGCGGTTGGAGGGTCCGGTGACGGAGGATGAGATTGACAAGGTGATAGGTGGGATGAAGGTGGGAACCTCCCCTGGAGATGATGGCTTCTCCGTCTACTTCTATAAAAGATTCCGCTCCGCCCTGGCCCCGTTCTTGGCGAGAGTCTTCAACGCTGTGCTGGAGGATGGCATCCTCCCCGAGTCCATGATGGGGGCCATAATAGCAGTTCTGCCCAAGGAAGGGAGGGACCCCGTGGAATGCTCCTCTTATCGTCCCATATCTCTGTTAAATATCGACGTCAAGATCCTGGCCAAGGGGGTGGGGAGGCGGATGGAGGGAATCATGCCAAAGCAAATCCATGGCGACCAAGTGGGCTTTATTACGGGAAGGCAAGGGTCAGACAATATACGCAAAACAATAGACCTGCTCCACTTTGCCCAAACGTCGGGGTTAAACGCATGTGTCCTCTCCCTGGATTCGGAGAAGGCCTTCGACAGGGTCGACTGGCGATACATGGGTCTCCTCCTCCAGAGGATGGGCTTCGGGCCTCACATCATGAGCTGGGTGACCGCCCTCTACAGGGCCCCCACGGCAAGGGTTCAGGTGAACGGGAGGCTGTCCGAACCATTCCCCCTCTCCCGAGGGACAAGGCAGGGATGCCCTCTCTCCCCCCTGATATACGTCCTCACGATGGAGGCATTGGCAATAGCGATTAGAGCTCACCCGGACATCAGGGGGATCAGAAGGGGTGATGTTGTATTCAAACTTTCCCTGTTTGCGGATGACATCTTGGCCTACCTGGTGGACCCTGTAGTATCACTTCCCCCCCTTCCTGGCGCTGGTGGCCTCGTTCGGTCGTTTCTCAGGTCTGAAGATCAACGCCGCAAAATCTGTTCTGCTCCCTATGAGGACACTAGACCCGGGGCTCGATCCTCTGGACTGCTTTCATGGGATTAAGGTGGAGAAGGCCGCTGTTCGGTATCTGGGGGTACTCCTCACCAGAGACATATCGAAATTGAGCGCCGCCAACTATGACCCCATGATGGCAGAGATCAAATTAGATTTGAGGAGATGGGACAAGATGATCCTGTCGTGGTATGGCCGAATGACTGCAGTAAAAATGAATATACTACCACGGCTTCTCTACCTTTTCACGGCACTCCCAACCAACATCATGGCGCAGACTTTCAGAGAGCTACAAAAGGGGGTTCGAGACTTTGTGTGGCAGGGGAAAACCCAGAGGCTAGGAAGGACCACTTTACTCTGCCTAGGGAGGAGGGGGGATTTGGGCTCCCGGACTTTCACCTCTACTTTTGTGCTGCCCAACTGCGCGTCCTACTGGAGCATATGAAAGAGGGAATGGGGACGTACTGGTCATACTTTGTAGATATGGTTGCCCATCCCCTGAAGGGCCGAGACCTTTTGTGGGCCCCTCGCGGGTCGGTTCCGCAACACTTAAGGTCCCACCCGACCCTCGGAGTCCTCTGGGACATCTGGAGAGAGGGCCCCCGGACTGCTCACCTCACCACTTGGCCGTCCCCGATGACCTCTCTCTGGGGCCCTCCCCTTAGATTGGGAGGCAGAGGGTTCCGGCACTCTGAGGAATGGTCGGACAAGGGAATGGAATGGGCGGGGCAGCTGTTCAGAGAAGGGGAATTCCTAACCTACGAGGACTTGAGAGACGCTCTCGGAAGAGATTCGCTATCCATCTTCGAATACCTCCGCCTGAAGGGCATCCTCTGCAACCCGACATGGGGCCCGAACCTGAGGAGACAGCTGACCCCCTTAGAGAAACTCCTCGATCTGGCGACCTCAAGGAAGGGGGCGGTGTCCAGCATGTATAAAATCTTAAACACCTACGACCTTCAAGGCAGAAGGAACTTTCGTATGTTTTGGAACAACTTAGCAGGGGAAGAGATTTCCGAGGACTCCTGGGCCAGAATCTTCAAGATAGCATTTCACGGAAATTTGTTTACCTCGGACATGAGCATAACTTTAAGGTGTTACAGGGGTGGCACAGGGATCCCCCGAAGTTGTCGAGGATGTTCACGGGGTCTCGCCTAGGTGCCCGAGAGGATGCGGACAGACTGGCACCAGAGGCCACATGTGGTGGCTCTGCCCGAAAGTTCAGGACTACTGGGGTTCAGTGCGGGATTGGATGGCGGAAGTAATAGAAGAACGTTTGCCACTGAATCCCTTAACAATGTTGTTGAGTCTCCCCCCGGAGGAAACAGAGCTGTATCGATACCCTAGGATGTGGGAAACAATGCTGAGGGCAGGCAGAGTGGCCCTTGCCCAGAGGTGGAAAAGCCCCGAGCCCCCCTCCAAAGAGGACTGGCTGCTAAAAGTGAAAAATATGTTCCTGATGGACAAACTGACTGCGATGGTGAACAAAGAAAGTAGCACTTTCCTCACAAACTGGTACGGGGTGCAGCAGTCTTGGGGCTGGGACGTTCACTGATCTCGACGCCAGACATCCGGCCTGCATGAGCCGGGACTGACCCCGAAAGGTGAGATAATACGCCAGGGAACCCACGACCTGGGGAAAAGCGGCATCTAACCAACGGATGAAAGGCCACAAATCGCATCATCTCCATAGTACAGACGGAGGACTGAACATTGAAATTCTCCCAAGGCAAATACAGGTTTCTGGACACAGGGTAGGGGGGTGGGCAGGGGTTGATGGGGGGCAGGGGGCTTTTTTCATTTTTCTGCTTTCTGGTTTCTTGACTGCGTTTGTTGTATCTAAAAATGCCAATAAAAACGAAAGTCTAAAAAAAAAATAAAAAAAATAAAAAAATGTGTCCCTCCTCTCTTTCCTGCGCGGGGCCCGGCACACGGCCGTAACACCGGCCACCTTGGCTCCGCCCCACGCATCGCCCATCAGTCCTTTTCTCTGCACGATCGGGGCCGGACGCACTTGCATCCTCTGAAGATTTTCTTCCCTGTTTTCCTCTCTGGCTCTCGCTAGCGTTCATTTACTAGTCTGTCTATGTCTTTTAAACTAGATTTTCCAGACTGTTCATCGTGTCACCGTCGCTTCGCGAGGGCGGATCCCCATCCTCTTTGTTTAGAGTGTTTGCGTCCGGAACACCGTTGGGACTCCTGTTTTTACTGCGACTCCCTTTCGGTCCGGGCACTTCAACGTCGGTTGGAGCGGTGGGCGGAGGTGTTCGGAAGAACTCCTCCTCATTTTCAGGCGTTCATCGACGAGAAGAAGAAACGCCCGGTAAGTTCTTTACTTTTCAGAGCACCCCGACCGGGGGATACCTTCCCAGGTTCCTCTCGGGCCGGGAGGGGCGTTGATCGCTTTGTTACCGGGGTTCGCCCTGAGGTGCCTGTGGGGCCTAATAATTGTACCAGAGTTTTCTCTGAGGGTCTCTGTAAGGGGCCTGTGTTAACCGGAGTACGCTCCGAGGCCCCTCCTGTGGGGGCTGTTTGTAGGCCCAGTTCTACTGAGTCGTGGGGTACCGGAGCTTGCTCTGAGGCCTCTCTTTCGGCTTCCCTCAAAAACAAAACCGGGGTGCGCCCCGATGCCTTGGCTGGGCTTGTGGTTACCGAACGGATGTTCGAGGCCCGTGCCGATAAGGCTTTTACCGGGCCTAGGTCCGAGGTCCCTCGTACAGAGGCTAAGGCTACCAACAGTTCTAAGGGGCCGGGCAAGGCCCTGTCGGTTAAAGGGGTTGCTCACTGTTCCCGCTCTTGTGGTGACACCGGATCTGTTGAGGGGGCAAAGAAGAAAGGTTCTTCTTTTACCGGCAGTGCCGAGGCCCTTCCTTCAAAGGCTCAGTTGGCCGTTGGTATGTCACAGAAACATTCCAGGCCTCATAGTACCGGCTCTGCCTAGGTTCCTTACGTTAAGGCTAAAATTAAGACCCCTGACCCATCGACGGGGACCCCTACCTCACTTCCTCACGTGCCGCAGTTCCCTCAGTTGAGGACAAAATGGCGGCCGTTCCCGCCAGGACCACGGCGGCCATTTTAGGTACTACCCCTACAACTACGCCATCGGCCCCTGGTGTAGGGTTCGGTCCTTTGGGTGAACCTAAGGTCCCTTGTGCGCATCCTTAACGGCCGGTTTATGACTGGAACGCCCAGATGCCTCTTCCGCACAATGTTTCGTTGCCCGCGGGGGCGGCTCCCTTGATTTATGTGGATACATCGGTGGAGGGGCCGGTGGGGCACCCTTCTCCGTTACGTCCCTGGATTTGTCCACCTCATGAGAGGCCTCCTCAGGTTCCGAAACAATCTCCTGAGGACGCCTTTTTCGGTAAATTTCAAGCGCTTATGCGCACCGACCCCATGAGGGAATATTTCAAAGGGCTTTTCAAGGAGATATGTCCACCTGCGCCTCCGGCTCCACCTGTTCCTCCGGTGGTTCAGCCGGCGCCTCCCTTGCCCGTGGTGCCTCCCCCTGCTCTTCCGCCTTTGCCACCATTGTCCCCAGTGGATAAGGCAGTGCCTGACACGGCTCAGCAGGATCCTGATCTGTCAGATGACCCTCAAGGCGATCAGGACAACGAGGACCTTCCCCGCTCTATCAGAGCTTTCCATGACCGGGTGCTGGACATGATGAGTTTCTTAGATGTTCCGGTGCCCGAGGCACCCGCTCCGCAGGAGGGCGTGCTTTCTGGGGCGTTCACCTTGTCTCCCTTGGAGCGTACCGGCCTGTTCCTGCAGAAGGACGTTCTGGCCGAGGTCCGAAGAGGTTGGGAAAAGCCACACTCGGGACTTTTTGTCAATAAAAAGATTGATGCGAGGTACAGGCTGCATTCTTCGGAAGAAGTGGCCTTGTCGTCTTGTCCGCCTCCCTCCTCCACAGTGGTGGCTGCGACTATGTTGCAATCCAGACCTGCAGCATCCTCTTCCGCGACGGCTTGTCTTGGGAAAGGAGGACAAGCTCCTGGACTCCCCAGGGAGGAAAATCTTTGCCAATTCGGCCTTGCAGCTCAGGCAGGCCAATGCAAATTGATTTTGGCGGGAGCTAACATGCGGATGTAGAAAGGTCTGTCGGAGTTTGAGGAGCACATTCCGGTCGAGAAGTTGGAAGATTTCAGAGGGGGCCTTTCTGATGCCAGGGTCTTGGCCCAGGATCTCCTGGAGGCTGCGGCTCATCACATAGACACCTCGGCTCGGGGCCTGATGCTTGGGGTTGATACCTCGCGGCAAGCATGACTGCATGCCACTAGGTTTTCGAAGGAAGTGCAAGACAAGGTACTGGACCTTCCATTCGATGGTAAGGAGCTTTTTCACTCTTCTACTGATGTAGAGCTCACCAAAACCAAGGATAGCACTCAGACGGCTAAGTCATTATCTGTTCTGGTTAAAGCTCCTTTCAAATCCCAGAGACCGTTGTCGAAAAGTCGACCTTCCTCTGGTTTTAGGGGCTCCCTCGACCGCAAATCTCACAGAGTGGATACTCCTGCGGGGAATAACCGCCGTAGACAACAGCGTACGTGGTTTTTCTCCCGCTCCTCAGCCTCCTCGTCAGGTTCAGGTGGCACCGCCACCGATAAGCCTGCCAAATGAGGGTTTTCTGCGCTCGCACGAGACCCCGGTGGGAGGACGCATTGCGTCTCATTGGGAGGCGTGGCAGACCATCACAGAAGACAGATGGGTCTTGTCAGTCGCTCGAGCGGGCTTCTGCTTACCTTTACCCCCTACCCCACCCCTCAACCCTCCTTTTCAGCTGTCCGGCTCACCCTCCCTCAAGGCCGAGGTTCAGAAACTTCTGCACCTCAGAGCTGTGGAACCCGTTCCCCTTGGGAAGCAAGGGGAGGGCTTTTACTCCCGGCTGTTTACGGTGCCCAAACCTAACCAGGCTAGCCTGCGCACCATCCAGACCTTTCCCAGTTCAATCTTTTCCTACCCCAAGAGAAGTTCAAGAGGATCACGCCCGGCCAGATTCGCTCTTCTTTGCAGATGGGCGATTGGCTCAACGTGGTGGATCTTCATGATGCGTACATGCATATCCTGATTTGGAATCCACACAGGAGATACCTCCGCTTCTCTTTGGGAGAGGAGCAGTTTCGGGTGCTTCCTTTTGGCCTCAGCTCGGCACCGCGTGTCTTCACGAAGATGATGTCGGTGATTGCGGCCTATCTTCGTCGCCAGGGTATCCATGTGTATCCCTATTTGGACAACTGGCTCTTACGCAGCCCTTGTCCGTTGGTAGCAGCGGGCAACCTCCAGTCTCTCCTTCAGCTCCTGTTCCATCTTGGGCTGTCGGTGAACTGGCGGAAATCCTCCATGACGGTCTCACAGGACCTGACTTTCCTGGGTTTTCGTTGGAACACGATCGACTGCCGAGTGTATCTTACCGGGGACAGAATGGAGGATCTGTTGGCAACGTGTCAGATTTTTGCGCAGTCGGAGAGCATGTCGGCCTGGTGGTTCCAGAGGCTTCTGGGCCTCATGGCTTTGTGTGTACTGGCTCTTCCTCTTGCTCGTCTCAAAATGAGACGGACCCAGATGGCTCTTCGGAGTTCCTGGCGTCAGGCTGTGGACCCGGATTCCAAGCGGATAATGATTCCGGATTCCATGAGAGTGGACCTAGACTGGTGGTCATCTCTCAGCAACCTGTCAGTGGGCACGGGGTTTCAGGACCCAGCCCCCATGGTGACGATCACGACGGACTCCCCCTTTTTGGGGTGGGGTGCGACATTAGATCTTCTTCAGGTCTCGGACGTCTGGTCGCCTCAGGACAAGCTCCTGCACATAAATCATTTGGAGCTTCTGGTGATCTTTCTGGCGCTCAAGGCGTTGAGACCGCTCATTGTCAACAAGGTGGTCTGCATAAGAACGGACAATATGGTATCAATGTATTACATAAACAAGCAAGGGCGAACGAAGTCTCCCCCTCTCGTGGACCTGTCCATCCAGATTTGGGAGTGGGCCGTGCTTCATGGGGTCTGGCTGCGTGCAGTGCACATCCCGGGCCAGCTGAATGTCACAGCGGATGCCCTCAGCCGGCGGACAGTGGTCAGCTACGAGTGGGAGTTGAAGATCCTCTCATGGATTTTCTCGCTTTGGGGCACACCGGAAGTGGACCTCTTCACCACGGCTGTAAACAAGAAGCTTCCTCAGTACGCCTCCAGAGGGGGGCTGGGAGCCTCCTCTCTGGGGGATGCTCTCGAGATTCCATGGCACAACATGAGAGCTTACGCCTTCCCGCCTCTGCCCCTAGTTCATCGAGCAATTTGGAAGTTTAAGAACTCTGTAAACTCTTCTCTTCTACTGATAGCTCCGTGGTGGCTGGCCAGGTTTTGGTTCTCAGAACTTCAACACCTGTCGGTGTGTCCGCCGATCAGGTTACCAGTAGCTCCCGATCTTCTTCACCAAGGGGAACAACAGATGTGGCACCGATCCCCACAATCGCTCAACTTGGTGGCATGGTGCCTGAGTTCAAGTCTTTAGAGCATTTGAGTTTGTCTGCGGATAACATGCGCATTATCCAGGCAGCCAAGAAACCCTCGACCAGATCTCAATACAAGAGTAAATGGCTCAGGTTTTGTCATTGGTGTTTGGAGAAAGGGTTGGATCCGAGGGTGGCAACGATTGACACGGTGCTGTCCTTTGTATCCTCCCTAACAGAGTCAGGGGTTCATGTTCTGTCTGGCAGGACTTATCTCTCAGCGGTTTCCGCGTACCTCTCTATAGACCTGTGTTTTTATTCTCTAACTAACCCGGTGGTGAAGAGAAATTTTGCTGGCTTGACACGCCTCTACCCTCCGGTTTGTAGACCCTGACGGCGCTGTGCCATAAACCCTTTGAGCCAATGGCTACGGTTGACCTCAAGTACGTATCCTGGAAAGTGTCCTTTCTGGTCGCCGTTACGTCAGCGAGGAGAGTGAGTGAGCTCCAGGCATTGTCGGTGGAGCATCCTTTCTTGGTCTTTCACAAGGACAAGGTAGTCCTTCGGACAAACCCGACTTTCCTACCAAAGGTAGTGACTGAATTCTATCTGAATCAGTCGATCTCCCTTCCGGTCTTTTTTCCGAACCCTGCCTCGGAGGCTGAAAGGGTTCTACACTGTCTGGATGTCCGAAGAGCTCTTAAGTTCTACCTGGACAGGACATCCGAGCTTTGGAGTTCTTCTCAACTTTTTTGTGACCTTCGGTAACCGTCAGGGCAGGCCGGTGTCTAAGGCATCTATTTCCAGATGGATTGCCGCCTGTATCACGGAGTCTTTCACCGTCCAAAAGCTGAAACCTCCTAAAGGTATCCATGCACACCTGGTGCGGGGCTGTTCCCTGGGAGTCCATCGCTAAAGCAGCTACTTGGGCCTCCCCATCTGCATTCTGTAAGCATTACTGCCTCTATATGAGCTCTAGAGCTGACGCTCAGTTTGGTCAGGCTGTGCTAAAGAACCTGTTTCAGTAAGGGGTATTTCCATCCACCCATAGTTCCTGTAAGGAGTGCTTGGGAATCTCCCACAAGTATGGAGGAAAGGGGACGGGACGTAGGAGTATTACCATGTTACTCACCGTAGTGACCACCTTACTCCTAGTCCATAGTCCCCTTTCCTCCATACGCCCGCCTGCCGTCCCTTCTAATAAGGTTGCTCTATTATTGCTAATGGGTCTTGGACCCTGCGATAGAAAAGGACTGATGGGCGATGCGTGGGGCGGAGCCAAGGTGGGCGGGGTTACGGCCGTGTGCCGGTCCCCGCGCAGGAAAGAGAGGAGGGACACATTTTTGAAAAAAATGTGGATACTTTTTACAAAGTGCTCCGGTCCCGTCCACAGGACAGAGAGATGTCCCACAAGTATGGAGGAAAGGGGACGGGACGTAGGAGTATGAACTCTCAGTAGTTGAAGGTGGGGGCACTGGGGATTGAAGTGTCATGAGCGGGGGCCTGGGCTTCGGGCCTGTGGTGGTTAGGCACTCTTCTAGTGACAGTAACTGGAGGGGGCCAGGTGCCGAGGGGGAGGCGGAGGGGGATGAGGTTCTCAAGCATTAAGGGGGTATTGCAATTTCTTGATCCGATGATGTTACATGCACACTTCCGTTCTTGTCCAGTGCAATGGGGAGGGTCAACTCCCTGGTGGGAAACAAGATCCGGGTATTGCTGACTCAAGGGGAGGTGACAGGGGGGACAGCCTGAGGGTATGTACGCTGAATGTGAAAGGGCTGAACTCCCCAACTAAGCGGTCCCTGTTTGCTAGGGAATTTAGAAAATCTGAGATGAATGTCCTATTCCTCCAGGAGACAAAATACTTGAGGGGGGAAGAACCAAGGATTCACTGTGGTTTGGTGGGCGGACAGTATTGGGGCTTGGGGATAATGGGAAAAGCTTGGGTTGGGATTTTGGTCCATAGGGGGCTCCGACTGGAGGTTACAAAAGTGTGGTCAGATGTTGAGGGAAGGGCTGCTTTGATCATGGGGCAGATTACAGGGATCAGGTTCACATTCGCTACGATGTACACTCCAAATCAGGGCCAACGGAGGTTCCTGCAGAAAACCCTGGAAAAGATAATGATTGAGGGTGGGGGACACTTCATATTGGGTGGAGACCTCAATTTCTGGAGTGATGTCAGCATGGACCGACAATCTGGGCAGGAGCCCCAGAATTAGGTAGGCAGGGAAATGGGAACGACCATGGAGCTATACGGGATGCAGGATATTTGGTGCCACCTACACCCACGAGACAGGGGGTTCACTTTTTACTCTGCCGCACACGGGACCTTGACGAGAATAGACTATCTATACATATCCAGGGATCTGTGGGACTAGGCATTGGATATTCATCCCATTAGTTGGTCAGATCATAACTGGTGTCGATCCATATTGGTTGAAATGGCCTTTGTGCCAGGGGCTCGAAATGGAGATGCAATGAATCTCTGTGGGAGGACCCATGTTTCAGGGAAGAGCTAGAGAGGGGTATCACAGAATTGTTTGATCTTAATGATACTATGGAGGTGCGTAAAGACATTGGGCCTCATTACGAGTTTGCCGGTAACCCTTAGATGCGGTGGTAGCGCTATTACCGCCGCATTTAAGGGTCCGCCAGATCATGCTTTGGCGGATTTCCCCCCAGCTCTAAGATGGGGGGAAATCCGCGGCAAATTTGCTGATTTTCAGTGCATTTACCACCGGCAGGAAATCTGCCGGCGGAAATAGCGTGAATTTTCCCCATTGGCCCCAATGGGGAATGAGGAATTCCTGAATGGGCCCAATGGGGAATGGGCAATAAACGTTCCGCCAAACCCATGATCCGGCGCTAATAGCACCGGGGGGGTTTGGCGGTAGGGCTATTAGTGCCGGCACTAATAGCGTCGGCGTTACCGCCCAACTCCTGATGAGGCCCATTGTGTGGGAGGCGGCAAAGGCTACAAGGAGAGGGATATTGATTAGAGAGGGGGCTCATCCAAGAGGCGAGGGGTGTGAGGGAGGAACTGAGAGTCATCGAAGAAGGAAAAATAGTCCACAGCCTCCAATTTTTGAAACAGAAGTTTTATGAGAAAGAGGACAAGGCGGACGCTCTTTTGGCGGCCAGGCTACGTGGTCAGGGAGCAGAGAGGTGGTTTACTGAGGTGGAGGGAGGGGTAAGGGCCTCTGAGGGTTCTGACGAAGGGATTCAGGCGGCATGTGCAGTATTCTATGAGGGCCTGTACAGGAGTGAAGGGATAGCGGATGCAGAAGAAATTAGGAAATACTTAGCAGGCTCCAACCTCCCCCTGCTCACGAAAATGGAATCAGAAAGCCTGGAAGCTCCAATTACTGGGGAGGAAATTAGCTTGGCTGTAGGGCGGTTGAAGTTATGTAAGGCCCCGGGGAATGACAGCTTCAAATCAGGATTCTATAGGTCCTTTCTCAAGGCCCTGCGTCCCTTCCTAACAACACTGTTTAATGACATCTTGACAACAGGGAAAGTACCAAACTTTTTCACACGAGCTGTGATTACCATGATACCAAAGGACAGGGACCCCGGCCGTGTGGCTCTAACCGTCCCATTTCTCTCCTGACTATAGATGCCAAGATCTACGCCAGGGTACTAGCCGCAAGGTTGGAGAGATACTTGCTGAGACTTGTCCACTCGGAGCAGGTGGGGTTTGTAAGAGGGCAGCAAGGGGCCGATACCATGAGGAAGATGCTGCATTTGATTAATGAGGTACATGGCTGGGAGGTTGACCGTATGCTCCTTTCCATAGATGCCGAGAAGGCCTTTGACAGGTTGGAGTGGTACTTTTTGGAGGCACTGCTAACTAAGTTTTGGGTAAGTAAGGGATTCATAGGGGCATCATGGCACTCTATGCTTCCCCAGGACATGTGTGGCGGTGAACGGGGGATACTGTTAGGCGATCCTCTGCACACCGATCCACTGCACACCAGAACACTGCTCACATTTCCCCAACACCTTCCTCTGGTTCCCACACGACTCCCTCCAGGGTTCGAGGCTCATGTGATTCGGTTTACCAAAAGGATCGAAAGCTCCGTACCAGGTACGATTTACGGGCTCGATTGCAGCCCTTCCTGCACTGGCAGTTGCCATGAAGAACATACAGCAGAAGGGGCGGTGGAACACCTCCACGCCGATCGTTCATTTGCTCACGTGATTCAGAGCAGCGTTTCCCACGTGACCTTGGTGGACGTCACATGACCCCGAAACGCACAGTATATAAACCCTGATGCTCGGAACACTCATTGCTTCTCAGCTGTCTTCAGACCCTGTTTGGCGCTACGTTAGATAAATTCTATTTGGTTACCTTGATCTTGGAACTCTCACTTGGACTCCTTCGGATTACCCTTTTGTACCTTTGCTTGGAACTGTTTACCTGTTGCTGGATTTTGGCACGACCCTCACTTGTCTCCGGATCATCCTTTGGTACTTTGTTGAACTTCTACGCTATTTCCCTTTTGGGATTCAAGTTACGTCTTCAGCTATACAGGTGGCTTATCCTGCATCCACGCTTGCCTGCGTTCCTCTTGTTCCAGGGATCGCATCATCTGAGTCTCGAACCTCCCTCCTAGGTTTCCTGGGTTTTCTAAACACCGGATAGGTAAGACTATTCAGGTCCTTTGATTCTTGTGATATATTGTGATTGCCTGGTACTTAACCTCGTTCTTTTTGCAGCAGCATTGGTGTTCCAGAGGTTCCGTGGATCCGGGAAGTAACATCTCCCACCTGTGGCCCCAAAGGTCGCACAGCGGGATTCTTTTGGTTTCCCTGTGTGTCACTTGGGGACGGAGGTCTCAACGGTCTACACGACACTCAAGTCAGAACAGATACTCGCGTTGGTTTTATCTGGGAAGAGGGATGAGACAGGGGTGCCCGCTCTCCCTGACACTATTTATACTGTCACTAGAAGCATTGGTCAATAGGATAAGGGGGGACAGAAGAGTTGAAGAGATCAGGGTGGGAGAGAACTTGTATAAGGTAGGGCTGTATGTGGATTACATGCTCCTCCACCTGGTAAATCCATTGACATCAGGCCCCGCAGCGGTGGAGTTGATTGAGGAGCATGGGCAACTGTCAGGTTTTAAAATTAATAAGGGCAAGTCTGTACTGTTTCCCCTGGATAGAGGTAAGGATAATGATCTGGGGCGCTACCTTCCACTGGGCATGAAGGCGAAAGGAAGGTCTCAGATATCTTGGCGTCAGTGTTACAAGAGGGCTTGAGGGTCTGTATGAGGCTAACTTTGGGTAAATGGAAGGAGCTGACCATCTCTTGGATGTGACGGCTGAATGTGCTCAAGATGGTAGTCCTCCCCAAGAACCTATATATGTTTCAGATGCTGCCTATTCAGATCCCTGACCCCTATTTCAGAGCGATGAAGGGGACTATGTCAAGGTTCCTGTGGCAAGGGAATAAACCTAGAGTTTCTAGTGATGTTTTGAGTCTTCCCAAGGAAAGCCGGGGGGGGGGGGGCTTCCAGATATACACCCATATTACAAGGCTATGCAGCTGAGATTACTGATTCCACACCTTAGGGAACAGAAAGACTCAGGCATGGTACAAAGCGTGCCTGGAAAGGATTGGACAAATGTGGAAGGGTGGGAGATTTATTACAGTATTAGAGCTGGAGGAGGCCCTGGGGATAGGTACACTCTCTGCCTTTACTTTTTTGCAGCTCAAGAGGGTCTTAGCTAAGGAGGCATGGAAAAATAAGATACAGAGAGACCTCACCCCCTTCAAGAAACTATACGGAATCAAAGGGAGTAATAGGGGCACTGTACAAGGCATTGGTCCACACAAAGAAGGGGACGGTGGAGGGGTTGAGGACAAAGTGGGAAAGGAACATGGGGCTGGAAATGGACCCGCAAACGTGGCTAAGGATGTGTCGGTGGGCCTTCAAAACCTCTGTCTCCTGTGAATACAAAGGGCATGCAGTGAAGTTATTACACAGATGGCAATACGACCCAGTTAGGCTATAAAGGAAGTACCAGGATGTGCGTCCAATGTGCTGGCATGAATATGGCTTGAGAGATGATTATTGGCATATGTGGTGGGGATGCTAGGAGGTCCAATCTTATTAGGACAAGGTTTTGAGCTGGATCTGGGATCTGGATGGGGTTCGTAGAATGAAAGCTTCCATGCTGGTCCTCTTTGGTTTGGAGGAACGAGATGGAGAGTATATTTGGGTGCCACGAATGGTACACAGTCTTCTCCTGGCAGGAAGGGCGTGCTTGGCAACACAGTGGAAGGGAGTCCAGCTGCCAAGAAAGAGGGAATGTGTTAATGTAGCCCGAAATATATGTCATGGAACGAATAACGGCGAAGCTCCATGGGGACCACAGGTCGATTGATGCTGACTGGTCGGACTTCTGTTGGGCATATATACACTAGGGTGGTAGAAACATAGCAGGGGCATAGGGAATGGTATTGGTGGGAGAGGATGGCCCTAAATGAGGAAGACGGGAGGAATCATACCTGAAATGGAACTGAAATAGCATAATTTGTATAAAAAACTGAGAGCGGGTATGTGATTAATAGTGGAGTTTTGGTCGGATCGGGAAAGGGATGGTAGGGGAGTGAGGGGGGAAGGGGTATGGGGGGGCGGTGAGGTGAGTGGTTTTAGGCCAGTTAAGTTGAAACCTTTGGGATGCGCTGAGTGGATCAGGGATTTGCAATGTAGCTCGAAAGGACTATTTCTGTTATGTTTATGAAAATGTCAATTAAGTTGAAAAAAAAAAAAAGTCCCAGGAGTTCCCTACCAGACGTCATTGCCTCTGACAGGTCGCGGAAAACACGTGGAGAAGGCTGCATCCCACAAGTGAAGACTGCATTGTGTTTCAAGGACGTCAGCGACTCTGCCCGGTGAACAACAGAGTTCGGGAGGCGAAGCCCAGCCTGTGGTACTAACCTTGACTCGTGAATTGGGAATCGCAAAACCAAGAAAAAGACACACACAGCCGGTGAGTTGGCAAGCGATCTGAAAGACCGGTGTGTGTTAAAGTTTGAAATAGCAACCGTTTATAACAAGTGAAGGCTGCACGCGTGTGAGTGGGATGCGAGGAAAGGCAGACCTGTGAATGAACTTTGAAGAAAAAGATAGCTGCAAAATCAGTGATACTAAGTAACAGAGTGGTCCGGCGAAAGCAAGTAGCCCACTCGAAAGCCTCAGTGAAAAGTAAATTATCCGAAGCGAGAAAACGAAACAGCAAAAGCGAAATGACAAGATTTAACTCCTAGTGAAGGGGAGGGTGAAAGTTGAACTGTAAACTTTATGTCTAAGTGGTCCTGCAGTGGTCTGAAAGATAAACCACGCACATTCTTAAGTCTTCGACATCTGAAAGTAATCCCGGCCTGACAGAAGGAGACCTGAAGTGAAATAAGCTTGGGGAAGGAAGCCTCCCCAGGCAAGTTTGTGTTGATCTTTATCGTCAGCGGTCTGAGCCAAGCTGAGGGCGACCTACGAGAAAGGTCTGAACCCGACAGAGGGGCACCTATGTGAACTTTTTGGTTGAAACATTATTTTGAAGTCGAGAAAAGAGACTTAAATGTGGAAGGCCAGACATGCATCAATCCACGTTTTGGAATTGTTTATTGTACTGGAAACGGAGCCAGAGTGTGCCAGCCTGCGTGCAGGGACAGCCTTACTCCGTGAGGTCTAACGTGGGGAGGAGAGCTGGTTCAATAACCTTTATTCATTTTGAACACTGACTTTTCCTTTTTGCATACATTTATTCTTTTTACACTTTTCTGTACAAGAGTTAGGGCAGGTATTAGGTTTTGTTAGCATAGGCCATTTTGATTTGATAGACTCCACTAGGACTGCGTTATTTATTATTTGATGGTCAAGCCTAATCCCATTTTAGTTATATTATATGTTACTCACCATAATGACTAACGTACTCCTAGTCCATAGTCCCCTTTCCTCCATACTGTATGGGCGTCTCTCGCTAGGGACGGGAAATAGAACCTTTTTCACCAGAATAAATTGTCTACACCTTTAACTTTAGATGCAAGCAGGGACAAGGCCTTGGAAGCAGGCGCTCCCCTGGCTCCGCCCACTGGGGCCACTCCTCAGTCCCCTTGGACATGTCGGCTATATTACAATTGCCTAATGACACAGGTTTATTAAGGGGGAGGATGGTGGGACATATGGATGAAAGGGAACTATGGTCTAGGAGTATGTAAGTCACTAAGGTATGTAACATTTAATTACTCCTATGTCCTGTCCCCTTTCCTCCATACTGTATGGTTGATTACAACTGAATGCAGCCCTGCAGAAGAGAGTACAAAACTGCCTGGCCAAATGCTGCGTCAGATCTGATGCTGGCATCCAAGCAGTAGTGTTTGCAAAAGGCCAATGGGGAAGCCCAAATAGCCCCCTTACTGATCGTCTACCATGGAACGTGTCTTTGGAAGGCCACAGCCGTGGACTTGGCTCTGATGGCGTGGGTGTGCACGTTTGCTGGCAAAGTCATGTGCTGCCCCTCATACGAGCCCCTGCCTTGCCCCATCCAGGACGCAAACTGGTGGCATCTCCTGTGGCTCTTGCTGGCAAATAGGTCTACCTGACATTGGCCCCACTTGTTGAAGACTTCCCTCAGGACATCCTCGTTCAACTGCCACTTGTAGTTGTCGACCCGCAACCTGCTGAGTCTGTCCGGCTCCAGGTTAGACTCCCCCGGGAGGTGGACTGCTGAGAGGTAAATGTTGTAGTGCCCATTCCCACATGTCGATGGACAGCCTGCAGATGGGAGGAGACCTGGTGCGCCCCTGCTTGTTGATGTAATACATGCATGTGGAGCTGTCTGTCTGAATGCAAACCGACTTGTTGCCTGCAATGGGGAGGAACGCTTTGAGAGCGAACCAGACGGCCATCATCTCTAGCCAGCTGATGTGCTCCAGTTGTTCCTGCTTTGACCAGATTCTGTGGACACTGTGGTTGTCCAGGGTAGCCCCCGATCCCTCTAGGCAGGAGTCTGTGGTTATGGTGACCTCTGGTAGTGGTTGTCTGAAGGGCCTGCCCACTAACAGTTTGGCCTCTATCCTCTACCACGAGAGATCCTGGTGCAGATGCTGCGGTATGCTGACTAGAGCCACTTGGGAGCCTGTTTCCTGATTCCAAGAGGCTGGGAAGTGAAGCTGCAGCCTCCTCATTCTGAGCCTTGTATGCGGCACCACCAGGATGCAAGCCGCCATTATTCCAAGCAGGTGTTGGTACCACCATGCCAACGTTACTGATCTGCTGAGGAAATGCCCCGTGGCCCTCTTGATTGCAGAGATCTTGTCTTCTGAGGGGAAGATCCTCTCCGCCCTTGTATCCCAAATTAGTCCCAAGAAGGCTAAGCACTGCGTGGGGAGCAACTGTGATTTATGATATATGATATGATATTTTATTTATATCGTGCACATACACAAGTGTATCAGATTGCCACCAGGCAAAGGGAGGGGAACCGGGGAGAACAAAAACAATGGTCTTACTAGGCCCAGTGACATTAAGAACGGGCAAGTGCATGGGAAAGGGAAAAGGGGTAAAGTGCATGGAAGGTGGGAGAGGTGGAAAGTGCGGAACAGAGGAGAGAACAGAATAAATAAATAAGTAAAATCAAATAAATAAAGTGACGCTTTCCAGGTGGGATATCTTGGATTCACCCTCTGCTCGTCCACCAGTACTCAGAGGTGAGAGGAGGAGCCATTTCATTTAAAAACTCCACCTCAACGCAAAGCAGGACGTGGAGTGCGGACGTAGAGTGCAGTCTGTCTGCAGTCCCCGTGTTTTTTTGAAATCCTAACAGTGTTTCTTCTACTTTCATTAAAGGTGAGAAGAGAGGCCATTTCATTTAAAAAGTCCACCTCAACACGAAGCGGGACGCAGTTTGTCTGCAGTCCGTCTGCATCAAGCGGTATCATGCTGAAGACCCACCAGCAGAGGAAACATCTCAACACTTGACCCTCCTTTTGTGAGCCGAACTGCGAGGCGTCTGAAGACGCACTGACTTGGACCCTGGAACGAACAGCCAACAATCAGCTGACGAAGAGCGTACATCTACCTAGGGATATGGACATAGAGGTGGTAAGAGCTTGCAACAAAGTTCCATCACCACCATGTGTTTATCTCCCAGCAACTATGACGGCTGATTGTAATATGCCTGAGAGTCGAGCTCACCCTGCATCTAACCAGAAACACTGCAAATGTCATTTACATTCCTCAAGCCCATCGACTCGTAAAATGGCTAAGCCGTCCCCGTCACTCCCTCCAGGCTACGCAAATATACTCTTCATTAGTTGTGAAGAAACAACTCACACAACGCAATCAGCAACTAGTAATATACACAGAGCAAGCTCTGCGAGCCCTAAATCAGCAATGATAATAGCGGACAGTTTAGTCACAGGACCGAATGACGCAGCTGAACAGTTACCCATGAGTGAAACCACCAATGTCGAAACAACAGTTTCTAAAGCAATACAAATAGCATTGAAGACACAGAAACTGAATCCGACGCTGGGAAAATATATCCAGTATCTGTCAGGGCTACACAGACTGTCTCCAAGAAAACATTCCCAGAATTATCATCTACAAACATCGATCAACATAGTAAACAGTCAAACACTCCAAGGTTGATAACTCTAAAATGGCGATGTATGTCAGATATCAGAAAGCTAAACGTTCCTTCGATATTGTTTCCTGAAGAAAAGCTTTCTGCCCACAAGACAATGTCCGCCACATCAAAATCCATTAACCTTGAGAACTCCCTGTTAATTCAAGAAATTGCTCATATGACTATTCAGCTTGAAAACACCATACACCGCAAAAATGAAACAGCATGTGCAAAAGAAATCAACAGAACTGGCAAAAATCCATCGATCTTTCACCACACAACTGCAATAACATAGCTGATGCAAACAAGACCAAATCCATCATCCTTTATATACCTTCCAATGCATCAGAGCCAGGATACATGTTGCTCACAGCTGAATCTACCACCCAAATGCAATATGCAGAATCTCTTTACACTACTTCTATAGAAAACCCAGCATCTCGTGGAAGTACAACTAAAGAGGAAATTAAGGCAATACTTTCAGAAACTGCAATTACTCAACTGCAAGCAACCATTATGTCAGCCCTCTCAATAGTCCTAGCCCCATACACAAAGCTTTATGAAGCGTTGCACGAATCACATAAAGACCAGGCAACTTTACTAGCTATGGCAAAAACTCAAAACTATCATACATTGAGAACGTAGTTAGCAACCTCGAGAAACGATACGATCAAGACACATCATCACAAGTGCTACTTCAAAAGCTACTCTGTGAACATGTGATGGAATCTGGGGTAAACAAACAGATACAACTTGAAGCTGCCCAAGAAATATTGAAATGGAGACATCATCTTGTGTCTAAAAGCAGCCTCGTGTACCTAATCAATCTCAATTAGAAACTCCAGTAATTGCAAATAATAATACACTAACAGGCCGATTCATGGAATAATTAGCGCGGCGCAAGTGGGCAAAAACGTGCGATTCGCAGTGGAATAGCGAAAATCGCAGTGCAAGTGCGAAAATCGCACGAAAAGCAGCGCACGTCGATTCATGGAAGTCCGTGCGCGAGAAAACCAGCGGATGTGCGATAAAAAAGTGCGCGGTGCACGTTGGCGCACAGGCCATCAAACAGCGTGCGCCAGGTCACAGCGAAAATCGCACAGGCCACAGCGAAAATCGCACATAGCGCGGCGCACGCAACAAAAGTAGGCGGAACACAGGGCGTACCACTCGGAATGGGGAACAACTTGCCAAAATGTGGGCGTCACAGGGGAAGCACAGGGTACAAGTGCGCGGAACGCCCACACGCTCGCCTACAACACGTATTCATGGAATAGAATAGGGCAAAAAAGCGCACGCTCAAACCAGCGCACAGGCACAAACACGACCGCCACAAGAAAGCAGGCGGTAGCGTCTCTGCGCCTGGAAGAAATGTGCGCCAAAAGGTGCGCCAACAAATAGCACCTATATACAGCCATGATGAATGCCCAATACTGTGGCCCTCCAGGACAAATGACGTGCAAAGGGGTACCCACAGACACGCGCTGACAGAAAAAAAACGTGTGCGTGTATACCGGGGTGCGCGGGAAGTCTCACACGCGAATTGGCCGGGTACGTGGATTACAGGGGTGCGTGGGAAGTACCACACGCGATTTGTCAGGGTACGTGGATTGCAGGGGTGCGCGGGAAGTTCCACACGCGATTTGGCCGGGTACGTGGATTTCAGGGGTGCGCGGGAAGTTCCACACGCGATTAGGCAGGGTACGTGGATTGCAGGGGTGCGCGGGAAGTTCCACACGTGATTTGGCCGGGTACGTGGATTTCAGGGGTGCGCGGG
Organism: Ambystoma mexicanum; assembly: GCF_040938575.1. Lineage (NCBI taxonomy): Eukaryota > Metazoa > Chordata > Amphibia > Caudata > Ambystomatidae > Ambystoma > Ambystoma mexicanum. The sequence continues at coordinate 392,262,362 of NC_090938.1, forward strand.
AAGTTCCACACGCGATTAGTCAAGGTACGTGGATTACAGGGGTGCGCGGGAAGTTCCACACGCGATTTGGCCGGGTACGTGGATTTCAGGGGTGCGCGGGAAGTTCCACACGCGATTAGGCAGGGTACGTGGATTGCAGGGGTGCGCGGGAAGTTCCACACGCGATTTGGCCGTGTACGCGGATTTCAGGGGTGCGCGGGAAGTACCACACGCGATTTGGCCGGGTACGTGGATTACAGGGGTGCGCGGGAAGTACCACACGCGATTAGGCAGGGTATGTGGATTGCAGGGGTGCGCGGGAAGTTCCACACGCGATTTGGCCGTGTACGTGGATTTCAGGGGTGCGCGGGAAGTACCACACGCGATTTGGCCGGGTACATGGATTTCAGGGGTGCGCGGGAAGTACCACACGCGATTTGGCCGGGTACGTGGATTTCAGGGGTGCGCGGGAAGTACCACACGCGATTTGGCCGGGTACGTGGATTTCAGGGGTGCGCGGGAAGTACCACACGCGATTAGTCAGGGTATGTGGATTACAGGGGTGCGCGGGAAGTTCCACACGCGATTAGGCAGGGTACGTGGATTGCAGGGGTGCGCGGGAAGTTCCACACGCGATTAGGCAGGGTACGTGGATTGCAGGGGTGCGCGGGAAGTACCACACGCGATTTGGCCGGGTACGTGGATTTCAGGGGTGCGCGGGAAGTTCCACACGCGATTAGTCAAGGTACGTGGATTACAGGGGTGCGCGGGAAGTTCCACACGCGATTTGGCCGGGTACGTGGATTTCAGGGGTGCGCGGGAAGTTCCACACGCGATTAGGCAGGGTACGTGGATTGCAGGGGTGCGCGGGAAGTTCCACACGCGATTTGGCCGTGTACGCGGATTTCAGGGGTGCGCGGGAAGTACCACACGCGATTTGGCCGGGTACGTGGATTACAGGGGTGCGCGGGAAGTACCACACGCGATTAGGCAGGGTATGTGGATTGCAGGGGTGCGCGGGAAGTTCCACACGCGATTTGGCCGTGTACGTGGATTTCAGGGGTGCGCGGGAAGTACCACACGCGATTTGGCCGGGTACATGGATTTCAGGGGTGCGCGGGAAGTACCACACGCGATTTGGCCGGGTACGTGGATTTCAGGGGTGCGCGGGAAGTACCACACGCGATTTGGCCGGGTACGTGGATTTCAGGGGTGCGCGGGAAGTACCACACGCGATTAGTCAGGGTATGTGGATTACAGGGGTGCGCGGGAAGTTCCACACGCGATTAGGCAGGGTACGTGGATTGCAGGGGTGCGCGGGAAGTTCCACACGCGATTAGGCAGGGTACGTGGATTGCAGGGGTGCGCGGGAAGTACCACACGCGATTTGGCCGGGTACGTGGATTTCAGGGGTGCGCGGGAAGTTACACACGTGATTTGGCCGGGTACGTGGATTTCAGGGGTGCGCGGGAAGTTCCACACGCGATTAGGCAGGGTACGTGGATTGCAGGGGTGCGCGGGAAGTTCCACACGCGATTTGGCTGTGTGCTCCCAGGTATTACCTGTACACCCTCCACGGCCCCTGCAGGCAGCACACACCACAGGGGACTACCCTGCACACCTGCTCATGTCACCCACCACCCCCACCCCCCAGCAGTGCAGGGGCATCCTCCACCAGGCCCCCACCCATGTCTCCCACCACCCCCACCCCCCAGCCACCAGGGGCAGCCTCCACCAGGCCCCCACCCATGTCTCCCACCACCCCCACCCCCCAGCCACCAGGGGCACCCTCCACCAGGCCCCCACCCATGTCTCCCACCACCCCACCCCCCAGCACTGTGGGGCACCTGCCAGCAGGCCCCCACCCATGTCACCCACCACCCCCACCCCCCAGCAGTGCAGGGGCATCCTCCACCAGGCCCCCACCCATGTCTCCCACCACCCCCACCCCCCAGCAGTGCAGGGGCATCCTCCACCAGGCCCCCACCCATGTCACCCACAACCGCCACCCCCCAGCCACCAGGGGCATCCTCCACCAGGCCCCCACCCATGTCTCCCACCACCCCCACCCCCCAGCACTGTGGGGCACCTGCCAGCAGGCCCCCACCCATGTCACCCACCACCCCCACCCCCCAGCAGTGCAGGGGCATCCTCCACCAGGCCCCCACCCATGTCTCCCACCACCCCCACCCCCCAGCAGTGCAGGGGCATCCTCCACCAGGCCCCCACCCATGTCACCCACCACCCCCACCCCCCAGCCACCAGGGGCACCCTCCACCAGGCCCCCACCCATGTCACCCACCACCCCCACCCCCCAGCACTGTGGGGCACCTGCCAGCAGGCCCCCACCCATGTCACCCACCACCCCCACGTCCCAGCAGTGCAGGGGCATCCTCCACCAGGCCCCCCCATGTCTCCCACCACCCGCACCCCCCAGCAGTGCAGGGGCATCCTCCACCAGGCCCCCACCCATGTCACCCACCACCCCCACCCCCCAGCAGTGCAGGGGCATCCTCCACCAGGCCCCCACCCATGTCTCCCACCACCCCCACCCCCCAGCAGTGCAGGGGCATCCTCCACCAGGCCCCCACTTATGTCACCCACCACCCCCACCCCCCAGCCACCAGGGGCAACCTCCACCAGGCCCCCACCCATGTCTCCCACCACCCCCACCCCCCCAGCACTGTGGGGCACCTGCCAGCAGGCCCCCACCCATGTCACCCACCACCCCCACCCCCCAGCAGTGCAGGGGCATCCTCCACCAGGCCCCCACCCATGTCTCCCACCACCCCCATCCCCCAGCAGTGCAGGGGCATCCTCCACCAGGCCCCCACCCATGTCTCCCACCACCCCCACCCCCCAGTAGTGCAGGGGCATCCTCCACCAGGCCCCCACCCATGTCACCCACCACCCCCACCCCCCAGCCACCAGGGGCAGCCTCCACCAGGCCCCCACCCATGTCTCCCACCACCCCCACCCCCCAGCAGTGCAGGGGCATCCTCCACCAGGCCCCCACCCATGTCACCCACCACCCCCACCCCCCAGCAGTGCAGGGGCATCCTCCACCAGGCCCCCACCCATGTCACCCACCACCCCCACCCCCCAGCCACCAGGGGCACCCTCCACCAGGCCCCCACCCATGTCACCCACCACCCCCACCCCCCAGCACTGTGGGGCACCTGCCAGCAGGCCCCCACCCATGTCACCCACCACCCCCACCCCCCAGCAGTGCAGGGGCATCCTCCACCAGGCCCCCACCCATGTCTCCCACCACCCCCACCCCCCAGCAGTGCAGGGGCATCCTCCACCAGGCCCCACCCATGTCACCCACCACCCCCACCCCCCAGCCACCAGGGGCAGCCTCCACCAGGCCCCCACCCATGTCTCCCACCACCCCCACCCCCCAGCAGTGCAGGGGCATCCTCCACCAGGCCCCCACCCATGTCACCCACCACCCCCACCCCCCAGCCACCAGGGGCACCCTCCACCAGGCCCCCACCCATGTCACCCACCACCCCCACCCCCCAGCACTGTGGGGCACCTGCCAGCAGGCCCCCACCCATGTCACCCACCACCCCCACCCCCCAGCAGTGCAGGGGCATCCTCCACCAGGCCCCCACCCATGTCTCCCACCACCCCCACCCCCCCCAGCAGTGCAGGGGCATCCTCCACCAGGCCCCCACCCATGTCACCCACCACCCCCACCCCCCAGCCACCAGGGGCAGCCTCCACCAGGCCCCCACCCATGTCACCCACCACCCCCACACCCCAGCCGTGCAGGGGCATCCTCCACCAGGCCCCCACCCATGTCACGCACCACCCCCACCCCCCAGCAGTGCAGGGGCATCCTCCACCAGGCCCCCACCCATGTCACCCACCACCCCCACCCCCCAGCCACCAGGGGCATCCTCCACCAGGCCCCCACCCATGTCTCCCACCCCCCAGCAGTGCAGGGGCATCCTCCACCAGGCCCCCACCCATGTCACCCACCACCCCCACCCCCCAGCAGTGCAGGGGCACCCTCCACCAGGCCCCCACCCATGTCACCCACCACCCCCACCCCCCAGCCACCAGGGGCAGCCTCCACCAGGCCCCCACCCATGTCTCCCACCACCCCCACCCCCCAGCAGTGCAGGGGCATCCTCCACCAGGCCCCCACCCATGTCACCCACCACCCCCACCCCCCAGCAGTGCAGGGGCAGCCTCCACCAGGCACCCACACATGTCCCCCTGCCCCCAGGTCCTGACGATACTCAATCATGGCAGTAATGGGCAGCATACCCAGCACAAACACCCAGGCAAGGATTGCATCCACCCACATAGTGAATGCAATTACATGATACAACCCCAATGGCAAGTCTGTAAATGAACACATGTCCGTCACACACACATACACAATGGGTGCAAGTGAATGTCAAAACCCATATCATGACATGTATGAAACCAATGAGAAAATACCACAAGTGAAAGTTAAAAAAACATGTATTAAAGATGAAAAATAAGTAAACAAATCAAACATACAACAATGGGGATAACAAAATAAATGGTCCATGTCCGAGAACAAATGTAAAAATAAAAAAAACAAAGTAATCCAAAAACAAATGTTGTCCAAAGCAATATCATGTGGAAGGAAAATAATGAAAAACCATTTCCTCATGGTGAACACAATAATTAATAAAAAAAATGTTTCTTCAAAAAGCAAACTATATACACGAATATTCCAGGGTCCATGAGCCCAACACCATAAATGAAACCTACTACTACCTAATGAAAATAATATATACAAAAAAGTGGCCATTGTCCGAGCGGTCCAAAAAAATAAAAATTAATAAAGGAAACCTAACACTAACTAACTAAATAACTATATACAAAGGCAGCGGGCAAGTCCTGCGGCTCACTCGGTGATGTTGCTGGCCAGGGCATCATCGAACTCCATGTCGATGTCCTGGAGGCGGGACTCTGTCCTGGCCCCGAGGTCTCGCAGGGATAACCCCATGTCCAGCTCAAACTCCCTGCAAGCTTCCTCGAGGCACTCAGCCCGCCTCAACGCCTGACGCATGGAGAACTCCGCCCTGACCATGGTGAGCCGCTCCTCTTCCGCCCGCTGCCGCTCCGCACCTATCCGCTGGACCAACTGCTCCCACACGGAAGACACCACCATCCCAGGGTTGCCCTGCCCTCCGGCCGCTGCCTGCCCCTCTGATCTTGATGGCCCCGAGCCATGATGCCTCCCACGTCGAGCCTGCTGCTGCCTCCGACGCCACTGCCTCTGCCAGCACGACGGCATCCAGGCTGATGGAAACCACCGACGCCGTTGTGCACGTGCCCTGCCCGATGATGCTGTCACATCTTCCATCTGCTGGGGTGCAGTTGCTGTGTTGTCCACCCCTGCTGGACCTCCGACTCCCAACTGTGGCAGGGATGGGATCCCCACCGAGCTGGCTGCATTGGTCGGGGCAGGTCCACAGGGGGCCCTGGTGGCATCTGGGCCGGAAGACGGCAAGGAGAACGACTGGTGTATAGCCTGCACAGAGGAGGAGAGGGCCGCCAGATTGGCCAACACATGCAGGAAACCCCCGAACATGGCCGATCCCAATTGGGCCACGTCGGCACGGTGCACTTCGTGATGACGTGCGTGCTCCTCCTGGGAAGCACGCACGGCATCACGAATCACAGCCGTGCGCATCGCGACCCCAATCAGGACCTTCTCCACACGGCCAGGGGTTCCCACGTCCGCAGGTGGAGGGGAGTCAGGTGACATGGACATCCCCTCTACCTGCGGACGGGCCTGGGACGGGGCATCCCTGCTGGTGCATGGTGGTGCACTCACAGGGTCAGGGACAGCGACATGCACAGGCCCCTCCACGGTGACCTGTGCTGCCTCCTGCCCCTGGCCCTGGACTGCACCACTTGCACTAGCAGGGATGCCCCCACCAGGCCCCATGTGTGCCCCAGTGGCGGCCTCCTCCTCCTCTGTGCAAACCACCAACCTGGATGGCTCCTCACCGTCTCCCACCGTAGCAGGCCCCTGTGGGGGCTCACCCACCCCTTCCGCTGCAGCCGTGGGGGCATCCCCGCCGCCTTGCTCCACAGCGCCGTCTCCGCCCTCTTCTTCACTAGCCGCTGCGTAGAGGGAGACAAAGAACACAAGCATCAGGGCACTGTACAATGGTCCCCTAGACAGGAAGCAATAGCAGATGAGCACCACTGTCAAAGTACACTTCCATCATGTCCCTCCACAACACATGGGTCAGTCCAGGCAAAACACACACAGTAACAGGCATGGTGCATGCCATGGACATTTCCATGCAGGTCCAATGGACTCTTGAAACATTCAATGATATGTAACTCACATGCGTCATGGCTCATGCCTATCACATGCACACACTTCACCTCAGTCACATCCATCTGGCCCCAAACACACCAAACACAGCGGATACAAGGGTAATTTGGCTGCTTCACTGAATCTGTGCATTGTCACACACATGTGTCATGCATCCATGGCATGCACAAGTCACAGACACGCAGGTCAGGCACACAGACATGGCTACCATATATGTACCTGGCATCAGCACCCATCCCTCACCCCCACCCATGTCCAGGTACAGAGACTGGCATGCTCTCATGTTCAAAATCTGCATAGGGCTCCCCATGCGGCATTTGAACACATGCAACAACCATGTGGGTCACACATCACTGGTCGCACATGCATTACCATGATGTCCCTGCACACATACATGCATACATGGCCTATGGCACACATACAGGCAAGTATCATAGAACCAGCACACCGCAACATGCCCTGTCTCACACAGTAATGCTTGGACACTTACCGCTCAACTCCAGACGGGCCTCCCTCTCAAGGATCTGGGCGTGGAGCGCTGGGCGTACGCGTTCCAGGACCCTCATCTGGATGGAACTCATGCGGCCCCGGCCCCCCTCCACGAGGCGCCGGGCCTTCACTAGGGTCCTGGACCTCAAGTCCTCCCAGCGCTTCTTGATCTTCAGGACGTTGCGGGTTGCCACCCCCTCCGCGTTGATGGCAACCACACAGTCGGCCCAGATCCTCTCCCATCCTTCCTTGCTGGCGCGGGACGATCCAAAGAGGGCATCATACTGCCCCAGGACATGCTCCACCAGGACACCAACTTCGGTGGCAGTGAAGCTGGTGCCCCTCTGCCCCTCTGGCCTGGGGTTGCCACTGGTGCCAGATGTGGAAGTGCCCGACATGGCAACCCCAGAGGCAGGTGTGGGTGGGCAACTGGGTCCTGGGGCTGGGCTGTGGAGCGATGTAATCCCAGTCGGGAGTCTTCAGTTCCAGCAGGGGTGGACACAGCAACTGGACCCCTGCAGATGGCTGATGTGCAGGCACCAAATGGCAGGGCACGGTGGCAGCAGGCAGGCAGGCAGCAGCAGATGGCACGTGGGAGGCTGCTCGGGGCACTGGGGGGCAGTAACTCGGCCTTCTGGGCAGGAGCGTGGTCTTCCGTGTGTTTCGCGTGGCCAGCTTGATACGGAGTGATTTGGCACGTGAAAATCCTGCACGTCAGCGTGAAATCCGAGGAAAGGCCCTTAGCGCGTAAGCGCGTCAGCACGCATACGCGATTCTATTGGACCAGAGTCCCTCAGCGCGTAAGCGCGTCTGTGACGTGACCCGCACGGGTGTTCCCCACTCAGCACGTGATGACGGAGCACACGTGGAAATACTGCACGTCAGAGTGTCATCGCGTGTAATTGGACAAAAGTGCGCGTACACGCGATTGGCCTATGTACGTGTATTTCATGGGTGCGCGGGCACTTACACACGCAAGTACGTCAGCGCACCTGTATCCCGTGGTGCGTGGGAATTTCCACACGCTATTGGACTGGGAACTGGATTCCAGGGGTGCGCGGGTCACACGCTCGCCTAGAACACGCGCAAAGCATAAATTTGCGCTCTTTAACAATAACAAGCTCAGACGCCAGGATGAACATACCGTTCCTAGCAGCAGTGGCAGTGGGCTACCAAAGGAGGAGGAGCAGGATAGTCAGGGCCAGAATATTCACACCCAGAACCAGCCTTTTCGGGATGCCTGATGACCAGGTGTATGGGAGGTACAGGTTTCCACCACACATAATACTGGACCTGGTGAGTGAGTGGGAGGATGACCTCACATCACCCACCCTGTGCTCCCAAGCACTCAGCCCCCTGGAGAAGGTCCTCAATGTACTGCACTTCTTAGCCACTGGATCATTTCAGCGGACAAGTGCCATAGTGGGTGGGGTGTCACAGGCCACCCAGTCACGCTGCCTACACCAGGTCTTGAACATCATCACTGCACGCCCATCAGTCCGCAGGCACATATACCTGCCCAGAACACCTGCAGAAAGGCATGCTGCCGCCCTGGATTTTTACGGTGTGGCACGATTCCCCAAAGTGCTAGGTGCCATCGACTGCACCCATGTGGCTCTACGTCCCCCCAGGGCATCTGAGCACATCTATAGGAACCGCAAGCACTGGCATTCCATCAACGTGCAGGTAGCATGTAATGCCAAGGGAATCATCACCTCAGTATATGCCAACTATCCCGGATCCACCCACGACAGCTTCATTTACCGAATGTCCACCCTAAGCCGGGACCTAGAAGCTGGGCGGCATGGCGATACATGGCTGCTTGGTGAGTATGTATGCCACTGCACATGCATGCATGTTGGATACTGAGCAAGGTCACAACCCCACCAATGATACCAATCACCACCTCCACAGGGGACAGTGCCTACCCTCTCAGCCCCCACATGATGACGCCGATTCGGAACCCCACCACGCCACCCGAGGTAAGATATAACACAGCCCACATTACGACCCGGGGCATAGTGGAGCGCACATTCGGAGTGCTAAAGTCACGCTTTCGCTCCCTTGACCGTTCTGGCGGGCAGCTGTTATACGCTCCCCCAGTAGTGTGCAGGATCATAGTGGCAGCATGTGTCCTGCACAACGTTGCAACACGCCAGGGCCTGGCCGTGGACATGGTGGTGGCCCCACATCCCCAACCACATGCACAGCCGCTGCGCATGGGAGGGGAAAGGGCACGGGGGGAGGCAGCCCGTACACAGCTAGTGGCTAATTACTTCACATAGAAATCACACCCCTGTGGAGTGCACACTGCCCTGGCACATTCCATCTGACAATCAATGATGACTCAACCTGACACTGATCCTGAATGTCTGGAGAATGAACCGTGAATACCATATCAGCCTGAGATTGTTCACCTGGAAGTGTCACAATGTGTGCATCCCTACCCACACAGACACCACCAATGCAGTTTTGTGAAGTTACACATTCAAGCAGCTAAAATGAATACCCACTTGCAAAATGCAACAAGAGGACAGTGCCATGTCAGCCAACCCAACCCCAGCACCGCCACACGACACACCGTGCCATGTCATGCTATTTGCAGGTAAACAAAGTAATCCCCACAACATGACACTAGTGTCACTATGTACAGTGTCCCTATTAGAAACCTGCAACACCTGAAATGCTCACAGCAATGCCGGACCAACAACATACTTGAGCACGTACTACCATTAACATGACATCACAAATGTTACATATTAGTAGTCTCACCACCTGGAAATGCCTGCACTCCCACCACTACCAACTGTGCAGTGTTGGCGCCATGTAGAGTTGTAGGTGCACTGCTGCCAACATGGACCCCATCTCCAGACTAGAGGTCCTTGTGTAGACATGAGGAAGGGACCTGCAAATTGGGAGGTAGACACAGAAGATGAGTTACACATCAATGCAACATGCAGTGTACAACACAACAGCAATATGCACTAGGAATGTATACACAGTATTGACTACAGACTGCCCACACAGCTCATGGGAGTCCAACGTCACTGTGTAATTCACTGTCACTTGGGCACACCCTTTGCAAGCCCATGGAAACGGGAAGCAGGAGGGGTGTGTGTGACTCAAACCCAAGCATCTGAACCAAATACATTACAAGCCTGCATGTGCCCAGCCACAATGCAGCGTATGCCCACAGGAACCACGGAAGCCAACAAATCGTCCCAAAAAAATAGGGAATAAAATAAATAAAAATAAAAATAAAAATAAGAAACAATCAAAAATGGCCATTGATGGGCCCGGGAGGGTTGGGGAGGCCACCCAGGAGGTCCGAGGACGGGATGCACACCAGAACCCACCTGCGTGGATCCTGGGAAAATAAAACACCTCCATGGGCTCATGGCCCATACGGCTACCCTATTGTGGGAGTATCACTGCTGTCGCTATTATCACCCTGTGCAGCTGCATCCGGAGGTGGTTGCACTATGGGAGGCAGCCCACGCAAGGCCCTAGTCTGCTCCTCCATGGCTGCAAGCATGCGGGTGTGGTAGGTCTGGTTCTGGAGGATGAGTGTGCGGAGGTCCCCATGCAACAACTCACGGGATGCCCGGACCTCCGCCCTCGTTGCCTGCATCTCAGCTGAGAGCGTACGGGTGAGACGCTCCAGCTGCTGTTCTGTCCTTTGGTGTGTTGAAGCCTCAAGCTCAACAAGAGTCGTCCTGAGGTGAAGGAGCTCCTGCCTCAGGGCTTCCCTGTGGCCCTGGGACTCAATGGAGATGGCCTCCGGCAGAGTCGCCAGTGCCGCCCGCCTGTCCCTGTTGGACCCCAACATGTCCTCCCTGTGTGACTGGCAGATGGAGTCGGTTGCCTGCTCTAGTCGCTCCATCAGCCTTTCTGGGGGGACAATGGAAGTGGCCACCCTATCCATGGCCTGAGACATCATCTCGGATGATGCAGCCTGTTGGGTTGCCATACCTAAAATGGATTGCTCCCATGCGGTATTGCCAGGTGGCGTACGGCCACCACGTCGGCGGGCACCACACCTGTCTGGGGCAAGGCGAACTGCGCCTTGCTGTGCCGGCACTGCCTGAGGCTGCAGGACTGCATTCCCCCTCTGATCTGCTGGCCCAGGAACAGGATCAGATGTCGCGGAGTGTGACCCTGCATCCGTAACCACCAAAGGCGTAGCTGCCAACACTGACATCCCCATGGAGGGTTCTGACCCTGGTGCAGGTGGGTGAGACAGAACAGAATCCCTCCCTGGAACACTCACCTGCGACGGCACGTAGGTCTCATCCGAATCAACACCTGAGTACAGCTCGGGGGAGGTGCAGCCAGAGACACCCCTTGAGAGCACGACCTGCAGCACTTGTGGGTTCTCCCCCACCACCACACCACGTCCCTCACTGGTGGTTGGTCGGCCCTCGGACCCCTCCTGGGTCTGCACCATCTCCACAACCCCAGCAGTATCAGGTGCGTCTTCCCCTGCAAAGACATGAAAACAAAGAAATTGAAACAGGCATTAGCACCATGGCACACAATGAGGGCTGAGAAGCAAGAGAACCAGTACTTGATTGACACATGTCCCACAAGACTAAAACCCTCCCATGCATGCACCCTCACTGCGTATGAAGTGCAGGCAAATGGCACACACTGATGACACCAAGATGGAAGATGAACACATTTTCTGCATGCTGCCTGGCAGTGGCATCACACATTGGCCTGTGATTGCCAGGTGAAACACACATGCCATCACACAGATGGCATGTACCATTGCTATTGAGTGAAGATGGAGAGGAGGGCAGCACCTATTCATTCAGTCCAGTTCCCGCATGTAATCGCTTTTCTAATTCTAACAGGTCAGATTTTTCACCTGGAGCTGCCAGTCTGAAATGGACAGGGACATGTGCGTACAAATGATATCCAGGTAACAAAGTCACTCCACTTTACCATAGCCATGTCAGACATGTGACTAGTGGACAGCGACATGCCTAGTAAAAGTGGGGGAATGCAAACAATCTGACTGAATGAACAGTGAAAAATAAGCAACTATGTTGTGGCAAGGTGACACTTCAAGGGCAACTGGCGTGCAGTTGGGCTAGATGTCTACTGTTGGCAGAAGGGATACTGCTATGGCCAAATGCAGCTGCGCAGGAAGTATTGCATGAAGCACATGGCTGACCCATACGACTCAGGCGCACACACTCTCACCTGGCACACAAACAGAAGCCCTCACACACACACACCATGCACATGGATGACACACACATGCATGTGCACTCACCGGACAATGCCTCGTAATCAGCCAGATCTCCCACGCCTTGGATCTGTTCCTCCGTGACGTAGGTCCCAGCGACTGACTCATGTGGAGTGAGTTCCATGTCTACTACTGGAGACCCACCTCCAGTCACTAGAGTTGCGGCATGACTTGAGGCCAGCTTACTCTTTGCCCTGCGCTTTAGGTCATTCCAGCGCTTATAGCAATCACTGGCTGTGCGCCTCACGATTCCAAGGGCACTTACGATGTCCGCAACGGTCTGCCAGTGTGCCTGGCGTTGTGCAGGTGTGGTCTTGGATCCTGCAACAATGACCATCTCGTTGTCATGTCCGGACACATACTCGACAAGTGCATTCATTCAGTTCGTCATCCGTGAAGCTGGGCTTCCTGGACGGGCCGGACTGTGTAGCCGTGTCTGGGGCATCAGCCTGTGCCGGACGAGCACTCTTCCTCTTCCGCTTGGAAGGTGGTGGTGATCCTGAGTGTCCTGCGCCGCTCTGGACACTAGGGGCAGGAGCCCTGGTGGACTCTGTATCAGGAGTGTGGGATTGCACACTCAGCATGGGAGTTGGTGCAGGCATTGGCTCTAGTGTGATGGTGTCAGGGGGAATGTCAGCAGCATGGACTAGGACCGACACTGTCCTGGCTGGGTGTGTGAGGGCTGGGGTGGATGGAGCCGCAGCTGCCCCTGCAGCCTCTCCGCCCTGCCTCCTTGGTGCAGCAGATGACCTTGCTGGCCCAGATGCACGTGGCATGGTGACATCAACGTGCACCAGCGCACGTGTCATAGGCCTGCTGACCTGGAAGTCAGCCATGGAGTCAGCCAGATCTGGTGCCACAATGGGCTGGTCCAACAAGGGCTGAGCATGGATGGTGTCAGCCACATCAGCCTCAACGGGAAGGGGGGGGATTATGGGTGCCCTTGACTGGTCCTCCACACATGGGGGGACAGGCTCACCCTGCAAGTAACGACCACAACCCCTACCGGATCCACCACGGCCACCACTTGTGGCTCTTCCACCTTTGCCACCCTTACGGAATCCTCGCCTCCCAGCCATGGCACTGATGTAAATGTGTGTATGGGAGTGGCTGTAAACTATTGTCCTGGGCAATTGGGGGTCAAAGGGGTTGGGTACCAGATGGTAATTGTACCCTAGTGCTCTTGCAAGGCTGATTGTAACCCCTGGGGAAAGGTGACGGGTCACGCTACGCACAGGAGCCCCAAAAAAGGGAGATGACGTGCACGCAACCCCTCCTAGACCACGTGTGCAGAAAGAAAAACCTGCACTACGCTGTGGCACCCAGTAACACAAGAATGAACGTATGCGTGTCACACGCAGCCTAGAATGACCTCTGAAGGGGTAGGCTACACACGGGGCAAGCACAGATGTTAGATACGTGCGTGACTCACCGTCTGCCTGGTAAACGAGCGTGTAAAAGGAGCACGTTTGGTTGGCAACACCCCCGCCAAAAGAAGATTTGTACGCTGTCTGAGGAGACAGGACAACAGTAGAAGGGAACACTGTTTGAGGGAACAGGCCCAGGTAAACCAGTAAAAGCGAAAAAAGAGAAAAAGCTGTCAGAGGTAACAGGGAATACGAACTTGAAACGCCGTGAAGTAAATCGCGTGTGAAACGACAAGAAGTACAGAATTCACCCACTCGCTCTCCACGAAAAGCACGTACAAGGAAAACGTGTTCTACACGTACCTTTTATACAGGCCCACATGTCCAGCGTCACTTACGCGGCGTGTACGCGCTAGGGCCATTTCCACCAATTACATGCTTTGTCACTTCTGCATGTAGGGCCATTTCCACCAATTACACGCTTTGTCACTTCTGCGTGTAGGGCCATTTCCACCAATCACACGCTTTGTCACTTCTGCGTGTAGGGCCATTTCCACCAATCACACGCTTTGTCACTTCTGCGTGTAGGGCCATTTCCACCAATCACACGCGATTACACTCTGACGTGCAGTCTTTCCACGTGTGCTCTGTCATCACGTGCTGTGTGGGAAACACCCGTGCGGGTCACGTCACAGACGCGCTTACGCGCTGAGGGCCTTTCCTCGGTTTTCACGCTGACGTGCAGGATTTTCACGTGCCAAATCACTCCGTACCAAGCTGGCCACGCGTACGCACACGGAATACCACGCTCCTGCCCGGAAGGCCGAACTACTGCCCCCCAGAGCCCCGAGCACGCTCCCACCTGCTGCTGCCTGACTGCCTGCTGCCCCTGCACTGCTGGGGGGTGGGGGTGGTGGGAGACATGGGTGGGGGCCTGGTGGAGGGTGCCCCTGGTGGCTGGGGGGTGGGGGTGATAGGGGACATGAGTGGGGGCCTGGTGGAGGCTGCCCCTGCACTGCTGGGGGGTGGGGGTGATAGGGGACATGAGTGGGGGCCTGGTGGAGGGTGCCCCTGCACTGCTGGGGGGTGGGGGTGGTGGGAGACATGGATGGGGGCCTGGTGGAGGGTGCCTCTGGTGGCGGGGGGGTGGGGGTGATAGGGGACATGAGTGGGGGCCTGGTGGAGGCTGCCCCTGCACTGCTGGGGGGTGGGGGTGGTGGGAGACATGAGTGGGGGCCTGGTGGAGGGTGCCCCTGCACTGCTGGGGGGTGGGGGTGATAGGGGACATGAGTGGGGGCCTGGTGGAGGGTGCCCCTGCACTGCTGGGGGTGGGGGTGATAGGGGACATGGGTGGGGGCCTGGTGGAGGGTGCCCCTAGATGCTGGGGGGTGGGGGTGGTGGGAGACATGAGTGGGGGCCTGGTGGAGGGTGCCCCTGGTGGCGAGGGGGTGGGGGTGATAGGGGACATGAGTGGGGGCCTGGTGGAGGGTGCCCCTGCACTGCTGGGGGGTGGGGGTGGTGGGAGACATGGATGGGGGCCTGGTGGAGGGTGCCCCTGGTGGCGGGGGGGTGAGGGTGATAGGGGACATGAGTGGGGGCCTGGTGGAGGCTGCCCCTGCACTGCTGGGGGGTGGGGGTGGTGGGAGACATGAGTGGGGGCCTGGTGGAGGGTGCCCCTGGTGGCTGGGGGGTGGGGGTGGTGGGAGACATGAGTGGGGGCCTGGTGGAGGGTGCCCCTGCACTGCTGGGGGGTGGGGGTGATAGGGGACATGAGTGGGGGCCTGGTGGAGGGTGCCCCTGCACTGCTGGGGGGTGGGGGTGATAGGGGACATGGGTGGGGGCCTGTTGGAGGGTGCCCCTGGATGCTGGGGGGTGGGGGTGGTGGGAGACATGAGTGGGGGCCTGGTGGAGGGTGCCCCTGGTGGCGGGGGGGTGGGGGTGATAGGGGACATGAGTGGGGGCCTGGTGGAGGGTGCCCCTGCACTGCTGGGGGGTGGGGGTGGTGGGAGACATGGATGGGGGCCTGGTGGAGGGTGCCCCTGGTGGCGGGGGGGTTGGGGGTGATAGGGGACATGAGTGGGGGCCTGGTGGAGGCTGCCCCTGCACTGCTGGGGGGTGGGGGTGGTGGGAGACATGAGTGGGGGCCTGGTGGAGGGTGCCCCTGGTGGCTGGGGGGTGGGGGTGGTGGGAGACATGGGTGGGGGCCTGGTGGAGGGTGCCCCTGGATGCTGGGGGGGTGGGGGTGGTGGGAGACATGAGTGGGGGCCTGGTGGAGGGTGCCCCTGGTGGCTGGGGGGTGGGGGTGGTGGGAGACTTGGGTGGGAGCCTGGTGGAGGGTGCCCCTGGATGCTGGGGGGTGGGGGTGGTGGGAGACATGGGTGGCGGCCTGGTGGAGGGTGCCCCTGGTGGCTGGGGGTGATAGGGGACATGAGTGGGGGCCTGGTGGAGGGTGCCCCTGCACTGCTGGGGGGTGGGGGTGATAGGGGACATGGGTGGGGGCCTGGTGGAGGGCCCCCCTGCACTGCTGGGGGGTGGGGGTGATAGGGGACATGGGTGGGGGCCTGGTGGAGGGTGCCCCTGCACTGCTGGGGGGTG
Organism: Ambystoma mexicanum; assembly: GCF_040938575.1. Lineage (NCBI taxonomy): Eukaryota > Metazoa > Chordata > Amphibia > Caudata > Ambystomatidae > Ambystoma > Ambystoma mexicanum. Next base: position 392,278,389 of record NC_090938.1, read on the forward strand.
GGGGTGGTGGGAGACATGGATGGGGGCCTGGTGGAGGGTGCCCCTGGTGGCTGGGGGGTGGGGGTGGTGGGAGACATGGATGGGGGCCTGGTGGAGGGTGCCCCTGGTGGCGGGGGGGTGGGGGTGATAGGGGACATGAGTGGGGGCCTGGTGGAGGCTGCCCCTGCACTGCTGGGGGGTGGGGGTGGTGGGAGACA